>NW_024429192.1:84603049-85201474 GCF_017639785.1 Mesocricetus auratus
GAGAGGAGGCAGTTTGCCTGGCAAAACCCAAATGTGGACATGCATGGGTCACTGGGTAGGGGCGGTGGACTGTGAGGAGCCATCCAGTCACGAAATGCATCTTGACAGTGTGTGCTGACCAATGGTGACCTTGGAGCGGCGACATTTATCAGCCAGAGAGCCGTGAACTTAGTTGTGTTCCTTTTACTTGAACCTGGTGCTACCCTTGGGGACCGAAGCCACACACTTGTTAGATGGCTAATGGACAGGACACCCCAAAAGGCATATCAGAGACTGAGTTTCCTCTGCTGGAGGGTAATGTAACCAGTGCATCTATGTTTAACTCTTTAGCCCCCAGGCCTGAGGCTCACCCAGCAGAGGGGGAGGGACTGTAAGTGGCCCTTAGCTAAAAGTGGCACTTTTTCTGGCTTACCCACCCAGCAAAGTTAGGCAGCTCCAGCTGGAATGAGCTGGGCCCATCTCTCTATGCTATGATTCGAGAAAAGAAGTCCATTTTGGCTAACCTCAACTTTTTCACCATTAAATCTGCACCTGCAATGTCAGAGGTCACCCAATAATAAAACATGGCATCTTTGAAACTGCTCAGTCACGTGAAAGGAGGCTGTAATTGAGTATATTCATTCCCTGAAGCCCCATCCGAAACCCACAGTTCCTGGCGTTGGGGTAGGGTGGGGGTGTGGGGGGTGATGATGGGAGAGGACAGGATGGGGAGCCAGGCCCTGGGAAGGGACCCTAGGAGCAACAGAAGCTTCTGATGTGGTCCCCTGCTTCTGAAACCTGAGACTAAAAATAAATAAATACCCTGGAATTCTCTCCACCCACACTCTCACACCCAAGCTGGCCCCCAGCCTTTGTGGGCAGTTTGACCTGATAAATGCGCTTGGCTGGCATCAAATAGTTTGGCTTTGACCGGTCCCATTTAAATATGTGAATTAGTCATGAAGCAGACACAGCTTGGCGAGCGGGATAAATTGCTGGACCCCATTGAAGGAGGAGGCAGAAGAAAGGAGGAAGGCATTCGGCCTTCTCAATCGGGTACAGAGGTTAGAGGTGCCCAGCGACCCTCATGTCTCCTCGCACTCCTCACCAAGCCTTAACGCAGGCTGGGGAGGAGATGCCATCCCCAGCCATTGCACAGGTCACTTGGTGCCACTGTGGGCCTTTTCTCCTCTCTTGAGGGAGAAAGGAAATGGTCCTTCAGAAGCCTTGCATAGACTGCCCACGCTGCTGTGGGTGGCCCCTGAATTTCACAGGAGATGAGCATGAGGGCAACCTGCTTGAGCCAGCAGGCCTCTGAGCTGATGTCACCGTGGCAAGAGCCAACCTGGAGCTTCCGTAGGTTTTTCTCTACACCCAGTGCCCAGTCTTGTGTCCACAATGGGGGAACCACCAGGAGTGGACTGGACCTCCGGACAGGACAGCAAGTCCCCTCAGAGAGAAAACCCAAAGTCCCTGTTCTCTCTGGTTTCTTTTTTTCTTTTCTTTTCTTTTTTTGGTTTTTTGAGACAGGGTTTCTCTGTATTGTCTTGGAGGCTGTCCTGGAACTCGCTTTGTAGACCAGGCTGGCCTCGAACTCACAGAGATCCACCTGCCTCTGCCTCCCGTGTCTCTCTGGTTTCTTACAACTGTCTTTACCGCACACATGTCCCGATGTGTCACCCACTGGGGCAAAACAAGTTTGTCTTTTAGGCCACCTGCTTGCTGAGATTGGAGTTGGGTGGCAGCTGGCCCCAGCCAGGAGAGGACAACATCAAGGCCTGCTGTTTAACCCCCACCCCACTTCTAACTCGGGCATTCTGCAGACCCTTCTGTCTTGGCCAGTTGTTCTAAGCCACAGTTACACACCACCAGTGACGACCTGCCCAGACAGTTTGCTTCAAGGGTGGTTGCGGAACAGTGGTTTAGTCAGAGTGAGTTGACTGTCTTGATCTGTATATGAGGAGTGAGTCAAAGCTGTATAAAATAAAATAGCAATCCCTGGGTTGCCAGGAGGAAAAGCTTCAGGGCAGAGAGCCAGGCAGAGCGTGAGCAAGGCTGTGAGCACAGGCCCCAAAGCTTGGGGAAAGTCCAGCTCTGGGGCCCCCAGCAGCTCTCTGCGGGCGCTGGCAGCTTTACCCTGGGTTTGTGGGCTCACTACATGCGCTTTAAACCGTGGCCGAGAGCTGGAGCGGTGCCTGGAAGCGGCTTCGAAACGATGAAGTCGCAGCGCCCCCTGCTGGTGCGCGACCGCAATAGCGATCTGAGCTGTTCTGAGCCTGTACTGGAGCAGTCCTAGGACTTGAGAGGTTTGGCGTTTCCCCCAGCATACAAGATTGCTAGCTCCCACAAGGACCTGAAGCTTGTCTGGAAGCGAGTAGCCCCTGCTGCGTCCTTCCTTCTGTCCTATTCAGTTCACCCACGTATGCCTAAAGTGAGGCAAAGCGCCCAAGGCAATCTTTCGTGCTGGCTGCGGATTGCTTTATAACCATAGTAAAAGGCAAGTTCGTTCTTTCATAAATGTGAAAATCATGTCACCTAGTAAGTGCCAAGTGGTAGGACCTGCCAACTTGGCATCAGCTGCTTTCTCATGGCAGTCCTCTGTCTAAACGAGACCTGGAAACTCCCGAGATCCCAGCAGCCACACTCAGCCTATGGGCTTGTTCATTTACTCTGATCTCGGAGAACATCCTGCCCTTGCTACTTTGGTCGCCTTCAGTTGTCACCAAGCAGGCGCATATACCGCTTATCACCAACTCCCAGGTTGGCTACTGCCCTCAGTCACCCACACAGCCGCCACAGGGATCCTCATGGACCCCCATCACATCCAGTTAATGATTAAAAGTTTTTTAAAAAGATCTATTTTTTTATTTTGTGTGTGTTTTTCCCATGGAGGTCAAAAGAAGTCAGATTCCCCTAGAACTGGAGTTACAGGTGGCTGTGAGCCACCATGTACTGGGAACCAAACCCAGGTCCTCTGCAAGAGCAGCCAGTGCTCCTAACCCCTGAGCTGTCTCCCTAGTCCAGATTAAAAGTTTCTTTCCTCAGGATGCTGAGGCTGTAGGGTGACAAATCCCAAGCCCATCAGAGCTATAGAGTGGGGTCAAGGCCAGCATGGGCAGCTTTTTTTTTTTAATCTTTTGGTTTTTCAAGACAAGGTTTCTCTGTATAACAGTCCTGGTTGTCCTAGAACTCACTCCATAGACCAGGCTGTCCTTGAACTCTTTGCAATTCACCTGCCTCTGCCTCCTGAGTGCTGGGATCAAAGGTGTGTACCACCATCACCCAGCTTCCTTTGATTTAAAAAGTCAAAAAGAGGAAGGGATGTAGCTCAGTACCACCTTCTAGTTTATCACGAAAGAGGCTCTGGGTCCTATGTCCAATGTGTCATCAAGCAGTCACCTGTCCTGTTTACTCTGCAGCCTTCTGCCCTCACCCACGCCACAGTCACAGCCCTCGTGGAGTTGGCGATTTTGTTATCAGCTATGCTGGGGACGGAACCCACATCCTCTCCAGTGCCGGGCAGCGGCTCTGCCGTGGAAGCCACATCTAGCCGATGTTTATATTTATACTTTAGACTCAGCTTGGCTACTCCTTCTGAGATCTCAGGCTCAAAGCTGTTCTCCCTCACTGTGTCACATCTCGTCACACCCCACAGGCCAACATAGACATCTCTGCACTTACTGGGTGATGGTCTGACCCCCTGGTGGCGTGGAGACTTTCAGGAAAGAGAATAGTATTTGCCGACAGCTGTGTCTTCAGCACCAAGTGCAGGCCCGGGTGGAGTCGCTAGTGTGGAGTGTCGGTCGAAGCGTCCTACCCGATGGATGCTGTTAACTCAGGTTGTCTAGGTGTCATCGGCTGTCACACAGCTAACAGGTAAACACTCAACTGCTCAGTAGATTCACTACTCGGAAGAGGGCTTGGGGGAGGGGCATGGAACAGCCTGACAAGATTCTGAAATATTGGTTATCAGAGAGATATTCGGTAGAGCATAACTACATAAGACTACACGAAGATCGTGGGTGATATTCGCAAAGAAAGAAATCTTGTCTCAAGAACAAATCACAGTCAAACAGTAATGGTGCAAACCTTTAATCCCAGCACTCAGGAGGCAGAGGCAGGTGGATCTCTGTTGAGTTTGAGGCCAGCCTGGTCTACAGAGTGAGTTCCAGGACAGCCAGGGCTACACAGAAAAAAGCCTGTTTCAGAAAGGGTGAGGAAGGGAAAGAACATTTAGTTTCTTTTTAAAGGGGTAAGAAAGAGATTCACCAATTGAAGACTATTTATTTCTGTGTGCACTAGGGCAGAGGGCAGAGGAGGATAATTAAGCTGTTTTCCTCCTTCTAACTCATTTTTTAAAGACAGATTCTGTCTTGTAATTTCTGCCCTTCTATGAACTCCAAGCTAGCTGGCCGGGAAGCTTACTATGGCTCTCCTGTCTCCAGCTTCATCTCTCTGTAGGGAGAGCTGAAATTATAGCTAGGTTGCACCCTGGCTATCCTAGAACTCACTATTAGACCAGGTTGGCCTGGAACTCACAGAGCTCCCCCACTTCTGCCTCCGCAGTGCTGGGATTAAAGCATGTGCTACTGCATGGGGCAGGGTGGGGCTGGGCGGCGTCCAGGACTTTATGAGGATTGAATTTATGGTGTCAGGCTAGTGCGGTCAAGGACTTTTACCCGCTGAATCACCTTGCCTGCCAGAAAGTTTTGTTGATTTGTTTATTTTACAAGATTTCTCTTGACGGGGCAAGAGAACAGACAATACAGTATTTCTTCTCTAAAGACAGCTTTGGGGGTTGATTAGAGAGTGGATGGAGTCTTAATGACCCAGAAGCCTTCCAGCCACTGGGACCCACTGTACACAGAGGGCGCCAGAGGGCCTCTGGCCAGGCACTGTGCTCAGTGACACCTTCCGTCCTTTTTTTATTTTATTTATTTAACCAGACTTGTAGACCATGCTGTGCCCCTTTAGCACTCTGGGTTGATTGCTTTGTGTATTTTTGTTTGGTTTTGGTTTTTCGAGACAGGATTTCTCTGTATAGTCCTGGCTGTCCTGGAACTCACTCTGTAGACCAGGTTGGCCTCGAACTCTCTGAGATCCACCTGCCTCTGCCTCCTGAGTGCTGGGGATAAAGATGTGTGCCACCACACCTGGCCTGCTTCATGTGTTGTCATGTCTCAGTTTAAATTCTGGAGACCCCCACCCTACCCCGTGTAACTTGTCATTTCTTTGACTACATTAGCAGAGAGGACTGGAACAGGGAGATGACGAGAATAGTTCCATATAGAAAAAAAAATGGAGACTAACACTTGACTTCTGCTTTAAAATAAAACCATGGCTAGAGAATGGATTCATTAAGTCAGAGGATGTTGGGTCTGCTCAGTATAGAGAGCTTGCCCAGGAGGCTGGGGCCGTGGATTCCATCTCCTGCACACCAAACAAGCAAAAAAGAAACTCCCTGTGTAACCTAGGCTGCCCCTGACCTGGCATTCTCCTGACTCAGCCTCCTGAAGCACTGTGGAAAGCCCACATCCCCCAAAAGACAGCAGAGCTTGCATGCTCTCGGGGCATCCCTTCCACTCCATGATAAGGGACCGTTGTCAGAAAAATAGAGAAAATGTCGTCATTTCATGTGCTGGATGCTGTTAGTATTTTTGCTGTGTTACTTTCCAAACTCTTAATTGATATATCAAAACTTACAACAGGGAGCTGGAGAGACTGTACGGCAGTTAAGAGCGTCTCTTACGGAGGACCCAGGTTTGATTCTCAACGCCCATGTGGTAGTTTCAGTTCTAGGGGATGCAATGCCCTCTTCTGGCCTCTTTAGGAACCTCATCATGCATATGATGCACATAAATACATGTAGTCAAAATGCTAATACACATAGAATAGAAATGTATAAATCTTTTTAAAAATCAGCTATATTGTATGGGTCTATTTTAAGATGCTGTCTCAATATGGAGTCCAGGCAGGCCTGGACCTTCAATTCTCCTGCCTCAGCTCCTCACCCCAAGTGGTGGGATAGCAGGTCCTTCCATATCATTTAGCTTAAGTTTGCCAGCCTACAGAAACACTTGCTGGTGTTTTGCTTCCATCTAATATCTAAAGCCTGTTTTGATCAAGGATATTTCCAGGTGTCTTCACTTGACCAGAGGCATCTTTGAAGCAGAAAGCACATTCTACTCGTCTTTGTAACTTCCAGCACCTAGTGTAATTCCTGGCATACAGTAGGTAACCAATACATACCCGCTAATGAAGGCATGGATGGATGAATTAAAAACCCAGGACTTAGCCGCTGCGGGGAAGATGTGAGCCCTGTAACAGTGTGGCAAGACACGCCCGTGGCTGCAATAGTGGCATGAATGCTACTTTCTGGTTGGATATAAGATTCACTCCACAGGGGGAAACACATGCCGGTACTGTAAATCTGACTAAGAACCCATAGCTGGGGAGCACTTGTGGATGCTACTTTGCTACATGCAAATAGTATCACACTCCCCTCTAAATCCGTGTCTCTCTACCCCACAGCTCTCAGACTTCATCAGAGAAGTTTCTCGGCACAGTGGTCATGGTTAATACAGAAACCAACAACTAGTCAAAGTGCACAGAATAAATGTCAGTGGAGTGTTCGGTCACAAATGGGACATCTATGTCTCTCTCACACACACACCCTTGAAGCTCAGGGACCATCTCAGAAGGAGTGGGAGATAAGAGCCAGAGGTCAGAGAGGACTGATCTGGACACAGCAGGATGCTACACTCATGAACTCACAGAAGCTGCACAAGATCAAGCCAGTCGATGTTCCATAACAGAGCGGGGATGCGCTCATGAGCCCCATCTATAGCTGGGGACCTGTGGGTATAGTGGCACCTTGCCTTGCCAGTACACTGTGGTGGTGGCCACACCCTTTGGGCGTGGCTTCAGGTGCAGACGTGACCCTTTCTAAGGTAGAGGAGGGTTTGGCTCGTGCTCTCTTGGGTTGCAGAGATCATCAGAGGGGCAGAGACTGCATCTTCTGGAGCAGGAAGACCATGGTGGTTATTTATTGTTATTTGGGTGTTTCCCTAATAAATACCTATTTATCATTTATCTTGGGTCTGGTGGACTCATTTAAACCCTGCCTTCATGTGGGTACTCTGTGGCTTCTGTGGGAGGAAGAGTCGGTTTTTTTTAAAGATTTATTTATTTATTACATATACAATGTTCTGCCTACACGCCAGAGAAGGACACCAGATTGAATTGTAGATGGTTGTGAGCCACCATGTGGTTGCTGGGAATTGAACTCAGGACCTCTGGAAGAGCAGGCAGTGCTCTTAACCTCTGAGCCATCTCTCCAGCCCCGAGTCGGTTTTTTTTTAAGGATAGAGCTACACATAAGTTGTCCACACTCCAGTGGATAGCCCCATACCCATGCGTGTATAGGTAGCACACATTGAATTCAATGGGCTTAAAAGGGGAGACAGAGAGTTGGCAGGGAGTAGGATGGGGTTAGATGTAGGAGGGGGTGAATATGATCAAAATGCATTATATGCATATATTAAATTGTCAGAGAAGTAATAAAATATGTTAAAATATACCCCACATCAAGAAAACAAGCCTGGCGGTGGTGGCGCACGCCTTTAACCCCAGCACTTAGGAGGCAAAGGCAGGTGGATCTCTGTGAGTTTGAGGCTAGCTTGGTCTACAGAGCAAGTTCTAGGACAGCTGAGGCTATCCAGACAAACCCTGTCTTGAAAAAACAAAAAAAACCTCATGATGCCATTCAAAGAGACATTTTGCAACCCTCCTGCCTAGGTAGGCTAACCTATAGGTTTTAACCTTCATCTTTCAGAAAGCTACGTGCCAACATCACATTCATGTGCCACCAATGCCCAGCTAGACTAGAAATCGAAGTCACCTATGTCACCACCATCACAATCATGTTTTATTGTCTGAGACAGGATCTTTCTGGCTGGTCTGGAGCTCGCTGTGTAGACTAGACTGAACTCCCAGAGCTCCTCCTGCCTCTGTCTCCCAAGGACCACAATGCCAGAGTTGTCTATCCATTCGCTTCCAGCTTATTTATGTAACACCTCCAGTTCATCTTACCTATTTTGGCTAAGTTTTTTCCCTGTAACCTAAAGCTGGCCTGGGTGGTTTTGATTGCGTGAACTCACCCCATGCACAGATTCTTCTGTGTACACTTCTCACACACCCTGGGACAGCCCAAGTCATCAGCTAGCAAGAAAATAGATATTGCAGTCTTAGCGTATGCTAGAGAGTGGACAAGAGGAAGAGATCGCAAAGCGTCATCGTTGCCCTGAAGGAGTCTGAAGTGTGACTTATTGCATGGCGACTGCACAGCATATGCTCCCTTTGGCACGTAATTACTCCTGTCACTCAGAGTCACAAGTCTCCCTCTTCTCTGTTGAAGGCAGCTGTGTGTAGCCCGAACACTCCAGCCCACCATGGCCCAGGACTCTGTGGGGGAAAGCCTTGGTTTCTCTTTGACTCCTGTCCCTTCAGGATGAGGCTGGAACATCCGCTTCATCAGTCTTTGAGAGGACCAATCCGAGGGCAAAGGTTAAAAATGAGCCACAGAGCAGATGTCTGCCGCCCACACTTACCCACACTCCTCTTGGAAAAGGCTTTTCCTTTCCACTAAGTATTAGAAAAACTGCCGAGCCTTGTGCTTTCTTTCTAAGGCCGACACATCACCAACCTTTCAGATCAGGATGAAGGACTCTCCTATTGCCACCATTCTGCTGTAACTAAGAAAGTCCGGCATGCGCCTCATGTGTGGCCTGGAAGATTCATTGTCTGATGCTATCACAGGGGTCAAGAGGGTCAAGTGTAGTTCCTGTCTCAGCAGCCAGCAGCATGGCCTTACAGTGTCTTCCTAGTGTCCCTTCATCTCCCTTTCCTCAAAGATTTAACCTTCTTTTTAAAAACCTGTTCTTACCTATGATTACTGTATTTTATTGTAGAGATGTTTTGTCCCTGTGCACATCTGTGGATCACTTGCTTCTCTGATGATTTAGGAGGCCAGAAGAGGGTGTCAGATCCCCTGGGCTGAAGTTGATGACTATTGTGAGTCACCAGCCACGTGAGCACTGGAACCAAACTCTGGCCTTGCAAGAGCAGCAAGTGCTCTTAACCGCTGAGTCTCTTCAGTTCCTCTCCACAGCCCTTAAATGCTGCTGCTCCTAAGCATCTCACTTTGTCTACTGCCCTCTCCCCTCCTCCTTCTCCTCCCTCTCCCCTTCCACCCTCCTCCCTCCCCCCTTCCGCCCTCCTCCCTCCCCCCTTCCACCCTCCTCCCTCTCCCCTTCCACCCTCCTCCCTCCCCCCTTCCACCCTCCTCCCTCTCCCTTCCACTCTCCTCCCTCTCTCCTTCCACCCTCCTCCATCTCCCCTTCCACCCTCCTCCCTCTCCCCTTCCACCCTCCTCTTCCCTTCCACCCTCCTCCCTCTCCCCTCCCACCCTCCTCCCTCTCCCCTCCCACCCTCCTCCCTCTCCCCTCCCACCCTCCTCCCTCTCCTCCCTCTCCCCTCCCACCCTCCTCCCTCTCCTCCCTCTCCCCTTCCACCCTCCTCCCTCCCCCTTCCACCCTCCTCCCTCTCCCCTTCCACCCTCCTCCCTCTCCCCTTCCACCCTCCTCCCTCTCCCCTTCCACGCTCCTCCTCCTTCTCTTCCATTCACTTTTGGGCCACTTCCTCTGTCCTGTTAACCCTAACAATGGCCTTGTGGGAGGAGCATATTGGTCTTGTCAGTGGGCAGTGCGTCTCTGGACTGTACCGCCATTCGTTTCTGTAGTGGGCAGAGACTCAGAACTGGTCAAAGTGCTGAGAATGAGTGACTATTGAGTACTCAGTTCTAAATGGGACATCCCCTGCGCAGAGAAGATGAAGAAGCAGTAAGGGGAGGAGCTGGAAGGAAGGTGGAGTGATGTCATGGCACTCCGGATGCACAGTCGCTAGGTGAGTGACACAAGACATCCACAGGATTGGGCCTATGGGCATGCTGTCCTGGGGGCAGGACCTGATGAGGCTATGCCCTTCCCTGGTGAACTGCTGGCAGCTGAGGGGCAGAGTTGTGACCACTGGTAAGTTGCATAACTTCTCACCCATTCTCATGTAACCCTAATTAAAATCACAGGGCTAGAGACATGGCTCAGTGGTTAAGAGCACTGGCTGCTCTTTGAGAGGACCCGGGTTCAGTTCCCAGCACCCATATGGCAGCTCACACACTCTTAACTCCAATTCCAGGGGATCTGACGCCCTCTTCTGGCCTCCTCTGGGATTTGGCATGCAAGTGATTCATAGACATACAGGCAAGTCAAACATCCCCATATTTAAAAAAGTAATAATCTCAAAAATAATTTTCAGTTGTTGGGACACACTTACATAAAAAGACATCTCAAAGGAGCATACAACCTCTTTATGCAGGAAGCCTGATCAGCTGAGGGGGCAGAAGGAGGGAAGGTGACAGCTGGGTACCCCTGAGGTCCCCCACTCACAGAGGCTCTTACTCATTGCCTCTAAAGAGCCAAATGTGGTTGTGTCACAGTCACCCACGGAAATGGTTAAATTACAGACTTCTGGCCCCTACCCTAGCACACACCTTCTGAACCAAAAATTTCAAAGAGGAATTAGTCTAAGAGGCAAGGGACATGGCTCACATTAGTGGGGGTCTAGATTCCATCCCTTACACAAAAAAGCCAGAATCCGAGTTCTCACGTACCTGCTTGGTGCTCTGGGTTCAGCACCACGTGGGAGCCGAATGTGAAGATCTTTGTGCCTTGCTGCCTGCAAACCCAGCTCCTTCCCTGGCTGTCCCTGGGTCACAAGGGCAGCAGCATGGTTAGTCATTCCGTGACCTGCTTGCCTTTGCCTAACCTGTGCTTCAGACTTCCTACAGGATGCACACTACTGCCTTGTATGAGGCAGTGGAAACGGCTGACTCACTCCAAGAACTTTGAAACCTGCAGATAAAGCACAGTGCCAGTCCCTCACTGTACTTACCGGCCGGCACACCAGAGAGAACCTTCTTGGAGGCAATCATGAGGCTCTCCCCCCACACATCGGTCCCCTGTGACCTACCTGACTGACCCCATCTCACAATGCTCTTTGAGAATCACAAGGCAAAATATTTCTTTTTAAGGGCTTCTTCCCGGGATCTACCTCAGCCCAGAACCTCGTGTTCAATTCAGCTCTGAGCCTCGTCCTTGTGGACCTCAAATGCTCGTTAGTTTATCTGGCAGCAGTCAGCATTCCACTGGGTGAAGGGCGACCTGATGATGTCTTTGCTGGGCGGCCAAATGTCGCAGCGGGGCCAGTAGCTTTTATCCTTCAGATACTGAATTTCACATCTATCAATATTATCAGCTCAAATATTGTCATTTTTATAAATGAAAACTGACTGACCATAAATCATTCTCTGGGCAGGTCATTGTCGGGAGAAAGTGGTCATTCAGTTCACAAGCTGGCCAGCCAGGTGTGTCTATTTAGAGCCAGCAAATCTGGCAGGGCGAGATAGCTCTCCCATTCATTCCTTCTCCTGCAGAACACACTCAGGCAGGATAGAGGCAATCGCTAGCAAGCCCCTGCCTTGTAGGCCCCGTGACCTTGTTTGTAAGATACGTTAATGTTGGCCCGTGCTTTCCCCAATGTTTAGAGCCACAGGTTGGAAGCTACTGATGGTTTACGTCAGTAGTTCTCAACCTCTCCAGTGGTTCTCAATCTTCCTAGTGCTGCTACCCTATAACACAGTTCCTCATTTTGTGCTGACCCCAACCATAAAATTATTTTTGTTGCTACTTCAGAACTGTAATTTTGCTACTGCTGTGAATCTTAATGTAAATATCTGTATTTTCCCATGGTCTTTGGGGTCTGGATCCATAAGTTGAGAACTGTCAGTTTAGAGATTGAGGACATGTGGCAGTTGCTACTATATAGTCACTCATCCCCCGCCCCATAGCAAGCATATTCCTGAGATCTAGTTCAACTCTTCCAGGTTGAGATGAAGTTTCATTATCATATAGATCCAATCATTGAGTACTGAGTATGGGTAAACCACTAGGATTGTGAAATTCTGTTTTAAGACCACAAGACTGGGGGTTGGTGTGATGCCTTACTTAGCCGTGTGTCTTGTAAAGTTACCTGTCCTCATTCTCCAGTTTTGTCTTCCATAAAAAAGAGGTTGGGGCCGGGCGTTGGTGGCGCACGCCTTTAATCCCAGCACTCGGGAGGCAGAGGCAGGCGGATCTCTGTGAGTTCGAGGCCGGGCTGGACCGATAGCTTCCGAAACAATACAGAGAAACCCTGTCTGGTAAAAACCAAAAAGAAAAAAGAAAAAAAGAAAAAAAGAGGTTGGGTTTTCATGATGACGAAATGAGAGATAAAGAGTAAAGCCTGAGAAATGCTTTCTTGAATGATGAATAGAGTCATTATTGTCTCTGACAATTGACTGTGTATGAATGTGAACTAACTGTACGGGATGCTGATGATATTTCATGTCGACAGAGAAGCAAAGGGCTGGAACTCAGTGGTTAAGAGCAATGGCTGCTCCTGCAGAGGACCTGGGTTCAGTTCCCAGCACCCACAGGGCAACCCACAACCATCTGTAACTCCAGTTCTAGAGAATTAACCTGCCTGGGCCTCTGTGGCCAGGCCCCCAGGATACAAGCTTCAAACATGTGTTTTCAGAACCTGGACTTTCATAGCCATAGGGTGACTACAACTGTGGCCAGTGGCAAAGATTCCCAAGATTCTCAGTTCATGAGCTTGAATCCAACAGTACTGCCTTGACCTCTCTTCCAAGGGGCAGCAGGAGAGAATAAAGACAAGTGGCTCAAGAAATCCTGCCTTTGCAGGTTCTTAAGTCTCAAGTATGTTGAAATTACCCGCAGTCTTTACTAATATTGTTATTGTGTTATTTTTGCAGTGTTGAGAAGAAAACCCAAGGCCTTATGTGTGACAGACATGTTCTACCACTGAGTTACACCACTGCCCTGGAGGCCACGTTCGACCACGGCTTTCTGACTCAGTAGGTCTGGGTTGTTGCCTAAGACTGCATTTTCTAGAAGCTTCCAGGTGACACTCATGCTGATCCAGGAAGCATGCTCTGAGAGACTCTGCTTCGTCTGTGATACTCACCTAAAATATAATGTCACAGTTCAATTATTCCAGAGCAGACCTGGCCTTCCTACCCCAACACTTCCACACTTTCTCGTTGATCCAAGGCTCCCTGGGGACTGTCCTCACTACCCAGGTCTCTGTCTCAAGAGAGCTGATAGTCACTTTCACCCGTAACTCTTTCTTAGGGGGCAGTGAGACAGGAAACATGCGGGACAGGACACTCCCATGACAGCGAGTTGAGAACCCTGGCTTCCCAGGCATCAGCCTTGGGAGTCTTTAGGTGGCACACACTTTCCCACGTCACTGTCACCCTCCCGCAGGGTCACCATTTTCTGCCTTCATGTTCAACAGGTTCTTGGTGTCTGAGGCAATTGAACCGGGGTCTCCTCAGACACGGGTGACTTTAAGAGAAATATGCACCAGGTACAGACAAGGAAAGAGGACCGTGAAGACAAGGGCTCTGGTGGGCAGGCACCGTGGCTTTGTGGCTTTCTAGAAGAAACACAGCATCAAAGGCTGATTTCCCCATGTCAACCCCTTGTCCTTGACTTCCCTGCCTTCTGGGTCTTGCATAGTTTCCCAGTGGCCTCTGGGAAGGAGCCTGAACCTCTCTGTCTTCCTCCTCCTTCCAACTCCCCTACAGTCATCACACCTTACTTTGTCCTCAACACTGCTTTTCTTTTCCCTGCCTTAGCCAGCCGGCAGGAGGGTCAGGGCACACACTGGCAGCTCTTCACATGTGTGGGATACAAACATGGAAAGTGCCCCCACTACCCTGCGGGTCACCCATCCAGAGGGCGGAAGAGGGCAGAAGAGGGCGGAGCACTCTCTGCACCCTGCAGACCTTCCAGGGCATGAAGTCCCTCACTACCCTACAACAGTCCAGGCCAGTGCTTATGGCTTTTGTGCACAGACTGAGGACTGACCTGAAGCCTTGTGTGTGAGTAAGCGGATGACACTGAGGTCCCACTCAGAACAAGCAGACGCTCCACACGCTTGCCTCCATGATAGCCTGGGACATGGTGAACCTCCCTGGGTGGCGTCTATCATCTGCAGCCTGTGGTGGCTCGTTTTAGTTGTCAACTTGACTTCATCTGGAATTCACTAAAACCCAAGTGGCTGGGTATGCCTGTGAGGGTTTTTTTTTTTAATTAAATCATTTGAAGTGGGAAGACCCCCTTTCCATCCAGGTGTTCTGAGGTGGGAAGATTCACCTTTAATCTGGACCACACTGTCTGGTGGCAGCCTAAAGGACATGGAGGAAGGATGCTTGCTCTCTTTGCCTGCTTGCACTCACTCTTGCTGACAAATCCATTCCTTCTCTGGCATTAGAGCCAACTTCCTCAGGACTCCAGCACATACTGAAGAGCAGCTGTGACATCAGCCTCGTGGACTGAACAACTGCTGGATTCTTGGACCTTCTGCTGGGTTAGCTGGACCACAGCCTGTAAGTCATTCTAATAAATCCCCCTTCTGTATATATATTCATTCTATAAGTTCTGTTCCTCTAGGGTTAAGACCCCTTTGGAGGGGGGATCAAAGGGCCCTTTCACAGGGTCACATATCAGATGTCCTACATATCAGATATCTACATTATGATTCATAACAGTAGCAAAATTACAGTTATGAAGTAGCAATGAAAATAATTTCATGGTTGGGGGGCCACCACAGCATGAGGAACTGTATTAAAGGGTTGCAGCATTAGGAATGCTGAGAAGCACTGCCCTAGAGAACCCTAGCTAATACAGGGTCCAAGTTCCTTTGCTCAGGCCCTCCTGGGCCTCTGTTGTGCTGATGAACTTTGTTTTTAGTCCTCCTCCTTTCCTGCCTTCTTGCCTCCCTTCTGTCCTCCAGGAGTCACTGTGAATCAGTGTCCTGTCACGGATGTGGTGAAGGAGGACATCTCTTGTGGCCAATCCCGGAAATCTGAGCCCCTGGAGGCCCCGGGCCCTGTGTAGGCCTGACACGCATTCGTAGCTGTGGCTTTTGCTCTTAGAACCAGGTGAAGCTGTGTCAGAGGAATGTTCTAGACTTGGGGATGACTCAGCAACACCGTGTTTTTATCCCAACTCAGCAGGCACACGGACAAGCTCCTAGTTCTTAAGCCTGATGAAGGTCCACACCCGTGGAACCATGGCCAGCACCCCAGTCGCTCTGCACAGTCCTTCCTGGTAACCACAGCCCTAGGTCTGCACAGCAGAACTGCCTGTGCCTCGCTTGGAACTTCATGTTCCCAGTCGCTGCCCTTTTGTCTCTGCTTTCTGTCTCTCCACTGCCCTTAGGAGGCTCACACGTTTTGCACACCCCTGAGTTCGTTTGCCTTCTCTGTCTGAACACATTAGGGCAGATTTGTCTCCTCTGCTGTGGACAGAGCCTTGGATAGTGTCCAGCTCAGGATAGTAGGGACAGCCCAGTGTGTGCCCCTTGATGAACTGTGCATGTCTTGTTGGTTATGTGTCTGAGAGTGGGTCACAGGGCATACCTGTCCAGATTTTGTTGGTGCTACCCAAGGGTTTGGCAAAGTGGTTCTGTTGATTGTATGTGTATGCACAGTTCATCAACTTGGTACACTCCAGAATCCTCATTCAAGCATTTCTGGTAGGTAGATGGGTATGTATCCTCCATACTGTGTTCTCCAAACTGGTGATTCTTTTGAGCATCTTTTTATAAGTTTAATGACAACTTGAATATCTTCTCTTGTTTGGGGTGTTTTTAAAATTTTTCTTTTTTTGTTTTTGGTATTGTTTTTGTTGATGTTGTTTTGTTTTCTGAGACAGGGTTTCTCTGTGTAACATCTCTGGCTGTCCTGGAACTCACTCTGTAGACCAGGCTGGCTTTGAACTCAGAGATTCACCTGTCTCTGCCTCTGCCTCCTGAGTGCTGATTAAAGGTGTGCGTCCCCCAGTTCCCTTCAGTGTAAGAGAATACTGAAGAACAAGGAGACTAAGTAAGACACACCTAAGCATGCTCCCGAGTCCGGATTTAACTTCAGGCCCTCTCACCTCTGAGCTGCTGCGTTAGCCTCTGTCCCATCCAGTTCCCTGTCCCTGCCACCCACATTACTAAATACACACAAGAGATTGTCCAAGCCTGGCATTTGGCTGTGCAAGCCTGTCCCCAGACTTGAGCCTGCCTTCCAATCTCCTCTGGTCACTGGACTGGGTTTCCGGGGGTGTGCTGTGAGGTTTACACCCATGACAAGTCTGTGGCTCCTCCCAGAACCCCTCACCCTGTCACTCCCTTAAGGCCCTCCCTTCCAGGGACTGGGCTTCTGTTCCCCTTCCCCAATCTGATCCCAATATACCTAAGCCATTTGGTTTTGTGGGTGTCTTGGACCTGGGCACCTCTCTTGAAGTCTCCTCTCCTACTTCCTCCCCGTTTCTCCTCTCAAGGTCTGGTTTCTTCTGCCCGCCATGTTCAGCCTGGACTCTTCCCTCTGCCCACCTCTTCCCCTCTATCTACGATGAAGGCCTTCTCCACACTTTAGGAGTGGTCATGACTTCCTCCTTTTATTTCATGTTTTCAATCAAACATGTCTCAGATTTTTCCAAGACAGTCCTGACAGAGCAAGCCTGTGTCACAGTTAGATACATACTCTGCATCTTTAGCATGGAAGACACACAACCTGGAACTGTCACATTGTGTCCTGAACTGGAACTTTGAAGACAGTGACTCCTTCCTGGCCTCTTCGTTCTCTGCTCCCCTTGTGTTTACTCTCTTGTGGTGGTGAAGTGTTGGTTACTGGACTTTCATTTTGGGGAGGGAGGAGCCACACTCAGTGCCTTGAGTCCCTGTACATCCTCACTTCAATAACGCCTAAGAGGCAAGCCCACCCAGATACATCTGGGGCTCCCCATCACCAAAAGCCATCGAAATATGCAGGGTGCAGGTCCTTCTACACCAGCCCCCAGAAAGCATACACTGGCCTGGATGTGACTCTTTCCCTCTGGTGCCCACAGCCCTGTCTCGGCCCTAAGCTTACCTTTGGTCTTTTCTCTCCATTTTGTCTCTCCCACACACAGACCACTCATGACTCTGACGGAATCCCTCTAGTGTGGTCCAGGCTGAGCAGCAACTGGCACAAGGCCGAGGGTTCCATCCCCAGTGCGTACCCTGATCAAAAATAAGCAAAGAGGCCGGGCGTTGGTGATGCATGCCTTTAATCCCAGCACTCGGGAGGCAGAGGCAGGTAGATCTCTGTGAGTTCGAGGCCAGCCTGGTCTACAGAGCGAGTTCCAGGACGGCCTCCAAAGCCACAGAGAAACCCTGTCTCGAAAAACAAAAACAAAAACAAAAAAACAAACAAAAAGCAAAGAGGAAGAAAGAGAGATATTGTTTTTTAGGGGCACAAGCCATGAAAAAGTAGCCACACAAGCTGTTGCTGATTGATTGAGATAAGGTCTGGAATTCACAGCCTGGCCTTGTTGAGCCTTCAGGTGACTGCAGTTTGAACTGATGTGTCAACTACCTGATATATCAAGTCAGCCTACCCAGCCCTTCCCGAGTTCTTCTTCAACGATGTCTTGAGTAGAGATAAAATAGCTGTGTGGAGTTACTAAACATTGGGCACAATTTGTAGCATAACAAGAGAAGCAAACAGATTCTGGAAGTGGGGTATTCTGAAACAAAACCTGCCGTGTGTGTGTGTGTGTGTGTGTGTGTGTGTGTGTGTGTGTGTGTGTGTGTGTGAGACATCGGCATATGACATATGTATATATAATACATATATGTGTGTATATATGTGACATTGCTTTGTGCATTGATGGCCAATTGAAGCTGAGAGCACACTGACTTATAGAAAGCTTCCTGGGGACTTTGTAAGGTGGTGGCAGGATTTAGAAAGAGGATAAAGGGGGTCCTATCCATAACATGGCAGAAAGGTTAACAAAAACTTTGCCCATGGGAAGCAGACAACAGCAATGAAGAAGCGAGTCTGCTCAGCAGGGATTCAGGCAATATCCTTAGGGCAACAGGTTTCGATGAAGTAAGGGGAACACGCCTTTCAAATCAGACTCTGTGCATGGAAGGAACCTCGACTCTCCGTCTCATCAGACATCACAGAAAAGATCAAATCCCACATGTTGACAGGTGAATGTCCCACGAAAAAAATAAAACCGAATGTGTGTCCATAGAAGAACTCTTTGTTAAAAATCCCGGAAGTTTGATTTCACGGGTCCTTAAAACATGTAACTGATGTTGAAGATCTTGTCTGGTGGGCCCTGTCTGTAAACACCCCAGGGTTCCTCGGGATTCTTTTCACAGAGTCTAGCCACATGCAGGACTGTGGCAAATATCATGATTTAAAATCAGGGTGGGGTCGTCCTCCTTCTGCTATCAGATGGCAGGCCCCAGAAAAGAAGGCGACACATCTAGCCCGGTGGACAGCAGCTGATCCCAGTCACTCATTTTCTAGGCTTCCCTGGATGTGGGCCCAGGAGTGCGGGGAGGAGCAATCCCAAACCACTCAGCACTTAGCATTCCAAGGCAGAAGCAGGATTGTCATAAATTCAAGGCCAGTTTGTTCTAGGTAGTGAGTTCCAGACCAGCCACAGCAGGCTTAAAGCAATAGTCGCAGATAAATTTTATCCCAGAGTCTGCAATTTAGCTGGGTTTGGTGGAGGTATGTGGTAATGTCAGCTGGGGACCAGAGGGCTCACTTCCAAGGCTACTTATTCACGAGACTAGAAAGTTCTATTCAGCCGGGCGGTGGTGGCACACACCTTTAATCCCAGCACTCGGGAGGCAGAGGCAGGCGGATCTCTGTGAGTTCGAGGCCAGCCTGGTCTACAAATTGAGTTCCAGGACAGCCTCCAAAACAACACAGAGAAACCCTGTCTCAAAAAAAAAAAAAAAAAAAAAAAAAACCTCAGGATGAAGAAAGACAAAACACCTTCATTTCAACCAAGTTGAAAGTATTCACAAAGAAGCAAAATGCTCAGAAAATAGCTAAGAGTTGAAGGATTGAGGTAAACATGGAAAAGAAAACCACAGCACTGGCGTGTCCTCCTTTGCGTGTCTCATTGCAATTGTATTTAAAGAACAAATACAGTAACTGGAGAGATGGCTCAGTGGGCAAGAGTACTGGCTGCTCGTATAAAGGATCTGGCTTTAGTTCTCAGCATCCACGAGGCAGCTCACCAGTTCCAGTGCACCTGACACCCTCTTCTGGCCTCTGTGGGCATTGCATGCACATGGTGTACAAACATGCAGGCAACACTCATACAAATAAATAAAACTAAACAAACAGCCTACAATGCATTCAGAAAGTGGGAAAGAAGCCAGGCAGTGGTGGCGCACACCTTTAATTCCAGCACTCAGGAGGCAGAGGCAGACAAATCTCTGAGTTCAAGGCTAGTCTGGTCTTCAGTGCAAGTTACAGAACAACCAGAGCGATGCCGAAAAACCATGCATGCCTCAAAGAAAAAGAAAGAAAGAAAATAGGAGAAGAAACAAAAAACAAATTCTCAGATTTTGTTTCCAATGAAACACATTAACCTAATTTATTAATTTTCTATTTTAAAATATGAATATAAATCAGAAGTAGAAGGAACACCAAGATTATTTGGTCTACTCTCTCATGTAGTCCAGAACATCACCAAGGACAAAGCCAGAGAAGAGCTCAGGTCTAGGCACAGAAACACACATTCAAATCCCTTCTGTGAGCCAAGTAGAGCCCAAAGACTTGATCCATTTGTTGTGAACTTTCCCGTGCTCCTGTAGTACCACTCTCCAATGCTTTTTTACTGCACCAGACTGCAGAAAAAGCCCCAGAGAAACTCCAGAGAGCTTTGGAGTTATCAGAGCCTGCTGATGTTAAAGGTATGAGGGGTTGAGGAGGAACTCATCTCTGTCCCCAAAAGAGTTCCATCCACCCTCAGACGACAATCACCCTGGGAGAGTGTGCTTGCCTTCCCAGAGGTTCCCATCAAGCGGAGGGATGGAGAAGTGTGCCAGCAATGGGCAAAGAAAGACTTTGGTGGGCCAGTGGGATGGCTCCCTGGATAAAGGTGCTTGTGCAAGGCTTACGATCTGGATTCAGTCTCCAGAGCCTCATGGTAGAAAGAGCAAATCAACTCCTGCAAGCTGTCCCCTGGCCTCCACATGCACACAGTGGTGCCTGCATGCACACAGAGCATCTGACCTCCACATGTGCACAGTGGTAGACACACACACACACACACACACACTCACACACACACACACACACAGCATCTGACCTCCACATGTACACAGTGGTAGACACACACACACACACACACACACACACACAGAGCATCTGACCTCCACATGTGCACAGTAGGACATGCACACACACACACATGTGAACAGTGGTACATACACATACATACAGAGAGCAAATAAATGTAATTTTTAAAGATTTGTTTGTTTTTTGAGACAGGATTTCCCTGTGTAACCCTAACTGTCCTGGAACTCTGTCTTTACACCAGGCTGGCCTCTAACTCATAGTGCTTCTGCCTGCTTCTGCCTTCTGAGTGGGGGGTTAAAGGTGTGTGTCACCACTGCTTGGCTATTTTTTTTGTTGTTGTTGTTTGTTTTGGTGGTGAGGCGTTGAGACAGAATCTCTATGTAGCTCTGGCTATTCCAGAACTTGCTATGAAGACCAAGTTGGCCTTGAACCCACAGAGATCTGTGTGCCTCTGATTTTCAGTGCTAGGATTAAAGGCCTCTAACACCTCACCCAGTCAAAATTTTAATTTTTAAAAAATATGTAATTTCTAAAAAGGATGTTTAAAAGAAAGGCTATGACACCACTCTGAAATCAACAAGGCCAGTCAATTCTTCCTGGTGTCAAGCAAACGCAATCACCAAATGAGAGTGCTGCCCATCTTTGATGGTAAGTCGCTTACCAGAGGAGGCCAGAACATAATAAGTTAGCAAAATAATCAGAGCAAAATCTGCCCTAGATTGGTGCAACCTAATAAAAACACAGCATTTAGGAGCCTGTTAAGAAAACAAATGGGCTTTGCAGTGTCCTAGAAGAAAGCCCTGAGGGATTGTGGGAGCTTTTACAATAAGAAGTCATCATAACTATGGCCCTACTGAGTGCTGTTGATCCACACTTCCTGAACAAGTTTTTTTTTTTCTCAGAAGACAGGGCCACGCGGTTGGTTTTGGGTCCCCAACACTGACCAGCCTGGACAGGTAGCCACAATGTCTCCAGGAAGCACAGGCCAGTGGGGCTGGGAGTAGATGGAGTAGATGGAAGAGAAAACTGTGCTATTTGCTGAAGGAACTTCCTCCCCCCAGGACTCACACTCCAGTCATTCTAGATGATCTGTGCCTCTGGCTCTCGGGGCCTAGGCAAATCTCGTCAAGTCCCCCAGCTTCCAGGTCGGCTTGATTTCAGCACACAACTGAAGAAGGCTTCCCTCCACCATGAAGGGACATAGGTGTCAAGGACATAAGGGTACAGCTCAGCTTCTGATCACAGGGCAATGCCTTCTGTGGTGTTGCAGCATCCAAGAAGGTGCCCATGCTTGGGGGTCTGACAACCAGAGAAGGGACAGAGGGGACACATGAGCTCCCAGCTTTGGGTGCTGCTGAGGAGGCACTGGGAGGCCAAAGTCAACATGGAAGCTTCTCTCCGGCATGAGGCAGCAGCAACATGTCAGGTTTCCACCACTCAGCTGACAGGCCTGCACCGGGACGCCGACCCTTCTAATATAGCTGGGTTCTTTGTATTGACCCAGGTGTGGGTGCTGAAGCTGCTGGGGCTGACCTGCTTCCGGTCAGGTGTTCCAGCTGGCCAGTGCCTCCAGATGGGCGACTTCCTCCAATGGTTGCTGAAGGGCGTCTTCGACTGGTGCACAGCTTTGGAATTCTGAAGCAGCGCTGTGGACTCTCCACTCTAGAGCTTTCCATCGAGGAGGCAGTCTCCACAGTCCAGCCTCTCTTTCCCCGAAGCATCTCCTCTTGTCTTGCTTGGGATCTTCCATCTGCTAGGGCCATTTTCCTTCACCAGCTTTCTCGGGGAGTCTTGTTACTCCCCCTCCATTCCTCTCTAGCGCCTCTGAAGCTCGCCCACCTCCACAGGGCTCTACTCCCCTCCGCTGATGGGGAGGTCCTTTTGTGTATGGGCTTCTTTTGATGGTTGATGAATAGAACACTGTGGCCAGCGGAGGCAGGGAGGTGGGCAGGACTTCTGGGAAGTGTAGGCAGACAGCAGCGAGACCGGGAAGGTAGGACGTGCTGGGCCCTTCTCCAGTAAGATAAGACCGCCTGGAAATACTTGGATTAATAGAAATGGGATTGTCCCAATTGATAACTGGGACAGAGCTAGCCAGTGGGAAGCCCAAGCCATCGGCCAACAGCTTTAGAGTTAATGTAGCGTCTGTGTGATTATTTGGGGGAGAATCGGCTGCGGGAACCTCACGTTACACTCTGCTCTTCTTCTGAGGGACCCCTCTGCCCCACCACCTCTGACCTTCTTCTGAGGGGCCCTTCTGCTCCACCCTGCTTCTCTACCTGCTGAACAGAACCTCAAAGTCACAGGATCTGACTAGGGCGCGGCTTGGCCCCCTGAAGCTCTTATACTGTCTTCCTTAAACTCAGAGAACACACTCCTCTGGAAGGCGGGAACTCTGACAAAAGGATCTTGATCCTTCCAGTACCAGCCTTGGCCTCATCCCTCATGGGGAAGAGATTTCCAACAGGAATTACTAGAAAAAAAGTCAGCCACATGGGACTCTAATTCTATTTTTTTAATTAAAATCTTTTTATATTTTTATAACATTTTATGTGTATGGGTGTCTCCATGTATGTATGTGTGTCACATGAATGAAGTACCTTCAGAGGCCAGAAGAGGACATTAGATCTACTGGAACTAGAGTTACTGGTGGTTGGGAGCTGCAATGTGAGTGCTGGGAATTGAACCTGGGTCCTCTTCAAGAGCAGCCAGTGCTCTTAGGTGCCGTCTCTCCAGCCCTGGGCCTCTAGTTCAGGATTCTACATCTTCTTTCTATGTGACTTTGGACAGGCTGGCTCATTTGTCTGAGGCTCTGACTTCTCCATAGTGAGATGAGGACAGGAGATCTATGGCAGGTGTTTAGGGCCTCTGATGACCAAAGTCTACTACACAGGAAATATGTAGAATCTGCTGAGTCATTAGTCTGCATCACCAACCAACCAAGACGCCAAGCTTGAATGGACTTATCACGTCACTCAGTGGTTTCTGCTGGGGTGTGGAGCCATGGCTAGGGCAGAGGACCATGCTCTCTGGCCCTACCCAAATCTTCATGCCATGCTAGACTGAGAGTCACATCATGCAGAGCCCTTGAGAAACTGCTAGAAGTTTTTGTTAATATGACAGAAGAAATGAAAAAAGCAGTAGAAGAAATAGATGTAATTAGTTATGGTCCCAATATTTGGGAAGCAGAGGCAAGAAGATCAAGAATTAAAGGCCAACCTGGGTTACATAATGAAGGAAATAAGAGGGATAGAGTCAGGAAGAGAAAGAGGGAAGGAAAAATAAATAGATACTTGGGAATATTTTTGAGTTTCAAGAAAGTGTCTAACAAAAGTTTCAAACAAAAGGGAGGGCATGACAGAGAAAAAAATGTTTAAAGAAATAATCATATAACTAGCACTGGTGGCACAGCCTGTAATCCTAGAACTTCCTAGGTACAGACAGAAAACCCCAAACAGGCACACACACATACACACACACACACACCTTGAAGAAACAAAATAAAGACATGACTTTTCATAATTGAAGAAACAGTCTCATGTACACTGAGTGCTAAGCAGAAAAAAAATTCTACAAGACATCCCATACAGAGAAGTGCCTGAGAGCACTGAAGACGCAGGCCCAACAAACAGGGAGAAGAGAAGATGCGTTATCTACCAAGAATTTCCACAGACCCTGTATCAGAAGAGCAAATGCTGGAAGGAAAGAGTCATTTTCCATGGTCTGAAAGGAATGTGGCTGAGGTTCTGTGAGGAGGAGACCCAGGGAAGTCAAGAATTTCTCCCAACCCCAGGAACTCAGGACAAACAGGTGCAGTGGAAGCCGGCCCCATCTTAGCAGTCTCAGCCCAGATGTGAGGGGAATTCAGGGAGGATTCACACACACACACACACACACACACACACACACACAGAGAGAGAGAGAGAGAGAGAGAGAGAGAGAGAGAGAGAGAGAGAGAGAGAGAGAGAGAGAGAGAGAGAACGTAGGAGCATTGCCCCTCCTGAGCAATCTTCGTCTGTTTCCATGGGTATCTGAGAAAAGATAACTTACTTATACATACGAATTGCCCAAAGAGCCTCTATGAGAGATGGCTTTAACTGAAAGCGACTCTCTAGCAGGACTTGCGGACTCATGACTGTGACACCAGCACTGGGGAGGTAGCGGTAGGGGGATCAGATCAAATGATCAAGTTCCTCTTTTAAAAAGGTTAAGGCCAACCTGTCTCAAAAAAACAAAACAAAAACACAACCACAAAGCAAAACAACAACCAAAACAACCAAAGCTCCCCAGCCCCTAAGATGTCTCTAGACTATTTTTTTCCCTCCCAGATCCGGAGTATAATTTATACAGTTATGTGGGATCAGTGATCTTTGTTTGGCTTTAAGACAGGGTCTTGCTATGAAGCCCATGCTGGCCTCAAATGTGTGATCCTTCTGCCTCAGCCTCCTAAGCACTGGGATGGCAAGTGTACGCCAACACACTGTGTCAGGAATTCTTTCCGTAGTTACAACTTGAAATCTGCTCTTTGGGAATAGCTGTCACTAAATTACCATAAAACCATACAACACTGTATCCACCTAAATATGGAAAATCCTTAGCCCTGTAGGTAAGAAAACTAGTCAATTTAGAAATACTTGTATAACATGAGAGTGTGTAAGTTTTGATGTGTGTAGATGTCTTGCCTGTCTGTATGTGCCATGTCTGTGCAGTGCCCAGAGGAAGCTGCCAGGTCCTCTAGGACTAGAATTACAGCTGTTAACTGCTGAGCCAGCTCTCCAGCCCCTAGAAGTGTTTGAATTTGGCTTTAGCTCAAAGGAAGCGCCATGGCTGCCCAGGCATCTGAATTCCCTATGTGTTCCTGGAAAGTCCAAAGCTTGTATAATTAATGAATTACTCCACTGCTATGTACACAGGGATTAAGCGTTATACAAACTAGTTTCTAAATCACTTTCAGGAAGAGAGAGTTCTAGATATTTAAGAAATCACAGTTGGCCTTGGTAGCCAGAGAGCAGTGCTAATCGACATTCAGGATCTGGATTAGACATTAAACGTCGTCTATTAAAACCTCATAAACTGTGATGTTTTTTAGTTCTGAGGACACATCTAATACAGCATTGAAAAACGTAGAAAGAATGAGAAACTAAAAACTAACTCTGTTAACATTGTGGAATTATTTCTACCCAATTTCTCCCCTGACATTTTTTAAAACTTTAATTTTTTTGTTTCTTAACTTTCAGTTTTTTGAGACAGTGTTTCTCTATGTATTCCTGGCTTTCCTGGGTCTCTCTATGTAGACCAGGCTGGCCTCAAACCCAGAGAACTGCCTACATCTGCCTTCTGAGTGCTGGAATTAAAGTTATGAGCCAGCATGCCCAGCTGTAAATCTAAATTTTTTGGGGGGGGTTTCCGAGTCAGGGTTTCTCTGTATTGTTTTGGAGGCTGTCCTGGAACTTGCTTTGTAGGCCAGGCTGGCCTCGAACTCACAGAGATCCACCTGCCTCTGCCTCCCAAGTGCTGGGATTAAAGGCATGCACTACCAACGCCTGGCAAATCTAAATTTTTTTAACTTCATTATATATATAACTCTTTGTCACTCATTTAATTGAAATTATTTCATGTGTTACTAAAAAAGCTTTCTAGGGGACTGGGACACAGCTGCTCTTCCAGAGGACCTGTGTTCAAATCTCAGTAGCCACATGGCAGCTCAGAACCACTCAAACCTCCAGTACCCAAGCATCTGATGTCCTCTTCCTGCCTCCGAGGACACCAGGCATACTCATGATGCACATATACACACATAGGCAAAACTTTCACATGCATGAAAATAATTCTTTTTTAAAAGGGTTTTTTTTAAACAAAATTTTAGTAGGGCAATAAAAGTACTTATTTTTAAGGCTACCTGTCAAATTGATAAATAGAAAAATTGCATCAATTTATGAAATAAACAAATACTTCTAATGTCTTCATACTGAATACTGAATACTAAAATTCCTTTAAATACTTGCCAAGCAGAACTCTAGTTACTGCTAGCCAACTGCTTTCTTGCAATCTATTCAATGAACTTTTTGTTTATTTATCTCATTGTTTTTGTTTGTTTTGAGATGGATTCTCTGTGAAGCCCTTGCTACCTTGGAACTCATTCTGTAAACCAGGCACCACCACTGTCTAGAACTCTTTGGATTTTAAGGGCATTAATTACTTGCATGTGCTGAAATTTTTGAGGTTTTCAACATATTACAACTATAGAGAATTTTCTTTAGTAACAAGCTCTACAAATGCTCCCTGAAAAATGGAATCTTTTTTGCTGAGCATTTTCTTTCTTTACTACTACTACTACTACTATTATTATTTTTTTTTTTTTTGGTTTTTCGAGACAGGATTTCTCTGTATAGCCTTGGCTGTCCTGGAACTCATTCTGTAGACCAGGCTGGTCTTTAACTCACAGAGATCTGCCTGTCTCTGTTTCCCAAGTGCTGGAATTAAAGACGTATACCACCACCACCCAACTCTTCTTTTTATTATTTTTATTTTATTTTATGTGTATGGTGTTCTGCCTGCATGTCTGTACACCATCTCTATGCCTGCTGCTCTGAGAGGCTAGAAGAGGGTCTCAGATTGTGGGTACTGTGCTGGGAATTGAATGTGAGTCCTTTGCAAGAGCATCTGGTGTTCTTTTTTTTTAAAGATTTATTTATTTATTATGAATACAACATCTTGCCTCCATGTATGTCTGCACGCCAGAAAAGGGCACCAGATCTCATTATGGATGGTTGTGAGCCCCCATGTGGTTGCTGGGAATGAACTCATGAACTCAGAGCCATCTCTCCAGCCCCCAGCTGGTGTTCTTAACCACTGAGCCATCTCTCCAACCCCCTGAGCATTTTCTTTATGATTTCTACTATGTTTTTCCTAGCTTCAAATTCTGTCTTCACTTGCCTAATGTGCTCAAGGCCCTGAATTCAATCTCCAGTACAAATGAACCAAATTACATCCTTTAAAATCTCTCATATATATGGAACAAAAACTGTGGGATTGTTTTAGTTTATGTTGTGTTTTGTTTTGTTTTGTTTGTTTTTTGAGACAGTGTCTCACTGTTTAGCTCTGGCTATCCTGGAACCAACTATATGGACCAGGTTGACCTTGAACTCACAGAGATCCACCTGCTTCTGCCTCCTGATTGCCATGATTCAAGGTGTGCGCCACCACACCTGGCCTTATCTTAGTTTTTATGTGCAAAATGTTAGCTTTCTAACTCAACTTGTGTCCTAACACTGACAATATCTTTAGTATCCGTGTGCTAGACATTATACAATTAGTATGTACTTGTCCAGTGTTTGCAACAAAACTAAATAATTTCTGTGAGACCAACCTGATGTATATAAGTGAGTCCTAGGCCGTCTAGGACTACATAAGTGAGACCCTGTCTCAATACAAAACATAACAACAACAAAAACCCAGAAGACATGTGTGGTGCTTTAAATGAGAAATAACACCCCACCCCCATAGACTCACATATTTTTTGGACACTTGATGCCCAGTAGGTGGAGCTGTTTGGGGGGGCAGTTACAGAACCTTCAGTAGTTACAGCCTTGCCAGAGGAATTACATCACTGTGGGTGGGCTTTGAGAGTTTGCAGCCCCACCCCACTTCCAGTTCCTTTCTTTCTCAACTTCCTGCTCTGGCTGCCTGCTACCATTATGGACTCTCCCGGAAACCATAAGCTCAAACAAACCCTTCCATCTTTAAGTTGCTTCTGTCCATGGTATGTTATCTCAGCAACAGAAGTACAAATACGCTGTGTACAAAGCAAAACAAAACAAAATGAGACCCTGTCCCTCACGATGACCACACTGGCTGGGTGCTCTGCCTTTCCCTCCTCTGGTGACCAGAACACAGACACAAAATGGGCAGGTCAAGAGGCACTTGGCCACTCCTCCCAAAACATTTCAAATAATTTAACAGAAGGATATTTACAAAATGTGTTGCTTTGCTAATTCTGCCTTTAAAATATACCAGACACTTTGGAATATCTAGAAAGACAGAAGTTTTTGAAACTTTAGTTGGCCTTGTCAACGACATGTACAGTAAGAAGAAGGGATAAAACGCACCCTCAGCAAACAGCTGCAATGCTAAAATGTCTTTTCCATGTGAGCAGGCAGCAGATTTCCTGCTGCTGAATATTTGTTTACACTGTGAAGATGTGTCTTTGCCAAGGCACCTTCTGATTGGTTTAATAAAGAGATGAATGGCCAATAGCTAGGCAGGAGGAGGTTAGGTGGGACTTCTGGGGACAGAGAGGACTCTGGGAAGAAGGAAGCCAGAGTTGCCAGTCAGACTTAAAGGAAACAGAGGTATAAGAAGGAAGAGAGGTAGCAACCATGTGGCAGAATGTACTTTAATATGAATGGGTTAATTTGAGTTATAAGAACTAGTGGGACAAGCCTGAGCTAAAGGCTGAGCTTTCATAATTAATGTAAGTCTCCACGTCATTATTTCGGGGAAGCTGGAGGACAGAAAGAGTCTTGCTACAACTTCCTTCTTTTGATCTCCATCTTCTGCTCAACACCCCTTAGCCCACTGAACAGCAAGACGGAGGGGTCAGGCCATCCAGGCCCTAGGACTAAGTTACTGTTAGGACACAAACTTTCAGCCTGTGTTTAGTATGCACAAGGCACGGAGCCTAATCCTCAGCATGGGGGAAAATCAAAACCAAAACCTTGATTTAAAAAGAAATGTAATTATGGGGCTGGAGAGATGCCTCGGTGGTTAAGAGCACTCAGGTTCAGTTCCCAGTGCCTGTGTGGCAGCTTCATCTGTAACTCCAGTTCCAGGAAGATCTGACACCCTCTCCTGGCTTCTAAGACATTGTACATGCATGGTATATTTACATACATACAGGCAAACACAAAAACACATAGTTAAAAAAATAAAATCAAGGTAATTTCACACAGTTGCTAAGATGCCACTGGGCAAACTGTTGGCTCCAAAAGACACTCAGGACCAATGGCTTTCTGCGGTGCCTGTTAGCTTACCAAAGCACATACTGGCCTCCGGGCTCTCTCAGAATCACAAATACCTGTTAGAGTCCACGCTGGCATCCTGGCTGTTCTCACTCCACATGCCTACCCTAAACTTCCGCCAGCTTCCCGTTCCTATATAACACTACCGTTTTAGCCACACTCTCTCTTGATCCTCCCCCTCACTCCCCCCCCCCCCAGGACCAAGTCCACTCTGCGGGCCATGTTTAGTCTACTGCTTTCTCTCCCTGTTCTGGACTCTTCCAGATGATGCTCTCTCATACCTAAAGTAAAAACCTTCTCCTCAACCACACCTTGAAGCGGCCACGCCCTCACTTTCTACCCCAAATCTCCCCTAGATAGCTTTAGGAAGGAACCGATTAACTCGCACAAGGCATCGACAGCGAGAGGGTAAGGCTGGCGTTACCGATTGTGTCTGACACCTGGGTCCAGGTGTGCCTGTGTTTCCTCCACAGCTCACATTAGTTAAGCCAGGAAATTCCCTCTCTGCTTTGGGAGAGCCCAGTCTTGCCAGCAGAACTAGCAATAGGAGAGGCACCACGAGTGCTGAGAGTGAACTAAAAATCTACAGAAACAAAGAGCTTTCTCCATGAGGGAAGGTCAGGGGGAAATGGCATCCAAACTGCTTCTAAAGACTGAGTTAAAGGGACTAGAGAGACGATTCAGTTGTTAGAGCATTGGCTATTCTTGCAGGGGACCCAGGTTTAGTTCCCAGCACCCACATGGCAGCTCATAACCATCTGTTAACTCCAGTTCCAGGGAAATCTGGTGCCCTCGTCTGGCCTGCATGGGCACTGCACTAATATGGTGCACGTGCAGGCATGCAGGCAAACACTCATACACATAAAAATAAACAAATCTTCCTTAAAAAATATCTAAGCTAACAATTGATGTGCACAAAAGGCAAGAGAGAATTCCAAGTAGAGGAACAAGGAGCAGCTGCCAAGTCACCCATGTGTGGGAGCTAAGAAGTCTGAGAGCTCATATTATAAAGTAAGCTGCAGATGGAATCTCAGGGAAGCCCTTCAAGCTGGAGACAGGTTAGGAGCCACCTATAAAAATTGTATTTCAAGAGCCAGTCGGGGGTGGAACATACCTTTAATCCCAGCATTTGGGAGGCAGAGGCAAGCAGATCTTTGTGAGTTCAAAGACAGCCTGGTCTAAAAAGTGAGTCCAGGATTACACAAAGAAACCCTGTCTCAAAAACAAACAAACAAACAAAAGTATAGTTCAAACCATAAGGCAATTAAAAGCTCAGAACAATGGCAATGCATACATATTGAGTACTTATTCATATTAGGTATTATGTTAAAATAAAAAATAATAAACTGGAGCCAGGCAGTGGTGATACACGCCTTTAACTCCAGCACTCAGGAGGCAGAAGCAGGCGGATCTCTGTGAGTTCATGGCCAGCTTGGTCTACAGAGTGGGTTTCAGGACAGCTAGAGCTACATAATAGAGAGACTCTGCCTCAAAAAAAAAGAAAAGAAAAGAAAAATACAATATATGGTATAGATTTTTAAAATGTTAGTACTGGAAGAAATGCCTATGAGGCAGACACTAGTTTTTATCCCATTTTTCAGTTTCAGGAAACCAGACTTACAGAGAAAGTTCAGGTGCCCAGAATTAGTGGGACAGCCAGGATTTGATCTCAGTTGTGTTTATTGCTACAGGTCACAAGCTCACCAGCACTCCTCTGTAGAAGAACATAGAAAAAGTTAAGGGTAGATTAAGAATCTTGAGGAGCCAGCTGGTAACAAAGTAAAGGTGCTCCCCACTAAGCCTGGCTACCGAGTTTGATCCCTTGCTCCCATGTGGGCAAGGACATGTGCCATGGCATTCAAGTACATGCATATGTGTACACACACACAATAAATAAATAAGTATAGCAAGGTATAAAAAAGAATCTTGGGACCCATCTAGCAGAAACAAGATCTTATTCATTTGCGGGTCAGATGGAAGCCTAGCTTTATAGATGTCCTTTGAGGATGCAAGAGCCAAACATGTGAACCATGTGCCCATTCCACTGACTACACACAACATTTCTCTGTTTTTCTGCAAGTACCATTTGTGCCTCAAACGTTTCTCACCTAGTTTCAGATGGTTTTTGTTAGTTTGGTTTGGGGTTTTTTGTTGTTGTTGTTTTTGCTGTTTGGGGGTTTTTGTTTGTTGTTTTGTTTTTGAGACAGGGTCTCAGGGCTGGAGAGATGGCTCAGTGGTTAAGATCAGACTGTTCTTCCACAGGACCTGGGTTCAATTCCCAACACCCACATGGCACTTCATAACTGTCTATAACTCCAGTTTCAGGGGGCTGGACATCCATGGCAAAACATCAAAGCACATTAAATGAAAGAAAAAAAAACAAAAAAGACAGGGCCTCACTATTTTTTTTTACTTTTTTTGTTTTGTTTTGTTTTGTTTTTGGAGACAGGGTTCTCTGTGTAGCTTTGTAGACCAGGCTGGCCTGGAACTCACAGAGATCTGCCTGCCTTTGCCTCCTGAGTGCTGGGATTAAAGGTGTGTGCCACCACTGCCCCTTAGGATCTCACTATTTAATCTCTGAACTCTCTCTGTAGACCAGGCTGGTCTGGAATTCACCTGCCTCTGCCTTCCAAATGCTGGCATTAGAGGCTACCACTTCCTGACTTGGGTGATTTTTAATATTAAGTGTTTAAAATACAGGACCGTGAACTAGATCCCAGCACAAAGGAAAGAGAAATGGAGGTGATGGGGAATGTGCTTCTGTATATATATGTTTATCTTATTGGTTGTTGAATAAACACTGTTGGCCAATAGGGAAGCAAGATAGGTGGGACTAGGAGTCGAGGAGGATTCTGGGAAATGTAGTAAAGAAAAGTTGCCATGTGATCCAGACAGGAAGTAACATAGCAGGGCAGAATCAGTATATAGGCAGGGACAAGCAGGAAATCGCTCTCTCTTCTTTGCAGAGATGCTGAGCAGATGTGATATAGACCCCAAGAGAATAAGAGGCCTGGACCCTTTCTCCAGTAAGATAAAGCCAGAAGGAAATACATAGATTAGTAGTTATGGCTTAATTTAGACAGAGCTAGCCAATAAGAAGCCATAGCTAGCAGCCAACAACTTTATAACTAATATAGCATCTGTGTGTTTCTTTGAAGGCAGAGAAGGGCAGTGGGACCTAGCTGGGCCAGAGAAATCTCATGTTACACGGAGTGAAAGAGGGAGAGAAGAGGAGGGAGAAGGAAGAAGAAGAGGATAAATGGGAGGGGAACAAGCCAGGCAAGGGGAAGAAGACATAAAAAGAAGATATTAGATGTCTACCAGCCTGAGTCCCTAAGTAGTCCCTTCTACTGCTATCTTCATTTATACTTAAGGAGGGTAATTACAGTACAAAACCTGAAATTTTAGTTTTTTTTGTTTTTGTTTTTGTTTTTAATTTATAGGCTGGTAGATGGCTCAGTGGGTAAAAAGAAGCTTCACAAGCCTGAGTTCACCCCCTGGTGTGGTTGGATTTTTCTTTGGGCCACCAGCTCACAAATAACAACATGGAGACTTATATTAAATCTATGTTCTGTCACATACCATCCACCATGCTTCCTGTGTGTCTCCTTGTGTCTCTTTCCCGTGCCTCGATTCCTCCTCCTGCTTCCTCTCTATGCCTGGAAGTCCCACCTATCCTATCCTGCCTTTCTATTGGCCATTCAGCTTTTTCTTACACCAATCACAGCAGTACACCTTTGCAAAGTGTGCAAATATCCACAACACCCTGGAACGCACAGATCCAGGTAACAAAGCAGGATGCTGTGCTCTCTCCGATGCTAGGACTCCTGCAGTGAGAGCAGAGAAGGAACCAGGACCATCAGGGCAGGTGGCAGAATCAAGAGAGCCTGCCCCACGGTGGAAGGCAAGGACCGATACCTGAAAGCTGACCTCTGACCTCCAGAGACACACTGTAGTGCACCATGACCACACACACACACACACACACACACACACACACACACACTCACCACAATAATAAATAGGTAGATACATCTTTAAAATGGGGAAAACTTACTTTCAAATTTAAATATTCAGCAGGCAGGGCTGGGTGGTGGAGGGAGTGCTTGCCTCACATGCATGAAGCTCTGGGTTCCATCTCCAGCCATGAAGGGGAAAAGACTCAATAGACAAATGAGACAGAGCTGACATAACTGCTGTGCTAGATACTTTTATGTCAACTTGACATAAGCCAGAGTCATCAGAGGATGGAGCCTCAGTTGTGAAAATGCCCTCCCCCAGCTATGAGCAGGTCTATAGGGCATTTTATTAATTAGTGATAGATGTGGGAGGCCCCAGACCATCACAGGTGGTGCCATCCCTTGGTTGGTGGTCCTAATTTGTATAGGAAAGAAGAATGAGAAAGTCACGAGGAGTAAGCCAGTAAGCAGCATCCTTTCATGGCCTCTGCATCAGCCTCTGTCTCCAGGTTCCTGCCCTCACTACTGTTCACAATGAACTGTAAGCAAAATAAACCCTTTCCTTCCCAACCTGCTTTTCCGCCACAGTATTTCATCACAGCAATAGCAACCCTAAGACAACTGCAATAAGAAATTATGGCTTCGGAGACTAAGCAGAAGAAACTATTTTAAAACTTACATTATGGGGGGGGGCTGGAGAGATGGCTCAGCGGTTAAGAGCACTGACTGCTCTTCCAGAGGTCCTGAGTTCAATTCCCAGCAACCACATGGTGGCTCACAACCATCCATAATGAGATCTGGTGCCCTCTCCTGGCATGTAGACATATGTAGAGGCAGGATGTTGTATTCATAATAAATAAATAAAATAAAATAAAATAAAAAACTAATGGGCTTCAAGGGTAATATTGAATGTGGCCTTTAAAAAAAAACCTACAACATGGACCGACAGCCTCCAAAACAATACAGAGAAACCCTGACTTGTAAAACAAAACAAAACAAAAAACCTACAACAAGCTGGACAGTGGTGGAGCACGCCTTTAATCCCAGAACTTGGGAGGCAAAGGCAGGAAGATTTCTGAGTTTGAGACCAGCCTGGTTTACAGAATGAGTTCCAGGACAGGACAGCCAGGACTACACAGAGAAACCCTGTCTTAAAAAACAACAACAAAACTCTACAACAAAATACAAAGAGAAGAAACAATAATATGCTTGGAGTAGATCCTGGAGACTTGAGCAAGGAATGAATGCCTGAAGGAAAAAAAAATAAAGCAATAGAAAAGGGGAAATAGCCGGGCGTTGGTGGTACATGCCCTTAATCCCAGCACTTGGGAGGCAGAGGCAGGTGGATCTCTGTGAGTTCCAGACCAAGTCTGGTCTACCAAGCGAGTTCCAGGACAGGCTCCAAAGCCACAGAGAAACCCTGTCTCAAAAAAACCAAAAAAAAAAAAAAGGTGGGGGGGGGGTAAAGAAATGACCAAAACTGGATATGATCATACCTACTTGTAACCATGGAGGTGTGTGTGTGTGGCAGGGCATAGGCGACAGCGAGTAGATCCCCAGAGTTCACTGGCCAACCAGTCTAGTCAGTAAGAGATCCTGTCTCAAAATAAGATAAAGAGGCACACCTGTGGAGGTCAGAGGATGACTTTGGGGAGTCAGTTCTCTCCTTCCATCCTTCTAGGTCAAAGGAATAAGTTACTTATAGAATAAAAAATAGACTGGCTCAGGATTTCTCACAGCCAGCCTCAGAAGTTGGTGAAAAAAGAACAAAACCCCAAAACTTCACAACACACCAAGACACAGTCTGCTTGGAGCTGGAGAGATGGCTCAGTGGTTAAGGGCCTGTTTGTATATGGAAGTTTCTGTATAGCCTGGTCCTGCAGCCATTTGGTCCCAAATAAACACACAGAGGTTTCTACTAATTATAAACTGGGCAATAGTTCAGGCTTCTTATTGGCTAGCTCTCTCTTACCTATTTCTATTAATCTATGTATCTCCACATGGTCTTGGCCTTCAGTGATGCCCAGGTCTCTTGCTTCTTCAGCAGCTACATGGCATCTCCTTCACTCCACCTGCTACCTTTCTCTAACCCTGTTTGGATTTCCCACCTTGCTAAACCCTGCCTGTCCATTGGCAGAAACTGCTTTATTCACCAACCAATAAAAGAAACATATATTCACAGCTCACAGAAGGACATCTCCCATCACCTATTCTATTCTTTCAGAAGACTGGAGGGCAGTCACATTGGGCAGCTCACCTCCTCATGCTTCCCAGCACTGGGATCATGGGTGCATTCAAGCACATTGGGCAGCTCACCTCCTCATGCTTCCCAGCACTGGGGTCATGGGTGCATTCAAGCACATTGGGCAGCTCACCTCCTCATGCTTCCCAGCACTGGGATCATGGGTGCATTCAAGCACATTGGGCAGCTCACCATCCTCATGCTTCCCAGCACTGGGGTCATTGGTGCATTCAACTACATTGTTACTGTCCATGCTTTATTTTGGCTACTTTTTTCATGATATGTTACAATATTATTGTCTATGACACAATCCTTTGAAAATACACAATTTATGGCAACTTTAAGTTACCACTTGGAAGGCAGAGGCAGGTAGATCTCTGAGTTTGAGATCAGCCTGGTCTACAGAACTAGTCCTGGACAGCCAGAACTATATGGAAAAACCCTGTTTCGAAAAACAAAAAACAAAAAACGACAAACAATAACAACAACAAAAAAACCCAACAATAACAAAAAAGACTTTCATGTGCAATCTAAGATGTCATTGCATCATACATTTAAGAGAAAAGAACTTTCCTATCAAGGTACACTAAGCAGAACTGACTTTGCTACCAGGGAAACCTTGATAAACTCTAATGTATTTTCAGTAATATGAAAGCAAATTTTGAAAAATGTAAGTAACTGAGACTCCCCAGTGTGTCTTTCCATTGAACTGGGAAATACCAGTCTAGAAATGAACTTTGATCTGGAGGTTCTCTGAACCAGTATTACAATAATGACCCTGTCATACACTGACTTCACTTCATTCCTAGATGAAATTAAAACCTTGGTCCTTTCTTTTCCATCACAGAGAGAATCAGCACCAAGGAATATGATTGACTCTGTCAGACCCATAATTTCCCTGCCATGGCCAAACTAAAAACTCCACCCTCTCTCATTTTACTCATTTAGGTTTAGGTTTAGGTGTTTATTGGTGCTGGAATCAAACCTCGCACACTCTAGGCAAGAGCTCTACCACTGAGCTACATTTCTGGTCCATCATTTACTTTCCCAAATGCACTCTGGTTGACAAATGGTTTCTAACACAAAAAGAGAAGGGCTTAGGTACAAATTGTGAACTTGTTCCAAAAGCTCAAGTAAACTTTTAAATCAGACCGACAGACAGACAGACCAACAGACAGACAGACATTTCTTGGGAGCCAGGAAGAGGGTTTCATGAGCAAGGATGCTTCCCAAGTCTGGATGAGTCTGTGGGTCCCACATGTGGGAGAAGAGAAGTGCCTCCTGCAGGTTGTCCTCTGACCTCCACATGACCCTCTCACACAGGAAATAAGTGTAATAAGAAATAAAAAATGTACTTATCAGCCGGGCGTTGGTGGCGCATACCTTTAATCCCAGCATTCGGGAGGCAGAGGCTGGTGAATCTCTGTGAGTTCAAGACCAGCCTGGTCTATAAGACCTAGTTCCAGGACAGCCAGGACTGTTACACAGAGAAACCGTGTCTCAGAAAACCGTGTGTGTGTGTGTGTGTGTGTGTGTGTGTGTGTGTGTGTGTGTGTGTGTGTAGTTCTGACTCATAGGCCAAGAGTAAGGCACAGAACAAGCGGCTCACCACAATTCCTTCCTCTGCCACTTATATCCACGCTCACCTCCTTCAGAGCCCCTTATCCTTCCAAAGCAGGGGAAACAGCTGTCTGTGTTCATTGCTACATTCTGAAGGGAGGAAGGGAGGGAGGAAAGGGGGGAGGGAGGGAGGCAGGGAGGGAGGGGAGGGAGGGAGGAATGAAGGAATGAAGGAAGGAAGGAAGGAAGGAAGGAAGGAAGGAAGGAAGGAAGGAAGGAAGGAAGGTAGAGATGGCCTTGGAAATGAGGTGGAGGGCAGTGGGTGGTGCACAATTTAATCCCAGCACTTGAGAGGCAGAGACAGGTGGATCTCTGTGAGTTCAAGGTTAGCCTGGTCTACAGAGTAAGACCCTGTCCAAAAAAAAGATGGGAGAGAGCTGAATGCCGAAAAGTTATTGCATTGGCTCTGTCCGGGTGCCGTGGGACACATGGGCGTGCACACTCATGTCTCTCTCTCTCTCTCTCTCTCTCTCTCTCTCTCTCTCTCTCTCTCTCTCTCTCTCTCACACACACACACACACACACACACACATGCACACACACCTTCTCTGCCCTCAGATGCTGTGGAATAATCTTTTTCTACACTGTGAAGATGCGTCTTTGCCAAGGCACCTTCTAATTGGTTTAATAAAGAGCTGAATGGCCAAGAGCTAGGCAGGAGAGGGTAGGGGGGATTTCCAGGGAGAAAGAGGAAGAGGAGGAGGAATCTAGGTGCACAGGGATGCCAGCAAGAGGCAGAACAAGTAGGACATACGATACAGAGGAGAGGTAACTGAGCCACATAGCAAAACGTAGATTAATAGAAGCAGGTTAATTAAGTTTAACCTACTAGTGAGGAGCATTAGTTGGGAAAAGGGTTAGTTGGGGAAAAGGCTAAGCTAAAGGCCAAACACTCATAATTAATATTAAGTCTCTGTACATTATTGGGGAGCTTGCAGTTCCACAAACGAAAGTCCAACTACATTTGAGAAAGCTTGCTATGCTCAGAGGCCAGCGGAGTCAGATTCCCCAGAGCTGGAGTTATAGACAGTTTCAAGCTGCTTAGTGTAGGTGCTGGGGACTGAACCCTGGTCCCCTGCAAGAGCAGCCAGTGCTCTAAGCCACCCATCTTCTCTCCAGCTCTCGGAATGTGGTTTTTTAAATAGACTCTGGCAAGCTGTACCTTCCAACTGGAGTATTCTAATTATTTATTTTCAAGATAATTTAGGTTTGTTTATTAATGCTAGTATTAAAAATAATATATTTGCTATTCAATTATTCTTTCCTCGTTCTTTTTCTCCCCTCTTCCTCTGAGGTTTTCCTCTGACCTCCACACAAGGGATGGGGCACGTGCATGTGCACACAGAAACATTAAGAAAAGCTACTGTAAAAATATTGTTTCTCTTCATTGATTTTTCATCTGTCCCTAGTTCTCCGTGATTCTTTTTCCGTTTTCTCTCTGAGGCACCTCCTCCAGGCATCCTCTTGACCTATGACTGCTAATGGCTATAGTGCTCCTTCACCTGAAGCTTCCTACACAATTCCTGAAAACAGGTCCATAATTATCTGGGTTTGGCCAAGACGTCTTGGAGGAGTCCACTGTGGTCCCCTGGAGTTTGCTGTGGTGATGGGGAGTCCACTGTGGTCCCCTGGAGTTTGCTGTGGTGATTCGTTTGTCCCTCTGGCTGGTTTCAGGATAATCCCTGTGACCTTGGATCTCAGAAGTCTGTGTTGAACCTTGCAAGGACACTTGGCATACCTGACATTCAGTCAGCCTCTTGTATCTGTACCTTTATATCTCTCATCACTGTGGAAAGTTAACTACCAGCAGTTCTTTCGATACCCCGTTTGTTTTCTCCTTTCCTTCTTATGCTGATGAAGGCTCATAGGTCCCTGAAACTCTGTCCATTCTTTCCAGTATATTCTCTCTACTGTCCAGGTAATGGATAGTGTATCCACATGCCCTCAGGTTCACTAATGTCATTCTCCAGCATCCCCACTATATTCCACAGCTAAATCAGTAAGATTTTTATTTCAGTTATTGTCTCTTTTTAGTTTTATAATTTTAATTTGTCCCTTTTTATTACTTCTATGCTGAAATACATTTGCTTAAAAATCTATAGTTCCTTGTCAAATATTTTTGCTATGTTGTTTTAAAATTATGAATTCTAGGGCCTGGAGAGATGGTTCAGTGGTTAAGAGCATTTGTTGCTCTTGCAAAAGACCCAAGCTTGGTTTCCAGCACCTGCCTTAGATGACTCAGAGGCAACCACCCTCAACTCCAGCTCCAGGGGGTCGAGTGTCTTTTCAGGCCTCTGAGGACATTGCACCTGCATGGCATGTACACACCAAAAACAAACAAACAAACAAACAAGCAAACAAATATCCAAGGAAGAGATGCCCAAAGGAGACACAAGCCCTTAATCCCAGCACAGGAAGGCAGAGCTCTGTGAGTTTGAGGTCATCCTGGTCTGTAAGGCAAGTTCCAGACAGAGAAACCCTGTCTTGAAGAAACACCTCCGAAAGAAAAAGAGAGAAAGAGAGGAGGGAGAGGGGGAGGAGGGAGAGGAGGAGGAGGGAGAGGGGGAGAAGGAGGAAGAAGAAGAAGGCAGTAGCTGTTGTCTGTTGCTGCTGGCTAGGTTCTAAAGTGGCAGAGCACAGGCAGATTCAGGCAAATCACTGAACTCACAAGATCCGTGTAGGTACTCTCAGGGCCTACTGAGTTCAGCCTGCTTTGTGCTCAGAATGCTTTCAAATGGCCGGGAAAGCTTTACTTTCTCACAAAAGCTGATTATTAACTATCTCCGTGAAGGGAAAATTGATGGCTGAGGAAGTGTGAGAATCAATCCTTAGAAAACGGGTCCCCTGCTTCCCTTTTCTCATCTCCCCTACTGTAAACTTCGAACCTTCAAATCCTTCCAGCCTCATAGTCTAGCACTCTTTGAGCAAAAATATATAAGAAGAAATTAGCAAGCATAAATAAGAAACTCTGGAAAACCACTGAAGTTACCCATGTAAGACCAAAGGGGCTGGAGAGGTGTCTCAGTAGTTAAGAGCACTGGCCGTTCTTGCAGAGGACCCTGGTTCAGTTCCCAGCATGGGCATGGTGACTTGCAACCATCTGTAACCCCTTTCAAGAGGTCTAATGCCCTCTCCTGGCCTCTAAGGGCACTACATACAAGGTGCACATACGTACATATATACATACAGGATGCACATACAGACAAATACTCCTAAAACAAAAGAGAATATTGATCATCTGTTTACATATTAAGCACTGAGGAATAGACCTAGAGAGGCGTGGCCTTTAGATTTATGAGAGCCATCCAAATAGTGGGTGGAGGTTCTGTAAGATGAGCTGAACTGGGAGAAACCAAGAAGGGACATGACTGAGAGTCTTTCATGAAAGCCATCCTGAGAGTTAATGCCCACGCACAAAGGGCTCCATGGGTTTGCTGGAGAGTTTAACTCCACTCTCTAGGCAGAGGAAGAAAACTGACCTCTGGAATGATACTGTTATGTAGTCATATTGCCACAGGTGGTGGTGGCACACACCTAATTCCACCACTCAGGAGGTAGAGGCAGGGGGAGCTCTGAGTTCAAGGCCAGCCTGGGCTACAAAGTGAATTCCAGGATAGCAAGGACTGTTTCACAGAGAAACCCTGTCTCAAAGAGAAAAAAAGAAGAAATTTATATTGCAGGAAGGATAGAAAATATACACGTCAAGGTGTGATGAAACAGAGTGTGCCCCAGCAGATCCTTGTCACAACTGCCCAGATGGCTCAGCATTAAGGAAAGAGTGAGTTCAGAGCCACTGAAGGGGACAGAGGAACAGGAGTCAGGGGGATCTGTTGATTTCTGGAACGAGGCAAGAGGCAAGGATGCTGGGTACCAGTGATGTCTGGGATGAGACAGGAGGCAAGGATGCTGGGTACCCAGTGGTTTCTGGGATGAGGCAGGAGACAAGGATGCTGGGTACCCAGTGGTTTCTGGGATGAGGCAGGAGGCAAGGATGCTGGGTACCCAGTGGTTTCTGGGATGAGGCAGGAGGCAAGGATGCTGGGTACCCAGTGGTTTCTGGGATGAGGCAGGAGGCAAGGATGCTGGGTAACCAGTGGTTTCTGGGATGAGATAGGAGGCAAGGATGCTGGGTACCCAGTGGTTTCTGAGATGAGATAGGAAGCAAGGATGCTGGGTACCAGTGATGTCTGGGATGAGACAGGAGGCAAGGATGCTGGGTACCCAGTGGTTTCTGGGATGAGACAGGAGGCAAGGATGCTGGGTACCCAGTGGTTTCTGGGATGAGACAGGAGACAAGGATGCTGGGTACCCAGTGGTTTCTGGGATGAGGCAGGAGGCAAGGATGCTGGGTACCCAGTGGTTTCTGGGATGAGGCAGGAGGCAAGGATGCTGGGTAACCAGTGGTTTCTGGGATGAGATAGGAGGCAAGGATGCTGGGTACCCAGTGGTTTCTGGGATGAGGCAGGAGGCAAGGATGCTGGGTAACCAGTGGTTTCTGGGATGAGATAGGAGGCAAGGATGCTGGGTACCCAGTGGTTTCTGAGATGAGATAGGAAGCAAGGATGCTGGGTACCCAGTGGTTTCTGGGATGAGATAGGAGGCAAGGATGCTGGGTATCCATGTGGAGATGAGACAACACCCCTCTATTCAGAACTGTAGGACCTGAGTTATCTCACCATCTCAGAGTCTCACTTTGTCATCAGACCACACAGGCTCTGTTTCTTCAACAGTGAGATGGGCATAATTAGGTTTGATGTCACTAGAAGTAAAGCAGACACTAGGGACAAATGACCTGGCACCATTCTGACTCAGCAGCACCAGCCCCCACTCACCCTGTCTCCTACTCCAACAGGGCTCTGGACTCTGTAATCTCTCTCTCTGCTACACTCTGCATGTCCATCTTTTGCTTTCTTTCCATTCGGGTTTGTTGTATTGTGGAATAGTCATACTTGTGTTATGGAATAGTCTTTGTACATTGTGAAGATGCATCTTTGCCAAGGAGCTTTCTGATTGGCTTTAAAAAAGCTAAGCAGCCAATAACTGGGCAGGAGGTATAGGAGGGAGAGCCAGACAGAGAGAACTCTGGGAAGAAGGGCAGAGTTTCAGGGAGATACCAGAACTCAGAGAAAGCATCATGGGCAGCGCAGAGTAAAGGTAATAAAGCCGCGAGTCAGAAAGTAGATTAATAGAAATGGGCTAATTTAAGTTATAAGAGCTAATTAAGAACAAGTCTAAGCTTTCATAATTAAGAAAAAATCTCCATGTGGTTATTTGGGAGCTGGCTGGAGAGACAGAAAAGTCTGACTGTAATAATACATCTTGAGGTGGGACCACAGCAGATCCCATGGTGGGGGACAAACACACCATCAGGCAGAACTAATATGGGAAGGAAGTTTTATTAGGGAAGTGAAGGAAGTGGGGGAAGGAAGAGAGAAAGAAGAAGGAAGAGAGAGGAGACAGAGAGACAAAGACCTGTCTGCCTCCTCAGAGAAATGACAGATAGAGAGAGCAGGAGTGGGCAGAGCTTGTCTCTTAAAGCGACCTTTGCACCTGCATACAGAGCTATGCATGCAGAGGGGGGCACTCTTTGCCAGGTCCCCAAGGGACAGGGACAGGTGTGCCTGGATTACAACACCAACTGCTTACTTGATACATTCAAATCTCATCTACTTCTGTAGCTGCGAAACTACCCACCCAGTCTCTCAGCCCACACTTCAGACCAACATTGCTTGTTCAAAGTACCATTTGTGTCTTTTGAGACATAGTTGCCTTTGCGTGGTAAAACCTTTACTCTGCTTTTACAGAGAAGGTAGTGGAGCACAGAGAGGTTAAGAAACTTGCTCAAAGCCACACAGCTAAATAAGTAGTATTGCTGAGATTCAACCCCTATAGTCCAGAACCAAAGGCCATACTTCAACCACTTGCCAAGCTGTCATTCAGTGAGTAGGTGAGAAATTGAAAACAGCACTCAAGGGGCAGAGACAGACAGATCTCTGTGAGTTCGAGGCCAGCCTGGTCTTCCTAGCTGGTTCTAGGCCAGCTATAGGGTGAAACGGTGTCTCAAGGGGAAACAAAAAAGGTATTGGAAACATGAGTCAGCTGAAGTCCAAAGTCAAACTTCTAGTAAGTGATGAGGCCAACCTCCCCACCCACCCCCAACAGCCTGCACACTCCCCACAGCTTCAGGACAGGACTGAGAATGGAGCCAAGGAAACTGGTTTGTCTATGTGTGTGGTTTGCCCACTAGTTTCAGTCAGAGGTGGGAGACCACAGTCTGGAGGTCTCTGGATTTCTGTGTGTGCACACATGTGCTTTCTAGCCTCCAGGATAAGGATAGTATCTGATGCTGCTGCGGTGTCTCCAAAGCCTACCACAGTGGCTGGTATGAAGTAGAGAGTTAGCCAAGAGAGGAAAGAGTAAGGCCAATCCAAATGACCATTTATGCAACAGATCCATGTCACAGCCCCATGCACTTTAAGCTCATGAATTTCTCATTAATCTTAGATTTACAGTTTATGCACCATTTGACCTTTGGTATATTTATTGTCCTCACGGACAAGGGTAATACAGCAAAAAAAAATCTTGAGCCGCGGTGATCCAGTGTACAAGGCCTCTGACACAGCATGTCCATCCGATCATCCAATCAAGTAGACAATAGCCAATGGGAACACTGATGAGGGAGCATCATATCCAAAACTTGGGAGGAAAGGAAAGGAAAACCAGCAACAGACAAATGGCGGCAGGCACAGATGAGGGTCCGAGAAGCCTTGCCTGGGAACAGGATTGCAGGCGGGCCGTGCACTTCCTTGACACTCCTGAAGAGTGCTCTGTGTCACACACATGTGTATCATTCTAGAAAGATGATTTATAGCACTTGTGACAATCTCAAGGGCTTGCAGTCAAAGTCACCCTGCCAGAGTCATTCCTGCCAGATATCAAAAGAACCCTGAGGGAACTGCTCCTGGAAATGGAGGGAGAGAAACCAAGGGGAAATTAGCTAACCTGCTGGCTTCCAGGGACTGGGGCAAATTTAGTTTCTGCCGTGCTAGTCTCTTTTATTGTTCTTGTTGTTGTTGGTTTATTTTTGTTTTGTTTTGTTTTTTGAGACACAGTTTCTCTGTATTGTTTTGGAGGCTGTCCTGGAACTCACTCTGTAGATCAGGTTGGCCTCGAACTCACAGAGATCCTCCTGCCTCTACCTCCGGAGTGCTGGGATTAAAGGCGTGCGCCACCAACACCCGGCCCCTTCTATTGTTCTAACTACTGATTTTTTTTTAAAGAAGTTGAACAAAAGCAACCCTTCTGCATGTATTTTTATAGAAAAGCAACATCAGAGCAGGGTGGTGGTGGCACATGCCTTTAATCCCAGCACTCCAGGGACAGAGGCAGGAAGATCTCTGTGAGTTCAAGGCTAGCCTGGTCTACATAGGGGGTCTCAGGCCAACTAGTGTATGGAGAGAAATCCTGTCTCAAAAACAAACAAAAAGAGAGTTTGAGGAAGACGAGGAAGAAAGACCACATCAGACAGTCCGTGTACCTGTGGCTCCCACTGCCCTTGACCTGTACTGAAAACTGGTGGAAAGTCATCTTCAGCTTTATCCACTGGGTCCTCAGGCCTGAGGGGCTTGCCTTGGGCATGGGAGCCCTAGGGTTCAACCTCCAACACCACAGCCACAAGAAAAGATTGTTTTCTTCCATTGAAATATCCATAAACCATCTCTGGTTCGACTTCCTCTCCTCACGTCAAACAATAACCAGAACCAGGGTGTTCTAGACAGCGTCTGATGAATGTGTAGCATGCCTTCCAGTTTCTTACAGCTCAGAAGAACAAAGAAAAGGAGTCCTCAAATACTGTGAATATATGGTTGGTATCTCCTTTATATTTTAGGTTTATCTGTTTTATTTTGTATGTAGAGTGCATGTGTCTGGTGCCTGTGGAGACAGAAAGGGGTGTCAGATCCCCAAGAACTGGAGTCACAGATGGTTGTGAGCTGCCTGCCATGTGGATGCTGGAACCCCATGGTTCCAGTGTCCTCTACCCAAGCAATCAGTGCTCTTAACTGCTGAGCCCAGCTGTCTCTGGTATTTTCTTTTCAAACGATCTTGCAGTATAGAGTGAGGCTCCTAGGGAATCACAGAAGGAGAAAGGGGGAACATAGCCCACTTTCCAATATTGCCTCTAGCTGAATTTCTCTAGGCATTACATTTAAATTTGGCTACTGGCTATATAAACACAAAAAGGTAAATAGTGTCATTCCATTTTCTTGAAAAAAATATAAATTCTGTGTAACTTCAGGCCGGGAGGCAGATTACTGGGGGCCCTGGGGTTAGAGGCTTTTATTTACCTTTTGTTAATGCCTGTCACAATCTTCTGGGAAGGTAAGAAAGCATGGCTGGTTATCTGGATTCACGGCAATCTCTAACCCCAGCTTTCAGAGACCTCGAGGGTTGAATGAGATGGTGTTAGCAAAGGCTAACAAATGACTCTGTAAATGAAGCAGACAGCATTGATTGATGGCATTTTACAATGAAGCATGAGTAAAGAGAACATATTTTCTTGCCCTCAACTGAATTGTAGGTCCACAGTGTCTCTTCCCCAAGGAAACCAGAGGAAAAGTCAGGTCTGTGTTCACGGACAAGCCGGGGTGTCATTGGAAATGTGTGCTCTCTTGCTGTGTGTAGACACCTTATGGGATTCTACAGGAACTGTAAGTGTGATGGGATGGAGTCGGCACCGGGAGCACCGTGTGCAAGTGATCAAATTGGCTGTGAACTAAGCAGGGGAGCCCCCAGCTCCCATTTCCCCTTTAGTGAGTGACTCGGAACACAATCATCTCTTTGGGGGATGTGAGTTGTCAGTGCAAGGCAGCTGCGATTTCAAACAAGCCTTGATCCACGAGTCCTGACCTAAAGTGTCAGTATTTGCAGGCAAAGAAATACAGAGGACTGGAGAGATGGTTTTGTGGTTAAGAGCACTGGCTGCTCTTGCAGAGGACCTGGGTTCAGGTCCCAGCACCCACATGGCAGCTCACAACTTCTGTAACTCCAGTTCCAGGGGATCTGACACTCTCTTAAGTCCTCTGTGTTATCCTGCACGGATGTGGCAGGCTCGTGTGTGCATGTACACACACACTAAGTAAATAAATAAATAAATAGCTGTTCGTAGGAGAAATAGATAAACAAGCTGGGACTATCTCTGATGCTTTACTTGTTTCTTTTTGGTATTAAGGATGGAGTCCAGTTTCTTTAGTACACTGTCTTACATTGTGCTACCCATAGTTCTCTGCTTCTCTTTTTCGGGTACATTGTTACTGGAGAATAAATGTCTGAATCTGGAGGCTCCAATGCCAGTTGTCAAAACTCAGGAGCACACAGGACAAGTATTGAGCCATACCACAGACAGGATGATCAAAGTGACTCCATTTGAACCTGCAGTTGAAATATCTAGTTAATTCAGACACTTACTGAGAATTTCTCTTTTTTGTTGTTTTCAGTATTTAAATGACTATGCAACAGTTAACATGCTATTATATTTCTTAAATAAAAAGAATACATAATGAGCCAGGCAGTAGTGGCACACACCTTTAATCCCAGCACTCAGGAGGCAGAGGCAGGCGGATCTCTGTGAGTTCGAATCCGGCCTGGTCCCAACAGCTAGAGTTACACTAAGAAACCCTGTCTTGAAAAATCAAAAACAAGCAAACAAAAAGAATACATAATATCTATTCAGTTTTATATTTGATTTTAAAGAACCAAATTATCACCCATGGTTTCAGTTAATGGTTACGTGGGACTAGATTTTAGCCTTAGACATTTTCCCTCAAACCTAAGTGGTTAGAAACATTTTGTGAAAAATAACTTACTATCCAGGGAGCTTGCCTGTTTGCCAGATAAGAAATCCTGTTCTGCCATCCCAGCAGGCAAGGGCTGTTTAAGTTACTAGATAACAAGTTATTATTGATTCTATTTTTTTTTTTTTTACTCTTCCTGATTCCCTGAAGTCCAAGGGGGCTTTGTCAGACGAAGAATGATTTTTGCTTAAAAAAAAAAAAAAAAGGACTCCTTGTTGAGTCGTTAACCAGCCTGTGACAGATGGGAGCCCAGAGTTTCCTCGCTGCCCTTTACTCAGGAGTGGGAGAACAGAAAGTAAATAAGCAGAATGCACTCCTGGTAATCTGGATTTCTCAGTGTCGGATGGCAGCGCTCCTGGCCTCCCCTGGTAGCCTGATGTTGTTAACCAGTTTAACATTCCCTTATCACATGCTCATGTGGGCAGAATTAAGTGGAATTAGCTCACAAATTATATAAAATTCATTTCCCTTTAAAGGAAGCTGTTTGGTCACGGTTAGAGTGGAGAGAATGTTGCATTAAGACCCAAGTTAATGGTCCCGACTGGAGATGGATCAATATGCCTTGCTTTTATGGCCTGGCTTTAATTGTACTTATGTGTGAGCTGCTCTGGTGCTCTGCTCAACTTCCCTGAGCCCACCTGAGAGGACATTAACATCCCAAGGAGAGCCTCACTGTTTCTAAAATGAAACCCTTCCCAAGTCCTTAGCTACCTGCAGACACACAGGTGCAAAGGGGAGGCAGGGGATCATGTCATTGTTGACCCACTGCTGTCAGGGTCCATAGCTGTGTTGTCCGTGCAGATAGATGCAAATGACAGCTCTCGTCCTCTCCTGCTTCTCCTGGGTTAGGCATTTTTCCAACTTTATAACAACCTCGTGATGGAGAGCATTTTCTAATCATTTCAGTTAAGTAAAATTTAGTCTAAGTGACTGTAGTTCTTCTTCTCTTCTTTAAATTATTTATTTATTTATTTATTTTGGTTTTTCAAGACAGGGTTTCTCTGTGGCTTTGGAGGCTGTCCTGGAACTAGCTCTTGTAGACCAGGCTGGTCTCAAACTCACAGAGATCCGCCTGCCTCTGCCTCCCAAGTACTGGGATTAAAGGCGTGCACCATCATCGCCCAGTTTTTATTTTTCTTTTTTTAATTAATTTACTTTTATTTTGTGTGCATCCGTGTTTAACCATGGGTCTCCTGGAACTGGAATTTCAGGTAGTTGTGAGCTGCCATGTGGGTTCTGGGAATTGAACCTGGGTCCTCTGGAAGAGTAGTCAGTGCTCTTAACAACCGAGCCATCTCTCCATGCTCAGTTCTTGTTCTTGAAGCACAGTGTGCCTACAAATGAGCTTGTAAGGGTTTAAAATGCAGATTCCCAGGGCTATGGGGTATATCTCAGTGGTAGAACACTTGCTTTGCATACACAAGGCTCTGGGTACTGACACATGGGTGTAACCCCAGCTCTCTGGAGGTAGAGGCAGGAAGATCAGGAGCTCAAGGCCAATCTCAGTTACCTAGTGAGTTCAAGACCAGCCTTCACTGATTGAGAGCTTGTCTAAAGTATAGATTTGGGAACCTACTCTACAATGAGCTAGGATATTGTCAAGGCAGTCAGATTGGAGTCTAAAGGCCCATAGTCTTGAGAGATGGATCAGTGGTTACCAGCACTGGCTGCGGCAGGACATTGATGGCACACACCTTTAATCTTAGCACTTGGGATGCAAAGGCAGACAGATCTCTGTGAGTTCGAGGTCAGCCTGATCTACAGAATGAGTTCCAGGACAGCTGGGGCTGTTACACAAAGAAACCCTGTCTTGACAAATAAATAAATAAAATTTTAGAATTGGTTTTTAAAAGAACACTAGCTGCTCTTGCAGAGGACTTGGATTCTTTCCCAGCACCTACACAGTGGCTCACAACCATCTGTAACTCCAGTTCCAAAAGGTCTGTCCCCCCCTCTTCTGACCTCCGGCACCTGGCATGCAGGTAGTATACACACATGATACATATAAGCAAATCACTCACACACATTAAAATAAGTAAATTATGTGTATGTGTTTGTGTATCTGTGTGTGGGTATGTGCATGGGACTGCAGGTGCTTGTCGAGGCCAGAAGAGAGCATGGGTCCCTGAAGCAGGAGTTATAGGCAGTTGTGAGCTACTTATAGGGAAACAGAAACCAAACTCAGGTCCTCTACAAAGGTAGTATGTACTCTTAACTACTGAGCCATCTTTCCAGCCCCCAGAATACATTCCTAATACTGAGTTTTCACTCCTCAAAAGCAAGTACACTGTAAGGATTCTACAGATACTTAATCAATAGCATTGAAACTAACAAACCACTCGACATATAGGGTGTTGAGGGATACAGCAGGAAGGACCTGACAGTGTGGATCCCAACAGAGACTAGGAAGAAAGGGGGACCACAGGAGTAGGACACAGTCAAGGGAGTGGGGAAGGGAAGAAAACAGATCAAAAAAAATAAAAGTCGCCGGGCGGTGGTGGCGCACGCCTTTAATCCCAGCACTCGGGAGGCAGAGGCAGGCGGATCTCTGTGAGTTTGAAGCCAGCCTGGTCTACAAAGCGAGTTCCAGGACAGCCTCCAAAACAATACAGAGAAACCCTGTCTCGAAAAACCAAAAAAAAAAAAAAAAAAAAAAAAAAAAAAGTCATTGGTAGCATGCCTTGGAAGACTTAGCACAGGCCAGCATGAATTGACGATGCATGTGGGCAGATTCAGGCCAGAAGGATAAGTGTACAGCTTCTAGGGGAAGCCACAGAGACTGGGGGAGGGGACAGGACAGCAGCCGGAGTGAAACGTTGGGGTCTGACTTCCTTCTGTTGGTTTCCTCTGCATGGTGAACTGAAGGGAACAGGAGAGGATGGGGCTGGCTGGTGGCAGCTCACTCCTGAAGAAGACACGTGTAGCCAGGCACAGTGCTGGGGGGACCCTGCCCTTACTGTTTCTCCTACACGCACACTGGAGCTAGTGGGATACAGTGCAAGACAGTTGTGCCATGACTGCTCTCTTTTTTAGCTACATTTCTGTGCTGACTGGTTTTATGCCAATGAGACACAAGCTGGAGTCATTTGGGAAGAGAGAATTTCAGCTGAGGAAAAAAGCCATCCTGGTCTAAGGGCAAGCCTGTTGTGCACTTGCTTGATTAGTGGTTGTTGTGGGCCGTACCACCTCTGCATTGGTGGTCCTTGGTGCTATAAGAAAGCAGGCTGAGGTGGGGGGAGGGGGAGTGGAGGGGATGAGAGGAGGGAGGGGGAACTGGGATTGGAATGTAAAAAAATTAATTAATTTTAAAAATTAAAAAAAAAGAAAGCAGGTTGAGCAAGCCATGAGGAGCAAGCCAGTGAGCAGCTCCCCTCCGTGATATGATCTGAGATCTAGGATCTGGAATAAACCATTTCCTTCCCAAGCAGCCTTTTGTCATGGTGTTTTATCACCGCAATAGAAACCCTAACTAACATAATTTGATGTGTAAGGGTGGGTGCTGAATTATCTGAAAAATAATTTCAAGTTTCCACTTATTGTCACTAGAATTGTTTTGCCTCAGAAATCAACTGGACACACCTTCGACCCTGTCCTTGCTTCCTAGGTCCCTCTTCCTGCCTGAGCTCCAGACAGAGTCTAGATTGAGTCCCTGAGTAAAAATCTCCTAGGCTACTAACATTCATGCTATCAAAGGCAAGTAACAACAACACCAAAAAAAAAAAAAAAATCAATCGTGAAGCAGTACTCCCATTAAATATTCATTGTTTGCTGTACTTGGTTTTCTCAACTCAGGGCATACTTTCGTTTTAACTTCTTTCTTTCTTTCTTCCTTCCTTCCTTCCTTCCTTCCTTCCTTCCTTCCTTCCTTTTTCAACTCCAGATAGAGTCTCTCTCTGCAACAGCTGTTCTGGTCTCATACTCACAGAGATCTGCCTGCCTCTGCTGGGATTAAAGGCCACCACCACTTGCCAGCTCATTTTAATTTCTAACAGCAAATAATTTTGAAATGAATATGGTCCTAAAAATTGAATTTCACGGGCTAGAGAGTGGTTAAGAGTACTGCCTGCTTGGGCTGAAGAGATGGCTCAGCATTTAAGAGCACTGACTGTTCTTCCAAGAGGTCCTGAGTTCAATTCCCACCAACCACATGGTGGCTCAAAACCATCTTGAATGAGGTCTGGTGCCTTCTGCTGGCATGCAGGCAGAAGACTGTATACACAATAAATAAATTTTTTAAAAAAGAAGCTGTGCTTCTCTCTGCTCTTTAAAAAAAAAAAAGAGTACTGCCTGCTCTTCCAGAGGACCCGGGTTCAATTCTCAGAACCCACATGGCAGCTCACACTGTCAGTAATTCTAGTTCCAGGGGACCTGACACCCATGAGAAAACACCAATGCACATAAAATAAAAATAGATAAAATTTTAAAAATTAAATTTCACGCAAACCAATCTTTGTTGAGAATCCCCTGTCCCGTTCCGTCGTCCCCCCCCCCCATGCACACAAAATGGGCTAAAATGGCTTGATTCCTATCATCTAGCCCAAACCAGCCTTTGTTGTGCTTGCAAAACCACTAAGGAAGATGGCCAGAGCTGAACTGGAGTCCCAGCACAAGCAGAGGGTAAAAGATCAGGCAGGGACCTCCCGTGTCAGCAGGGGCCCTCAGGACGTCCTGCTAATAAAAGACTTTTTCACTGTCCACACTATAATTGGTTTACAGCCTTTTTTGTTTATTTATCCATAAGAGCTGCTGTTAAATGGCTCGGGAAGGCTCTTGCCTAATGGCTGGGTATCTCTGAGGCCTGCGGGAGGCGGAGGGGGCACAGGGGGCCAGGGATGCAGAGCGGAAACGCGTTTCACCTGTAATGGACTCGGCCACTCTGGGAACCAGAGAGGCAGAGAAACGCTGAGTGATCTAGCTTGCTGGCTCGCTGGAGGTTCTCCTGCATGCAACTATTAACCAGTCAAAAACTTTCCGGGTGATTTTGGCCTGCCTAAGAATCATACCAAATGGCTATTGGATCTGTGTTTCTTTGGTCCCCTTTTAAGGAAGGAGAAGGCAGAAAACACTAATTGTGAAATCAAGAATGTGCCACAAACACACACGGGCGGGGAAGGGGGAGGGATCCTTCCCTCATGTTTTTGCTCAGCCTGGGGGAATTATTTTTTTGTTTGACTTTGTTTTCTGCCTAGAGACACTTTCCTTTTTTTGCAAGGCCCAGCAAAAAATATTAAATGGGAACAAACGAAGCATCAAGATGGAAGCCAATTTACCGAAATGCATGCAATTAGACCAGAAGTGCTAAGTAAACACTCTGGGGGTGACCGGTGACGCTGAGGGGAGGAAGGGGCAGGGAGAGAACAGCCACGATCCAGCTCCAGGGGTGCCCCGGTGAGGGGAGGAACCGTGAGGGAAGGTGCCTATCTTTGTCCCAAGCTCGCTCATAACCGCGTCACCAAGTCAACCTGCACGGCCACTCGGGAGATTATCTTCGAGGGTCAACACCCTGCGGCCGCGCCGCCCCCACTGGCCCTGTCCTTCCGATCGATGTGGCCACTCGCGGTCAAGGAGATAGCGTGGAGTCCCGGGCAGCCACCCTGAACAATGGACTCATTGAGGCGGGCCTGTAGAGATTAGGTGCGCAGGTGCCCGCCTTTCACGCCCAGGCCCCCCGATGGCCACAGGTGGCCCTTTTCCCTGAAGAACGCAGAGACACTCTCCCTTCTGGCCTGGCTTCTCTCAGTGAGAACCCGAGCAGGAGCCCGGCTCTATAGATGGTCCAGGCTCCTCGCACATCAACACTGGGCAAATCGAATCCTAGGAGGGGAAGAAATGTCAGAGTACAAAACCTCCATAATTTTTGTTTGCCTTTAATAAACTGTTGTTCAGAGTAGCCCACTCCATCTGAATGCATTTAAAACACATTTCCCTACTAGGAGAAAAATATTAAAATGTTGCAAAGGTCTAAATGTGAGTGTATAATTTGGTTGAGTGGGCTGCAGAGATTAATTCCTCTTGGTTGCAGGCGCCTCCTCTCCTACCTTCTTTCACAGAGACTCTCTGCAAAGATGCAAAGAGGACCAGGTTTCCTAAAACCTCCCCATGTCCTTGGAGGACCAGTTCAAGGAACTCAGTGAATCAGCAACCTCTAATGTCCACTCCAGAGAATGAACACCATGGCCACTGGGTCCTTGCCAACAGGGACACACACACACACACACACACACACACACACACACACACACACACACACACACACACACAGTGACTCTGTTAAGGGCATGTACCCCAGAGTTCTCAGAGTATCTGACAAGTGGAAACCAGGCTTAAGCATCCTTGAACAACAGTGGTGTTTTTGTTTGTTTGTTTATTTTTTGTGGGGGGGGGTGAGACAGGGTTTCTCTGTAGCTTTGAAGGTTGTCCTGGAACTCACTCTGTAGACCAGGCAGGCCTCAAACTCACAGAGATCTGCCTGCCTCTGCCTCCAGAATGCTGGGATTAAAGATGTGTGCTACCTACACCCGGCTGAACAACAGTGTTTTAATTTTAATTTTTAGGCACCCCAATCCTCTCCTTGCCCGGCTGCCCTGTTTCAACAACACACAAAATGGGTTTTCTTCTGCAGGTAGATTCCACTAAGGACTCCAAGACAGAAGTCAGGGACCTGAAAAACCTGTGGCAACCCCTGTTTCTACCTCCCAACAACAAAGAGGATACTTTCCTTTGCCTTCAGCACATTTGGGGATGCAATTACATATGAAAATAAAACAAATAAGGAGACAGTTTCAGCAATAAAACAAAACCAACAGCTTCTGGCTTATAGAGCTGGGTTCTGCAAACATTTCTTTAAAACTGTATTATTCAACAGTTGAGATGTACAACCTTAAAGGTTTTGCAAATCCTGTTACTGAGCTGATATTTACATATATTGTTAAAAATATAAGAAAACTAAAAGCTGGGTGTGGTACCTTACACCTGTAATCCCAGAACTGAGGAGGATGAAGATTGCTGAATTTTGAGGCAATCTTGAGTTTTGAGTTGCAGACCAGCTAGGGCTACAAAAATTAGACTTTGTCTCAAACAAAACAAAACAAACAAAATAAATCAAAACAAACAAACAAAATCCCGGGGAAAGGATATAAACATTTAAAGAAAGCACGATAGTGGCGGTTCTGTAAAAGAATGAACTCTCTAGTACTTTTGCGAGCCCGGCTTTGGTGACCTCCCTGCCTGCTGCAGACAGAGGAGGGGGTTCAGCCGACTCGGGAGAGAAAATTGAAACAGATGCAGGTGTTCGCGGGCACCTGGGCCTCCTTCTTAAGGCAGTCCTCCAGGCCAATAATGGCTCCAGGCTGAGCCACGTGGGGTGCCTCAGAGCCTATGGCACGGCGGCCGGTTTGTCTGTCCCCCGCCAGCCCTTGCTTCCCCCGGAGAGCAGTGAAGAACTGTCAAAGCGATCTGGGGTGGCGTTGGGAGTCCGTGAGCAGCGCCAAGGCCTGACTTGCAGTTTCCTACCCGGGGCTACTGTCCCTCCCAAGTGCCCGCTGCCACCATGAACGGTGAGGAGCAGTACTATGCGGCCACACAGCTCTACAAGGATCCTTGCGCATTCCAGAGGGGCCCGGTGCCAGAATTCAGCGCTAACCCCCCTGCGTGCCTGTACATGGGCCGCCAGCCCCCACCTCCGCCGCCACCCCAGTTCGCAGGAGCATTGGGGACACTGGAGCAGGGAAGTCCCCCGGACATCTCCCCGTACGAAGTGCCCCCGCTCGCCGAAGACCCTGCGGTGGCGCACCTCCACCACCACCTCCCTGCTCAACTCGGGCTCGCCCACCCGCCCTCCGGGCCTTTCCCGAATGGAACAGAGCCTGGGGGCCTGGAAGAGCCCAGCCGCGGTCAGCTCCCTTTCCCGTGGATGAAATCCACCAAAGCTCATGCGTGGAAAGGCCAGTGGGCAGGTAAGCCTGGCTTTCTCCCTTTCTCTTTTCCTAGTGTAGACTCAGCTCCCCTCCAACACGCTGGGATAAAGCAGGCTTAGCATAAACTCCCCGGAGTCATCTTGGAAGCCTCTTCTCCACTAGCACTCTCCCTTCCTTGCGGATGTCCTAAGCCCTTCTTAACCAGGGAGCCGGCTCCCACGCGCCCGAGAAAGCCGAGGCCTATCAGGCTCAGAGCTTTTGAACTCTCTGGATCCTTCTGCAGCGAGAGATCTGGAATCCCAAGACTCCCAGGTAGTGGACATCAAGTTGCCTCACCTAGGCTGTAACTCTTTCAGAGCCTTGGGCACCTTCAGTTCCCGGCCCTGTCCTAATGGCTTTATTAAAGAAAATGGGCCTCCTAGGGCACCGAGTGGAAACAGAAAAGCAGGAAGGGAAAGGAGAATCACATCGATCCAGGCCTGCCAAGGGTCCGGAGGCCCTAGGGTAGGGAAGGGGATGGGAGCGAACAGGGAGAGACTGGGGCAAAGTGAGGGGCTCACCGAAAGGCGACTCCCAAGCGTGGCAGCTGGGAGAGGCGTCTGGGATACCAATTCTTTTTGGACCAACCAAAGGGTGTTTTGAAGGGTCTTCTCGTGCTGTGTCCCAGTAAGAAAATATGCAGAAGGATGGGCCTCTTTCCTGCAGTCCATCCCAGTGAAGCAAGACCCCGGCTTTCCTTAGCTCTGGGAGCCGCCTGCTTTGTGTTAAGTCGGTCCTGGCAGCGGGTAGGCGAAGCAGAACAAGCCCTAGGTCCCTTTCCCTCCGGATGCTGGCAGCGAATTTGCGCGGGGCCTGTGCCCGCCGCTGCACAATGTTATCTCTTCCGGGCTGCAGTCACTTCTGGTCACACCTGTACTGCAAATAGCTGTTTTTGCTTTTGCCTTCCGACTGACTGTCAGGAACCAGGGGTTAAGCTGGAGTTGGCATCCCCTGAGAATTCTCAACGTCATGTCTTCAGGGGCTGTCTAAGGAGCCTGACACTGCACCAGGAGCAACCAAGCAATGCTCTTGAGAGGGCCTGGGATAGCCAGGCTCACCAAGGTCCCAGGGGCACCTCTCACCAATTCATTTTCTCGCCAAGGCAACAATCCTGACTTAAACCAGGTCCTAAACTCTTGCTGAGGGCGTCAGTCCCTCGTTCCAAGCAGGAGGTAGATGCTGCAGGGGTGTCTCAAGGCCAAAGGTCGTTGAGACCCAGTTTTTTGGACTAACGAAAGACTTCCCCTCCGCCCAGCGGGCTCTCAGTCTATAGTTTCTTCTCAAGGATCCCATCTTTCCGGGCTTTCTCGCGCAGAGCCCTGGAGACTCTTCCTGGCTATCTGCTCCGCGCTGGACTAGGGCTGAAAGAAAAGAAACCATAGAGTAAATTCTGAGGGAAAGCCCACAACTTTTCCTGTGTTTGGAGAACACTTTGAAGACACCTTCGGAGTACAGAATTCGGGAGCTGGAAGCCTCTGCGGGTCCCTTCTGACCCTCTCTGCATGTCTGACTCTCTTCTCTGGGTGGAGGCCTGCAAGGGAGCTCCAGCCGCCTCCACTTTGGAAGAACTTCAAAGTATAGCAGAACTTCAAAGTATAGCAAGCCCTCTTGCGCGTGCTTAGTGGGGTTTCACAACCCTTGCAAAAGGTACAAAGAGCTAAAGGTTCACAGAAGAAATGCGAATACTAATGGCGACAGGCACTTGAAAATAATTGAAGCTAAATGAACTTCATCACTGGCCGGTCTACTCCGAGTCCCAGAAAAGATAGACCGGGGAACTCTGAACATTTTCTCGTCAGCAGATTCCAACTTTAACTCCCATCCTCGGCTTTCTCTAGCAGGTCACAGATCCACATAGCTTTTCACTAGGACTTGGCAAAGAGGGCAGCTGAGGGCAGGAGTTGGAAGAACCTGTGAGTTACATTTATGAAACCATGGTTGACCTTTTTAAATGCTTCATTCTGTGTAAGTCTCTTCTCTCTCTTTCGGGAAAGGTTTGTTCCTGGAGAGAAGAGCCGCTTTCCAAAGAGTGGTTTAGGAGTCTCACCGCAGCTTCTGGTGCCTCCTCTTGGTCTGGAGAAAAACCCAGGAGCAGATTTCATATAGGAAATTAATCCTTGCCCTTATCACACTCATGCCTCTTGTCTCTGTCGAGAATCAAGTCGGCCTCGGCCTCTTCCTCCAGCTTTGGTTGAGAGCCCTAAACCAGTGTCCACAGTCCGGCATTTAGGTTCTCTGTACAGACAGAGAAGATCCAGACCTGCAGAACGCTCCCTGTGTGGCATTGATTGCCTGGCAACTTGGGTTTGTTGCTTGCTTTAGACGAGGTTTGGAGCTGGAACTGGCAAGTCCCTTGGTGCTATCCTTTCTCTAGAATAGCTCTCAATTCAGCTCGGACCTGGCCTCTGCCAATATTGATGCCACAACGCAGAGTGAGGAGTTAACTGTCTCCTGCTAAGTGTGTCCGTCCCCAAAATGCTATTTCTTCTCAGAGGCAGGGCACTAACTGAAATTAAAGTAACGATCACCTCTCAAGTTGGGGCTAATTGCAATGTAACTATACTTTTAAAAAATATATGGGTCCAGGTTGATGGCTCAGTATGTAAAGAAACTTTCCTTTTGTCAGCCTTAAGAAGACCTTCGTTGGATCCATGGAACCTAAGATTTAAAAGAAGAACCAACTCCCAAAAGTTGTCCTCACACCACCATGCATGTTGCAGCATATGTATACCCTACACACAAAATAATAAATATTTAAATAAATAATAATAGATGTTAAAAGATATAACAAAATGTACCCATAACTTGACAGGCAACATGATCTTTTCAGACTTCAACCTGCATCCATTAGTAAGTCATTAAATTCATTTTAAAAATATTGTTTGAGACAGGATCTCATTACATTGCTGTTGCTGGCCTGGGACTAGTTATGGAGACCAGACTGGCCTCCATTTGCCTGTTCTTCCTCTGCCTCCTGTGTGCTGGAATTAAAGATTGTGTCAAGCTGCTGATCTTGTTAAAAATAGTTTAACGTTGTTTTAATGAAACAGTGAATAAAGAGGAAAATTAGCATTATATGTGGTAAAAGTTTAGTCTAGAAACGTTTATCGTTTCTATAGATCCCTATAAAGACGGGATAGTAATTCGAACCCTATTTCATACGGTCAGACAGTACTGGGTCGATGTCTGAAAGTTTGTTTAAAATCCTGTGTTTAAGGCATGTCATTGCCTTAGTATCTATTGTGTGCATTTTAACCATTTTAACATCCGTTAAATGAACTCATTTTGAAACGTCTGGTTGGCAAACCCAAGCGTGGTATCGAGGTGAGAGCCCGAAGGGCTGTGGTAGGGTTGCCACACTGGGCTCTGGAGCAAAGGGGCTGTGGTTGGACTGACCCGTCACGATCAGAAGGATGGCTGTCCTTGGGCTGGGGATGAAATATTTGGGCTACACTGGGCCTTGGGGACCGCACTGACCAACTGTGTCTCCCACAGGCGGCGCATACGCAGTGGAACCGGAGGAGAACAAGCGGACCCGTACAGCCTACACGCGGGCGCAGCTGCTGGAGCTGGAGAAGGAATTCTTATTTAACAAATACATATCCCGACCTCGCAGGGTGGAGCTGGCAGTGATGCTGAACCTGACCGAGAGACACATCAAGATCTGGTTCCAAAACCGTCGCATGAAGTGGAAGAAGGAGGAGGATAAAAAGCGAAGTAGCGGGACCGCGAGTGGGGGAGTTGGGGGCGAGGAGCCAGAACAGGATAGTGCGGTGACCTCTGGCGAGGAGCTGCTGGCCCTGCCGCCGCCACCACCTCCCGGTGGTGCTGTGCCCCCAGGCGTCCCCGCTGCAGCCAGGGAGGGCCGCCTGCCTCCGGGCCTTAGTGCGTCACCACAGCCCTCCAGCATCGCGCCTCGGCGACCGCAAGAACCTCGGTGAGGACGGCAGGCTGAAGGTGACTTCCATGCGCGTGGGCAGCTAGATAGGGAGGGAATGATGAAACTTAACCTTGATGCCACGCAAGAAAATCTTGAGGGCACATGCCAGTTGGGTACGGCCGGAGAGATGCTGGCAGACTTGGGGGGGAGGGGAAAAAGAGGCCTTGGCTTCGGAAACCTTTTGAGGTGGCGCCTCTGTTGGGCACGTCTCTCCCTGCCTCCAAGACTCTTTCCTTGGTCAAATAAGGAGAACTGGACTCCACAGGGACGAAAAGGGTACAAACTTGAGCATTCGCCGATGTCCAGCGGGCAAGCCGGTCTGGGTGCCTTTGTCTGCCCAGAAACAACGGCTGGGTCGACCATTTTAAGGTTAGGAATCATGAAAATGAACTGCTAGAGGTTTCAAAGTTGCGGGGACGCGTGTGCTTCTTCCTGCCGGCCCTTCCTCTTCGCCTGCTCCCTCCTTTCCTACTTCCCCTCCCCTAGATTCTTCCCCTCTTTAGTAAAATATTTCATTACATCCATCCTTCAGCCTGCACCCTTTCCTTTGAAGAGCAGAAACTCTTCCCGTTTGAGGTTTCTATTTAGAGTTCAGATACCTTCCCAGAAGGAAGCCGGGTGCCCCGGTACACCTTGGAAAACTACTCACAGAGCCCTGCCGTGGTTTCCAGTATTTTGAAGGTTTCGGGAACACGGTTGTGTTCATTTAAAGCTTCAAAATTAGCTGTTCTTTGCTGACAGGACTGCAGTTTCCAAGTCAGTCCGTTGCTCCTTTCAAGGTCTGAACCTTATGTTTAGGTCGTTTGTGGGAAATGCTTAATAAATATGAAATATCATGAGAGGTAATAAAGACACTCTCCTGACCTTATTCCAAACCTCTCCAAAGGATGTTTCCATCTCCCTTTAATTTTAACTAGCGTTTTTCCATTAAGAATTATCCCGCTTCAAACTGGGTGGGTGGTGACAGCTGATGCAAGGGCGGCAGCAGCACTTTTAATTCCAGCACTTAGGAGGCAGAGACAGGTGCATCTCTGAGTTCGAGGCCAACCTGGTCGACAGTTCCAGGATTACACTAAGAAACTCTGTCTCAAAAAAATAAGTAAAACAAAACAAAACAAAACAGGTTTTCTGGAGAAAGTGTTTGGTTTTGGTTTCGTTTGTTTGTTATTTGAATCAGTGAGTGAGTGAGTGAGTCTCCACCCTCAGAGACCCAGGGCCAGGATTGATTTAGTTGGCAGCCAACTCCAGAATCACTTTAGTCCTGCCTCTTGAGCACCCCACAGTGTTAGCCTAAGACTCTGGAATTGCTGCTCTTCTATTACACACAGAGAGACTATAGGCAGTTTTAGTTTTTACTTGTTTAGTTTAATAATTTGCCCTGTTTCTTAAAGAGTCGCAACTTGGTCGAAAGAAACTCTCCTAAATCAGAAAGGAGGGTTTTTCTCTTCAGAGTGAACGTGCCCTCTCCAGGTGGACGCTGCACACGACTTGGGCTCTGAAGTGTGACACATCTACATTGGAGATGTAGAAAAATGATTTGAGCCGGGCATTGGTGGTGCACGCCTTTAATCTCAGCACTGGGGAGGCAAAGATAGATGGATCTCTGTGAGTTTGAGGCCAGCCTGGTCTACTGAGCGAGTTCCAGGACAACCAGGGCTACACAGAGAAACCCTGTCTCAGAAAGAAGGAAAGGAGGGAGGGAGGGAAGGAAGAAGAAAGGGGGGAAGGGAGGGAGGGAGGGAGGGAGGGAGGGAGGGAGGGAGGAAGGGTGGAAGGGTGGATGGAAGGGAGAGAAAGAAGGAAATGAAAAAGGAAAGAAGGAAGGAAGAATGACTTAAGATCTTCTCCCACTTTAATGCAATGGCAAAATTTTGTGCTACCTTATAGGGTTGCTGTAGGGTTTTAAATAAAGACTATCAATGGGTTTAGTTTAATATCTAGAAGAGTCATCCATCCACAATTATTAGCTACTGTTTTGTGACTATTCATGACCAGTTTCCTTAGTAACTAGACCCTGGTCACCATCCTCTCCCAGTCTCCACGGGTTCCTGAGAGGCCTCCCGTTTGGCAGTCCCCCACCCTGTTGATGGGATTTTCATGTCCCCACTGATCTTAGGTGAGTTCTTCTAGTTTTACAAAACTCCTTTGTTGCCACAGCAACCTCCTCCAGGTAATTCTTCTCAGAATGCTTCTGTAAGGTTGGTGGAGACTGAGACCGGTCCTTTTGCCTCCAGAAGTTTGGGTTCCAGAGTAAACCAGTCTGCTCTGAGAGTCGAGAATCTCAGCCTCACTCTGGGCATTAACTACTAGGTTACAGCTTCCATACTACACCGGGCTCTGGGACACATCCAGGGGGAAAAGGTGCAGGCAGGCTGGAGCTTGGAGTTTGGGGCAAGGCTGACTGGTGGAGGCTGTGACCTTTAGATCAGCCAGGAGAGCGATCACCACTTTCTGCTTGTGAGCATGAGGGCCGAGGTCTGGTAGGCAGACCTGGGGCACCTGCGGCATGGTCTGTGCTCAGAACACTCTAAAAATAAAACAATCTGTTCCCCTGACCTTGTATCTTCCATCTCCTTACCTACATGCAGTCTTGATTGAGTCACGTAATTCTATTCTGTCGTGTATTGGGGGCCCATAATGAAGATGAAAGGAGGTCTAGCAAATATCCTTCAGTACATGTGGTGTAGGAGGCAGGTGCTGTCCCTCAGTTTCCAGTAGAAGCCTCCCTTCCTGGGACAGTCCTCAAGAAAGTGAGAGAGAACAAGGCTCTTCAGGGAATATCAAACTGGGCTGTGTGGGGGCAGTGGTGGGTATGGGGAGGGCTTCATTGGCATACCTTGGGTAGGAGGATGAGATTCAGCCACAGAAGTGAGAGCAGAATACAGGTCTCCACCTATATACCAGAGCTGACTTGGGGGTGGAGGCAGGAAGGGACACACATTGTGGCCCTTGAGGATGGACTATAGGCACTGGGAGCTCCAAGCTCAAGCCAGTGAATAAGCCTGGGTTTCCAAGTGGGTGTGGCTTTAAGGATGAGAAAATAGGCAGAGGGTGGGGGTGAGGGGACTGCAGACCTCCCTCTGCTCCCGGGGGTGTTTTATGTGCTCATCCTGTAGGGAACAGACAAGGGTGACTTTGGAAAGTGTTAGGGGAGGGTATGTGAGCACTGTACATGCATGTCTGCCTACACCTCCATGCCCCACTTCTTTTCCTGGGGATGCCCTGGGCAGAATCCACATGTCCTGCCATTCCTCTGGAATTCATCAAGTAAAGAGAGAGGCCATGCTGGATCACAGATGTGTGGATCAGTCCTGAGCCACACTGCTGTGGTCAAAGCAGTAGAGCCCTGGAGAACACCACCAGCTTCCTCAAAGCACACCCTTGCCTGGAAACCTCTGGAAACAGGTAACCTGAACCAGAGAGCCTGAGCTGAGGGACTTCTGTGGGTTTTTCCAAGTCCTGTGAATCCCCAGCCCAAGACCAGAATGAAGGAAGCAGCTTGGTGATAAAACTAGTACAACACATAGGAAACAAACAGAGCCTTTGCATTTCTTCATCTACACCGTTTCCTGTGTCTTTGCTCTCAGATGCTCAGATAGTTCACCTCAGCCAGATTCATACTACACAGTAGCAAGAACTCAGTTATGTGGTACTCTCGGAACACGCTAACTGTAAGGCGTGTACCTGTGCTCAGGAACTCTGATCTAAAGGTAGCAGCAATTATCAGGATCTTGTCCTAAGCTGGAGTCCCTACTGTGTTTGCCCTAACATTCAACGAAGTCCTGGAGATTATCTGTGAATTTCCCAGAGTGAATAGAAGTTAATCAGGCTCCTGAACTGGTAATGACACCTCCACATCCTCTCCTCCAGTTAACCCAGCCCTGGTGTCTAATAAACTATAAGTGCTGCTCTTTCATGTTAATGAAGTCTACCTATTGCATGTCTATAAAAATATTAATATTATTTTACTTTCTATGTATGGATGGTTTGCCTGCATGTATATGTGTGTACTGTGCCTGGTACCTGTGGAGGCCAGAAGAGGGCGTCATATTCACTGGAACTAGAATGACAGATGGTTGTGAGCCACCATGTGGGTACTGAGAATCAAACCCAGTTCCTCTGGAAGAGCTGCCTATGTCCTTAACCACAGCCATCTAACTACCTATTCTAGTTCTACCATACACATCCCTTATCAGTCTCCCTCTGTGAGTTTGCACCTCTTTGTATATCCATGTTTGTATGGTTGATGTCTAAGGGTGAGTCCAACTTGTGTGTCTGGATATGCCTGCATAGCCCATATGATGTGTTTATGTTCATATGTCTACTATGTGTCAGGTAGGTTGCCATAGTCACAATGGCCAGATGGCACTAAACACCTGGGCTGCTTTCCTGTGTACCTTTCCTTTTTTCTTCCTTCTTTCTTCTTATTTATTTATTTGTTTATTTATTTATTTTTACAGACAAGGTCTCACTATGTGATCCTAGCTTAACTGGAACTCCATTTGCAGACCATATTGGTCTTTGACTAACAGAGATCAATCAGCCTCTTCCCCACCCCCCAGTGTTGGGATTAAAGGTGTGCACCACCATGCCTGGCCCTTCCTCCCTCCCCTCCTCCCTCCCCTCCTCCCTCCCTCCCTCCCTCCCTTCCTTCCTTTCTTCTTTCCCTTTTTTCCTTCTTTTTCCTTCTCTGTGTTTTAGAGGTGAAACAAAGGGCTGCACTCACACTAGGCAAGTTTTCCACCATGGAACACAGCCAAGCCCATTGCAAGTTCTTTACACACGGTACCTTATAGTCAAGCCCATTATATGTTCTATACACATGGGGCCTCACTCTGATAAAAATTGTCCCTGTTCATTGTATCTTGAACAACAATGAAGGCTGGAGAAGCTGTCTATATTTTTCTATCATCTTCTACAAAAGTTTCAACCCCGTGTGTCACCAGAGTAACTTTCAAATCCTTTCGAGAAAATTTGAGGTCATGGCAAAAACCAGTCATGTCTTTAACAGGTTCTCATACAAGTGCCCTTGAAAACCGTATGACTGAGAGGGTCCAGAAAGGGCAGAGTTCTCAACTGACCCTGACTCAAGCTGTACTCAAGCCCACCTCTTGCAAGCTAGTGGGAAACCAAGGTAGGGCGCTAGGAAGCAGGAAGGTGTCCCTGCAAGAACTGTCAATAGCTGGAGACCTCTGGGAATTTATCTCTGTGGGTAGATTGGAAAGTGAAGAGGACAGCCAGATACAGCAGGAAAGGAAGGTTAAACTCTTCAAACAGTGGCTCCAAGTAACTGTTCCAGGGGAAAGAGGCTGGCCAACCTGATCTAGTTTTTGGACTTCCTCAGGATATCAGACTCAATGCCATTTCAAAGCTGTATTTGTTTATCAGTCGCTGGAAAGAGCGTTGTAAAACCTCATTCCAACCCTTTCAGGAAAATTACTTTCTCTGATGGGTATGTGTAGCTCACTAACAGAGCTCTTGCCTAGCATGCACATGGCCCTGGGTTCCACTTGTAAAATACAGATGAGATACCATTACTTTTGAAATCATAGATAACTCCAACTTTAAACAGTACTCTACAATTCAACTTCGAGGAGTTGGATTGCCTAGAGTCTTTTCTTAAACACAAAGGCAATGAAAACTTATACTCTTTTTTTTGTTTGTTTGTTTGTTTTTTCGAGACAGGGTTTCTCTGTAGCTTTGGAGGCTGTCCTGGAACTCACTTTGTAGACCAAAATGGCCTCGAACTCACAGAGATCCGCCCACCTCTGCCTCCTGAGTGCTGGGATTAAAGGCATGCGCCACCAACACCCGGCTGAAAACTTATACTCTTTTATCTGGGGCTAAAGCACTTGCCCAGCTTGTAACCAGCCCCTGGGTTCAGTGGCCACCATTGTAATTCAGTCCATCGCATTCAAGGTTCCTGTCTGCACTGTGACACAGTAAACTCTTCAAATGTAGAGTGACTTTTTTTGCTATAACTATGAATGAATTATATTTTTATCTGAATGAATTCTTGTTTTTTTCTGACTTCTCCACCAACCCTGATTTGTAAGGCTAAGAGGCTTGAAAACATCCTATCTACTATTTGCCCAAGTTCCAGATCACTCAGGAGGTTCACACAACTAAATACATGTGGGAATGCTTTCTATATTACATGGAATTGTTTCTTCTCTTTCTTGCTTCCTTTATTCTTTCTGGTTTTTTGAAACAGATTTCACTGTGTAGCCCTGGCTGTCCTGGAACTCACACTCATAGGCTGAGCTCAAATTCACAGAGATCCACCTGCCTCTGCCTCCCAACTGCTGGGATTAGAGGTGTGCGCCACAACCATAAGACCACAGAAAGGTTTCTACTTCAGAAAAAAAGATACACACAATATATCACCAAAAATTGAAAAGGTGAAGATCCTGTATTTATTGGATTCCTTATGATGAATGAATGCTTATTTGTTTGGACTTAATGTTGCAAGGGTAAATTTCCAAAAGGGGAGTGCAATGAAGTAGATGATGCCCCCCCTATGTGTGGGTCCCTCCACAAGGATGCAAGCAAACACTGAGGCACAGATATCTTTCAAGCTAACATTTGTCCTCAGGTTCAGCAGAAGAGAAATGGAAAGACCCTGGGTCACATGCAAGAATGAAAAGGTTTTCCTCAGAACCCTGGACAGGGTTTGGCTTCCTGAGCTGTGACCGTTATTTATTGCCCTTCTGAAGTAGGGCAAATAACTTAATCCCTTTGACCCTGTCTATGGCCCCTGGAATTAGGGCTCTTCTCATCTCCCATGATTGTTGTGAAATGGTTTATGTGAAGAGTATATTCCACCAGAATAGGGCTTTTCAGAAGCGAGCGATCCCTCCAAAAGCTGAGGCCTCAAATCTCCTACTAGATAGGTGGCAGAGCTTTGTCCAGCGGGCCCCAGGGGAGACAACATTAGTAATACCATGCCCATTTTTAAGGTCCTTATATCCCCCTCTGTCGGACACCTGAGTTTGGTTCAGGGCCCTGACCAGAGCGTGTGGATTGCAAAGTGACATTGGTACCAGCCGGACACAAAGAAATGCCTACAAATGACACAGCATTGAAGCCACAGCCACTAGCACTAGTACCCACGGGCATCTGGCTTTGCACATAGGACATGTATGCATCATCTAATTCTAGGATAGTTAGGGGACTGGGAATAGAAGCATTTTTGATAAAGTGGGGTTTGCATAGGAATTCTTAGGACCTCAAGACTAAGAGATTGTCCCCAGACTTCATTTATAAGTCATTTCCTTGGCTGTTACTATATCCATTGATTTCGGTGTGATTACTAGAGACCACAAATAACAGTGACTTAAATGTATGCAGTTCCTTTCTGTCCTTCATGGAAATCTGAAGGCAAATCCTGTAGACTGGGATGTTGCTTCTCGGCTGCCCATTCTAGCCCTGTGCTGTCTGTTAAGTCCCACGGTGCTGCACTCCAGCTGCCATACCTCCTTTTTTATTCCAACACATGGTTTCTCTGTGTAGTTTTGCCTACTGTTTAAGCAGTGGGAGGTAAGAAACAAAGGCGAGGTAGGCATAACTGCAATCTATAAAAGACTGAAAGATGACAATGAGAACCCTCAGGTCTGTGAATGTGAGCCCTTACAGAGTCAAAAGGGCTTCAGAGGGATGCTGAGGTCAGGGACCTTAAAGAGCTTATATTGGACACTCAGCAATAGCGTGGGAGGGAGCAGTTCTCCAACCACTAAGACTTGGGTCTGCCAACTAGCTGAGCAAATGTAGCAGCACACTCTCCAAAAAGAACAACCTTATCTTGACCTAAGCCCCGGGGGCTTTGTTTTGTTTTATTTACTGTTCGGTTGTTTTCTTTTGTTTTTAGATAAGGACTCTTTGTGTAATACAGACTAGTAGTGAGCTTGCCTGCATTCCCCTACCTTAGGGTAGGGTGAGGGCAGTAGAGTAACTGCCTAGCATACAGAAGAACCCCCCAAAAGAAGAAAGAAATAAAAATGAATATTGATGGTAAGGGGTTACAAATACCAACTCTGGGCCAACTAAATGACTCAACAGACAAAGACATTTGAGAACTATAGTATATGCATCTCACATGGACAGGTAAATAGACAGACAGACAGACAGATAGATGATTAATAGACAGAAAATGGATTGTAGTTAGATAGATGATAGATAAAAAGATAGATGATTCATAGACAGAAAATAGATTGTAGATAGATGATAGATATAGATAGATGGATAGATGAACAAATACATACATGTAACTTTTAAATTTTAAATAAGTAAATAAATGAACAAATACATAGGTACATAATACAAAAGTAAGTAACTAAATAATAAATACATAAACACTTATGTTTTTACATAATTTTACAAACTTGTCCTGAAAGGCTGGAGCCTGGCTCAGCAACCAAGAACATGTACCACTCTTCCAAAGGACCAGAGTTCTATTCCCAGCACCTATGCCAGGTGGCTTACAACCACCTATAACTAGTTCCCGGGGATCTGATATGCTCTTCTGGCCTCCCTGGAGACCTGCATTTGATTGTGCAAGAGCGCGCACACACACACAGATAAATAAATAAAATCTTGAGCTAAAGGTGGTAGTACATACCTTTAGTCCTAGCACTTGTAAGACAGAGGCAGGCAGATCTCAGTTTGAGGCCAGCCTGGTTTACAGAGTGTGTTCCAGAACAGCCAGGGCTACAGAGAGAAACCCTGTCTTGAAATAAATAAGTACATCTTTTTAAAAAAAGAAGCTTGTTCTGACAATTTGGTGTTTTATGAAAAAGACCACTAGTGAAAACAATATTCATTATTGTACAATAGTTCTGTATAGGGAGCCCGTGTCCTGGAATTCAGTGCCAGAAGGAAGTTTATTCAAATGTGTGTACTTGCTTTCTTCAAACAGCGAGACTCTGGAGCCCACTGTTTGCCTTAGCTATCAGAAAACTCAAAACTAAAATTAGTGTTCAGGAAGAGCTGAACCTTGTATCCATGCTAACACAGGACATGGAGCAAGGCTGAGATTCGTCAGTCAGAAAAATCCATTTCTAGCTCTGTGTCCACCGCCCACTTCCCTCCTGAACGCAGAAAACTCAGTGTCTGTGAGTCTTTGTCACAGTAGTCATTTGAGGGAACATGCTCTACAGGACTGCTGTGAATGTCAAATGAAATAAATCATGGGGGCGGGGGGGCTGAAGAGATGGCTCAACAGTTAAGAGCAGCGGCACTTTCTTTTCTTTCTTTTTTTTTTTTTTTTTTTTTTGAGCCTGCCTGGAACTCACTCTGTAGACAAGGTTGGCCTTGAACTCACAGAGATCAGCCTGCCTCTGCTTTCCAAGTGCTTGGATTAAAGGTATGTGCCACCAACACCTGGCCCCAATAGCTGCTCTTGTAGAGGTCTGGATACATGGATACAGGGATACATGGAACTATAAGATGCCTATACACATAAAAATAAATTTTAAAATACTTCAAAATGCACAATACATTTGAAAAGCTCTTTCTGAAGTGATACATGTTACCTGTCATTGTGTAACCAAGTTTCTCCTCTCCTCTAAGCTGGTATTTTTCAAACACTTACCTGTAACCAATTAACAGTTGATGAAGTCAATTTAATAATTTGCTACTACTTATTTTTACTTAAATAAAATAGAAGGCAGAGATGTAGCTCAATGAGCAGGACAGGTCTTACCTAGAATTCCCAAGGCTATGAATTCCATCTCTAGCAACACACACATACATGCACACACCTGCACACATCTGCACATACCCACACACTCACACTTAAAAATAATAAAACGAGATAGAATGAGAAGCACCAGAGTACGCTACATATAGTGAGAGTTATTCGGACCGCCATAAAGTGTTATGGAGTCTTATTGTATATCTCAGGCTGGTTTTGAACTCATAGAGATCCACCTGCTTCTGCCACCAAAACACTGAGCTTCAAGGCATGCACCACTATGTCTGACCAAGCCTGTTCTTAAAACTTGTGGGGTGCTGGATATGGAGGTGCACACCTTTAATCTCAACACTCTGAAGGCAGAGGCAGGAGGATATCTTTGAGTTCAAGGTCAGTCTGCTCTACATAGCACATTCCAGGCCAGACCAGCCAGGGCTACACAGCGAGACCTTTTGTTTGTTTGTGTTTTCGTTTAAAGGGAGGAACATCTCTGAGTGGTGTAATGTTTACATTGCCTATTTAGAGTCTGCTTATGTTAGTGTACCAATTGGCACAGTCCTGTACTGCACCCTCTTTGAAAACAGAAAAATTAGGGTCTGGAAGCGAGAGGGGGAGAGAGAAAGAGTAGTTTTCAAATTCTGAGTCTGTGGGTTCGGCTATGTCCACCGCAGGGGCAGCCAGCACCAACCTCTGGACCTGTCTCCAGCCCCCACATTGTATTTTTTGACAAGTGGAATGAATCAGTTGTTGTTGTCATTGTTTCAGTTAAAAGTAAACTTTTTAAATGTTGTCAGTGGTTAACTGAATAGAATTACAGTTTTCTTTCCTTGCTTGAGCCTTACTTTACATTGAGAAAAATCAGCACTATTTAAAAAGAATACTAACTATAAATTGCCACTTTTCTCACGGGAAGCATAATGAATCTATCAAACTACAACTAGGTCCGCTCCAGGAAGTCTGCAAATCCCTTCACCTCATTAATCACTGGTCGCTTGGAAGAACTCGGCATCCAGAAACAATGAATGGTCTGGGCTCTGGACTTGGGAAGGGGACCTGACTTTGAACACCCTGAGACCTCACCGTTGAAGGTCAGCATGAGTGGAGGGGTTGTGGGATGTCCTGAGATGCAGGGAGAGGGGAAAATAAGATTTCCTTCCTTCTATTTCTGACCAGCATCACCTGGCCAAGGCACCTCTAAGCAAGTTGCTCTTGGCAACAGATTGTTCTATTATGCTATAGTCCCTGGTTTTCCTGGCATTTGTTTTTATTCCATAAAAGCCTATGAGCTTGATGCATGGTGGTGGCATACATCTCTAATCCCAGCAGAGGAGGCAGAGGAAGGCAGATCTCTGTGAGTTCGAGGCTAGCATGATCTACAGAGTGAGTTCCAGGACAGGTTCCAAAGCTACACAGAGAAATCCTGTCTTGAAAAACCAATAAACAAACACACACACACACACACACACACACACACACACACACACACACACACACACACAAGCATATGGGCTGGGCAGAAGACTCAGCAGTTAAGAGCACTGAACAGGACCTGGGTTCAGTTCCCAGCACCAACATGGAGGCTCACAATTGTCTGTAGCCTGTTCCAGGAGATCCAACAACCTCTTTTGATCTCTACTGGCACCAAGTACACACATGGTGTTTATATTTATATGGAGGAAAAACACTCCTACACATCAAATAAAATTTAAAAATCTCAGCTGGGAGTAGTGGAGCACACCCTTTACGTCCCGCACTTAGGAGGCAGAGGAAGGAAGATCTCTATGAGTTTCAGGCCAGCCTGGTCTACAGAGTGAGTTCCAAGATGGCCAGGGCTGTTACATAGAGAAACCCTGTTTTGAAAAACAAAAACAAATTTTAAAAAATATATTTTATTTATTTATTTATTTTGTATACAATCTTCTGCCTGCATGCCAGAAGAGGGCATCAGAGCTCATTCAAGGTGATTGGAAGCCACCATGTGGTTGCCAGGAATTGAACTCAGGACCTTTGGAAGAACAGTCAGTTTTCTTAACTGCTGAGCCATCTCTCCAGCCCCCCAAAAACAAAAAAATTTTTTTTTGGTTTTTCGAGACAGGGTTTCTCTGTGGCTTTGGAGGCTGTCCTGAAACTCGCTCGGTAGACCAGGCTGGCCTCGAACTCATAGAGATCTGCCTGCCTCTGCCTCCCGAGTGCTGGGATTAAAGGCGTGCACCACCAACACCTGGCCAAAAACAAAATTTTTAATTAAAATCTTTTTTAAAAAGTAAGAGTAATCTCCTAGATTGACAGAAGTCCCGGGTTCAAGTCCCAGCACCATCATGCCCAGCCCAAATATATAGATCAGGCTGGCCACCTTAGACCCAAGAAAACAAAGGCTGTACAGAGGAACTGAGGGTTCCAAACTCCTATAGGCTGGGAAAAGTGCAAATACAGTTATTTTAATGAAGGGGAAGACAAAAATGGGAAACAGTTCACATGGGTGCTATTGGCAGTCAGGACTAAGAATAAATGGTAGCGGGCAGTGTGTGTTTGGAGGAGTTTGGAATTAACGAGCCAATGGGTGCTTCGTATTCTAGTCTTCCTCACTATTTATTTTATTTTATTTTTATTTCTTTGTTATAAGTGACCTACTTACATAGATACCTGCAGGCCAGAAGAGGGCATCAGATCCCATTACAGATGGTTGTAAGCCATGTGGTTGCTGGGAACTGAACTCAGGACCTCTGGAAGAGCAGCCAGTGCTCTTAACCTCTGAGTCAACTCTCCAGTCCTTATTTTATTTTGTAAACTTCTTTTAATATTTATGTTTATTACTTGTGCTTGGTGTTTTGCCTGCATGTATGTCCATGTGAGGGTGTGGGACCGCCCCAAACTGGAGTTACAGACAGCTGTTTTCTGTCCTGTGGGTGCTGGGACACAAATCCTCTGGAAGAACAGCCAGTGCTCTGAACTGCTGAACCACCTCCAGCCTTGTTTTTACTTTTTATTTATCTTATTTTTTTATTTTTGATTTTTTTATTTTTTTGGTTTTTTCGAGACAGGGTTTCTCTGTGGCTTTGGAGGCTGTCCTGGAACTTTCTTGGTAGTCCAGGCTGGTCTGGAACTCACAGAGATCCGCCTGCCTCTGCCTCCCGAGTGCTGGGATTAAAGGCGTGCGCCACCAACGCCCGGCTCTTGTTTTTATTTTTTAAAGCACATTTCTTTCTTTATTCATCTGTGGGAGGTACGTGTGCCTTGTGTGGAGGTCAGAGGTCAATTTAGCAGAGACTGGTTTTCTCCATCTACCATGTGGGGTCCCAGGGATTGAACTAGGCCACTCAGTTGAGCGGCAAGCTCCTTTACCCACTCTGCCATCTTGCTGGCTGGCCCCACAGGTTTTTTTGTTTGTTTGTTTTGTAATCTAAGATGCTTAAGGATGAGCCGGGCGTTGGTGGTGCACGCCTTTAATCCCAGCACTCGGGAGGCAGAAGCAGGCGGATCTCTGTGAGTTCGAGACCAGCCTGGTCTACAGAGCGAGTTCCAGGACAGTCTCCAAAGCCACAGAGAAACCCTGTCTCGAAAAACCAAAAAAAAAAAAAAAAAAAAAAAAAAAAGATGCTTAAGGATGGATTGAAGAGTCTCCCACGTGCTAGGTAAGCACCATCACTAAGCCATGTTTCCAGCACTTTCCTCCTGTTACAGGCGTGTTCTAGCGCAATTCTCTATGTAGTGCCTTGTGTGGTGGGTTTATTCCAGGGAGAAATGACCAAAAAGAAAAGTTTATCTCTTTATTTAATAATTTTTTTAGGTTAAAAAAAAAAGAGCTATGGCATCGTGGTGGCACACAAAGGAAGCTCAATCAGGAGGGTCATGGGTTTGAGGCCAGCCTGTAGCAAGGCTCTATCTGGGGGAGGGGAGCCCTACCCAAGGTGTGGAGAGCTTGGCAATATCAACAATATGAGCATTCCTGGCAGGCTTGTCATTGCTTCAGTCAGTTAGAAGTGGGGTGCAAAGCCGGGCGTTGGTGGCGAACGCCTTTAATCCCAGCACTCGGGAGGCAGAGGCAGGCGGATCTCTGTGAGTTCCAGACCAGCCTGGACTACCAAGAAAGTTCCAGGACAGCCTCCAAAGCCACAGAGAAACCCTGTCTCAAAAAACCAAAAAAAAAAAACCAAAAAAAAAAAAAAAGAAGTGGGGTGCAAATGAGCAGTTCCTAAACTGAGGTTCTGGTACTCCATCCACCTGACACATGGGAACAAGCTCTAAACCACTGTGTAAGAAGCCTGAATAGGGGCTGGAGAGATGCCTCAGTGGTTAAGCATAGGGACTGCCCAAAACACACTTAGTGGCTCACAGCAGCCTGTAACTCCAGTTCCAGGGCTCTGACGCCCTCTTGTGACATCCTTGGGCACTGCATGCATGTACCGCACAGACACACACATAAAATGTAGAGTTGGGTGTAGTTGCACACCCCTTCAATTCCAGCAGTCGGGAGGCAGAGGCAGGCAGATAGATCTCTGTGAGTTCCTGGACAGCCTGGTCTACATAATGAGTTCCAGGACAGCCAAGGCTACATAGTGAAACCCTGTCTTGAACAACAGAAACAAAAATATATAAGTGAACCTGAATGAGCTTGGTCTTTGACTCAATTTAGTCTCTAAAAGCATTAGTGAGTGTTTTTGTTGTTGTTTGTTTGTTTGTTTTGGTTTGGTTTTCTGAGACAGAATTTCTCTGTGTTATCCAGGTTGTCCTGGAACTCGACTCTGTAGACCAGGCTGTTCTCGAACTCAAAATTAGTAGGTTTTAGGAAAACCTCCACAGGTCCTTCAAGTCCATTTCCAGGCTCCAGGCACAGTGGAGGGGGGCTGGCCATCCCTGCTGTAGTCTAGCTGAAGTCCTATCCCTTAGAATCAGTGCACACAAGGACACAGTTGTAGGATACGAAGTTTGGGTGCTTACTGTCACAGAGTCAAAAATCCCTTATTTCTCTCTGTGTTCCGTGTGAGTGCTTTAGTGTGTGCATCCAGGAACTCAAGCATGCCAGGCAAGCACTTTCACCCCTGAGCTCAACCCTTGGCCCAGGGTACTTAATTCAGTTATACCTGTGTGTATTTTTATTTCACCTGAAGGGTTTTTATAGTTATGTTTATTATTTATTTGTGTGTAAGTGTGTGTGTGTGTGTATGTGTGCATGCCTGCTCTTGTGCGGCTGCATGTGTAAGGACAGCAAAGGAAACTTGTAGGAATCTGTCCCCTCATTCCAGCATCTTGGGGAACAAGTTCAGGTTGTCAGGCTTGGTGGCAAGCATCTTTACCTGATAGACCCTTCATGGAGGGGTTTTCATTTAGGGTTTGGTGTTGTTGTTTTTGTTTTTTGGTTGGTTGGTTTTTTTGTTTTGGTTGGTTGGTTTTTTGTTTTTTTGTTTTTTGTTTTTTTTTTGAGACAGGGTCTCATTGTTCAGCCCTGGCTGACCTGGAACTCTCTATGTAAGTCAGACTGGCCTCGGAACTCATAGAAATTCAATCATAGGATTGAAGGCATGAGCCACCATACCAGACAACTTTTGTTTGCTCCAACGCAACGGGCACAGGTTCTATGAATTAAGAAATGAACATTTGAGGGTTAGAGAGATGGCTCTGTGGTGAAGAGCACTGGCAGCTCTTCCTAGAGGATCTGGATTCAAGTCCCAGCACCCACAAGGCGGCTCATAGCTGTCTGTGACTCCAGTTCCAGGGATCCAACACCCCTACATAGGCATGCATGCAAGAAAAACACCAATGCACATAAAATAAAAGAATTTTAAAAGAGAAATGGATATTTTCTGAGAGATCATTTCCCTGCCTCCCACCCCATGGTAGTTCCAAAAGTTGCATGTCTAGTCTATTGTTTTCTCTCCTGTGTGTGTGTCTATTTACTATTTTGTGTGTTTATTTGTGTCTGTGTTTGAAGGTACACATGCCTGTACTCACAAGGAGGTCAGAAGATGACATCAGGCTCCACCTATGTTTGGGGCAGGATTCTCCCAGAACCTGGAGGATGAGTTTTCCTCTATGTGGCTAGACACTAACAAGCTCCAGCCACCTTGTCTCCAGCCAAACATGGACAGATTGCAGGCCTGCCTGGGGCAACCACAGCCTGTTACTTAAACACAGACATCCAAATCCCCATCCCCATGATTGCACAACACTCTTACCTGCTAAACCAACTCTCCATCTGGGTATGGTGGCACAGGCTATTAGTTCCAGAACTCAGGTGAATCTCCTTGAGCTTGAGGCCAGTGTGGTACATAGTGAGTTCAGGTCAACCAAGGCTACACAGTGAGACCCTGTCTCAAAAGAACAAACAAAAAAAGTACAAAGAGATATGTATAAAAAGGTATTTACCTAAGCCGGGCGTTGGTGGCGCACGCCTTTAATCCCAGCACTCGGGAGGCAGAGGCAGGTGGATCTCTGTGAGTTCGAGTCCAGCCTGGACTACCAAGTGAGTTCCAGGACAGCCTCCAAAGCCACAGAGAAACCCTGTCTCAGAAAAAAAAAAAAAAAGGTATTTACCTTTGTGTGATCTGTAATTTTAAAACACAATAGCCCAAATGCTCATTGACTCCTAAGCTTAAATGGTTGCATGTGCTCCCATAGCAATTAAGTATTTCCCACCACCCAAGTACAAACTTTTGTCTGTGCTGCTTCCTGGTATTTCCCAGGCTCCGTGACACTCTTCTAGGGGACCAAGTGACTCTCAACCACCTATAACTATGGCCCCAGGGCCTCCCATGACATCTTCTGGTCTCCAAGAGCACACTTACCCAGACATATACTCATACATATAAATACAAATTTAAAAATCACAATACATATATATTTTTAAATGGAGTAGACATCCAAAAAGCACTGTTGGGAAGCTGGGGAAATGGTTCAGCAGGTAAGAACCCTTGCTCTTGCGGAGGACCTGAGTTCAGTTCCCAGCTCCCCCATGGTGGGTCACAACCATCTCTAACTCACGTTCTAGAGGATCTGATGTCATTTTCTGGCCTCTATAAGCACCAGACATGCATATGGTGTATAGATTCACATGCAGGCAAAACACACATGCACATAAAATAAATATTAAAACTATCTTTGGTCATATGCATAACGACTTGAGAAATAACCATGGCATTGCATTAAGTGATTAAAAAGAAGCTGTAAAAGAAAATGTCACTTGGGCTAGAGATGGCTCAGAGGTTAAGAGCACCAACTGCTCTTCCAGAGGTCCTGAGTTCAATTCCCAGCAACCGCATGGTGGCTCACAACCATCCATAATGAGATATGGTGCCCTCTTCTGGTGTGCAGATATACATGGAGGCAGGATGTTGTATTCATAATAAATAAGTAAAATCTTAAAAAAAAAAAAAAAGGCCGGGCAGTGGTGGCGAACGCCTTTAATCCCAGCACTCGGGAGGCAGAGGCAGGCGGATCTCTGTGAGTTCAAGGCCAGCCTGGACCGATAGCCTCCGAAACAATACAGAGAAACCCTGTCTCTTAAAAACCAAAAAAAAAAAAAAAGAAAGAAAGAAAGAAAGAAAGAAAATGTCACTTAGTTTCCATTCCTGTTTTTAAATACTACAAAAAATTATTTCACATAAGTAATAATCACATATAATTCTTTTTATTTAAAAACTTTATTGGTTTATTTGTGTTTTGGGTATTTTGTCTTGTTTTTTTGTTTGTGTTTTTTATTTGTTTATTTCCCCCTGTATGTTTGTTTGTGCACCACATATGAGCAAGGGAGTCATATCCCCAGGACTGGAGAGTTTCAGACAGCTGTGAGGCACCATGTGGGTGCTGGGAGTCGAACCCACGTCCTCTGCATGAGCAGCCATGCTTAGCAGCTGAGCCATCTCTCCAGTTCCCACACATACAGCACAAATCTTAGAAGTGCTTAAACCAGCGCAACGTAGAATGTACACGGTGAAGAAAGAACTAATTCATATTTTTTTTTCATTTTTTCACCCTTGCATCGTTTAAATATTTGGAAGGAAATGTCTGATAGAAACTCAACCCCAGCCAGGCGTGGCTATGGAAAAATCTAGCAGCCTTGGGTCTACCAACACCTGTTAGAAGTGACCTTGAAGTTCTTTTGACAGTGTCTTTTTCCTGTCTCTCTCTCTCTTTAAACATTTCTGAGTGCTGAACCTTAGTGAGCTTGTCTCTCCCTTTTGCTGGTTTGCTTGCTGGTCCCTTCCACCTGCAGCCATCTCCCCCACTGAGCCTGTCTTGGCTTATCTGTAAGATTGTGTTCTCCAGCCATCTACCAGGTGAGGGGAGCCGGAAAGGGGGCGCTGCTCCTGTGGCAGCTACCGTATGCAAGCTCGACCTTTGCCACTTTCGGCTCCGCTGGGAACCAGGAAAGAATGTGGTTTCGGAAGAACGCGACAAAACCGTCCTTACTCTAGCCTTCTGGTTTTCAGAATGTACTCCGATGTCTAAGCCCTGGCTCGAATACTGAAGTCTTGCCAGAGGAGGGAAGCTTAACAGAGGAAGCGCGGAAGGGGGACGGACAGCGCCGCCGGGTTGGGTGTTGGAGAAGCATAGCGTCTCCAGCACTGTAAACATTAACTTATATTAAAACCCTGCCTTTGTCGTCCCTGGATTTCACAAAGCAGGAAGTCAAAGGCAGGGTGCGGGGAAGGAAACTGCCCGAAGAGAGGGCCTTGAGTAAATTATTTAGCTGTGACACAAGATTGAGTCATCCACTTTTCTCCACACCTCAAAGTGGGCCCACGTTAACATCAGTCCACACGTCCACTAATCATTTAATCTAAGAGGAGAAGCCAGATCGCCAGAAGCCAGAAAAATGTCTGGAATTGGGGGCTGGGGAGTGGGGTTGTTGCTATGTTACCCAGACTGACTCTGGATTCCTGGGGTCAAAAGAGATGCGGGGTAGCTGGGGTACAGGTGCAGGCCACAGAGCAGAACTTGGAGCCAGTGAAGGGCAAGCCAGAGAAGCACCCCTTGTGCACACCCCGTTGGGGGAGAAAGTGCCACATGCAACCGGGAAAGGCAGAAATGTGAAGGCACATTCATACCTCGTGCCGAGAAACATCCCCTAGGACTGACCCCAGTCTGGTGCACTTGACCACCAAGCCCAGAAGCAGCTGCAGGGGCGGGGTGTTGCTGGTCGGTGCTGAGCACCACCTGATCACCCAAGTCTGCGCTCGGGTAGCAGGGATCCCTGCGCTCAGCTGGAGTAGCAGCGCCTCCTGCCGGGTCCTCGTGGGCGTAGAGAGTTCCGGCCTGAGCTGGGTGGCCGCTGGTGGGGACAGCTTTGCGACAGCTGCAGGAGTCAGCTGGGCAGCCTGGGGCGCTCAATCCGAGGCTACCCCAGGGGCTTCTAGCCCCGGGCGTGTCGGCGCCGACGCCGAGTAGCCAGCTGCCGGCTGCTCTCAATTTAGAGGCTTGTGCGATTTAAAAATGAGGGAATTCGCCCGTAGTAGGGGAGCACGCCTTTAATCCCAGCATAGGCAGGCCGAATTCCGAGTTCAAGGCCAGCCAGGTCTCCACAGAGAAACCCTGTCTCAACCCTACCTCCCGCCCCCAGAAAAAACAAGGGAATCTGGGCCACCTGAGGACACGAATTCTGGTCCCAACACCCACAGTTCACAACCATCTCCAGTTCCAAGGGATCTGATGTCCTCTTCTGACCATGATAATTCATGCAAGCAAATACACATAAATAAATAAGTATATTTTATAAATAAAAATAAGCAACCGGGCATGTCTTTAGTCAATGCTAGTATTTGGGAAGCAGAGGCAGGCAGACACTAGCCTAGACTACATAGTGAGTTCCAGGACCGCTAGAGCTGCACTGAGACGCTGTGTCTAAAAATAAATATAAACATTAAAAGTCAGGGCATGCTTAATTTAATAATTAGAAAGGGCTCCCATCAGAACCAAGCTGCTCCAAAGGAGAACTAAAAAGTGCCCGGAAGCTCGCAACGAGGCGTCTGGGTGCAGATCGTGGCAGTGGCAAAAGCGGTGCCAGGGCTTTGAACACCGGCAGCCTTGTGCGCATAGCCACGCTTACAAGCTGTGACCGCGCCGGCGCCCGGGGCGCACCGAGTGATTCCCGAGGCTGGAGCGCCGCCTTCTGGGCCTCCTCCGGAGGAAGGCGGTGCACCTGTGTACTTGGGAGGGGTACTGCTCAGTTGGCCTTGGGGAAGGCGCCTGAGCCTGGGCTGTGTATGCAGGAAGCCGGTGTTAACTCCTTCCTGTTGCCTCGGGGAGATGAGATACACAAAGGCGCCTTAGCATTTAGAATTACAAACAAAAACAGTGGGGCCAGCGAGATGGCTCTGTCGGTAAAGACAAGACGCTTCATACTAGTCCTGATGATCTGTCTCTTCTGTAGTGGTAGTGGTTTGATCGCTTAGCGGCACAGGTGTTTGGATTTGTAGCCAGTGCTTCCCTGGGTGTATTTCCGACAATTGAGAATTCTCTAGAAAAAAAAAAATCAGTCTCAAATACAAACTGGTTTTTCCGAGTCAAATTGAAGAAGGAATAAACCGAAAGTTGTGGACAAAAGTTGGGCATGTTGAAGCGCGTTTGCAACCCCAGCATTTAGGAGGGGTGCTTGTAGAAGAAGGATTAGGAGTTCAAGGCCAGCTCTGCTACATAATCAGTTCCAGTCTTGTCTGTCTAATCTAACCTTTTTTTTTCTAGTTATTTAATTCGTTTGGGGGATTTTATTTTGCTTTGTTTCTTTGAAATAGAGTCTCACTGTGTAGCCTTGGCTGGTCTGGAGCCCAATATATAGACTTACAAAAATACAGAGATCCACCTGTCTCTGCCTCCCCAGTGGTGGGATTAAAGACACATCTAGCTATGCTCAAGTAACTTTTAACAACTCCTAAATCTGTGGTCTAGGTAATTAATCTTTATTCGGATGTTACTATTGATCAATTAATTAAGATGATCTAAGTGCCATACAACACACCACTATCTCATATGATAATGATGAACTCTTTTTTGTTTGTTTATTTATTTGTTATTTATACAGTTTTCTGTCTGCATGTATCCCTGCAGGCCAGAAGAGGACACCAAATCTCACTACAGATGGTTGTAAACCATCATGTGGTTGCTGGGAATTGAACTCAGGGCCTCTGGAAGAGCAGCCAGTGCTCTTAATCTCTGAGCCATCTCTCCAGCCCAACAATGATTAACTCTTATTTTATTTTCCGTGTCTACTTTCCTGAATTCAGAGAGGATTTTTTAAAGTAGCATTTTTAATTATTTATTTTTATTTTATGTACATTAATGGGCTGGGGTTGTCACTTGTTTTGTTATGTTTGTTTTTCAAGACAGGATTTCTCTGTGTAACAGTTCTGGTTGTTTTGGAACTCTCTTTGTAGACCAGACTAGCCTCCAACTCAGAGATCCTGCCTCTGCCTCCTGAGTGCTGGTAGTACATGTGTGCATTTCCCCTTTTTGGTTGCACATTGATGCCTTGTCTGCAAGTATGTCTGTGTGATGGAATCAGACCCCCCCCCAAGAAAGGGAGTTAGAGACGATTGTGAACTGCCATGTGGGTGCTGTGAATTGAACCCAGGTCCCCAGAAGAGCAGCTAGTGTTATCACTGAGTCATCTCTCCAACCCTCAAGTAGCATTTTTATACAAACTTATACTGTCATACTGCATGTAGAATGTATTATGACAGCAGGCTGCTAAACCCAAGAGTTCTGTAACAACTCTTGAGCCTCAAGAAAATAATTCCTTTCCTAGAAGCTAAAATAGACATTCAGGAACTGCCTGGGGTTCTACTACCAATAAAATATGGGACCCATAAACCCAATGCATGAACTGAAAATTATTGTGTGTGTAAATGCGTGCATATGGAGAGATGATTCAGTAACCACTTCATCTGAGGGATGTCTTCACGCATCAACCGCTCTGGCGGTCTCACACCTGTGAATCCTTGAGTTTAATCTCCAAAGCCACAGACTAAGACCCAAACCAAACCTAGCTTTGTGCGTTCAACCCCTAGCCCAGAATCGCCAAGGGCTTGCAGGAAGAAAAATTAACTTTTCACTCTGGGGCATGGTATCTTAGTTGATAGTATCTATACCTGCAGTTGTTAATCACAAATTCCGATTTGGAGATGTTGTTAAAACAAATGTTAATGTTTGGGTAGTAGAGACAAAGGAGACAGAAGGTCACCTGTGTGCTAGCCTCCACCTTCTCTGAGCCAATTTCTCCTAAAGAATTTCAGGTATGGGCAAGAGAGAAGTTTCAGTGCTTAAGAGGTCCTGAGTTCAATTCCCAGAAAACACAAGGTGACTTCCAGCCATCTGTAATGAGATCTGGTGCCCTCTTCTGGCCTACAGGCATACATGCAGGCAGAACACTGTACATAATAGATAAATAAATCTTTTTTAAAAATTGTCAGAAGCTGGGCGTTGGTGGCGCACACCTTTAATCCCAGCACTCGGGAGGCAGAGGCAGGCGGATCTCTGTGAGTTCGAGACCAGCCTGGACTACCAATCGAGTTCCAGGACAGCCTCCAAAGCCACAGAGAAACCCTGTCTCGAAAAACCAAAAAAAAAAAAAAAAAAAAAAAAAAGAAGAAGAAGAAGAAGAAGAATAAAATAAAAATTGTCAGATATATGCTGGTCTAATCTCTGCACCTGAGATATTCTGCCTTTTTTTTTTAAGGCAGCCATGGGTGGGAGCGAACATCTTTAGTCCCAGCACTCAGGTGACAGAGGAAGGCAGATCTCTGTGAGTTCAAGGCCAGCCTGGTCTACAAAGTGAGTTCCAGGACAGCCAGGGATGTCACACAGAGAATTCAAGTCTCAAAAAACAAGAAAACAAGCAAACAAACAAAGACAAGGTCTCAGTCAGAAATAATGACCTTTAATCCCCACACTCAGGAGACAGAGGCAGGAGGAACTCTGAGTTTGAAGGCAGCTTGCTCCACAGAGTGACTTCAGAGCTACACAGTGAGACCCTGTTTCAAACAAAAACAAAAACCAAACAAAAAGTAAAGACAGGGTCTCACTATGTAACCCTGGCTGTGCTGGAACTCACTATGTAGACCAGGCTGACTTCAAACCCACAGAGATCCACCTGCCTCTCTCTGTCTCCTGAGTGTTGGTATCCAAAGATGTGGACCACCAAGCCTAGCTTAATTTTTTTCTTAAGGATTTCAAAATCGGGGGTGTGGTGACACATGCCTTTAATTCCAACACTCTGAAAGCAGGGGCAGGAGGATCTCTGTGACTTTGAGGTCGGTCATTCTGGTCTACATAGCAAGTTCCGGGATAGCCAGGGCACCATAATAAGACCCTATCTCAAAATAATAATTTCAGAGCTTTTTTTTTACCTCCTTAGAAATCTGATATAAGAAATAGATGTATTCCCTCTCATTTGTAGCTAAGGGAAACAAACAAACATTGAGGCACTGCGTGATGATTTGGCCCTAGGGTCTTTCTGGGCTACTCCTCCAGCTGTCACCAACACCTGCCTGGTTTCCTTCAGTCACAACACAGCTTCCAAGGAAGACAGAGGGGACCAGCAAAGGGACAAATGAAGTTAAGAGTTCATGAGACTCAGAAGCTCGTATAAGCTAGTGATGACTTAAGAAAACATTTTAAATATTTACAAGTAAACCTACATAATTTAGGCTTTCCTTTTTTGGCTTTCGAGGCTCATTTGGTACAATACCTGCCGCAGCAGTTTCAATGTCTGGAAACCTTAAGGACCAGAGTAAAGCACCTGTCTGGAAGACACTTGAGGGATGCAGGGGGACTTAGGGCATCAAACCACAACTGGCTTTGGGAATGACTCATGGAAGAGCATGGAATTAATGAGATGGTGTTGAGCACATCATCGCAAAAAAAAAAAGGGATCTTTTTTTTCTCCTTTGGGATAAATAACAGAACAAAACAGCAAAAAGAGTTACAAAGAGGGTTCAGAAGCACCTTCAACTAATCTTCCCTCCCCTAGAAACCATGTGTTTGGACATTTCTAGGAGTAGCAAGGAAGCCGCCCAATGACTGCTTGTTTGTCATCTTCCCATCTGGAACTCAGGCTAGTTTGTCTTCACATCTGGAACTCAGGCTAGTTTGTCTTCACATCTGGAACTCAGGCTAGTTTGTCTTCACATCTGGAACTCAGGCTAGCACCCTGCTGCTCCAGAGTGCATGAGGTTCTATGGGTGCAGCCGAGGTTATTTTGACAAAGCAACCAGAGCTAAAAGATCCAGGAGTTCCAGGAAGGGGCAGTTCTGTCGAGATCTGAGAAATGGTCCATCCCAAGGTTCTTCATCGTCAGGCCCTGGAGCGCTTTGCACAAGATCGGTCATGATAAAAAGCAGCGTGGCTGTTAGGAAGGCCTAATCGTAAGTGTGTGCTGTAAAGATACATGCACCTATGACCTCATCTGATTCCCATAATGCAGACAGGTGAGCTGTAACTCAGAGCTGAGATCTCCCCAAGGTCAACAGACCCTGAAATAGTAGCAAATTACAGCCCGCAAAACAACTATTTCTTCTCTGTCCTTCAGTAGCCCCGTATTGCTTTGTCTTTTTTCCCTTGTTGGTTATGAAAACAACAGCAAGAAAATGACTGGTTATATGTTTTAATTGCTAATCCCTACCCCTTCAGCGCTATACTAGTTTTCTGCAGGCCCAGGGCTATCTTGGGAGATCTCGGGAGCCCCAATGTGGCAGCAACTGAGGTGAGGAGAGGTGCTATTTGAAATTTTCTGACTGGCCAGGATCTGGAGCCCTTTCCAAGTGTTTCCCTGCAGAGCTCAGAGCACTAGCCAAGCCTCAGCTCTTCCCAGAGCACAGCGCCCCCTAGAGGCCTGAGCCCAGCTGGATGTCTCAAGGGCTCCATGCTGGGGCGTTTTGGAACCTCTTGAACCTCTTCTCTAAAACAGTTTCAAGTTCCAAGCACAAGGCGCCCTGAAATTTATTGCCTAAACTGAGGCTGCGCTGCCAGTTCCCGCCACATCCCACGTTTCCTCCAGCTGGCTTTGGCGATGACACTGTGTCTCTGGGCTTGAAGCGTCACTAGCCCGGGAGGCTCAGGCAGGCGTTTGTTGCAGATAGCCGGGTGGGGGCAGGGGGGTTGTCTGCTGGGTTGCTTTTCAGAGTGAGCCCCCAGATCATCTCTGTGCCTAGAGGGGGCCAAGCCCCGGGAAGGGGGAAAGAACTTGTAATCGCGTGCAGCAGGACAATGCCGACTTTTGAACCTCTAACCACTAAGCAAACAACCCTTGTGCTCTTGCTCCACTGTCCAAACAGGGTTTATTGACAGGCGTTTCACGGCAACGCATAGCAACCGCGCCGCCAGCGAAGGGCTGGCGTGTGGGCGCGGCCAGAGCTCTTTGCTGGGGCAGGAGGCACCTAGGAGCAATGGGGATGGATCACCTGGCCCTGAACCTGGGGAGCACCCGCCCCACAGACGCCCTCGCTGCTTCCCTCTGGGTGACCAACTCCTTCCTCTTCCCGCTGGAGCCACCCCCCCCCCTCGTTTCCCAATCTTATAACAAATCCACCACCTGGAAGGGCGGAGAAATTGGGGAGGTGCTGCCAGGGGGCTGGGGGGGGGGGAGCGCATGTGTCTCGCAGCTGCACACACCCTGCCCTGTGTGCCTCCTCCCTTCGAGAGTCCTCGCCCTGCGTTAGGGCGCGGTTTAGTCCTAAATGCTGGGGTAAATCTTCCCTTCCCGGCCTTGCCCGGAGACCGTCAGATATGCAACCACCACTTGGATCTTATACTGATCTTGAATTCTTGTTTGGGGAATGAGGATGGAGGATAAGGTCATTCCGGGTTCTAAAGGAGTGTAGACAAGAGAGGGCCCATGGAAATGTCTAGTGATTCGGAAGACTACATATAGTCATGGAAATGTTGTCTGGAAAGAACAGAAAAATATTAATCAATGCTTGTGTCCACTTCGCTGGGCTAAGGGGCATACCTGGGCGCTCGAGGGAGGGAGTTGTCCTATATTTGTATTGAGAAGGGAGTTGAAGCCCGCTTACCCCACCCCCATGGTTCTGTAGCAGCTGGGAAGCAGCTAGCCTTTGTGATGAGCATTTTGCCCAAAGGCACCCCTAGGAAAACCACACATTCCACAGCCCGATGCTGGACTGAGTCGTGGGGGCGGGGAAGGGCTCAGAACCTGCTCCTTCTGGCTTCTGAAGCTTTGGGGGAAAAGCAGGCCGGACGGTCTTCTCAACCTTCTTCCTTCCCCCACCCCACCCCCACAACTTCTAGCTTACAATCAGAGAACATATTTTATTTCCTGAAAAAAAATAATTTGTCAAAATCCAAAGAAGATAAATGCCAGGATCTGAAATCTGTAAAGTTGGTTTATCTTGTCTTCTTAGAAAATAAAAGTCGACTGTGTTCGGATACCCCTACTTCCCTACACCGTATCACCTGTCTACCCATGGCTTTTTAAAGGCTTGCTTAGCTGGTTACACAGATCAATGACTCCAACAGCAGCAACAGCTCCGTTCTTCACCAGCCAGAGACTAGGGAAAGAACCGGAAGTCCAGGTTGGCTCTGGCATTTACAACACAGACATACATTCAGCCTACAGCAGCTCTGGTGACAGGCTTTCCAAACAAGCCCTTGTCGCAGGGGCCTGGAGTTGGCTGACCACCCCCTCCTCTGGCCGCAGTCCCTGAACCCACCAACCCTTCCAGGTCTGTAAAGGGAGAAGAAAACACAGACCACCTGGGGGCTCTGCAGACTTTGATCAGCCCAGCCTGCGATGCAGCTGCCTCTGGCTCCTGCAGTTTGAACTGTCCCTGCCCCTGAGGCAGGACGTCCAGCTGGTTCTCAGAGAGCAGTCAGTAGGAAACAGCCATCTCGGCTCAAGTATTGCTCATTCTCCCAGCCTCACTCCCTCCAACCAGATACACAGTCCATATGGGAAGCTAAGAGCCGGGGCAGAAGAGGCTGAAAGCTTGTAGCCAGTCCTGGCAGGGAGCATGAACGAAGGCCCAGAGATCACTTCCTTTGTCATCACTGGCCGGAAGAGTCAGAATGGAAAAAATAAAAAACTGGACCATATCTTCCCCTGAGGCCCACAGTCCCACTTGTCTTTACTTCCGTCCCCATTCTTCATCTGTAGGTATTGTTTGTGGGTGGCAGGAGAGGGGTCTCTTCTGAGGACTCTAGCAGCGCCCATGCTCCTCATGGCTTAGCCTGGAATTGCTCTGCCGCCGCTACAGACCATGGGAGGGGTCACTGGGTAACAGTGGGGTTTAACACCCCTCCAGCTGGCCCCAGGACCCCAGGGACAGAACCAGGCACCGAGCCTTGCAGTGATGACACGGGACTCAAGGGCTCGGGCACGCTCCTCAGCGACCCTGGCTGAGGCTGCGAGGGCTGTGGTGGAGGTGATGCCAGCTGCTGCTGTTGCTGCTGCTGTTGCTGCTGCTGCAATTTCTTCTTGTTGATTTTCCTTTCCTTGGCTCTGCGGTTCTGAAACCAAATTTTAACCTAGAAATGACAAAAATAGAAGGTAGGAGAGGGTATGAAAAGAGAAACAGCACCACTGAGATCGTTCTCCCAGCTCTTCCAGAAGTTTCCAGTTGCCTTCCCCCATGGAGCTTCAGCGCAATGCCGAAGCCTTCATTCCCTGAAGAGAAGTGGCCGGCTCACTCCTTACCCACACCCTCCCCATGTTGCTTCCCAAAAGAGCCCTTTGGAGTCTCAGAATCAAGAACAGAAGCCCTATGCAGAGGGATGGTCCACTCAGGTGTGCTTCACCGGGACGGGACTTCCTTTGGCCCTCAAAAGCAGTGCAGGTAAACTACGTATATACAATGTTCTTCACCTTGGCGCTGGCAGTGAGATTTCGCACAAAATTTCCCGGCTGTTTATTTGTCCTGTTTTGTTTTATTTCCCTTTTCCCTAGACTGTAGAAGTGTTCTTGGGCCAAGTAGTAACTCCTTCGTTTTTTAAATAAAGCTTTTATTTTGAGTTATGTGTGTATGTGTCAGTATGTGTGTATAACAGAATGAGAGCACCCAGGGAAGCCAGAGGTACTGAGTGACCCCTGCAGCTGGAGCTACAGGCCACTGTAAGCCACCTGACATGGGCGCTGGCAACAGAACTTAATTCTCTGAAGGATCACTATGTGCTCTTAAGCACTGAGTCATCTCTCCAGCCCCTGCCTCTATAATGTTTATAAATAGACTGGGACTTTGTTTTCCTTAATTTTTTTTCTAGTGCTGGGTGTAAATCCTAATACAGTGCTTTCTCAACCTTCCTAATGCTGTAACCTTTTAATAGGCTCCCCATGATAAGGTGACCCCAACCGTAAAATTAGTTTGTCGTTACTTCATAACTGTAATGTTGCCACTGTTACGAATTGGAATGTAAGGATCTCTGGGCCCACAGGTGAAAAAAATCACTGTCCTAATAGATCTTTATTGGCCCAAGTGGAGTTCCATACTGCAGCAGCATCTTGGCTTTTTTTCTTGTAGCTCTCAGATCCCACAAAATAAAAAACAATTCAGAAACATCAGGAAAGACAACTGGAAACACAAGGATTCTCAAAAAGCAACTGCTTGCTCTCTTCCTTTCACGGAGGAAACAGGGGACTCTTGGCCAAGCTTTCTAATGCTACCCACCAGCCCCCCCCCCCGTCCATGCAATAATAACCAGACCCCCGGAAAGCGACACCCACCTGCCTCTCAGAGAGCCCCAGTGTGGCAGCTAATTCAGCTTTCCGCCTGATGGTGATGTATCGACTATAGTGAAACTCCTTCTCCAGCTCCAGCCGCTGATGGTCTGTGTACACCACCCGGTATTTGTCTTTCGTCCTGGTTTTCACTGGGGAGGAAGGAGAAGCTTTGGCTAAGAACTGTAATCCATCAGTCACAGGTAATGACAAACCTCCTTAACCCAGGAGCCATTTCTCTTCCTTCACTGATGTGGGGGAAACAGGTTTAACTGTCTACTACCCAGGCTCACAATATCCACCACAGGATCCCAGGGAAGGGGAAGGGTGTCAGCCTGGGGGCACAACTAAACTAAACGGGACTTCTCACACGGCCCCCTCCCTCTCATAAACCAAATATAGTAGATTTAGGCCCAGAAGAAAGGGAGGTGGGGGGAGTGGCCAGATTCCCCAGATATATAATATCCACAATTTCAGGTTTACTAGAAATGGCAGCCACCTTTAAAACACCTGGGGCTGTGGGGTCAACATAAGGGGGAAGCTACCCTTTGTTTCAATACAGTGCAAAGATGGATACAGGGACTGGCAGCTTCTTGAAAGCCACCGGAATCTTATTCTAGATACTCCTGCCCCGGAATTCTGAGCTCCGCAAGATCAGGAGGAAAACCCCTCCTGCTGAGAACACTTCACGCCTGCCCAACCAGGTTTGGCCCAGGGACCTTCTCTTTTTTAATTCCCCATTTATTCTCTGGGACAACTATCTGACCAGTGACCTACGATCATTGGATTGAGTCAACATATTAAATCTTGGATTGATTGTTTTACTGAAGGGCCTTGACAAATAGCGCGGGACTGCTGCATCACGCTGGAGCCTGGCTATCGGGGTTGCTCCTCCAACACAACGCTGGCCAGGAACTGTTCCACGTCCCAAGTTGGAGAGGCCTCACAGCAGAACAGGTTTTAGCGCCCAACGCCTAGTCGAACAAGGAGATCTAAGGGGTGGGAGTTGCCCAGAGGTGTTTAAGGCCCCGCAGGCTGACTTTGTTCAGGTAAAAACCTTTGCAAACCACAACAAAAGCGCCCTGGGAGGATACAGGCGGGATCAGAGAGAACCCCCCCAGCCTCTGAAAGGGGAACACAGTCGCAAACAATGCAGGACAAGGCGATCTTATCAAAGAAAAACCCTTTCAATGCCTTAATAACAACCGCGTTCTGTTTGAATTACCACTACTGAGCAAATGGCGGCCTCAGCTTTCATCCCCTTCCCCGCCAGGCGCATTAACATAAACACAGCCCCGCAGGCGCATTTGAATGGGAGCTGCGGCCCCGACCCCGCGCCTGCTTTGGAAGAAAGGCATCCAACACATCCTGAACCCCACTCGCGAGTGCCCCACTCTAGGGGACGACAGAATCGGACCCGGCTGCGCAGCCCAAATAGCACAGCATTTGGAGTCCTATAGAAAAGTGTCAGAGCTGAAAAGTGAGGCGCAGGACAGTTCCCCACAGCGGTCCTCGCTTAGGACGGATGCTGCCTTTTCAGCATCACGCAGGCTGAAGATAAGGACTCCTCTGCCCGCTCTGAGGTCCGCTCCCACAAGGGCCTTGGAGGTAGCCCCGCACCCCCTGGGAACCAAGGAGGGGGGCTGGAAGAGGGGAGGGATGAGAAGGAGTTGTCAGAATTCATTATTGACTGCGAAAGTCACCACCCTCTTTCCGGGGCCCTAAAAAAGACAATGGCTCGGCTGAAAAGGTGTACATCAAAGCCGGCCGGGAGGCGTACACGCCTCTGCCCCTTGACAGATGACGCTCTGCAGAGGAGTCGGGCTCGGGCGCTGCGGGCCACAGCCTCCCCACATTAACATCACAAGGGCGCCCGGCGCCGACAGCGGCCTTGCCACCTCGGCGCGGGACTTCACAGCGGCTTCTCATCTGCTGACCCCGCGGCCTGGGCTCCTGAAGTTATCTTCCCCCTCCCAGGACCTCAGTCTCGGACCACCCACCCCCTGCACGCTAAAGGTCTTTCGTAGGTCTAAGACCCCTGCCGGCGACCCCCGCCCACTGTCCTTTAGGCAGGCGTGTGGAAGGAAGGTTTGGGGGTAGCTCAGGTCTAGGAGTTAAGTCCTCCTGGAAATGGCCAAGCCAAAGCCCAATGGAGGCTAATCTCCAGTGATCATTTTGCCTTCTTTCTGACAACATTGCCCACCAGGACGCTCATGGGGTGTGCACAGTGACGCAGAAGAGTCCAGAGACAGGCCCCCAAGTGCCGCTCTGATTTATACGGCTGTAATTGGCTATAAACCTCCGCAAAGTGGCCATAACTTGCATGTGGCTCGTCTGTGCTGACAAGAAGCAAACCGAGAGAAGTGGAAACTCAAGGAGCTGGAGGTTTCACGGAACAAAAAGGGGACTCCAGTATCACTCCCCTGTCACACTTTTCTTACTTCCTTCCCACCCCCCCCATACACATCGGGGACATCAGAAAGGGTAGAGCCGGTGGCAGTGAACCCCGAAGTCCGGGAAATCTAGGGTCTTTAGTGAGTCTGGAACACACAACACGCGCAGACACACGAGATTCTTGAAGTGAAGGTTTGAGAAAAATGGCCCGCGTCTGAAGAAGCTGAGTCGGCTCAGGCCTTCCTCTCCCCCGATCCTTGCTCTCTGTGATGATCAGAGAAGACTTCCGTGGGAGACTTTGCTTAGCAGAAGGAAGGGTCAGGCATCCTGGAGCGCCCCCTTCCCCTTAGGCTCCTGAGGTCAGCGCCTTCTCTCCAGCGGCGCACAGCAGCGTCCGGTCTCTGCTCGAAGCATCGCTGACCCCTTGAATTGACCCATATGGCCAAACCGGTCCTGGCGCAGCCTCCACACTCCCTGGCCATTACCCCTTTTGCGGGTACTCAGATGGAGGAAGGAGAATGGGTAGCTAAGTGGTGTAGTCACAGTAAGGAGGATCCAAGGTCCCCACTTCTGTGAGCTGTGTAAGGAATGCCGGCGGCAGCGAACTCGAGGACGTGATTCTGCTCGCGGCCGACAGTGCTTACGACATTGCCCATTGCCGGGAGCTTCCGAAGGTATCCCGAGGTTGCCAACGAGGGACTGTTAGGAAAAGGAAACCATTCCTCTGCCCTAAACAAACCCTAGTGTGCGAGGCACAAAATATGCACTTCTGGGTACGCAGTCAGTAAAAGACCCCTTTTGGGGTCCATCCCTGTGTTTTTCCCTGTGCCCCTCCTCCTCTACTGGCGAGAAACTCGCAGACAGCTCGCGACAGCCCCGGAGCGCGCGGGACCTGGGGCGCGCCCCAGCACCGCTTACCTTGGCTTCCCAGGGACGGCTGCGCGGGCTTCCGCATCCACTCGCACAGGTTTCGCCGCTGGCCGCTGGGAGACAGCTGTTCGGCGGCGCCGGTGGCTGCGGGTCCCGGAGGGCCGGGGTTGAGCGTCTGCAGCAAGCCGGAGGCGCAGGACGGCGCGGCGGCCGGATGGTGCGGGTGGTGATGCGGGTGATGGTGAGCGTGGTAGTCGGCGGGGCTGCTGTAGCCCATAGCGGCGGCCGGTGAGCCCCCGTTGAGGCCGTGGGCTACAGCGTTGGCTGCGGCAGCGCCCCCAGGCGGGTAGCCGTTCCAGTCCTCGCGGAGAGGGGCTCCGTAAGCGGTGGACCAGGATGGCCCTGGCGACTGAGCGCTGTCCAAGTTCGCCGCAGCAGCAGCCGCGGCCGCCACGTGGTAACCACCGTAGTCCGGGTACTGCGGGGGGCTGACAAAGTTCTGCGGCGCTAGGTTGAGGCCGCCGGAGTGGCGCACGGAGCTGGGGTACATGCTCACGTCCTTGTCTAGGAGGTAGCTCACGTACATGGTGGCGAGGGACCCAGAACAGACCTCACCATGCTGCCTGGGGACGAACGCTGGAGGCTGCCAGGGGCGCAGAGGGCTAGGGATGAGGGGGCGCGGGGAGCTGCGGGTGGCTAGCTGCACCTCGACCCACGGTCCTCCGCTGGCTCCTTGCGGCGCTCCTGCCTCCCGGGCAGTCCCTCCCTCTGTCCTGCCTCCTCCCTCTCTTCCTTCTTTCCTCCCACCTCCTTGCCACTAGGCTGTAGAGGCGGGGAAGACCCGCCACAGGTTGGCTTGCAGAGTCCCAGGCCAGCAGCCTTACGTGATTAACGAGTGTTTACAAGACTCTATTAGTAATGACACAGACACCAATGGCTGGAGACGCCGAGGCGCAGCGCACTACGCTCACAACCCCCCCCCCGAAACAAGATTTGCATTTTAAAAGATAAAGGGGGGGCTCGCGAGGGGGCAGCGACCAGATCACAGCTAAATATTCAATCCTTTATTGTTAAAGAGTTTCCTCCTTCCAACCTGCTGCACTTTAACCTCCAATCACAGGCTCAAAGAACGAAATCAAGGGACTGGCGAAAACCTTGGGGAGAGCGAGAGCAATCTTGGTGGGAATCTGGGTTTAGAGACAGGAGCAGTTTTATCCATGCATTCGCAGGGAGGAGGCGGGTCAAGAAACTCAAAGAGAAGAGAAAAAAGAAGCCATTGCTTTGAGGACATTTCTGACCAGCCTAGAAAGTAACTTATGGAGCTAAGACCTTCCCCCCAGGATGAGACTGATTCCCAACAACTGTCAGCACTATTCCTTAAGTTTATTTCCTTGTCAAAGGAAATCACTGGACTTCCTCCAAAGATAAAAGACGATTCTAGTTCCAGGTTACGCCCTCAAATTCGTCCTTACACTTAGATTTGAGTTCAATTAAAGTAATTCATTTTTACATTAAAAAATCGAACACTTCTACAAAGCCATGCTATGTTTGGCTATGGCTTACCTTGGAAGGCAGTAATCGGAGGGATGGCTAGGATCTCGGTAAATTTCTACCCCTTGCTAATTACAGGGTGTATTCAGTTTGAAATTTCAACCAATTACACTTGTTTTTATTAGAAATATTTAAGAGTTGAAAAATCAAAGAGCGTATTTCTGTCTACACCTTACCCAGTTACTGTTGTCTTGCATCATGCCTCTGCCCCCTCCCTTTTTTTTTCAAGACAGGGATTCTCTGTAGGTTTTTTGGAGGCTGGAACTCTCTTTGAAGACCAGGCTGGCCTCGAACTCACAGAGATCCACCTGCCTCTGCCTCCCAAGTACTGGGATTAAAGGCGTGCCCCACCACCGCCCGCCCAGCCATGCCCCTGTCTTAAAAACACTTTCTCCTGGGAACTGGAAGGGTGTTAGGAGCACTGGCTGTTCTTTAGAGGACTTGGTGGCTCACAACTGTCCATATGTCCAGCCCAAGGGACCCTTGTTACTTCTTCAGGCACCAGGCACATGAGTGGTATACAGACATATGTGCAGACAAAATGCTCATACCCATAACATAATAAATAAATCTTTGAAAAAAATTGAATTAGTTTAAGACAGTCCTTTCTCCTTTATGATTTAAAGCCCTCTCTATAAAAATTTGGTGTTCATCCCCGGGGAATGAAGAGGCAATTCCCTGTCAGCATAAATTATTGCTAGTGAAAAGCAAATGCTGTCATGGAGACCTGGACAGGTCCCCTACAGCAGAGCCTCTAGGGTGGGTGGGAGAAGCCACCTAATTGCACTAGGCAGCTCGGTGATATTGGGGCTGCCGCTTCAGACACGAGGTTGCAACATGCCTAGGCCCAAGCTGAGCAGCTCTCCTTTGTTCTTGCCGGTGCCTGGAACCTTCCTTGGAGTCCTGCTTCAGTGGGTTCTCCTTTCACCATGCCTCTCTGGGTTTGTGTTGGGGGGGCACTTTCCGGGGTTCTTTATCTCCTTTTTTCCCCACCTCCTGTATGGCCTACAACTGTGGGAACTTGCCTGCTCTTCCTACCCTTTGGGCTTCGTCAGGAAGGTTAAAACTGGGGGTGACTGGATATTCAAGGGCTGTCCCTCAAGAGGCCCAGGATCTTTGTTGCTCCTCCATCAACCCTCCTGGGTGGGTACCTAGCAGGAACCATCTCACTTTCCAAGAAACAAACCTGGAAATAAATATCAAACCCTACTACAGAAGGCCAGAGAGAGCAGAGAGCAGATAGGGGTGTTCACAGTTTCCATGGGGTGGCTGGGATGTGGGATGTGGGGGATTAGATGAGGGGCACTGTAAGCTTTTGATCTTCAGTGTCCCTCACCTCTTCCTGAGACTCAATACCTCTTTCCATCTTCATGGCCCCTCCCAGGCTGGAGCTCTGGAAGGCCAGGACCAGACCCAAGCTCAGCCTGAGTCCTTGAATGCCTGCATTCTGGCATTTCTTTGAAACAATCACTTTATTAGGGACATCCATTCCCTCAGCCCTGTGGTGGCTACTTCCTGAGTTTTTATGGCCCAGGCTGCCAGCCTCTGGCTAATTGTCCTGTTCCAGCTGTGTCTCTGTGCCCTACCGTGGAAAAAGGACTCCAGCTTGGGCACCACAAGGGAAACAGACAAGATTACTCTGCTCCCCCAAACCAAGCAACAGGGGCCCATGCGCTTTATTTGGGGTGCTTGAACCCAGGAAAGGAGATGATACTAGCATACTAACAAAACTGGTTTTCCTCCTTGTAAAACCTAGGCACTCCCGCAGTAGTAGCCTGACCATGGTTGCAGTGGTAGAGTCTGGACTGTTTGGAGAGGAGAAAGGAACTGATTAATACTGTCTTTTAACAAGCACTTCAGAGTGGAAATTTTGCTAAGCCTCCCCCTCCTCCATGGATGGGTTCCTCTCTTAGCCTAAACAAGGCCCAGCTGTGTCCCCCAAAGGGACAAGTCTGTGAGTACAATTCTGACTTTTGTAGAGGGTGGCAAATGGGAAGTCTGTGTGTCATTCCACTGGGGACAGTTCTAGCATGTTGGCAGGTTGGTGGGCCACGCCTTGGGCTCAAGCATGTCCCATAGATGCAGAGCCCACCCATGACTCATGGCATAACAGCAGAGCAGGAAGCAGCAAAGTCCCACCTCAGACTCCCCTTACTGTTGCGCTGAAGAGCTTAGAAGCTTTCTTAGTGTTTTTTTAGTCTGAGCTGACACTACTAGAGAAGGGGCCACTCTGGGTGTCACCCGGCTGCACTGTAGGTGGAGGCTGGCTTCCACATACTATCCCAGGCACCAGCCTTCCATGTTGGGAAGGCATGAGCTGCTAGGGCAGAGAGTGGGAAGGGGAAGAAAAAAAAAAAGATGAAGCCACAGGAAGACTGCAGAGCTGCCAACCTGGTTATCAAAGGAATGGCTCTTTGTTACCGACAACCTAGAGGACATTCCACATTCCTTGAAGAGGGTGCCCTTTCAGGATCTAGGCCGGTGGCCTGAGCAGGGGCTCTGAAGGGACTGGAGGCTACCGGAAGGGGCGGCTCCCCCACCAGGCAGATGGGGCACTCCTTAAACCCACAGATCACTGACATGGCTCCCTGCCTGCTCAAAGGTCTTGCTGTTTGTTCCAGCCATAGGACCTTGCCTCTGACCCACATCTATGGCTCTTGCAGCTTGCAAGTGGGTCACCCACCTTCCACAGAGTGGGCTCTCTCTGCCCCTTTGGCACGAACGTGTCCTTTCTGAGTCCCATGTAGACAGGACTGATTTCAGCAATGCCACCTGCTCATTAAAAACCTGAATCTCCAGGAAGAGCAAGAGAGAGCCCGTGGCTAGTCCTCTCAGCCTGTCAGGCAGAGTGCTGTGGGGCACTGCCCAAACTCCAGGGATTTCTGAGCCGCTCTCCTCAATAGCAATCCACTCACACAAAGAAAGACTCAATATTGCATGAATTGACCCCACCAGGGCCTGCTGCAAACCCACTCAGCTGGCATCTCCGGGAGGGGAGTCAATAGCATTGCTCTTCCTCTAGGGCTTCCCCAGAGTCTGCCACCTGTCCAGCACACTAGGCTACAATGGAGGCCCAAGTGTCCATCTAGAGCAGGGAGGAGGTGCTGCAGCTGCTCACAGCTGTCTGCAGATGTGGTCTCAGCTGGCAAGATGTCACATGCTTTTCCCCCCTAAGCACACTGGGGGCCAGGTCCCCTCCAGCTAAGAGGCTTCCAGAATTTGTGGCAGGGCATTGGGCTGGGATTCCCGAGCTTGGGAGGGACACAACTGTCTCATGCCTCTCCTGGAGGGACCATGGGGTGTTCTGATCCAATGCAGGGGATATAGCTTGTTCTGTCCAAAATATATTCTCCCAGCCAGAAGGTCCAAGAAAAGAAGGCTGTTGAGGAAAGGGAGAAATGTCTAGAACTCTCTGTAGAATGATTTTGCTCATTGGATGAAAGTTAAACAAGTAATGGGAATAACTTATTTTTTCCTTTGTTCTAAAATTAGCGTGTGGATACTTGGAATGTTGGGCAATCCGTTTGATTGCTGTATGGGAGATGAAAACAAAATATGACTGGGAAGCACTGGGGAGAGCTGGTATCACAGACTCACAACAGAGAGCATTACCAGTGCTCTTCTGTTAGCATGTTCACTCACCATTGCCTCATGCCTGGAATGACCTTTGCTTATCATATGAAAATCTTTTCCAAGGAAAGCCTACAGAGTAAGTTTTGTATGGCCAGTTTGGGAATGAGCATAGACAAACCTGTCTCCCTCTCAGTTCATATCCACTAACAGGCTGGTTGCCTTGCCTGAAGCAGGGTGCTTGCTGGTGGTGCTGGTGATGATACTGATGGTGCTGGTGCTGGTGATGATACTGATGGTGCTGGTGCTGGTGATGATACTGATGGTGGTGGTGGTGACAGTGGTAGTGATGGCCACGCTTAGAACCTGGACAAGCTGCTGTTTTACAAAGACTAGAGAGGATTGGAGATTCTCCCAAGGCCTCCTAGCTAGCTGTTCAGGTCTCCAGTGTTAAACAAAAACACAGTATGTCTGATCTTTGCAACATACAGCAGTCTGTACAGATGTTAATTATTACTATGTCTGTTGGTACCACCCTGGAAACATCCCCAGTACAAAACCAGCTATCATGGTCTGAGAATTCCCCACCCTATACACACCACAATACCAGAGTAATCAGGTTCTCAGCTGCTACGATGGATGCTGACCACACTCCATACTGCTCTCCCTCTGGGGTACCTGCTCATTTTAGTCTTTCTGTTTATTGAGTACATTTCCCCCCAGAAGTACTATTCTAGCTTCTTCTCCAACTGGCTGTAAAGGTCTCCATCGACTTTTTTCTCATAGCAAACACCTTCTTAAAGGGGGGGGCATTCCATTTTTTTTAAAGAGTTGGAACTGATATTCTGTGACTCAGCTTGGAAAGGTATCAGCTTAAAAATGAGTAAAGGTTATCATCAAATGTGTGTCCCCCCTGCTGCCCCCTCGTTAAATACCAGCGTCTTTAAAGACCAAGGCCCCCAAATAGATTTTTAAACACCTTTCCTCCGTTCCCAGATACAAAGGTGAACCACAAGCTGGAAACGGGTTCCTGCTTTCCAGGCTGAACCTTGTGCGGAGATCCCTTTACAGGAACACTCGCCTGCTGGGCTCGGATGTTTTTGTAAGGGACAGTGACAGTGGGGGAGATGAGGAGAGAAGCCATCCCCTCCCCCAGTGTGTGTGTGTGTGTGTGTGTGTGTGTGTGTGTGTGTGTGTGTGTGTGTGTGTGTGTGATGAGCTGTCTGTTTATCGGCTGGAGTCAAAACACACTGTTCTCGAATCCTTAGGTTGTCTGGTTCTTTTTCATTTTCAATATTTTTTTCTTTGACGAATTCATAAGTAAAATATTAATTGTCCCCACCAAATGCAAACCAGCTATCCCTGCGCCCTCCTGGTGTTTGCCGGGTCCACCCAAGCGAGTGCCTTGCGGTGGTGCCTGCGCTGCAGGCTTGTCTCCCGCATGCTGCGCACCAGAGAGTAAGGAACCAGAGGAAGCGCCTGGTGCAGACTTGTCACTGTTGGGACTCAGATACGGAGGAAGGGAACTGCCTGCCATCCTCTGCAGCACCGATCACCCGCCCGGTGCGGGGAAGCCATACTTGGTTTCCCCAACACAGACAGGGCCTCTGACGCTTGACTCCCTTGACAGGGCTCTCCGTTCTTTCCCAGATCCCAGATGGCTTCCTCCCTCGCACATTCAGCTCTGACCTTCGGATTGCCAGCGCTCCAGCGTCTTTGGAAGAAGAGTCCTTGAGTAGCCAGTTCTCGTACCCTCACCGCCACCTCCCTCCAAAGGGACGCCAGCAATTGCCCAACCCCATGCCCTTTCCCGCAGGGGTAAAAAATTCGGGATAAGCCCTTGACTGTTAAAATGCAATTATGTCACTGGAGAGACCCGGTCGTTCTTCTGAAGCACAGATTGGATCTATGATTCTAAAAATAGCCCTAGGAATCTTGTCCCGTTGGATTCTCTGCATCTTCAGTTTAACAAATTTACATAAAGAGGGTGGATTCTGCGTTTTAGGGCCGTTTATCTAAGGGTTGGGTTTACCGGAGGGCTAGGCAGAATGCTTTGAGTATAGTGGATTTTGAGTCTTGGTCCTGTCCTGTGAGCCCGAGCGTGTGCTTGTGCTGAGTGTTCGAGCACTAAGAGAGAGAGGGAGCTAGGCATAGAGTGCTGGCCTTTGTGGGTATCTGGTGCTCCTGTGCCCCAGGCTCCATTCTCCCATCCCCAGTTTCTCATGCCCATATTGCTCAGGGAGGGACATAGAAGAGGTGACAGAAAAGGTAACTGGAGCCTTTATTTTGATTCTGGGTGCTCCAGGAGGGGATTATTTCTGTGGACCATCACCCCCCAAACCCAAAGTTCTGTGGCACAGCTTTTTACCGAGCGGGGCTATGCCTTTTGTCTTATTTGGTTGTTCACTATTGGAAATCAACTCTGCTTCTACCTGTCTGTGTTGGGGAAGCCAAGTATGGCTTTGTTTTTTCTTTGCCAAAAGAAGTGTAAGTAGTAGTCCTGGGACTCACTAACTCCGCCCCTTCTCTTTGGCAGGGGTGGCGGGAACGGGATTATGGGGGAGGGGGGATTTGATGGTCCCTCCTGCCAGTGGTGTTGCTTCTCATGTGGCTACCACAGGCTGCAGGGTAACTGACTCTGGAGCTCCAGGTTCCCAAGTCTGGCTTGTTCTACGGGAAGATCTCTATTGGCACCATCCCTGTGCCCATATTGCCAGCACTATGGGATGGCATCTTCACCTGGGCTCCACAAAACCCAGGGCTTGGCTTGCAGGGCCATCACCAAAGGCTGATCTTCTGGGGGGACAAGTGTGACACTGGCTCCTGATTATCAAAACTTTCCAACTTGGACACACACACACACACACACACACACACACACACACACACACACACTAAACTGACTGACCTCCTCAGGGCATCTTCCCCAGGCTGGAAGTTGAGTGGGAGGACTCAACTCCCACTGCTAGTTGGTCACCTAGGACCAAAATCAGTGTTTTAATTTTTTTTTTCAGAGTGGGAGAAGAAAGATCGCTCTGGAGTACAAGACCCCCTTTTCAGTGAGTGCCTTTTGCATTTCCAGTTCCTGCTTAGCAGGAGAGTGGGGGAGCCGGGTGGGAGCTTTCAATCTGCCGAGGCTGCAGTGTGGGCAGGCCGCAGGGCCAGTGGAGAATTGAAGCAGCCATCTGGATAAATCGGGGGCAAAGCGCTAAACGCTCTAGAATCTGACATATTTTGCCGACGCGTGCTGTGTGGATGGGTGTACAAAGGATGCATTAGTCGTGTCATTGCTTCAATTCTCCACTTCCTTTGTGTGGGTGAGTGGATTGTTCTTCCAGGCCGGAGCCAATCTCCAGCGAAGGGTGTGCAACGCCAAGTCCCCTACGTGGCGCATCCTACTGGCATTCGGATCTCCAGCCCCGGGGCGGTTCCACCCTGGCGGGATGGGCGCCTAGCAAATCTACCAGGCGCAGGTGGCCAATCTTCTTCACCTCGCCCAGGGCAGTACGCAGCTCGGACTCTGGCTGGCAGTGCAGCCGGCGGGCTAGCTCCCGGGGCACCGCGTCGCGGTCGCTCAGGCGCGCAGCCAGCACGAACGGGAAGCCGAAGCGCTCTCGGTATTGCGCGTTAAGCCGCTGCAGCCGCAGCCGGTCATCCGCATCCAGGCTGGTGAGGCCGGCTTGGCTCTGCTCGCGCTGCGACTCGGCGGTGAGCGTGCCCTGCTGCAGATCGCGGCCCGCTAGGTCCGGATGACAACGCAGGATGCCCTCCTGGCCTGCGGGGAAGTACAGACACGCACCGACAGAGGGTTACACCCCCGACCCCCGCAGATCAGAAAGCCAAGCAGGGTCCCCGGTAGTGGCCTCTTTCTCCAAAGACGGGATGCAAGCCCCTCTGTCCCCCACCCTCCCCCTCCCCCACCAGGACCCGGGGGCGGGGAGAGAGCGACAGGTTTGGCCTTTCAGACCAAGGGGTACCTGGAACGGAGGAGAGAGAAGGCAGTCGGGAGAGGCTGGGAATTTACGACCTGCTCTGCCCGCCCGCCCGAGAGCTAGGGAGCGATAAGGAGTCCCAGCTACTCCTATCTATTCAAAGTCCTTTGCTCTCAGGGGGGCTTTGATGTTGAAAGGGGGCCGGATGCGAGGGCTTGAAGACTTCCGCCAAAAGACCTGGAATGGGTTTCGTTCTGCCTCAGAGAAGAGGCAGGAGTAGGGTGGGCCCAGAGGATAATATCCATGGGACTTGACAAATAAATGCCTAGATTTTGTGACTTGAAGTGTGAGTTCTGGGTCCCTGGGATGAAACAGCCATAGAGCCTGGCGGATTAACCGAAACGGAAGCCCATTTCACCGAAACTCTTCCGCTTTTGATGAAAGCCTTTTTATTGTTGTTGCTGCGGGGGGGGGGCGTCTTTAATTATGACCACCCACTCTTCTGAGGTTGTGTTATTCCTTTTCCGACTGACTTCAGATTCCCGAAGGAGGCTGCGTGGGCGAAAGCGCTTGTCCTAGGCCTCACACCGTGGGAAAGTCTAGCTCTAATTCAAGGCAGGTTATGTGGTTTAAGCACTGTAAGGAACGAACTGGAATTCCTAGGCTAGACAAGATCTCAAATGTGACCATGAGGACGGCCCTCTGTAAAAGAAGAGCCGTGACACCTAATTTACTAATTGGCCGACTATGGAGAGCTAAAGATAATCCATTTCCCCCCACCCTGACACCTAAAGCACAAGCAGTTTGTGTTAGTAGGAAGTCCAGGAAATTGGAACCATGAGAAGCGACTGCCTTTTTAGACCATCTCCGCGCAAAGCAGGTGTCTGTCTCTCTTTGGCAGTGGGGATAGGTAGGCTTCGTTGGAAATGGGGAATGATGAAAACATCCTTTAGTAGTTGTATCTCAGTACTCACAAAGAGGAAAAACCCGCCTTAAATATGGTGCGGTTCTTACCACGTAGCCCCCCACCCAGTCCCTAACAGGATGGAAAGTAAGGCCTTGGCCAAAGCAAACCCGCGTCCAGTGTCCTGAGAACCTTGTATACGGAACTCCAGCTCCAGGGCATCCGACAATTTCTTCCGGGCTCCCTGGGCACCGTGGCGCACAAACAAGTGACATACAATCACACTCGCATAAATAAAAATAGACATTAAACCTAATTTTAAAAAGAACATTCAGCGGAGGCTCGGAAAGCAAACGTTAGTTGATCTGCCCAAGGTCACTGAGCTATGCACCTGTACCCTTTGCTCGAAGCCCACAGCCCCCTTCAAGGACGTGCCTATCCCTGCAAGTCGAAGGGGGGTCACCATTTCCACTCTTCCCGTCTCCTGGGTACCCTAATTCTAGGCCACCACAATCAGGCTTAGTTAGTTCTGCTTTGCCTCTGCCGTCACGCTTTCCGGGTGGTGCGAAAATGTAGGTGTTGAATTTTCCCCACCAGGGGGTTGCCACGCTACTCAAGGCAGGTTCGCCTCACAGTCACCCAATCCCAGGATGGGCAGGCAGCCTGGGCTGCTCCAGGGGAGCTGCAGGGGAGCCGGCACATTTGATACTAAAGGACCGCGCACCCCCAATTGATCCTCTCTTGTTCCGAGTTGAAACAACTCCAGGAGGATCCAATTGCTTTACTGTGTAGGTTCCCGGGACAGTCCAAGCTCCCATCAAAGTAGTTATGGGTAGGATTCTCGGGAGTGGAAAGTTTTTTTTTTTCCTCCTCCGTGTCCCTCAAGAACCTGCCAGCACGCATGCGTGGAGCGAGAGCGGGCTGCCTTGCAGCGCAACCCCCCCCCCCCCAGCGTTCTTGCCCTAACCCCTCACTTCTCACTCTTCCTAGGGTTTATCTTCCCTCTTGAAAGCATCGCCTGGGTTAATGTTTGCCTAGGTGCGAGATGTGTTTTCCACCCTTGCAGAGAGGACAAGAAGGGAGACGAGAAAAGAGGCCCAGAATAGGGCAGAGCAAAGGGCAGAAGAAAATACGCTAAATTAGCGGAACCGAAATTCACACACACACGCGCGCGCGCGCGCGCGCACACACACACACACGTCTTTCAGCGGCACATAAGAAAAAGAATTGACGTCTGAAATGCTAGCCTACCCAGAAGTAAATCTGACTTGCCCAGACACAGACCCCACCTTTGCTGCTCCAAAGCAGTGATTCAACACTCATCTGTCTTCAGTCACACAGCAAGGGCTTTCCCTAGTTCCAATCAACACTGGGTCTCCTTCAAGGTACCCCCAGCCGTGGCCAATAATCCTAGTAGATTATTGTGGAGGCTGAAGGCTGTGGAAGTCAGCCTACATTCCTGAGTCTCCCTACGTGGGTGGCCCAATGCCCGGCAGGTTCCCCACCATCGCCCGGCCCCTGATCTGTTTCTTTTTCCTTCCTTTCTTCCTTCCTTCCTTCCTTCCTTCCTTTCTTTCTTTCTTTTTGAGACAGGGTTTCTCTGCGCATGCCTGGTGCCCATGGATGAGGCGCTGGAGTTCCAGGTGATTGGTTGTGAGCCCTGGTGTGGGTGCTGGGAACAGACAGAACTCAGGTCCTCTACAGGAGCAGTATTCACTGTCAACCTCCCAGCCACTTCTCTAGACAAAGTGTTCCTTTGGTGACAGGGTCGCTTCTAGACAAGGCTGGCCTTGGACTCCTATCTTCCTCCCAAGTGCTGGAATTACTGCACCCACACTGAGTTTCCACCTGTGGTTTCTTTTGGGTGCATGCATGCCTGTGTATGTTTCTTGATATTGATCTCCCTCTGGCAAACCCACCCACCTAAATCTTGTTGACCTTGGCTCTCGCCTCTTTAGCAGCAGCTTCTAGCCGGCCCTGCTACCCTGACCACAGTGCAAACCACCCGCTCTCTCACTTCCAGCCATTGCAGTAGCCTCTTGACCCATCTCCCTGTGCACAGCGTAGCCTGTACACAGCTTTTCTAAAAAGTGGAATTGATACCGCAAAGACAGGAGCAAACACACACACACACACACACACACACACACACACACACACACACACACACGGGGGGGGTGTCTAGAGAAAGAGAGAAGAGAAATAGAGACAGAGAGAAAGATGGAGAAAAACTGGCAGAGACGGAGGAGCAAGAACAAAAGAGGAATGAGAGGGAAGGAGGGAGGGAGGGAGGGAGGGAGAGAGAGAGAGAGAGAGAGAGAGAGAGGGAGGGAGGGAGGGAGGGAGGGAGGGAGGGAGGGAGGGAGGGAGGGAGGGAGGGAGGTTTGGACACTGGAGATGGAACCCACAGCCTTAGGTGTGGTTGTTTCCCCTGGCCCACTATGACTTAGGACAGAACTGCGCCGGTACAGGGTCCCCGTCTCCCCCCCCATGTTTCAACCTGGCTTTCTTTCCTTACCATAGCTGTCACCTTGCCTCTGCTTAGGGCAGTAAGAGTTGATTGGCAGTAGGTAAGGCTTGGGCTCAATGTTAATCCTTTACTGCCATCTAGTGGCCACTATACATCATAGCTTCCCCTAAAGGAAAGATCAACCTCCCTTTTTACTCCAAAACTCCAATTTTCAGTTTTCTGTGAAAGGTAGAAAGTTTTTTTCTTTTTCTTTTTTTTTTTTTTTTGGTTTTTCGAGACAGGGTTTCTCTGTGGCTTTGGAGGCTGTCCTGGAACTAGCTCTTGTAGACCAGGCTGGTCTCGAACTCACAGAGATCCACCTGCCTCTGCCTCCCAAGTGCTGGGATTAAAGGCGTGCGCCAACAACGCCCGGTGAAAGTTTTTTTCTTTTTCTCTCTTTCTTTTTTTAAAAAAGATAATCCGTGGATATGGAGAGATGTCTCAGCAGCTCTGGCTGCTCTTCTAGAGGACCCGGGTTCAATTCCCAGCCCCCACATGGCAACTCACAACTCCAAGATCTGACACCCTCACACAGACATACATGCAGGCAAAATACCAATGCACATGAGTAAATAACTTTTAAAAGATCTGAACAAATCCTTCTCCAGGAAAAGCACTGAGTCTCTTTTTCCTCTCTCTCTCTCTCTCTTTCTCCTGTGTGTGCGCGCGCACGCACACACACACACACACACACACACACCTGTGATACTTCATTTTGTCACTTTGACACAAACCAACTTGTCATCTGTGCAGAGGAAACCTCAGCTGAATTGTCCTGTGGGGTGTGTATGTGGGGCATTTTCTTTTCCGTCTGTCCTTCCTTCCTTTTTCCTTCCTTCCTTTTTCTTCTTTGGTTTTTTTGAGACAGGATTTCTCTGGGTTACATCTCTAGCTGGCCTGGAACTCCTTCTGTAGACCAGGTTGGTGGGGGACTCGCAGAGGTCCACCTGCCTCTGCATCCCCAGTGCTGGGATTACAGATGTGCAGCACCGCTGCCTGGCTTATGGGGCATTTTCTTAATTGTTAATTGATGAGGGAGGGCCTGGGCCACTGTGGGCGGTGCCATCCCTAGGCTGGCAGGCTTGGGCTGGATAAGGCAGTTGAGCAAGCAAGAGAAAACAAGCTAGGCAGCAGTGTTGCTCCATGGCACCAGCTTCAGTTTCCTGCCGCTAGGTTCCTGCCTTGAGCTCCTGCCCTGACTTTCCTCAATACGGACTTGATGTGGAAGCGTAATCCATGTAAACTCTTTCTATGCCCAAGCTGGTTTTGGCTATGGCACTATATCACAGCAACAGAGAAGTAAAGTGGGGTGCCCTCTTAAGGTCTTTTCTACCCTTAAACTGCAAAGATTCTATTACCCAGTTTGCTCCTTGTTGTCCAAAGGCAAAAGATAGCACGGGGGGGGGTCAGAGTGTGATTGCCCGGCACCCATGTCAAAAGCCTGTCTTGACTGCCCGAGCCTGTGTCCCAGGATTGAGGGCAGGTACAGGCAGATCCTCCCAAAGCTTGCAGGCCAGTCTGGCTAAAACAGACTTTGGGTTCAGTGAGAGACCCTATCTCAAAGGGCTAAATCAGAGCGAGAGGGGAATTCACCCGATGTTGTCCCCTGTGTGTGCATCCCACCCATGCCTGTATGCACACACACACACACACACACAACACGTGTGCATGCATGTGTGAGTGCTCAAACACACCTTTCTAATTTTGTTTTAGATTATGTAGAAAATCCTCCAGAAGCTGAGGGATTGACTTCTAGTTTTGCCATTAAAAAAACAACAACGACAACAACAACAGAAAACCTTTAGGTTGGGGTGGAGAGATGGCTCAGTGGTTAAGAGCACTCGCTACTCTTGCAGAGGACCTGAGTTCAGTCCCTAGCACCCATGTCAGGTGGCTCACCACTGCCCATAGCTCAGTTCTAGGGGATCAGACACCCATTTCTGGCTCCACAGCCACAAACATATACTCTGTCACACACATAGTCATAAATAAATCAATTTAAATATCATGTTGGATTCATTATTTTAAGAACGGGGCCCCCATAGAACCAATGTGCAAGGGATTGACTGCAGCCCAGTGGATCCTGGGGTTATGGCCTGGGCCACTACTCTGGGCTTCAGTTTGAGATACGCACACTTACATTTGAAATTTGGTGTGTTTGAATGTCTTGCCTGCATTGTCTGTGTATCACATGTGTTCTTGGTGTCCACGGAGGCCAGAAGAGGACGTCAGGTTTTTGGAGGCAGTTGTGAGCAGCTATGTGGGTCCTGGGAATTGAACCCGGGTCCTCTGGAAGAACAGGCAGTGCTCTGGCCTGCCAAGCGTCTTTCTGGGCTCCCAGTTTGGTTTTGTGGCAATCCTGTTCTTCCTCGGTAAGTTCCCCTATGAGGTCATCCAGGTGAGGATGGGAAGCCACTGAATGTCACAGCTGTCCTGAGGGTAGCAGTGTGTGCCGCCCCTTTGTGAGACCACAGGGTCACCCTCCTGCCTGAAGTCCCCAAGGGTATGTCAGGTTCGTGGAATCAGGGTAGCCTGTGAGCAGGGACAGTGTGCCGTTGACCTCTATGCCATTCAGTCTGAATTTCTACCTCCTCACGTTCCCACCCCATGGCCCAAATGTCTCAGGGCTCTCTCTTTCTCTCTCTGTCTCCCTAGAGCACACCGATCCCCCTCAGCTTCTCTTCTGGGGTCTGAGTGAATGCACTTCCCTTGTAAACATGCCGGAGCTTTGCATCCCCCTTGGGGTCCCTGAAATGTACCCCTTCTCTCTTGCATCCAGAGCATGGCCAAAGCAGACCCTGGGTGGCTGAACAGGACCAGCCTCAGTCTGCCCTTTGGCCTCTAACTCACAGAGGCCTTTGCCCCATTCCGGTTGGTGGCCTCCAAGCTCCCATGTTTATTTGCCATGCTGTCTTACCAGACAAACTCTTAGGTCTACTTAGCATCTTCAGAGGGTGCTTACTGACCCCCCCATAAGCCCCCACTAAGTAATTTTAAGTATAAGCAACAAGGCTAAAATAACCTAAACTATTTTTTTTTTTTTTGGTTTTTACGAGACAGGGTTTCTCTGTATTATTTTGGAGGCTGTCGGTCCAACCAGGCCTCGAACTCACAGAGATCCACCTGCCTCTGCCTCCCCAGTGCTGGGATTAAAGGCGAGCTCCACCACTGCCCGGCAACCTAAACTATTTTTATAGACGAGATTAGAAATCGCTTTGTGCTCATGGTCTTACCTGATCTTGGAAGAGCATCGATAAAAGCAAAAAAGTGACTTTCTAAGTCTTCCAAGTTAGAGAATGGACGCTGGGACCACACAGCAGCTGCAACCAGAGGACATTTTTCAATGATGTTCCCAAACACATCCACAAATTCCCCGAAGCCCATGGAGTTGACTCTCTCCATATCCATGGCTGCTCTCACTGACCCAGTGGGTTGGATTTGCTGAACACACAAGCTGGCCTTGTGCAACACCAGCTGAGCCTCTGGGAGGAGCCTGCACAATGTTCCTGCAATGTGTAAACACAGGTTTCAGGATTTTGTTGGTGGCAGGGGTGACATGTGTGCTGGGGACAGAACCGGCTAGACAAGCATTCTACCTCCGAGTTTTGTCATACCCAGGCTTAAGGTCATAACCAAGAGAGCAGAGACTTCTGTATAATGAATGTTTCCAACCACGTTATTGCCGTAATCAGAGCCAGCGGTGGCCGTATTTCACTAGACAGAAGTGTGGCGTCCTTAACACCCTATTCTATGTGCATGGATGTTTTCCTGCATGCATACCCGTGTACCTCGTGCATATCTGGTGCCCACAGAGCTAGAATGGGGTATGGGGTCCCCTGAAACCGGAGTTACAGGTGATTGGGAATCACCACATGGATGGTGGGATAAAACTGGGGTTGCTCCTGGTGAAAAATTTCCTGGTAACTCAGACAGGTCACAGATCTGCCTACTTAAAAGTTGATTTTTTTCATCTGCCATTGAGGTTGTTCTAGAGCAGGCTCCCAGTCTTCCTAATGCTTCGACCTTTTAATACAGTTCCTTGTGTTGTGGTGACCCCCAACCATAGAATTATTATTGCTACTTCATAACTGTGGTTTTGCTATGAATCACAGTGTAAATATCTGATATTCAGGGTGTCTGATATTTGACCCCTGTAAAAGGGTCATTTGACTCCAAAGGGGTCATGGTCCACATGTTGAGAAGCATTGCTCTAGAAGCTAGAAACCATGTTTTAATCTATCTTTGTACCCCAAACACTTAACGGAACAGATACTTAATTAGTGGGTATGAAACAGGGTAGGTATCTCAGGAGTTCTGCCTCCTTCCTTGTGTGCTATTTTCTTTCTTTTTAAAAAAAGATTTACTTACTAATTTTAGTTTTTTTGAGACAGGATTTCTCTGTGTAACCCTTGGCTGTCCTGGATTCAATTCTGTAGGTAAGGCTGGCCTTGAACTCGCAGAGATCTGCCTGCCTCTGCCTCCCGAGTGCTTGGATTAAAGCCTTATTTTCGTTTTTTAAATTGGGTGTGTTATATGTGTGTGCACACATGAGTGAACCCAAGGAAGAGGGTGTCAAATCTGCCTGCAGGTTCCTGTTTGTGTTTTTTCAATAGCATTTCCCCCGCCCCCCCGGTTGTTTTGGTGAGTACTTTAGCACAGAAGACAGTGTGGCAAAAGAGTTCAGCTAGGCCTATTACCAGGAGAGTCCTTCTCGGGAAAAGAGCTCAGAAACGATTAGGAAGGAACACAAGACACCGCAGGGGGCGGGGTCCCAGACAGGAGGGCGTGGGGATGAGAAGAGGTAGTACAGGAGGCTCTGATCTCGGGGGACTCAGTTAGGGGCCAGCACGAAAAGCGCTCGTTACCATGAGTCCAGAAAAGATAGCACCCTGGGTAAATGATCTTCAAAGACTTTCCTTTCACTCAGTATTTGTCTTTCCAGTTATCAGGGAACAGTCGGGCCTGATGGTTGGGACTCCATTTAGAAACGGTGGTGTTCGGGCGCCACCTGCTGGCACAATCGCGTAAAGCACTGCTGGAAGGGGTTGCCTACAGACTCCTCTTAAAGCACGTTAAGGAGGGTGAGACCTTGTCAGCCGCTGGTGTCACCATGCAGGTCTAGGCAACCATATTGTTGAGATTAAAGGAGTCCTTGTAATGAGAAGCTTTTTCCTTGTCAGCCACTTGCCAGTTGCCTGTGCTCTGCCGCGTTGTAGTCCCCAAATAACACACAAGACTCTGTATTAATTATGAAGCTGTTGGCCTTGCTTGTTTCTTACTGCATAACTCTGACTTAAGTATTTATCCCATAATTGTTAATCTAAGTGTTTCTCTTACCGGAGAAGTTTCCAAGCTTCTTACCCCCTATGGCGGTTACATCTTGACTCCTGTGTTTCTCCTACCCAGAGTTCTCCTGGATTCTTAGTCCCACCTATCTTGCTTCCCTATTGGCCAACAGTGCTTTATTGACATAGGACCTCCCCATCAAGTCCTGGTCCTCTCTGTCTCTTAAAGTCTTTCTACAGCCACATTCCTGGTGTCTCCTGGGCCTTGGGATTACATTGTGAATGTACCAGTTGGGGCTGGGCACACTATGGTCACTTATTCTCTGCATTTTGACCAGTTGTAAAGACAACCAAGAGCTAAACACACAAAGCTAAAAGGATTCAGTAGGGTGTGTGTGTGTAACAATACTTATAGAAGAAGATGTCAGTCATGAACTTGATAGGCAGTGTGAGTGGGGGTGGGACATAGGAGGAGTTAGAGGGGGAAGAGAGAGGGGTAGATATGAAATTCTAAAAAACCATTTAAAGAGAGAAGTTATGGCAATCAGTACTCTAGTTACTGCCCAGCTGTGTGCCTCTTGTAGTGCATTTAATAAACCTTTCTTAAGAAAGAAAGAAAGAAAGAAAGAAAGAAAGAAAGAAAGAAAGAAAGAAAGAGAGAAAGAAAGAAGGGGTCACATCAGGGACACAGCTTGGCCCAAACTAAAGTGACCAGGAGCATGTTTATTGATCCCAGTTTCCCATTCTGTGAAGACATTGCCCACATTGCCCAGAAGCATATTTAAATATCATTAGTTTGAGAATGAGTGGTCATGGTGACCAAGGACTGTGTTTACACAGGACATCAGCAGAATGAGGAACATAGATAATATAAGACAGGCGGGACAGCCGTATCTAGAATGGTGGGACCAGACTGAATTCTAAGGTTGTCGGGATTGGAATATATTCGTGCATATAATTTACAAATCCATTTATGTTTCATGTGTGTCTTATTCATGGTAGCTTGATGCAAGAATTTTAACTTTCCTTTGTCTCACCTCCATTCACAGGAGGCCAGGCACAGGGTTTTCCGTGGGTGATGTATCAGGCTGGTGTTCAGTGAGTTCAGATTCTGGGTTTGTGTTTTGGATCAGAGATGCTCACTGCATAACATGAACATGTCTTTAAAGAACAAGCCTACATTGTACTTTAAAAATGGATTCATGTGTTTATTTTATGTCTGTGTGTACGCTCCTGAGTGTGGCTACACCATGTGCATATAGCACCTACAGAGGTCAGTAGAGGGTGTTAGATCCCTTAGAACTGGGGTTACAGGGCTGGAGAGATGGCTCAGCCGTTAAAGGCTAGGCTCACAACTAAAAATATAAGAACTGGGGTTACAGGTGGTTGTGAGTTCCCAATCATGGGTGCCGGGAACCAAACTCAGGCTCTCTGCAGGAGCTATGGACGATTAACTGTCTCTTCAGTCCCTACATTGTGCTTTTTAAAAGAAAGAAGCATCTGGTACTGTACATAGACTATTATACCATTTTTATACCACTCACAAACAAGAGGCTGCTCATTTTCATGGAAATGAAGTCCTTTGGTGATTTCAACATTGCACACCAGGAGGCGACTCCAGGTGTAAACAGTGTGCTTCACTCCGTCCACGGAGATGTCACAGACAGAGTGAGTGTGTGTATATCCCAGGCAGAGTCACTTTGAGAGAAGAAAGATGACTGCCAGGGAGTTAGCACACCAGCGATCGCCTTGTTGCCAGCACACATCTTATGACAGGCAGTCCAAGAGGCGTTAGCAAATGCCCATAGCTCTGCTCTCTCCTCCAGTTCCATCAAGACAATGGGGAAATGTAAACTGAGAAAGAGCACTGGTAGACTAAGAGAGAGAGAAGGCAAGGCCAGCAAATTCTTCAGCTGTGCCCCGAGCTAAGAGCCAGTCTGGGGGTGGGGGGTGGGGGTGTGTGTGTCCCACACTTAGGTTCTCAGGTGTAAGCAACAGAGGCAGGTATGAGGGCCAGAGGGCAAGAGCGGTGCAGCACTCAGGAGGCCGAGGCGAGGCTGAAGCAATCCAGGGTCTGTTGACAGATCAATGGCCAAATAAAACTTGCTGTGTGCACGTAGCAGGTTATGGAGCCCTTAAAGAGAAGAGAGTTCTGACACATGCTGTGGTTCAGGTGGGGCTTGTGGACACTGCGCTGAGTGAAATAAGCCAGACCCGCAATGACAAACTCTGAGGGATTCTGTCTCAGGTTCCAGGAGGGATCAGATTCCCCGCATCAGAATGGTGGCTTTGGGGGCTTGTGGGTTTGAGGAATCCAAGGTGTTTGCTAAAACAGAGCTTCAGAAGCACTGAAAAGCACTCTGGAGACCTTGGATTTGGACTCAACAATGCATATTACTGTTAATGAGCTCAGGTGTTTTTGTTTGTTCGTTTGGTTGGTTGGTTGGTTTTTTTGAGAGAGGTCCTTTCTACATAGTCCTGGTTGTCCTGGAACCCTCTCTGTAGACCAGGCTGGTCTCGAACTCACAGAGATCTGCCTGCCTCTGCCTCCCGAGTGCTGGGATTAAAGGCGTTCGCCACCAACGCCCGGCTGAGCTAAGGTTTTTTTTTTTTTTAAGTTTTATTTATTTTATGTATATGATACTTATCTGCATGTACATCTGCAGGCCACAAGTGAGCATCAGACCTCATTATAGATGGTTGTGAGCCACCATGTGGTTGCTGGGAATTGAACTCAGGACCTCTGGAAGAGCAGACAGTGCTCTTAACCTCTGAGCCATCTCTCCAGCCCCCTGAGCTAAGGTTTTTTTTTTTTTTTAGATTTATTTATTTATTTATTTATTTATTTAACACACAGTATTCTGCCTGCATGTATGTCTGCAGGCCCGAAGAGGGCACCAGGTCTCATCATAGATGGTTGTGAGCCACCATGTGGTTGCTGGGAATTGAACTCAGGACCTTTGGAAGAGCAGTCAGTGCTCTTAACCTCTGAGCCATCTCTCCAGCCCCGAGCTAAGGTTTTTAATTTTAGTTTTTTAAATGAAGAATCTTTTTTAGGTTTATTTACTTGTATCATTTTGTTTTATTTATATTATTTTATGTGTCTTAGTGTTTCTCCTGTGTGTGTGTCTCTGCACCAAGTGTGTGCTTGGTGTCTGCAGAGGTTAGAAGAATGTTGTGGAATAATCTTTTTGTACACTGTGAAGATGTGTCTTTGCTAAGGCACCTTCTGGTTGGTTTAATAAAGAATTGAATGGCCAATAGCTAGGCAGGAGAGGGTAGGCAGGATTTCCAGGGAGAGAGCGGCAGAGGAGAAGGAGGAATCTAGGAGTTCAGATTACACCAGTGAGATACCAGGGAGACACTGAAGAGGTTGGACATAGGGTACAGAGTAGAGGTAACCAAGCCACTTGGCAGAATGTAGATTAATAAAAGCAGGTTATAAGAGCTAGTCGGGGACTAGAGAGATGGCTCAGAGGTTAAGAGCACGGGCTGCTTTTCTAGAGGTCCTGAGTTCAATTCCCAGCAACCGTATGGTGGTTTACAACCATCCATAATGAGATATGGTGCCCTCTTCTGGTGTGCAGACATACATGGAGGCAGGATGTTGTATACACAATAAATAAAATCTTTAAAAAAGCCCTCATGATAAAAAAAATAAAGAGCTAGTGGGACAATCCTAAGCTAATGGCCAAGCTTCCATAGTTAATAAGTCTCTGTGCTTTTTATTGTGAGGTGACAGTCTTAAAGGAAAGTCAAGCTACAGAAGAGAGTGCTGGATCCCCTGGAACTGGAGTTATGGATGGCTCTGAGCCACCATGTGAGAGTGGGGAACTGTACACAGGCCTTGTGCTTCTGCTGTGCCACTCTGCTGGCCAACACAGGCCTTCTGCTAGAACAAGTGCTCATAACCACTGAGTCAACTTGCCAGCCCGAGTTCTGTTTTTAAAAAGGTTTAAGATGGTACATATTGTGTTTTGTGCTTTTCCCCCAACCAAGACAGATAAGTTTTACTTTCAAAAAAAAAAAAGAGACCAAGACTTCCTGTGTGCTGTCTTTTATGCCTTCCCCCGTAACGCCCCCTAGCCATGCCCAAAAGTGGGCCTGGCTAGTGACGTAGTTCACCTCACCGCCTACGTAGTTCACCGCCTGCGTACGTACATATACGTCTTTACATCCGGCTGTATACGTCTTTAGTCATGCCTAAAGTGGGTGTGGTTAGCGGTGTGGTAAACGACCCTTTTATTACCTCATCTGTATGCGCCTCTAGTAAGTCACATGGTTAATGGCGGCATACAGGCTTTCTCCTACAGATAAGTAAATAGAATCAGTGAGTAATGCTAGAGTCCACATGTACTCTCAGGAGATAACAGGGTTTGGAGACTGCAAGTCATACTCTTCCGGTTTCCTCAGAGGAAAACTAAGCAATCAGAAGGTTGAATGCAAGCAATTATGGACTTCTAGATCATACAAGGGTCTCGCAAATATGCAGATGTGAGGAGTTCCCCACATATTATCAAGGACAAAAAGCACATTTGTCAACATGGCTAGTGTGTCTGCTTCCATTTATGTAAAAGCAGAAAAGCGTGTGACGGTTTGACCGAGAATGTCCCCCTTAGGCTCGTGTGTTTGAATGCTTGGTCTCTGGTTGACAGTGTTGTTTGGGTTGGGTGTTTTGGAACCTTTATGAGAGACATGGCCTTGCTAGAGGAAGCATGTTTCTGGTGTGGACTTTTGCGTTTTAGGGGTTTCTTGTTTGTTTGAGACAAGGTCTCAATACATATCCTGGGCTGTCCTGAAACTCACTATGTAGATCAGGCTAGACTCGAATTCATAGGGATCTGTCTGCCTCTGCCTCCTAAGCGCTGGGATTGAAGGCGTGCACCTACCTGGCTTGGGGTGGGATTTTGAGAGTTCATGGCCTCTGCCCACTCCAGTTCACTTTCTGCTTTGTGCTTTGTGGTTGAGAATATGCACTCTCAACTTCCTGCTGCAGCTGCCATGCCCGCTGCCTGCCATGCCCACTGCCTGCCATGCTGTGCCTCTCTTCTGTGATGGGCTCTTATCCCAAACAAATTCTTTCTTCCATCAGTTGCTTTTGGTGATGATGCTTTATCACAACCACAGAAAGGTTACGCATGCATGTGCATGCATGCATGCATGCGTGTGTGTGTGTGTGTGTGTGTGTGTGTGTGTGTGTGTGTGTGTGTGTGTTAGGAATACATTTAGAAGGTAGGAAAAATACACCTGACACCTGAACAGGACTTCAGCTAGAGAGGTGTCCCAACATTTGTTACATGGCTAAAGGAGCGTGGCACTTTCAAGTCTCAGTAAAAACAACACTAGTTGAATGTTTATCATCACGCATATCTTACGTTTTTACATCAAAGGGCTAAACTGGACCAATGGGGGTGGAGGGATTGTTACCGGGGCACACTCAAGTATGTAAGTACTTAGGGAGATGGACGCTGCAGCAGCTGAGAGACACATTAGATCAATGGTTCTCAACCTGTGCCTCAGGAATTCCTGCACATCAGATATTTCCATAACGATTCATAACAGTAGCAAAATTACAGATACAAAGTAGCAACAAAATAATTTTACGGTTGGGGGGTCACCATGACAGGAGGAACTGTATTAAAGGGTCACAGTGTTAGGAAGGTTGAGAACTGCATGAGACAGGCTTAGAGAAGAATCAGTGAAGCCAGGCATGGTGGCACAGCCTGGAATCCCAGCACTTGGGAGGTAGACACAGGTCATCCTTGGCTACTTAGTAAATCTGAGGCCAGCCTGGGACACACGAGATCCTGTCTTAGGACAAAACAGAGGTCTACAAGACAGAACCTAGCGGCATCCAGCAATGCAAGGGGACAAAGCAAGTCAATTTATGAGTTGGGAGTTGCTCAGTTTCAAAAGAGATCAATAGCATGGGTAAGAAAGGGAGTTAGTTACAAAGGACAGAATAGATATGGCATCGGTTGCCCTCAGCGTGGGGGACTCTGGATACTTTTAATATTCTGATGAAAGGGTCCACCTTCTGCCAGATGTAAGGATGCATGCTGTTAACCTCAGGACTCGAGGCAGAGGAAGAGGGTCTCAAGTTCGAGGCCAGCCTGAGATATATAACTAAGTCCTCTCTCAAAGACTGACAACAACAAGGAAGCTGCTCCCAGAATGCACCTGCTCAAGAGGGAAACGCGCGCGCGCGCGCACACACACACACACACACACACACACACACACACACACACACACACACGAGGCCATGAGCTCCAGCTTGGGCCTTCCCTGAATAGTTTGAGGAAAGGATTGAAGACCAACATTTCTATAGTAGAAAGTTTATTTCCATCCATAAAATATATCACTAAACAGATGAAAAAGGTACGTATTATTTTAAAACATAGATTTTAAAAAATCATATTTAGCTTCTCCCTTAGCAAAAAATGGGTCTTATTTTGTTTTGTCTCATGTATTTACAAGAATATACTATATTTCAGATGCATGGTTTCCTCCTCAAGCCAGCCTGGGAGGCCTCCCGATGTAGGCGGGCTCGCCAATAAATTTCATTACTGGCTCTTCCTGCCTGTTCGAGGGGTGGTTTGATTTTAGAGAAGTCACTTTGGAAATGAGAGTAATGGCAGACAGCATCTAGAGACGAGCCCAGCAAAGCAGCAGCCGGCAGGCCACTTCCTCTGAGGCGAGGCTAATCTTGGCTCTGCAATCTACAGCCTGTCGAGGGTGGCGGGGGACAAAGGCCTCCTCACTAACTTCTTTCTCTATGAATCTTCACCTGGGCCTGTGGCGATGGCGGCTCCGAGCCTGCCTCTCTGCTGACAGGCTGCCTGTTTTGGTAGATAGAAGGATGTTCTGGAACGTTGTCCCCCAAGTTCTGATACATCTGGAAAAGGGGAGAGGCAGCAAGGGTGATGATCTGAGCAAGACTCACCTGTTCGCCTAAAGGCAAAGTACTCAGATAAGCCACCTTTATACAGACCATTTAAAACTGTGGACTTAGGGGCTAAAGAGATGGCTCAGCGGTTAAGCGTGTTGGCTGTTCTTGCAGAGGACCTGAGTTTGGTTCCCAGAACCCACACAGTAGCTCATAACTGCCTATAACTCCAGGTCCAGGGAGTTTAACATCACCTTCTGTTTTCTGAGGGTCCTCATACACATTAATACACATAATAAAAAATAAATCTGAAAAAAGAGAATTATGAATTTGGATAGTTTCCTCAGCTTTTTTTTTTTTTAGATTTATTTATTATGAATACAACATCCTGCCTCCATGTATGTCTGCATGCCAGAAGAGGGCGCCAGATCTCATTACGGATGGTTGTGAGCCACCATGTGGTTGCTGGGAATTGAACTCAGGACCTCTGGAAGAGTAATCAGTGCTCTTAACCTCTAAGCCATCTCTCCAGCCCCCTCAGCTTTTTAAAATGCTTTATTTACTTTTATTTGCACATACAAGTGTGTGCCAGCTTGTTGGTATATGCACCACATGAGTACAATGCCTGCTGAGGCCAGAAGAGGGTGTTGGATCCCCTGGAACTGGAGTTATAGGTGATTGTGAGTCACCAGGAAGGTACTGGGAAGTGAACCCTGTTGCAAGAACAAGTGTTCTTAACCATTGAACCATCTCTCCAGCACCTTCCATGGTTTTTGTCTTTTCTTAAATAACAGCCACTCAGTTTTAATAAAAAGTAGGGAAAGGGCAGATGAATCGTCCTTTATAGAACTACAATCCTGACCCCACAAGATGTCCACGTTGAAGGGTAAAGTAGCAAGCACTACATAAGATGTAAGTGATGGAGGTAGGATCTGACCCTGAGAGCTCAAGGCTCCATCCTTGGCTCATCGCTGGACCAGTTCTCTCTCTAGTGCTGCTAGGAGGAGGAGTAAGAGAGTGAGGTAATCCCAAGATCCTGTTGCTGGAGGATCAGCTAGCTTTGTAACCCATTTTACAGATGGGAACACTGAAGCTGAAAAAAAGAGATTCTCCATCATCAATGAGGATTAGTCAGCAGAGCTGGAATGGGTCCTCACAGCATCAGACCAGAGACCTTCCCAGCTTCTGCACTCACCGACCCAGCCAGGAGGAGCCCATGCTCCAGCTTCACGCTGAGTTAGAAAAGGCCAGTGGTTTCTGGAGGAGTTAAGTTTCATTTACTTGTCTAGTCCTTTGTACTGGACCCTTAAGAGCCCCACACCTCCCAGACAGGGTTTCTCTGTGTAGTTTTAGCTGGCCTCAAACTCACAGAGATCTGCCTGCATCTGCCTCCCGAGTGCTGGGATTAAAGATGTGAGCCACCACCACCCAGCTCCTTAAGAGCTATTAACTTATTATTATTATTTATTTTATTTTATTTTTTTTTTGGTTTTTCGAGACAGGGTTTCTCTGTGGCTTTGGAGGCTGTCCTGGCACTAGCTCTTGTAGACCAGGCTGGCCTCGAACTCACAGAGATCCGCCTGCCTCTGCCTCCCAAGTGCTGGGATTAAAGGCGTGCGCCACCAACGCCCGTCTTAAGAGCTATTAACTTATTAATCAGTTGGGTGAAATCACAGTGGTCCCCCAAAACCACATTAAAAAGTAGGCGGTGGTGACGCATGCCTTTAATCTCAGCACTTGGGAGGCGGAGGCAGGCAGATCTCTGTGAGTTCTAGGCCAGCCTGGTCTAGAGAGTGAGTTCTAGGACAGCCAGGACTACACTGAGAAAGTCTTTAAAAACCAACTGCGCACAACTGTGAAAGGGTAATCAAGACAAACTGAAGACTCAGGTGAGAGTCAGTCTGCCACAACTGGATCTGATGAGAGTCAGTCTGCCACAGCTGGATCTGAGGACATGATGCCCCCACTGTCACTCACACATCTCCTTCTTGGGGGTGGTTATTATCATCAAGCCCACATCTCTACATACCGCTTCCTCTGCCTCTGCCAGCTGACATCCTAAGAATGACGTCAGATTAGGGAAGGATGGCCGCTTTCTTGAGTCAAAAGCCCAGCAGGACTGCATTACAAAGTATCTGTAAGAGCAAGACAGAAGGCCGCAGTGAGGAGGAGAGAATGGACGCAAATAGACTGTCACCCTCCGCCCACACCCAGGGCAGCTTCCATCTGAGGCATTAGCTTTCGGCAGCCTGTGCACGATGCACGGGCTTTGTGGAAAGCCCGTATCAGAATGTGTGTGATGGGAGCACTGCATGATGCCTGAGGTGGAGTCAAACCTTGCAAGCAAAGGAGTTAAGCCCTGGAGTACTGCCTGTTAGGACAGCAAAGTTACCTGAAGCGAAAGGCAAAGTTCTTCTCTGCTTGTCTTGTTTGTTTGTTTATAGCCTTGCTATTAGGACAGGCTAGCCTACTGCCCCAAGCCTCCTCTCCAAAGTGCTGGGATTATAGGCAAGCATCCCCTTGCCCTTCCCGTTTCTTCTTCCTCCTTTCTCTTGAAACTTTTTATTGATTGAGTGATTTTTTTTTCAAGACAGGGTTTCACTGTTTTGAAACTCTTGCTGTTCTTGAACTCACTAGCTAGACCAGACTGGCTTCAACTCAGAGATCCTCCTGCCTCTGCCTCCCAATGCTGGGATGTTGTGGAATATTTCTTACACTGTGTAAATATGTGTCACTGCAGAGGAACCTTGGGGTGACTGTCCAGGCAGCCAGATGTCTCTGTCATTTCTATAGCTTTGGAAACTGCTTTCTCTGTATTCCCTGTTCACTCAGGTAATATTTTATCCTTCTTGAGTCTCTGTTGGGGATTGAAGATTAGATAGTTTTACAGTTTTTCTTGCTATCAAATTCAGAAAAAAACTTAAAGAGATGTAACATTTATAAGGTTGAGAAACATAAAAACTTAAGTTATTTATCTAAAAAGATGTTTTAAGGTCTAAAAAGATATTTTAGGATGGCAATGTAAATTATGACAAAAATGGTTTAGGTATAAAACTTTAGACTAAGATAGGATAGATAATGAAGCATTTTCTCTAAATTTGGACTGGACGTTGTGAATGTGATTCTTTTTTTTTTTTAAGGTTTATTTATTATGCGTAGTGTTCTGTCTGCATGTATCCCCTCAGGCCAGAAGAAGGCACCAGATTTCATTTCAGATGGTTGTGAGCCATCATGTGGTTGCTTGGAATTGAACTCAGGACCTCTGGAGGACCAGTTAGTGTTCTTAACCACTGAATCATCTCTCTAGGCCGTGAATGTAATTCTTACCTAGTAATTGTTCCTATTGTATATAGGTTTACCATATTAGAGTTAAACCCTTTCTTTTTTATTTAGATAAAAGGGGGAAATGTGGAATATTCCTTTACATTGTGTGAAGATGTGTCACTGTGATGGGCAGGAGGTATGGGCAGGACTCTGGACAGAGAGAACTCTGGGAAGAAGGCGGAGTCAACAGCTGGATGGATTGGAAGCAGGAAGGGGAGTACAGAATAAAGGCAACTGAGCCACATAAGAGAACACTGATTAAAAAATATGGGTCAGTTTAAGTTACAAGATCTAGTTAGGAGCAAGCTAAGCTAAGGCTGAGCTTTCATAATTAATAATTAGTCCCCATGTCATTTTTTTGTCAGCTGGTACAAAAAGAAAAGTCTGCCTGCATGGGATTAAAGACATGTGCCACTGCACCCAGCTTTCTCTGTTTTTGGTGATCAAGGGCTGGAGAGATGGCTCAGAGGTTAAGAGCACAGGCTGCTTTTCTAGAGGTCCTGAGTTCAATTCCCAGCAACCACATGGTGGCTCACAACCATCTTTAACTGTAGTCTCACGGGATCCAATGTACATGCCAACAAAACACCCAAACACATAAATAAATATGTCTTAAAAAAATAAGAAGAAACCTAAGCAATGTAATAGGAAAGTGATTTTTAGTTGGGTGTGGTAGTATATGTCTTTGGAGACCAAGGCAGGAAGATCTCTGAGTTTAAAGCCAGCCTGGTTTACAGAGTGAATTCCAGGATAGTAACACAGAGAAACCATCTCAGAAAACCAAAAACAAACAAAGCAAGCAATCAATTTTCTGTCATGCATTTGGAAGATTTACAGCACACAGTAAATGTCCTGCTACCAAACCCCAGTCTGACTGTACTTACATCTCTTCTGTAGCATAGAATGGCTGGTCCATTTTAAATCCACTCTGAATCAGTTTATAGAAGTTAGCATCAACGGGAATGCCAGGGTAAGGGTTCACACCTGAGAAAAACACAAGCTCAGTGGGGCCACACAAACATTGGTTTTCCATGTTTTGTTGCTGTCGTTTATATATTCTGTTGGCAAACAGGCAAAGAGAATTCCTCAGTGTCCTCGACTGAGGGCTGCAAGCAGACCCAGAACTCCCAAGGCCTCTGCATCAGTCATAGTTAAAGGCAGATAGCAGCATGTCAACAACTCACAAACAGTGACAACAGAAGGCCAGAAGCAAGGCCAGGAGCCACTGGAGCGACTGGGTGGTCTCACCTACCTTCTGACTTGGATGACAGAAGGGTGGGGGAGGGGTGCAGAGGGAGCAGGAGACACAAAGCCAGAGCCCAGGGAGACCTGCCATGTGCATACACACCCAGTGAGAATATCTCCCAGAGAAGGATTCCGTAGGACCAGACGTCACTCTTGATTGTGTAGATGCCTTCAAATAAGCTCTCGGGAGCCATCCACTTCACGGGTAGCCGCGCCTGCGGGGTCAATCACAAGAGAGGATGGTGAAGTTCCCATGCGCAGACTCACGGATTTTTAAGTTTTTGTTTTTAGCTTTATGTGCATGGGTGGTTTGTCCGCATAGATTTAAGCGCACCACATGCATGCAGTGCCAGAGGAGGCCACAAGGGGGTGTCAGGTCCCTCTGGAACTGAAGTTCTAGTGGTTCTCAACCTTCCTAACGCTGCTACCCTTTAATACAGTTCCTCACGTTGTGGTGACCCCCAACCATAAAATTGTCTTCATTGCTACTTCATAACTGTATTTTTGCTACCGTTATTAATTGTGATGTAAATATTTGATGTGCCACCCTCCTAGCAAAGCACACTTCTTTGAAAGTCATCTTGGACACAGGCTTCTGAATTGGCAAGTCTAATAGTAACGACTTCCCATGAAGGAAAGGCTAGCTCATCATTTGCTGGGAGATAAGCAAGTTCGAGCCAATGAGCATAATTCTTTACCAGAGCGTTTCTCAGGAAGTATCATCCTTGAGGATGTGGCGCAGGCCTTGGGTTGTCACATCCAGAAATAACATGAGACTGCTCTGTGGCTTCCAGCAGCATGTAGGGGGGCGGGGGAGGGGGGGAGCTTGCCTTAGTCTGTGCAGTCTTCCATTTGAATCGAGACCCAGTGACCAGCTCCTGGGGCACAGGGTTTTGCTCTGAGTGGGTCTCAGGAACCCTTAGTGCCTGTGTAACCAGCCAGGCAAAAGCAGACTCCCAGAAAGAAATCCTCTTTTAAGTTCTATGTAAATGGAGTCACGGAACAAGTCAAGTGGGCCAGCCTGGGTGACCTGACTCAGTAATAGAAGGTTCTGGATGGAATTCACCTTCCCGCATGAGAACATATGGGGTGGAAGCCACATAGCCACACAGAGCAGTCAGCATTTCATAACTGCAGCTATAATCACCGTGAGCCGATTTTAAGCCATCGGAGATGGGATTTAACTTGAGTTTTCACACTGTGGGGCATTTACCCTCAGTAAAGGGCTTTGGCACTGGTGTCACTGATTTCCGGGATCCTACAGGAGATATGTTTGCCACTGCAGTGAGTGACATAGACTCAGACTCTACGTGCTCATAGCCACACATGCACTTAGTAACCACAGGCAAGCTGCTTCTCTCTGCCTTAATTTCCTCTTCACAGAGTGGGCACTTTCAGAACTTGTGAAACGCCCAAGAGACTGTTGAGCATGGAGGAGGAACTGGACCAGCCCTGGCTGCTTTTATTTCACAGAATAGCAATGATAATACTGGGAGAATCCCCCAGCACCAAGTGAATAAACAAGAAGCAGCATAGGCACTTAAACCCAGGTGTAATTCCTTCCCCATTCTGAGGCTCGAGCCAAAGCCGCTCACAAGCCTGGTAGGAGCGCTATGCAGAGTGACACCTGGCCCCCTGACTGTTCTTTTCATTTTCTGCCTGCATGTATGCCTGCATGCTGGAAGAGGACATGAGATTCCACTATAGATGGTTGTGAGGCACCATGTGGTGGCTGGGAATTGAACCCGGGTCCTCTGGAAGAGTAGCTGCCGGTGCTCTTAACCTCTGAGCCATCTCTCCAGCCCCTCATTCTTTCTTTCTTTAAAAATTTCAGCTGGGTGCACGCCTTTAATCCCAACACTTGGGAGGCAGAGGCAGGAGGATCTCTGTGAGTTCGAGGCCAGCCTGGTCTACAGAGTGAGTGCCAGGACAGCCTCCAAAACAATACAGAGAAACCCTGTCTCAAAAGACCAAAAAAAAAAAAAAAAATCATGCCATGGGGCTGTAGAGATGGCTCAGTGGTTAAGAGCACTGGCTGCTCTTCCAGAGGATTTGGGTTCAATCCCCAGCACCCAAATGGCAGCTCACATCTGTCTGTAAATCCAGTTCTAGGGGATCTCATACCTTCACACCAATGCACATAAAATGAATTTAAATAATTTATTTAAAAAAATTATGCCAGGCGGTGGTGGTGCCTTTATTCCCAGTACTCAGGAGGCAGAAACAAGTGGATCTCTGAGTTCAAAGCCAGCCTGGTCTACACAGCGAGTTCTAGGACAGCCCAGGGCTACACAGAGAAACTGTCTTGAAAAAATGTTTTTAATTGTGTGTTAATTTATTCATGTGCATGAAGTGGGAATTGGGGGAGGGTGCCTGCGACAGTACACAGGTGAAGGTTAGAGGTCAACTTATAGGATTCTGTTTTTTTCCTCCATGTGGGTCTGGGGGATAGAACTCAGATCCTCAGGCTTACCTACAAGTGCTTTTACCTGCTGAGCCATCTCATCCATCCATCCATCCATCCATCCACCCATCCATCCACACACCCACTATCTACCTATCTATCATCTATCTACCTACTGTCTGTCTTTCATCTATCTACCTGCATACTACTTATCTTTCTACTATCTATCTATCTATCTATCTATCTGTTCTTCCTTTATTCTCTCTCTTTTTTTTTTTTTTTTTTTTTTTTTGGTTTTTCGAGACAGGGTTTCTCTGTGGCTTTGGAGGTTGTCCTGGAACTCGCTAGGTAGTCCAGGCTGGTCTCGAACTCACAGAGATCCGCCTGCCTCTGCCTCCCGAGTGCTGGGATTAAAGGCGTGCGCCACCAACGCCCGGCCCTTTATTCTCTTCTTAAACATTTATTTTACTTCATCATACTTTAAATTTATTTTAAACTATGTGTGGGTATGTCCACATGAGTGTAGTTATTGGAGGAGGCCTGAGGCACTGGATTCCCTAGAGATAGAGTTACAGATGACTGAGTTTCCTGACATGGGTGCTGGCAATCAAACTTGGGTCCAGTGGAAAAGCAGTATTTTTTTCCTGTTTCTTTTTCAAGACATGGTGTCTCTGTATAGCCTTGGATATACTGGAACTCACTCTGTAGACCAGACTGGCCTTGAACTCAGAGATCTACCCACCTCTGCCTCCTGAGTGCTGGGATTAAAGGTGTGTGCTACCACCACCTGTCCCTTCCTTCCTTCCTTCCTTCCTTCCTTCCTTCCTTCCTTCCTTCCTTCCTTCCTTCCTTCCTTCCTTTCTTTTTGTTGTTGTTTTGTTTTTTGAGACAGGGCTTCTCTGTGTAGCTTTGAAGGTAGTTCTGGAACTCACTCTGTAGACCAGGCTGGTCTCGAACTCAGAGATCCGCCTGCTTCTGCCTCCCAAGTGCTGGGACTAAAGGTGTGTGCCACCATTGCCTGGCTGTCCCTTTCTTTTTTAACAATCGTGTTTTAGATCTTCCTGAATTAACAAATAGTATCAGGATAACAAATATTAATAGTTAACTACAGTGCCTTTAAACTTTATAGTTAATATCTGTGTGCTCCTGTTCTGAAAAAAAAAAGAAGCCTGTTGCACATGTTAGCTTCTGTCATGATCAGAAACATAACTCAACAGCCACTTTATAGCTAAGGAAACTGAAACAGGTCCAAGTAAGGACATTTTTGGTTGTTTTTTTTTTTACATGAAGACCACAAGCCTAATGGATCTATTCTGAGTGGCCAGCCCAGGAAGAGACTGTGGCTCAGTTACTCAGCTCTTATTAAGCACAGAACAACCTTTTCAGCCTAAATAAGCAAAGCCTGGGAGGTGTTTTTTTCTCTGTGTTGCCATAAATCAAAAGCTCATTGCAGCGAGTGCAGATGTTTCCTGTACGTGTGGCAAAAAGCAAACGGCTCACATTGCCCCTGACGACGTAGCTGGAGTCACTCAGGATGTCTCGGGCCAGTCCAAAGTCACAGATCTTCACCACCTTCCCGTGGGTGACCAGCACATTCCTGGCTGCCAGGTCTCTGTGAACACACTAGGAGAAAGAAGCTAGAATGAAAATGCCTGTGACTTACGCCTTTAGAGAGTGACAGCTCTCGGGTTTCAGGTTCACAATAGTGACAGAGGACAGTGGGTGGGCTGACACACACTTGAACACAGCGGCTGACTCCTCAGTTACCTTCCCTGAAGTCCTTCCTTTGAGTCTCTACAGAGCATCCTTGGAGCTATCAGCAAAAGCAGTGCCCACAGCTGCCTTCTGTGAGCCCCAAAGAAGCTTCTAGCAGCTGCCTTCTTGTGCATGAGTGTAAGAACAGTCTCTTCTAGATAAAGACATGGCCTTAGGAAGGCAACAGGCCTGATGGTGCATACCCATAATCCTAGGACTTGGGAGGCTGAGGCAGGAGGATTTCCAAGTTTGAGACCAGCGTGGGCTACACAGAGAGATCTTGTCTCTGAATAAATAAATGAACACACTAATATTAAAGAAAGTATTCAGGCTGGGCGTTGGTGGCGCACGCCTTTAATCCCAGCACTCGGGAGGCAGAGGCAGGTGGATCACTGTGAGTTCAAGACCAGCCTGGTCTACCGAACGAGTTCCAGGACAGCCTCCAAAGCCACAGGGAAACCCTGTCTCGAAAAACCAAAAAAAAAAAAAAAAAAAAAAAAAGAAAGTATTCAGAAGAAATGAATTTTGATGGCCAAAGGGATGATGGCTCAGTGGGAAGAAGCATTTACCATGTAAACCTGAGGACCTGTGTTCCACCCCTGATCCCACAGGGAGAGGAGGAAATGAACTCCCCAAGTTGTCCTCTGACCATAGCACACACGCTCTAACTAAAAGTTATTTTTAAAGGGGGAGGACTGGAGAGAGGGCTCAGAGGTTAAGAGCAAGTACGGCTCTTGCAGAGGACCTGAGTTCAGTTCCAAGCACCCACATCAGACAGCTCACAGCCTCCTGTAACTCCGACTCCAAGGAGACCTGACACCTTCTCTGGCCTCCATGGACACTACTCTCATGTATACGTGTGCACACACTCACGCACACATACACACACACATACACACACACATACACACACACACACACACACACACACACACACACACACGGGGCAGGGGCAAGATTCAGGGAGGTTTCTGAAAGTAGAACTACAAGTCTCTGAAGGGGAATGAACTCTTTGAAAGAAGATGCTGGAGAGAGCATGGCGCCCACAGGAGTCCGGTTGCTCCCTTCAACCTTTAAAAGGACAAAACCCACACAAATGAAAATGCCTGTGCTGTCACCCCTCCTGCTCACCTTCTCCAAGACCGTTTTGTTGTTTGTTTGTTTGTTTGTTTTGCTTGTTTCATTTTATTCTGTTTTGTTTTGATGTGGCAACTTCTTGTAGTCTGCCCCAACATGCCCTCCTGGCTACCTGCCCCACCCATCTTATCCATACCTGTCCTGGGAAAGACCCAGCAAGATGCCCGCCCTGCCTGGACTCCCTCCCGCCCTTCCCTCTGACTCCATCTGAGGTTCTCTTGCTCTCTCTCCTGTTCCTCATTCCTTTCTCCACCACAGCTCTTCAGCCCATTCTTTTCCATGCCTCCACATCCTCCTTCAAGAAAGTTCCATCCAACCTAGGGATGCCACTGCCACCACTCAAGTCTCAATTTTCAACCCAAAGGCTACTTTTGTCCTTCAGACAGGCATGCCCAGCATCTCCTTCCCTGGGCTGTCCCACATCATGAGCTTCTGCAGATCTGCGATTAACTTTGTCCAAACGTTTTCCTCCAGACCCACACTCCCTAACCATCCCATGTTCCTGCCCTGACTGCTGCATGAGCCCCCACCTGAAGCCTTTTCTTCCGGGTCCCTCACTGGCCAGATCTGTCACTCATGTTCCAGGTTAACTTCAGGGACAAAATTTTTCATAGGACACTGATCTGATTTGTATGTGTGCTTGCTTGCCTTTCCCCTATCAACATAAAATCTGTGGGACCAGAAGTCACAACCTCACTGTGTCTCTGCTCCAACAGTGTCAGCACAGAGCCAAACAAATGTCTAATGGAACCATGCAGCAGGAAGGACACAATGCCGGGCACGACTCAGAGAGGAAGTCCTGCAGTAGAAACGAATGGGTCTAAAAATTGGTCATTCTTCAAAGGATAATGCTGGAACACGCCTAAGAGTGAAAAGAAAAGGGAAGCCAGTGCCCTTGACCAAATACAGATTCTCTTCAATTTGCTTTTGGGCTACCCCTTCTCACAGGCCCACTGAAAGTAGAGAATATGAAAAGAAAAAAAAAGTGCCATTGGCCATTGTAGCTCAGCAACATGGGGTACTGCTGATACCCCTCACGGTCACAAGGACTGGCCATAGTCTCTGCCACTGCCCAGCATCACGAGAGAAGACTGGAATGCACACACTAGCCCAGGGAAAGCATAAATCCAAAATTCCAAGTACTGGTCCCATTGAATATACAGCTTTTGCACCATCTTAAAGCTGAAGGTTTCAAGTGGAGCCACAGAAGGAGAGGACCGTGTTAGCTTTACAGCTAGCAAACTGTGACAGGTCACCAAGGCAGCTCTCCACTTTTTTGGGGGGGTCTCGAGACAGGGTTTCTCTGTGGCTTTGGAGCCTGTCCTGGAACTAGCTCTTGTAGACCAGGCTGGTCTCGAACTCACAGGGGTCCTTCTCACACCAGCTGCCATGTTGGACGGACAAAGGGCCCAAGTTAACGCAGTTAACTTGTTAAACAGCAATAAAAGACTCTTTGCTTTTGCATCAGAACGGGTCTCTTGGTGATTTTGGGGTTCAGAATCTGGGCAAACAATGATTGTATATAATAACGTGTTATTTTTTTTATTCTACCAGTTCTGTTCCTTTAGGGAACTCTAATTAATATACTATCCCTCTGGATTACACACATCTATCCTTATGGAGAAACTTGTAAGATGCCACAACCTAGCCCTTCTCCGCTTTCCAATATTTTATGTAGCACACACACAGGTAAACATTTGTATGCTTCTTCACCTGCTAATGTGTTTCTTAGCACTGAACTTCAGCAGACAGAAAGCTCTGAGGCTTGGCTGTGATAGAGGTTTGTCACTACAAGGAAGACAGTGATGAAAGAAAAGACCCAGAGAACAGCGTTGATGGCTGACAATGTGACATGGCAGGGAACAGTAGGTGGAGAAACAGTGACATGAGCCAACACTGGAGGGTGACCATGGTGCAGTGCTAGTGAACATGGGAACTAGCAACTGTGGAGACAAATGCTCTACAGTGCTGATGCTAGCCTGGGCTACACACATTTGGGTTAGCTGCCAGGGAGGCACAACTGGCCAACTTTGGGCCCACATTCCTCCCTTGAATGCAGGCACTCTGTGCAGGGCACAGCCTGAATTCCTGTTTCAGCAGGGATGATGACACTGTGCTTCTTTCAATGGGGCTTTTCAGGGACTTCCTATGAACTTCCCTGGACGGCCCACAGGACTTTGGCTCTAACAAGGGGCTCTGGTCTTTACCCTGCAGCCAGTACATTGTAGATGTGGAAGTTCAGGGGCAGGAGGACAGACATTAAGGGAAGGATGTTAAAAGAAATAAGTGGGGCACTCCTTTAATCCCAGCACTTGGGAGGCAGGGGCAGATCTCTGTGAGTTCGAGGCCAGCCTGGTTTACAGAGTGAGTTCGAGGTCAGTCTCCAAAGCCATACAGAGAAACCCTGTCTCAAAAACAAACAAACAAACAAGAAAAAAAAACAACAAAAAAGATAAGCATATCTCTTTTTCACAGCGGTATGCACACGTCCTTTTCTATAGTTCTCTTTTTACACTTATTTTAGTTTTCTCTTTAAAGGGTCCTTACCGACTTAAACTCCAGGAATTCCATGCCTTTGGCCACTTGATACGCAAAGCAAAGAAGGTCTTCAAATGTCAGCACATTCAAATCTTCTTCTTCTTCCAGCCTCTTTTGGTTTTCATATTCAATCTCATCTGTAAAATATATCCACTCTTCACTCTTCCCCCCAAACACTAGGTCCGCCTTCTCAGACTTCTGTGAGAAATAGCCAAGGAGATGGGCAGTGTGTGGAAGTGAGGAAATATAAGAGGCCTTTAGCAAGCCGGGAGCTGGTGGAGCACGCCTTTAATCCAGCACTCGGGAGGCAGAGGCAGGCGGATCTCTGTGAGTTTGAGGCCAGCCTGGTCTATAGAGCCAGTTCCAGGACAGCCTCCAAAACAATACAGAGAAACCCTGTCTCGAAAAACAAAAACGAAACAAAAATAAATAAGTAAAAATAGAGACCTTTAGCTCCATCTGCCCTCCTGTATGAGGCTCAACAGACCAAAACAAACCTCATTACCCACACAAAAGGTCCATTATACAAAAAGAAAGCATTATTTGACATTTGGAAAACCAAAGTAACTGCCAAACCTCCCCCAAAGGCCAGGTTCCTGGGCACCCGGGATGCAGTTGCTTTTTCTCTTGGGTCAGCGGATCCAATCGGAAGGGCAGAGGAATACTGCAGTGGTTCTTTATTACCTGTATAAGTGTTCCCCAATAAACACCCATTTATCATTTATCTTGGTCTAGTGAAATCATTAACCTTGCCTTCATAGCTCTACATGGCCCTGGCTGACCTTGAACTCACACACAGCCTATTGCTCTACTTCCTGATTAAAATTGTGCACTGCCTTTCCTGTTCTACTCTTCACGTCTATACTTTTTTCAGTCATTTTCCTCTCTGTAAACCAGCCTCTTCTGAGCCCACTTGAACACTATTCTGCTTTCTGGAATGAAGCACTACTCAACTTCCAAGGGGCTGGAGAGATGGCTCCGTGGTTAAGATTACTGGCTGTCCTTGCAGAGAACCCAGGCTTGGTTCCCAGCATCCATGTGTTGGTTCACAACCATCTGTAACTCTAGGTTCAGGGAATGTGACATCCTCTCCTGGCCTCCACAGGTATCAGGCACACACATGCTACACATACATATGTGAAGGAAAACACTCATAAAATAACAAATGAATTTAAAAATATCCTAACTCTTAACCAATAGTATCAGGAGCGGGGTCTTTGTAAAATGCTTAGGTTGTGAGAACGAGACCAGGGAAAGAGGAGGATGGTGAAGACGGCTCATCAGCTAAAGGTGTCCCCATGAGGCTGAAGACCCAGTTCAGTCCCTGGAACAACCCACACGGTTCCCATAAGCTGCTTTCTCTCTCTCTCTCTCTCTCTCTCTCTCTCTCTCTCTCTCTCTCTCTCTCTCTCTCACACACACACACACACACACACACACAGACACATACAGACACACACACACACACACACACACACACACTGCAAGTTTTAAAAAGTATTTTTAAAACGCTGTATGATACTCTTGGATTCATTTCAATTGCTACCAATGACAATAAATGATTACCTTCAGAATGAATCGAATTTCCGTTGAACCCTGAGATATGATCCAAGGCCGGGTGCATCTGAACTTCTCGTGAACCATGCACACTATTAAAAATAAATTTGTTTGTTATTTACATTGTTCTTTTGGGGCAGACACTTTTTTTTTTTTTTTTTTTTTTTAGAAAAAGTACAGTTCATCAGAAGAACAGATTCCAGTTCCAAATGGACTTGTAAGTGGAAAGCACATTGCCGGCCTGTCAGTGGTACCCTGTGTACATTAAGAACATCTGTGTACTGGGATTTGTGGGCCCAACCTGGATACAAGGGTTCACTCGGTCACTGTTGCACTTAAAACAGAAACCGGGGTGGTAAATGATTTGCTGTATCCCGAAGTTTACAGAGAAAGGAGCAGTGTTCCGGCTGGTCTTAAACACAAACCATTTTCCCCAAGTTCAGAGCTTACAAATGAAGTGCTGTACTATCTCTTTAAAGAAGTTTGCTTGCTCTCTGGGTTTCTGCTGTGCTAGGGACATAGCTGGGGCCTGGTGTGCCTTGCATATACCTGCTTTGCGTCAAAGGTGCACGACCCCCCAGCTCAGCATCCTCCTCTTTTTTTTTTTTTTTTTTTTTTTTGGTTTTTCAAGACAGAGTTTCTCTGTGGCTTTGGAAGCTGTCCTGGAACTCGCTCTGTAGACTAGGCTGTCCTCGAACTCACAGAGATCTGCCTGCCTCTGCCTCCTGAGTGCTGGGATTAAAGGCATGTGCCACCAACGCCTGCTCGGTGTAGCACCCTCCTCTTTTTAGGGTGGCTTCTATAAAGCAGCTCTCCTTCCTCTGTAAACAAAGGGCTACAACAGGCTCTTTTCAAGTACATCTGATAGATGCCTGCACCAGCGCAACTCCAGGTGTGGCTCAGCGTTTCCCAACATGTGAGTTCACCACAATTTATAACTTTCCATTGGGAAATGGCTCAGTGCTTCCAGCACACAGACATTCCAAATAAACTGCCAGGTTATTTAACACCCCAGCGACCAAAACGAAGCAAAGGGGCTAATTGCTGGTCACACGTATCTGTGTTGGGGTAGCTTCTCTGTTCAGAGTGTGCATGGCAGGCTGGGGGTGAGGCTCAGTGGTCGAGGATGTATTGAGCATGCATGGCACCCTGGGTTTGACCCCCTAGTTCTGCAACCTCCCCCACAGATAATATATAAATTACAAATCAACAAATAGATCAGGCGCAGTAACAGGTGAGCAGTAACAATGGTGGTCAAAGAGTACGATGCTGATAATAACTGTTTGTAAAGTCACTTAAGACCTAAGGATTATTTATTTCTGGGATTTCCTACGTCGTATTTTTGGGCAGTGGTTTCCGATGGGAAACTGAAACTTTACTAAATAAAAGAAGAGCTAATGGGGCAGAAGTCCACAACACAGGCTAACAACTGCCTGGGGTCACAGTGTCTACAATGTTTGCCAGAGGTTGTGTGTGTGTGTGTGTGTGTGTGTGTGTGTGTGTGTGTGTGTGTAGTGGTCATTGCATATCTCTGTCCCATGAGTAGATACATGTGCCTCTTACCTGGAATTTGAATGTGACTGGAAAGTGGGGTAAAAACTGAAATTATGCTCCTTGAAAATCTCTGTCCATGTCCTGTGGAACTTTTCTCTTTTACTTCTCAGATAGTTGAGGAGATCGCCATAGCAACAATACTCAAAAATCAAGTACACGGGCCCTGCAAGAGTTAAATTTTAGTTACAGGTAGGCAAGCCCCAGATCATGCTTCCAGAATCTCATGTAGCATGACAATGTCTGTGACTTTTCAGCGCTCACCTTCCAGAAAGGGTTTTGTTTGCTTGGTTGGTTTTTTTCAAGACGGGGTCTCTCTGTGTAGCCTTGGCTGAGCTGGAACTTGCTCTATAGACCAAGTCAGCCTCAGCCTCAAACTTGCAGCGATCAACCTACCTCTGCCTGGTGAGTGCTGGGATTAAAGGCGTTTGCCACCACACCCTACCTGGAAGAATGAGCCCATTTCTTAGATTTTACATTCTATCTCAGTTTTGGGCTCAAATGTCTGAGTGTTATAGCTCTGAGCACATGACTTCACCATCTCCAATGGGGGTGTGTTGTGAGCTCTGAAACTAATTTCACTACTGCATTTAGGCCATCCTGACAGCGTAGGAAGGAGCTCAGATACCACAGGGTGCAGGGTGGAGGCTGTTCTTTAGGAGGTTAGAATTCTGTGATAGAGTAGCTGCAAAAGAGGACCGTGTGTGCTCTACAGAGTGGTCAATGTCTAATCCACTTGAACTGGGGCTGAAGAAAGAGTGAAAATGGGAACAAAGGCCGGGCGGTGGTGGCACATGCCTTTTATCCCAGAAGCAGATCTCTGAGTTGGAGGCCAGCCTGGTCTACAGTGCTAGTTCCAGGCCAGTCAGGGCAGTTACACAGAAAAGCCCTATCTCAGAGAAGGGGAGAGAGAGGAAGGGGGGAATGAGGGAGAGAGAGAGAGAGAGAGAGAGAGAGAGAGAGAGAGAGAGAGAGAGAGAGAGAGAGAGAGAGAGAATACAGGCTTCTCTACCTCCAGGAGCTGCAGCTTAGAACAGGTGTTCTGTGTTCGTACATTACCTGACAGCATGCACGCTCCCAGGTGTTCTATCTGCATACATTACCTGACAGCATGCACGCTCCCAGGTGTTCTGCCTGCATACATTACCTGACAGTGTGCATGCTCCCAGCAGATTCACAATGTTGTCATGGTGTCCCAGCTGAGTCATCATTTTGAGCTCCGACATGAGTGCCTCTTTTTCACAGCTGTCAGCTTTTTCTGTTAATGGGGGGGGGGAGCAGAAACAATGCTGACCTCCAGTACCTGGATGGTGCTTTATAAATCAAAATTTTTCCCAGTTCAGAGATCACAATTTACATAAATTCAAAACTATAAGAGAAAAACTGACACAGAAATAAGGCATGACTTTTGATGGTAATGCCCTATGTTTTATGACAGAATTTAAAGACATGAGTTATAAATGTTGACTATATGAATATATTCTTTGCTATTACCTTCCTTGAGACAGGGTCTCAACTCTGTTCTCAAAGTCACCATGTAGATTAGGTTAGTTCGAAACAGAGTCTCCTGAGACTTGCATACCTTTACCTCCTGAATGCTGGGATCAAAGTTTGCACTGCCATGTCCAGAAAGAATATACATTTCTACTAGATTTTCCCCAGCAAACAAAAACAACACCCATTCCCACCCCAGCTCTCAAGACAGGCAGACAACATGATTGCCCTAGTGGAGAAGCTGCTGGGTAACAAGGCCAGTAAGAGCTTCAGCAAGCACAGTTGTCTCTAACTTGAAGCTGGTCCTCTGATCTAGAAACTTCCATTAGCAAGTATGTCTGACAGGTAAAAGTTGGAAGAGACAACACATTTATACTCTGGTCAATGCAATCTCTCCAGGGAAGGGACGGAAACAGTGTGGCCACCTGTACTCACAACCTTGTTAGGAAGCAAGCACAAGAGTGTCACAGCTCTCCTGTCACTGAGGCCAGTGTAGCTGCTTGGGGGCATGGCGCCCCAGGGGCTAGCATCTTTCTTAGGAATCTCTACTCCAGGCTGCATGCACTCTTGGTTCTATGCAAGCACTGCTGACATATAAAGGGGACTTGATCATCTGGGGTTCTGGTGTCTGCAGAGGGGACGGTGGAACCACTTCCTAAAAAAGCTGGGGGATGACCATACAAGACAAAGGAAATACAACGAAAGAACTGTGAGGTTACACTAGGGGGACACAGAAGAGGCAGGGAGAGGGGTCCACTGGACCCTGAAGGAAGCCGAGTGAGTCTCCTACAGTGGGACTGGACATTGAAGCCCACTGCAGACTGAAGCAGCAGCTAGCCTGGTCTACAAGAGCTAGTTCCAGGACAGCCTCCAAAGCCACAGAGAAACCCTGTCTCGAAAAGAAAAAGAAAAGAAAAAAAAAGAATATACGTGTATAGGCCGGGTGTTGGTGGCGCACGCTTTTAATCCCAGCACTTGGGAGGTAGAGGCAGGAGGATCTTTGTGAGTTCGAGGCCAGCCTGGTCTACAGAGTGAGTTCCAGGACAGCCTCCAAAACCTTGTCTCTAAAAACAAAACAAAACAAAAAAACCAACCAAACAAACAAACAAAACAAAACAAAACAAAAACAAAAACCAACCAAACAAAAAAAGACAGAACAGCACAGGAAACACCACGTGCTGCTCTCAGAAGGCTCTGATGCAGCCAGTGAGACAAGAACTGGAGAGCCAAACAAACAACTGTGCTAGAACTCTGGAGAAGTCTATAGAGTGCTCTGTGGCTTACTGCAGAAAACCTGATTCTTCTTTTTTTAATGGTAGGATTAAACTCAGGGCTTCAAGCATGCTCAGTATGTGTTCTACTACCTAGCTACATCCACAGCCTCCAGGAACTTGATCTGGTCCATGGCGTGAGAGCAGGTTTCCCTAAGGAAGTGATGTCTAAGCTGACATCTGAAAGGCGAGTGGGTTCCTAAAGTGAAAGGGGAAGAGCAGGTGGAAGGGTTCACCTGTGCAGAGTTGAGGCATGACGGGAAACTGAAAGGAGGCACGCTGAGAAGGACAGGTAAAGGCTGAGCCGGGGCTGAATTGCCCAAGGCTGTGGGAACCATTTTCAGAGCAATAGAAAACCACTGGCACACACCTTTAATCCTAACACCCTGGAGGCAGAGGCAGGTGGATCTCCGAGTTCAAGGCCAGCCTGGGCTACAGAGTGAGTTCCAAGACAGCCAGGACTATATAGAGAAACCTTGTCACTTTGTCACAAAAAACAAACGAGAGAGAGAGAGAGAGAGAGAGAGAGAGAGAGAGAGAGAGAGAGAGAGAGAGAGAGAGAGAGAGAGAGAGAGAGAGCGTTAAGGTAATGTCATAAGGGAAGACGGTGTGATCTGTTCTGCATCATGGCCATGTCCCACCCCAGCACACGGTCCCCAGCAGAAGATGCAGGGTGCCGGCTTTGGAAGCTACCATTGGTGGCCAGAAGAGACAGAACTGGGTCACCATGGAGACAGAGAGAAGAGGATGGGCCCAGCAGACACTGTGCAGGAAACCTGTTGGGGAAGGGTGGAACGGGACCAGCGATGAGTACCTGCTTCCTCATTTCTATTACTGTGTGGAATGTAGTCTCACAACATTACTCATTACATTACTTACACACTAATCACCAAATTGGCGTAGAGATGGGGTTCAGGCTGGGGGCTCTAACTTGGATGAGTGACACTGAGAAACAAGTATGTGGGCACACGGAGCCGAGGCTTAGAAGGGAAATGGTTATGAGAGCTCTTGATACAGAGGATGAGGCTAGCTTCTAGAGGGTGGTCCACGGTGAGTGTGTGGAGTGAGTGGAGATAGGAACTCCACAGAGGAAGCTGATGGTGCCACTATTACAACAGTCATGCGATCTAACCAGCCTAGGAACCTGCAGCAGATGAACAGACAATGAACATGTGGCTCGCTCATAGGATGGGTTTATTCAGTTGTGAGGAACAGGGTTATGCCATATGGATAGATGGAACCAGAGACTGCCATGTTAAGTAAAAAAAAAAGCCAAACTCAGAAAAACAAAGAGCATGTGTCATCTCTCATATACAGAATCTAGATCCAAATCAGGTGAGGACGCCCTTGTCTGAGAGTGGACGCCAGATGGAGTGGAGGGCGTAGAGTGGGAAGTGAGAAGTACCTGGTCTGTTCTCCTCCCCAGAATCTGTGTCAAACTGTAACACAGGAGCCAATAAAAACTGAATCAAGAGAGAAGAGGAAGAAGTGGGCTTTGCCTCTTGACTTGTACTCCTGACTCCTCAGCCTATCAGCTGCTGGCTCCTTATTAACCTTAATGCGTAGCAAACCGGAAGCATTAGAATAGGAGCGAGAACGGAGGGGAGGGGAGGCAGCTGCCCCCTATCTCCCAGCGACTTTGCTGAGATAACCCCACCTTTTGCACTGTACCTTTTAGCATTTTCACCGCCACCTGAATTGAGACTCCCGTTTTACTAATCCCATAGGCTGTCGCATTCATCACTCTCCCGAAAGCACCGGACCCCAGGACTTTCCCTGCAAAGATGGGGTAAGCACGTGTTAAAGATTTTGCAAGGATGCCGGGTGGTGGTGGCGCACACCTTTAATTCCAGCACTCGGGAAGCAGAGGCAGGAGGATCCTTGTGAGTTCAAGACCAGCCTGGTCTACTAAGCAAGTTCCTTGACAGCCAGAGCTACACAGAGAGAGACTTTCTGGAAAAAAAAAAGATTTTGCAAGGAAGAGGAAATACCACAGAAACTCGGATCATTGGGTCCTTACCAAACTCTAAGTTTTCTCTTGGAAACTCCCACTTGAGGTCGTATTCGCAGTCCCTGAAGTCAACGTAGAAGTACTCATTATCCAGGGGCCCAGTCACCTGGATCATCTGCAGCTGGCTTTCGTACCTAAATTGCTTCAGAGATGAACAGGGAGTCAGCAACAGTCTGCAGTGCTGCAGAGCCAAGGCAGGCATAAGCCTTCACTGAGCTTTTACCTTTTTGTACTTGTGACAGATCAGCACAGTTAAAACGATGATGAAGGGAAGACAAAGGCCGATCGTTGCATAGAAGGAGATGTTGTCCTGGATGAAAGGGAAGGGACCTACAAAGGAAGCAGTCGCTAGGCAGTGAGATAAAATTCCTGTTTGCGGTTAACAGTAGTCACCCCTCTCTATTTAGACTCTCTCAAATCCTATTCAAGTAACCACCATTCTCAGACCTGCGGGTATTCTGTGTATTCTGGGCGCCCCATAGAAAATCAAGTGTTTGTCTGTATGTGTGTCTGTGCACCATGTGCATGTCTGGTGCCCTCAGAGGCCAGAAGAGGGCATCAGATCCCTGAAACTGGAGTTATTGGTGGTTGTGAGCTGCTTAATGGCTGTTGGGAACTGAACCCTGGCCCTCTACAAGAGCAGCAAGTGCTCTTAACTGTTGAGCCATCTCTCCAAAGCCAGAGCTTTGACTTATTTGCTTGCTTCGTTTTGCATTTTTCTGAGGCATGGTCACTGGATAGCCCAGACTGGACCTGAACTTGGGGTCCTCTTGCTTCTCCACCTGGAATGGGATGTGGGCTGTGTCCACCACTCCTGGTTTGAATTAATCAATATTATCCAGCGACCCTAAACTATTAGTGCAACATTAGGAAGACTCTAAACACAACCCTAAGATATAGAACAGTAGGCTAAGAGTAAATAAGGGAATTAACAAAACTGAAAAGGACAGAAATTCCAAATCACTAAGTCTGTTTTGCTGTACCTTTGGTAGTTGTTTGCCCCTCCAGGAGTTCACAGGACTCCACAGTTCTGGTGACTCAATACCTAAGGAGAACTGGGTCCCAAAAAGTAAAATGGGACAAGAGTCTGTCTGGGGATTCTTGCCTGACTCAAAAAAGATCTCACACTCACTCAGAACTACACTGCCTTATTAAAAGTCCCCAGCAAAAGCCAGCCACTGTGGCTGACTTTGCATGGGGAATTTCTGGGGGCAGCGCGTGTTCATCACAACAGCAAATGTCTGCATACCTGGTGAGTTTAAAAGGATGGTTTCACAAGACGTGCCCATGGAATTGTGCGCACAGCATTTGACCAGAAACCCCTTTCCAGCCTGACTCATATTTAGGGTGCTGCTTGACACCCACTGTCCAAACACTTTCCTGTTAGCCTTTTTATTCCAAACTCCTTCTGGGATTTCCTCGGTGCAGCTGAAACAAAACAAAACAAAACAAAAAAGGTGGGAAGGGAAGTTAGTTGTGCGGGGTCATGGTAAGACCAGAAGTCAGGGTTTCTACCAGTGGGTCCCAAAGAAACAAGCTGTGGCCTACTGAGTGACAGCAGAGTCAGGCACGCATTTCTTCCTTAAGCTGTATTCACGACAAAAGGTCAGGGAATCTTACTCCTGTTCTCATTCTCCTTCTCCCTCTCTTTCCCCCTTCCCTCTCCTCCCACCCCACTCCCTCCCTCCCTTCCTTCCTTCTTGTGTTTTGGAATAGGGCCTCACTATGTACCCTATGCTGGCCTCAAACTCTAAGATCCTCCTGCCTCAGCCTCCCGAGTGCTGGGATTACAGGCGTGCACCACCATGTCCAGCTTGGCTCTTCCATTTCAAGAGACGTCAAGCTTCTCATTACTTGAGAGACTTGTCCGAACACTTCTTCCAGGTCCAAGAGGGTAATGGGTACCCATCAGAGGAGCAGGATGCCTGGCTGGCCGAGGTCTTTGCTAGCACTTGAGGTTTCCCTGCAGAAAGTAGCAGGCAATAAACTCATGGAAGACGGGTCTTTCTAGCAACAGCTCAGAGCTGGCTTCAGCTTAGATTGCCTATTTACTCTGGGCACTGTGTGCCCCTGGGGAAGCCCCTCATTTATGATTTCTCAGATCTTTGGTTGGTTCCTCCTTCCTCTGTCATATAGTCTTCTTGACTGTGGCTCACCTCCTAGAGGGAGCTGACGTATAGAACCTCCATCTACCTGTACACTACAACACAACCTCGGGTTCAAAATACCTGCAAAAAAAATCTAATGAAATGTATTGTCTTTTTCTTACTTTTACATAGACCAAAATGAAAATCATTAAAACAAATAAACAGCAGGTGACTCTACAGCCTTTCCTTTGTGTTCGTATCAAAGTGTCAAGTCAATAAAGTCACAGCAGAAGGCACAGGCACATAGGAGACAGAACATGTCTTGCTCTAAGGATAAATATAGAAAGAATAAATACAGCTAAAGTCAACATACAAGAAGCATGTAGCTTACAAAAGCAGTTGCAGGGGCTGGAAAGATGGTTCAGCAATTAAAAGCACTGTCTGCTCTTCCAGAGGACTTAGGTTCAGTTTCCAGCACCCACATGGTGGCTCACAACCATTTGTAATACCAGCTTCAGGGGAACAGCCTCCCTCTTCTGGTCTTTGTGGGTACTGCATGCATGTAGTACAGAGATATCCATGCAGGCAAAATACTCACATACACAAAAATATAAAATAAGTAAGTCTTTTTAAAAAAACAAAAGAAGTTTGATAGCATCCCTTCTAAGCTGTGTTTGGCTCTTCTTGGTTAAAAGTTAATCGGGCATCAGAAGTGAGAAAATGAGATATAACTTACTTCTTATATTCAGTGTGAACATTTTGGTGAACTGAGCATCATCATTTTCTGCGTGGAATATGTACTCGCCTGGCTTGTTCTTATGATCACAAAATTTAGATATGCTGTTTGAGAAAAGTTAAAGATGAATTTAGCTCAGTGTTTCCAAGGGAGGCTACAGTGAAGAATAGTCACCAGGCTAGGAGGTACCTGTATTCCAACACTTGCTACTCAAAGTGCCTGGACACACACAGCCTCACCACCAGCATGGGCAGCATTTGAGGACTTTGTAGAAATGCAAACACAGAAAGAGTTAGGGTTTGCTAGGACTAAGGCTCCTCGGAGAGATAGGAAGTCCCTGGCCCCACTCCTGCATAACTTGCTTTGACATTCCAGGATACAGACAAATGCCCAAACCCACTGACTTCTCAGATCTTTTTTTTTTTTTTTTTTTTCGAGACAGAGTTTCTCTGTGACTTTGCAGGATGTCCTGGAACTAGCTCTTATAGACCAGGCTGGTCTTGAACTCACAGAGATCTGCCTGCCTCTGCCTCCCAAGTGCTGGGATTAAAAGCATGTGCCACCACCACCTGGGGACTTCTCAGATCTTTAACTGAACTGGGCAGACTCCAATGCCTACTTGGGTTGCCCATCAAGCATGTGTTTTTACAGGAGTAACTTCATATTGAGGGTAAACCACCACACTTACTAGGCCTAGGGGCTGCTGGAGACTGTAGTGGGATGCTGGCTAGAGTCAGAGGAGGCAAGAAACTACTTAATATGCTTTCACAACTTGATGTGACAAAGACCAAAGAAAAGGAAAAAGGATTACTCAGGAGATACTGATTTTTTAAAAAATAAAGTTGTTAGAAGAGTCATATTTTTATGTATTTTATTTTAATTAAAATTTTGTATTTTTTAAAAGTTATAAAAAGTACAAATGAATGGGTCATTATGACATTTTCACACATTGTCATTATCTCCGTTCTTCTTTGTCCCCCTCCCCTGGGTTCTTCCCATGAGAAAATATTTAATTAGACTATAACTTGCTTGAAGATGAGTGTGGGAAGAGGGAAGCGTGCAAATACGGCAGGACAGGAAGGCAGGCAGGTGTAGGTGGAGTTTTTGTTGGGACTGGCGGCTCCAAAATAAACCCACAGAGACTGAATATTAATTACAAATGCTCGGCTGATAGTTTAGGCTTGTCTCCAGTCAGTGCTCACAACTTAAATTAACCCATTTCTATTCATCTGTGTGCTGTCTGGAGGCTCATTTAACTCATCTATGAACTCCGTGTTGCTTCTTCCTTGTCTGGCTCACAACTCTGGAGACCCCGCCATCTTTCTTCCCAGAATTCCTCTGGCCCTAAAATCCTGCCTAGCTCTCAGTCTGTCAGCTCTTTATTAACCAATTGCTGAGAGCCTTTATCATTTTTGGAGAAGTAGCAGTTCATATTCTAGGTATCAACCCACCAGAATTAACTTCTGATGGAGAAAATACACTAGGTGCTTTATTATCAAAAAGGCCCCAGAGAAAGGAAATTCCTTCTCACTGGGTGTCAGCAGTGAGAGCTGCAGCCTCCAGATCTTATGTAGCCCCTTACTCCATTTAACCCTTCCCCATCTCTTAAATTTGCCCACATGTTTTACAAATCACCTCTCCTCTGAGACTTAAGTTTGCCCAGACATTTCACAAGCCATTTCACAAGTCTCCTCTCTTTTGTCAAGATCTTACCTGCCTTTCTGATACTGAGAGATATGCATGCCTGGTGTCCTTGCTATTGTCGGATAATTGCTAATTGTATCTGTGGGCATATAAACTGGAAACCTTATGGGATCTGGGAGAATTTTTAAGAAGAACGTTTAGATCATTTTTAAGAAGAACATCTAAAGAGAACCTCAAGAGAGCTTTTGGAGAAAGAACTTTTGAGGAGAAAACTTTTGGAGAGGAACTTTTTAAAAGTTCTTTTAAAAGAACTCAGGGGAAGAACACTTTTTGAAGAATGAAGAGCCTTGAGAAGAACAACATGTGCATGATTTGCTGGCCCTCAGATCTTATTAGTCAGCCCAATCTGCCTGTTGTAAGCCTCCTGCATGAGCTCTTGCTAAGCAATGAGAGCTGTACATATTCATATTGTACAGAAATTCATATTGTATAGAAATTCATATTTGTAGAAATTGTTCTATAGCAGGTGGGCATGCTGAGAAGATGACTCATCAGGGACTCTGGTCACCAAGCCTGAGAAGCCAAATTTCATCTCCGGAATGCACAAGGTGGAAAGAGAGAACTGACTCCCAGCGTTGTCCTCTGACCTCCACACACAACATACTTGGCCACACACACAATCAATAACTGGATAAGATGTAAAAAATTTATTCTGAGTGAAAGAAAGGTAGGCAGGAGTCAGCATGGATGCCATCCAGAAGCCTGCTGTGCAGGATACAGATCTGAAAGTTCTCATTTAGCTCACTTTCTGTCAGCCTAACAGAGAGCTGAGGTAAAACAATGCATAGAGAACGAGCTGATTGGGGTGCACAGGTTTGGAGGCTTCAATCCACAGGTGGCCGTCCTTGTTGCTCTGGGGCCTGTGAGGGGGCACAACATGTGGAGAGTTCAAGGCACAGTGAGGAAGCCAAAGACAGGGAGTGGGGGCCATTCTCCACTTCAAGAGAGTGTACCCAATCACCCACATGCTTCCCACATGGCCTCACCAATCAAGGCTCTTTAACATCTCCTAGCACCACTCTGGGGGCGGGACAAGGCTTCAACATGTAAGGGCCCAGCTATTCCCCTCCCATCTTCAAGAAGATTGTGTCCCAAGTGGGCTATAAAACCCGTATAAGTGGAACAGGTAAAGCATTAAGTTGAAGAACTTTTTAAAAGTTCTCTTTATTAAAAGGGAGTCTCTGGCATCCAGCCTGACCTTCATAGCAATGAAAGGGCTCTGAGCTTCTGCTTCTACCCTCTGAGCATACTGCCACGTCTGGCTCTATGAAACCAGAGCCTGAACCCAGCTTTGCGGAAGTGAGGCAAGCACACCACCATCTGAGCTACTCCCGCAGCCCCCATTTCCTATCCTGGCCTACTTCAGGACAAGGAAAAATGCTGGTGAAGTGACAGAATGACTGTAGGAAAAGCCACAGGCCAGCGGTGGGGGGTGGCGTGGGGGTGGGGCAAACTACAGCAATTCCCAAGCTTCAGAAAGGGAAGATGCACATAAGCTTCCAAAGCAGAGAATGTGATTCTCTATGGACAATGGCCAAGGCCTTGAAAAGGAAGGAAGAAGAGAATTCAAACAAACAAACAAAGACCCAGCCAGCGCTGAGAGAACTGGCACACACCTGTAATCTCAGTGCTCAGGAAGCAGAAATGGGAGGATAAGAGTTCAAGGTCAAGGCCTGCAGCAATGACTCAGTGGGTTGGTCTTCTGAGAGGACCCAGATTCAGTTCCCAAAACCCACATGGTGACTCACAGATACCTATACCTCCACCGGGAGATCCAATGCCTTTCTCTGGTCTCCATGGGCACCAGGCATGCCCATACAAACATTCAGACCAACACTAATATACAGAAAGTAACAATACATAAACCCTTAAAAAAAAAAGGAGTTCAGGGCTGATGTGGGTCTCATAGTGAGCCTTGCTTATATCAAACAGAGGGAGAGAAGGAGACAGAGACAGGAGGAGAGGGATGGCTGAATGAAATGACATAGTTAGCCAGGGACCATGCCAAAAGTTCCGCTCAGGTTGGGGAAGAAACTAATGATCACACAACTGTTGTGGAATAATTTTTCTGTACACTGTGAAGATGTGTCACTCAGATTGGTTTAATAAAAAGCTGAACAGTCAATAGCTAGGCAGGATTTCTGGGGCAAAAAGAACACTGGGATAGAAAAAGGGAGTTGTCAGCCAGACACAGAGGACGGGAGGTGTTCAGGGAGAGAGAGAAAAGCCATGAGCCGGGTGGCAACATGTAGGCCAACAGAAATGTGTTAATTTAAGTTATAGGAGCTAAGCTATATATTAGAAACAAGCCCAAGTTATGGGTTGAGCTTTCAGAATTAATATAAGTCTCCGTGTCTTTGTTTTGTTTTGTTTTTTGGTGAGTTGGCGGCCCAAAGAAAAATCCGACTATGCACAACCATCTTGCACTGTGCAGAACGAAGTACAAGACTGCGTGAAGGTTTTTCTTTTCTGTCCTTTGTGCTGGCACCACAGGGTGTGGCTTGTCACAGAAAAAGCCCCTGAGGTAGTTTCCCATCAACAATATCCAGGTGGGAAACTCATCACATAATTTAGTGGGACTCAGAACCAAATCTCCAGATGGCTCTACCAATTTCCCTTCAGCCTCCTGTGTTCCAGGGTGACAGACCTGTGCCACCATGCCTGGCCTTCTCCCACCATTATGATCCCAGCAACAATCTGAGTGGCCATCAGCTGATCAGGAGACTCAGAGCCTCATTTCTTCCGGTTTTTTTTTCCTTTCTTTATTTCTTTTTTGGTTCAGGAAAACTGATTTCACAGTGACGTATCTCGGAGACTGAAACAATGTAGTGTCAGTACAATTAGGAAGAGGGGGTTCATACTGTCACCAAATCACCTTCTACTTCCTTGTATTTAGCCCCCAGAGGGAGGAGCTGAGAAAGACCAAGCTTGGTTCAAGGGCTCAGGAACCTGCTTATGATTCATAAAGAATGTTATTTCTAAGGCCAGGCATGGTGGCACATGCCTTTAATGACAGTACTCAGGAGGCAGAGGCAGGTGAATCTCTGTGATCTACATATTAAGTTCCAGGCTAGCCAGTGCTACACAATGAGATCCTGTTTCAGCTTCTAAAATCTATAATACTATATAGCTATTAAAATTATAACTAAGATATGATAGTACAACTATTAAGTTAAAGATACTTATGACATACATTTAAGACAGGGTCTCACCGTGTAGCCCCGGAAAAGAAGGAGCCAAGACCACTGTTAAATGAATAAAGCGAGATGCAACAGAGTTGGGTCTTGTGGTATTGTTTAGAGCCAAATACCTTTCCCTTCCTTTCTGTATGCATCCAGGCTTACTTCCCGCCTACCCCTAAACCCCACTCATTAAATGTCAGTTCTGCCACAGGTCCTGTCCAGAGGCTTCTGTGTCCCTGCTCTTGTCCTGAGCTAGTCATCCAGACTGAGAACACGAGGCACCCTCGGTGAGTGCCTTGGTAGGGACACAGCTGAGACTCAGGGAGGAGAGAATGAAATATTTCTGGGGACAAGTTATGACAAGCTCATGCTTTTTCTACCATGACACTAATGTGGATTTGATGTTTATTAGTAAGTCTAGATAATTACTCTAAGAGAGGGGCGAACATTCTCCAATCTTTTTTTTTTCCAGAAGTAAAAGGACACCATGGCAGCTGGAAACTGAAGGCAAGCAAGCACAGAAAGACGAGCCCCAGTAGCCCTTAGGGTGAGATTTGAGGAAGTAAATTGCAGAAATGAAGCTGTGAAGGTGGGGAAGCTGAGACTTCTGGTATACACTATGACCACACTGGAGCTTCTGCAGGCATCCAGCTAGTACACAGATGGGGAAAAAGAAAAAACAAAAACACAACCCCCATCCCCCACCCTCACCACTCTGCCACTCAACTCAGCTCTCAGAACACAACCAAGATGCTTTGCCACCCCACTCATCTCAAGCAAGCTGCTGCGTCTAGTCGGGGGTTAAGGATGTGAGCTCCTTTGGCTTATTAGTGAATTTGAAACCTTTTATTATAGAAAGTTAAACAGAGCTTGCATTACCTCCCACCTCAACCCTGAGCCTGCAGCAGAGAGAAGAGTCCGTGGAAGACCGAGAAGCGGGTTCACCTCTCTCACTGTTCAGCTCTCTTAGCTTGGGAGAGCGCTGTCTGCTTCACCTTGGGCTTTGGTGGCCCCGCTACACCGGGCACAGTTTTTATTCACTGGGAGCCTTCAAAGAAATGCACACAATAAGCACTTGGTGTCATGTGTGGTTCGTGGGAGTCACCAAGGATTCAGCTTTCTCCTAGAAGTGATATGCAGGAGTGATGATGACTCCATCACATACACATTTCCTGGCTGAGGCATTGGGCAGGGCTAGAGGGATGACAGTGCAGCCATCTTTATGGAGATTTTAAACTCAGAGCCAATCCCAGGTGACCGAAACGAGAGGGACAGAACTACTGAAGCTGGGATGGGAAGCTGCTGGGGTTCAGGCTTGCAGAATGGAGCCCTGGATGCAATGTGTTACCTAGCCCAGTGGAGTAGCCCCCGGCTGAGTGGCAGACACGGCTCTGTGATACCTCAAGAGGTTCTGTTGTGTATCACCATGTCACAACAGCTACAATATGTGTCATCTGGGGGAGAAGGAAAGTGGCAACACCTTACCCACTCACATGGCACTTTGCTTTGTAGTCCAGGCTGGCCTGAACTCGAGGTGTAGCCTAGGCTGGCCTGGAACTCACAGAAATCCACCTGTTTCTGTTTCTGGAATGCTCGGACTAAAGACATACACCACCACTACCTAAAGGGACATTTGTTAAACCAAATTTAACTCCTCTTTTACCTGAGTCAGGTTCACAAATGTCCTGGAATGCAAGGGGAGTCTAAGGCTGGGTTCTATCACACTGGTGCAGAGGAGTCAGCAAGCAGCTGTTCTGAACACAGGCTGCCTTGTCATCACACGGCTCCCTCCCTTCTGGAACTCAAGTTCTGGGTAAGAGGTTATTAGAGCCAGGCATGGTGAATTCAAGGCCAGCGTGGTCTACATGGCAAATTCCTGGACACTCAGGACTACATAGAGAGACCCTGTCCCAAAACAAGCAAGCAAGCAAACAAAGAAACACAAGTGCTCATGAGAATAGGTGGGAACACTCAACCAAGGGCTCTTTTTTTCTGCCACGAGACATCTGGAGATGTCTTTGGTCAATGATGATCGAGAGAAGGTAGATGAGCTGCTGGTACCCAGTGAGTGGAGGTCAGGGATGCTGTTTAGCCGGTCTGCAATGCAGACAGTTCTCTGCAACAGAGGGAAGATTCAGTTCCGATTGCTAGTACACCAAGCACACTGCAGGTGGGAAACCCTGCCCTCTCACTTAACCTCACACCGAATCCTCGAACACTAGGGTAACTTTTGTAGGAAGAGGTACACAGCTCTCTGCAATCGCTGCATTACAACTCTAAAGATCCAGATTGGGAGCTGCAGGGGTGGCTCGGTGGACAAAGGGCTTGCTGCACGGTAATGAGGATCTGAGTTCAGATCTGTACCCTGTAAAAGACGGGTGCCACCGTGTGCTTCTGCAACCCTCAGGTAGGGATAGGGGGGCCACACAGAGACAGGTGGATCCTGGGGCTCCATCGCCAGCCAGTCTAGCTAAAAGGGTGAACTCCAAGCTCAGTGAGAGAGCCTGTTTTAAAAAAAATAGTGGGGGAGACTAGAGAGATGACTCAGGGGTTAAGAGCACTTGTTTTTGCAGATGACCCAGGTTTGATTCCTAATACCCGCATGGTGGCTCACAACCATCCATAACTCTATTTCCAAGTAATCTGAACCTGCCACCAAGCACACATGTGATCTGATACCTGTGGTGATATATTATTTATGATTTATTAAAGCTTGTCTGAGGGTTCAGAATGCAAAGCCAGCCACATGTTGTGGTGATATCTGTGTTTTCTTTGTTTGTTTTGTTTGGTTTTTCGAGACAGGGTTTTTCTGTATTGTCTTGGGGGCTGTCCTGGAACTCACTTTGTAGACCAGGCTGGCCTCGAACTCACAGAGATCTACCTGCCTCTGCCTCCGGAGTGCTGGGATTAAAGGCGTGCGTCACCAAGCCAGGCTGCTGTGGTGATATGTTACTTGAACAAATAAAACCTGGCTGAGAGATCAGAGAGAAGGAGCAAGCCACAGCACACCTTACTTTAGCGTCCTGGCAGACAAGAAATCAGTTTCCTATTTCTTCCTGCTTATATGCCGTTTCTGCCCAGCTACCTCTTCCTGTATGTCTGTACAGACCTCTAGACCTCTATGGTTAGCTAATGGCAAACTCCATTCTGTGACCCCCAGACAGGCTTTATTTGTTCCAGCAAAATATCACCACAACAAGTCACAGAGTCAGTCAGTGGTGGCACACACCTTTAATCCCAGGACTCAGGAGACAGACAGATGAATCTTTATGAGTTCAAGGCCACTCTGGCCTACACAAGAGTGAAGAGTAACAGAGCTCACCCCTTTGGTCCCAGTACTTGGGATCCCACACCTTTAATGCCGGCACTAGGGAGGTGGAGACAGGAGTGATATAGCTAGGCAGAGAAAGGAATATAAGGCAGGAGGAGAAGGAATTCAGAGCTTTTACCTCTGAGGATTCATGAAGACAGGATTGCCATTTCAGCTGGGTAGAGGTAAGATCTACTGGTTTGGCTACTTTGCTTCTCTAATCTTCATCTTGAAGCTTGAACCCCAATATCTATCTCTGGGTTTTTATTATTCCTGTTACAGATACCCCACCAGTCACACATGTGATCTGATGCCCCACAAGGCACACTGTGGTCTGACTTCCCATCAGGAACACACATGATCTGATACCCCATCAGGCACATATGTGATCTGAGATCTCACCAGGAACACATATGATTTGACATCTCACCAGTCACACGTGTGATCTGACACCCCAACGGGTACAGGTACACATGGATAGACATGCATGCAACCAAAGCACTCATATGCATAAAATAAATAAATAATTTGTATATCATGGAGAACAATAGAGGATGACTTCCAGTGTTGATCTGGCCTCTGCATGTGGGTGCTCATATACACACACCCCACTGGACACCCCTGTCCCCAAGAAATCCAGGGGTAGAGAGATGGCTCAGGGATTAAAGGCAAGTGTTGCTCTTCCAGAAGACCTGGGTTCAATTTCCAGCACCCATATCAAGTAGTTCACAACTGCCTATAACTCCAGTTCCAGGGGCTCTGTCATAGGCAGGCACACACGTGCACGCACACACACACACCTAAAACTACTAGAAATAAATTCTGAAAAGAAAGAAAGACAGAAGAGGCCCCATAGTCAAAGGAAGAAACCGAGAAAAGCAGGCTTTTGCTTTTCAAAAATGGAATGAGAATTTCTCCCCTAGAATATAGCTGAACAGATCCCTGGGAGAATTAAATTGTCCTTTACCACAATGGTTGGGCTATTTCCGCATTTTTGTTTGAAAACATAAATCAGTTCACCTACGGGCAATGTTTTCGGTTGGCAAGGAGGTTCGATTCCTCCATTGCTCACAACCCTACTGTCACAGCGCAGCATTCAGACAGGAAACCACAATCTCTTGACGGAAAAACTGCCAGGGTTCTGTGTTCATACAGCTTTACTCCCAGACGAGAATGTGGGGCGGCTATCTTCAATAGGGCCCCCTTTGCTTTCAGCCTTCAGTTCTCTGGCTCAACAATAAATCAACTCACAAACTCATGGGGATGAGTCTAGGGTTCAGGGTTTGGCTAACACATGCAAGGGAGGGTCCAGGCTTGATCCTCAGTACCAGTGTACGTGTGTGTGTGCGTGCGCGCGCGCGCGTGTGTGTGTGTGCGTGTGTGTGGTGTGCGTGTGTGTGTGCGTGTGTGTGTGTGTGTGTGTGGTGTGTGTGTGTGGGGGTGTGTGTGTGGGGTGTGTGTGTGTGTGTGTGGTGTGTGTGCGTGTGTGTGGTGTGTGTGTGGGGGGGTGTGTGTGTGTGCGTGCGTGTGTGCGTGTGTGTGTGTGTGTGTGTGTGTGTGTGTGTGTGTGGTGTGTGTACTGAGATAATTCACTTACACAAATACAACCCTGTCATTCACAAGGGTGAGAGAGTGGAGAACTGTGCTCCGTGCTGTCTCACCTGTATCCATCCTCCAGGCCACTTTGTTCACAAGGAAATGACGTTTGAGAGAAGGTCCACGTACATCGGATCCGTGGGTATGCTTGAAACCTGACCGAAAAGCAGAACTTTTCGTATGGGTCAATTTCATACTCTTCCTGTGAGCTGGTAGCATTTATAAATCCTTTTTCTGTAAAAAGAAAAAGTTTACAAAGTAGGTATTCACATTGTATTAGGATGGTAAAATAATCTCTCTCTCTCACACACACACACACACACACATACATACACACAACTCATAAAAAAAAAAAAAACACGGTTTTACTGTGTCACTAACTTGGACCAGGCTGACCTCATAAAGACCTGCAGTAAAACAACTTTTTTATTTGCCAGTTTAATGCAAGAAAGCACAGTTGTTGGTGAGCTGTGGGTTGGGGGAAGTCCAAGAAGCAGCACAGGGGCTTCAGCCCCAGATGCCAGGCTGAACTCATCTGTTATAGTCAGGACTTTACTAGGGATGGGGCGTTAGAGCTGGATGGGTGGCTCAGAAGCTGAAAGGACACACTCCCCTTGCTGAGGACCCAGGGACAAGCCCCATGCTAAAAAATCTCCAGGTACAAATCAACGTTCCATGTGGAAAGCGAAAAGCAACACACACAAGGCTCCCTCATGAGCCTCCGTACTGTTCTGTCAAGAGCACAGCTGTCCCCTTAGCTTGCTCACATTGCTAAAGCCTGCACCCCAGTGTGACATCACCTATATGTGGTTGTTATTCTGAACCCCTTGAGGGCATCCCTAATTCCCATCCACCCAGCGTGGGAGCGGTTCTCACAGTCATGACTAAGCACATGCCCAGGACAAGGATTCACTAGGCAGGCATTTAGTACCAGGTTCTGGGATTCCAACTACAGAAGGGACTGCCCTGTCCATAGGAAGTTATGGTCTATGGAGGACAAAGTCAGGCAGACACACTGATGCCATTGCAATGTGGTGTGAGTGAAGTCAGTGGCATCCAAGTGTGCATTGCCAAACTGGAGAGGAAGCTTATCTTGACCACAGTATCCTAATCAGTCTCCTTTACAACTTTTGGCTGGAGAGATGGCTCAGCAGTTAGAGCAATGGCTGCTCTCCCAGAGAACTTCGGCTCACAGCCACCTGTAACTCCAGCCCCAAAGGAACTGACACTCTCTTCTGGTCTCTGTAGGCACTACACACACACTTTGAGGCACAGACATAGGTGTGGGGAAAACACCCATGCATATAAATAAAAATAAAAGTTATTTTTTTAAAGTTACACTTACGTACTGTGTTTTGGGTAACACATGCAGCAAAGACCACATGTAGAGGTCAGAGGACAACTTACAGGAGTCAGTTCTCTCCTTCTACCAGGGGTCCCAGGGATGGAACTCAGGCCATGATCATCTCTAGTGATTGAGCCATCCCGTCAACCTCCCTTTACAGTTTCCAAAAGCAACTATAAATACAAGTAGAGCTGAGTGTGGTGGCACACGCCTACAGTCGCAGCGCTCGGCAGACACACCGTTCGGGGCCAGCCGATCTACACAGTGAGTTCCAAGATAGCCAAGGCTACATGGGGAGACTATATCTCAAAAAATAAAACCAAACAAGAGTTTTCCTGAGCTGCCTGTGTTACCTAGGATGGTCACCAGCGCTGACTGGCTGGGATGTTTTGAAGATGAGCAGGTGTAATATCCGGTGTCGTTTCTTCCCACAGAGGACACAAAAGCCAGCAGAATGCGGATCATGGCTCTGTTTGTGGAGTAGGTGCTCATCTCAAAGTAGCTGCCCTGTGTGTTAATGAAACAGGAGTCTGCAATTCAGGCCGCCAGCCGTGCGGGGGCGCTCGCTGTAAATACCAGTGGTGCCATTACCTCCTCCAGGGCTTGGTTTTCTAGTTCCCAGGTGAGTCCAAATCCATGGTTCACATGGATGGCCTTGCACCTCATCCACAAGGGTTCCCCCACTTTCAGGAATAACTGGGGCAGTGTGGTCTGAGGAGCTTGATTTAGATCTAGAAGATAAAAATATCCCAATTAAGAAAAAAGTGAGCATGTTGAGAAGAAAGGGTGTCAGTGTTCCCAATATTACTAATCAAATCAAAATGATCTTTTTATTTTATTTTATTTTTGTTTTTTGAGACAGGGTTTCTTTGTATTGTTTTGGAGCCTGTCCTGGAACTTGCTCTATAGACCAGGCTGGCCTTGAACTCACAGAGATGCCCCTGCCTCTGCCTCCCAAGTGCTGGGATTAAAGGCGTTCACAACCAACGCCTGGCTCAAAACGATCTTGAACTGAGAATATCACAAAGGAAGAGGCCAGCCTAGAGAAGCCCTGCATTCTGTCCCCAGAAATGACAAAATAGAACAACACTCTAAAGATGGAATCCCCTTTGTTAAAGAAATCCCCACTTACAGAATCTATACTATGAAACTTTAAATGGCTTGAATGGGCCATGGAGATGACTCAGTGGGTAAAGGTGCCCACTGCCCTGTTGGATGGTCTGAATTGGATCCTAGGGCCCCACATGATGGGTTGAGAGAACAGACTCTCACAAGTTGCCCTCCGATCTCCACATGCATACTGTAGTGCGTGTGTGCACACACGCAATAAATAAACAAAGTGCTGTGAAGCATCTAAGTGGAACATGGGGGCAGAGCACACGTTCAGAGTCCCTGGGTTCGAGCCCAGCACCTAAATAAAGGCAAGTCAAACAAAGTGCTATGAAAGAAATAAAAAGAACGTCTGAAGTCGAACGATTACCTAAGCAGATGCTCTCAGTCCAAGGAATAGCCACTAACAACTCATAGGTGACAGTGCCCAGTTACCTATGGTGAACAGCTTGGTGCATTCTCGGCCCAGTTCGTTGCTCGCACAGCACCTGATGTCTGCCCCGAACAGCTCGTAGAGTACGTTTTCCTCCTTTCTGACAACAGCAGGACCTTCTTCCTTACAGCTGCAGTCAGAAGATGGGTTTCCTTCATGAAATGTTTCAGAGTGACAGATAACAGGCTGGCAGCACCACTTAGTGTAGACTGCTTACACAGCATATTCGAAGCCCTGGGTTCAACGCCACCCAGTCTGTTTAGGGGGACCAAGCTACAAAGTATATCAGAAGGGATGGAAGAAAAAAGCCATTGAAAAAGTAAGCAAACTCAACTGTGTTCAGCTTGGGAATCTCGGGACCAGCCAGCTACTCTATCTAATTAAAACAATAGTATGTGATTACTTGTAGACTTTTTTTTTTTTGGATGGGGGGCTTGGTGCCTTTTTTTCTCCTAAATAGGGTCTCTCCAGGCCGTTCAGGCTGGCTTAAGACTCCAAGTGATCCTCTCCCCTCAGCTTTCTGAGTTCTGAGATTACAGGTGTATGTCACTACACAGAAATGCTTGGTGACCTTTTTTTCTGGTTGTCATTTAAAGACAAGTAAAAAAGAAAAAGGGAAAAACTAAGAAAGGAAACAGGTGACAAGAAGCACAGATTTGGGAAGAAGAGGCAATCAGATCTCTGTGAGACCAGCCTGATCTACAGAGCAAGTTTCAGAACAGGCTCCAATGTGGTGATATATTATGATTTATTAAAGCTTGCCTGAGGATTCAGAAAGTAAAGCCAACCACAAGCTATAGAGGTCAGGTAGTGGTGGCACACACCTTTAATCCCAGGACTCAGGATTAAGAGGTAGACAGATCTCTGTTAGTTCAAGGCCACACTGACTACACAAAATTGATCCAGCCCTAAAAGAAAGAGCTCACACAAAGGTGATCTCAGCACCCGGGATCACACCCCTCTACTCCCATCACTAGGGAGGTGGAGACAGGAGTGATTATGCCTGGGCAGAGAAAGGAATATAAGGCAGGAGGAGACAGGAACTCAGAGCTTTTGCCTCTGAGGATTCATGGAGACAGGATTGCCATTTCAGCTTGGATTGGCTGCTTTGCTTCTCTGACCTTCAGTGGCTTTAATAAATCATAAACAATATATCACCACACTCCAAAGCTACATAGAGAAACCCTATCTTGAGAGAGAGAAAAAAAAGGTTGGCAATGTTTTCTTGCAATTACAGGATCATGCAGAGAGAGGCCGACACTGCCTATGGGGGTGGGGGAGGGGTGGGAGAGTGAATTCCCAATACAAACTGGAGAGAAAAACCAAAAACAAGTGTGACTTCTAAGGAAGACCACCAGACCATGGTAGTGTTGACAGAGTGACACTTGCCTGCCTCAGCAGAAATGCCTCCGCATGGCTTTCCCAGGGTATATGACAGCTTTGGGGGCTGTGACCTCACTTCTGTCTTTCTCCACTAAATCAAAGGCACTTTTCTTTCTAATTACAAATCGCCAATTTCCTGTCACCCCAAGACAAATGTTGTCACGCTGATGTGACAGCATTCCAACCTTCTTATTCTATAATACATTACATACACACATGCATGTCAAACACACACACAGTTCAGGTCATCATTTTATTTCATATTAAGATCACATTAATAGTATTTGAGACTCTGGTTTTCCTTTTCCTCTCTTCTGCTCTGTTCCATTAACTTTTCTGCACACTGACTTGGCTAGTTCGGACCACAGGGCTTCTTACCTAGTGGGAGCTCAGCTCTAGCTCAGTGAAAAGCAGAAGGTGACTTGCACTCTGTGCCTGGTACCTGCCAGGCTGGCTCTGTGGCCTCACATCTCAACTCACTCTGTCATATGGGTAATTCTGTTCTTCTTTTAAAAATCTAAGACAGGGCTCGAGAGATGTCTCAGCAGTTGAGAGCACTGGCTGCTCTTCCAGAGGGCCTGAGTTCAATCCCCAGAAACCACATAGTGGCTTGCAGCCATCCATAATGAGATCTGATGCCTTCTTCTGGCCTGCAGGCATACCTGCCGACAGAGCACTCATAGACAATAAAAACAAAAACCTGTTTATTTTGCCTGCTTTTCTTCCAGTCTCACTTTTCTGACTCGACACAGAGAGCTTAAGGATCTTGTCTGAGACCACACAGCTTGGTAAACAAAGCTGGTTCTCATGCTCTAGAGTCCATCTTTTTAAGAATTCCATAAATGGCTTCTCCAGAGTAAACAGAACGATCACAAAGTAGACATTTACTCACAAGACACTTCTTAGATATATATAAGCTCCCCTACTCAGATGCTCTGGGATCCAACAATTGAAGTTAAGTCTTCCTTTTGTAGGGAATGGCTGGGAGAGCCCTGCAGCTACCCTGTGGGTTTCTAAAATCCATTTACCAAAAATCACCCATTTCCTCCTCATAAAATCCATAGCAATCATTCTGTTGAAACGTGGAGGAGGTGTTATATCAAATTCCACATACAGTATGACATCAAGCACGGTAGAAAACAACTCACGTTCCGGCAGGAACAGTGGCCACGGACAGTTAGGTGTGCCTTACCTCTCTCCGTGGGAACTGCAGAGCACCCACTCCACGGTGGGCTCCGGAACACTCTCAGACACACACACCAGTGCGTCCTGGTTTTCCATCTTCCTGAAATAAGGTCTTCTCAGTACATACAGCTGCGTATCTGTGGCATGACAACATACTGCCACTTAATACTTAAAACTGTCTCAGCAGCCCCTCAAATCCAAACAGCTGATCTATCTTACCAGGTCATAGTCTGACTCCGCACTACCCTCGGGTGATGTCAGGGTTTTGTTTGTTCGTTTGTATGCTTGTTTTGAGACAGCGTCTCCCTGTGCAGCCTTGTCTGGCCTGGAACTTTTTTATGTAGACCAGGCTGGTCTCAAACTCACAGAGATCCGCCTGCCTCTGACTCCCTAGTGCTGGGATTAAAGGTGTGTGCCACCATGCTGGGTGTGAGGTCAGTTTTTACATATGGTCTCTTGTCAGTTTCTTGGGGTTCACAAATCCATAGATGAATAAGTAAGGTGAAGTCACATGACATAGTGTAAAAGGAGAAAAAATGAGCAAAAACAGGGCTTAGTTCTTACGCAAAGTTTAAAATCTACAACTAGGTACAAACTAATACAACAGAGAACAGGGGAAACAGAATAGGATAGAGCTAAACCTAGAGTAGAATTTAGAAGTTTAGCTTACTAGACCATTACACACACACACATACATATATATAAGCACATACATAAAATACACATACAAAAAATGACTACCCACTTTATTCAGCTACTGAGAAGGGAGATATTTTGCTTTAGTTTTGTTCCTTATTTATTTATTTATAGATGCTTTTTATATATCATTACTATTAATCTGGAGTGAATTGTAAACTGCAAGCATCTTTTCCCATCCCGTAGTAGTTTCATTTTTTAACCTAGTGATTTCTAAATTTGGTTCCAATTCTACATGGTTTTTAGGGATATCCAGGCATGCCCAACCTGCAGCCACCCTATAAGTCTCATGGTCCCAGAACAGTTATGAATGGGGACAAGACATTTGCAGACCACAATATCATGTTGCAATATTCAAAGGTTGGACACCCCTACTTCCGTTGAATTTTTTTCCTTAACTACAGCATTGAACTCAGGTGTGGTGATGTAAACCCGCAACCCCCAAAAGTAGGGAGTGAGGCAATTGTGAGCTTAGAGCCAGCCTGGGCTACACATTGAGACCTTTGTAAAAGAAGAAAAATCTTGCTGCTTGCCTCCACATGACAACCCTGTAAGTACCTTACATTAGAAACTGCGGCCTTGGGAGCTTATTACCATGCAAGGTATTTCCGTGAGTTTGGGTTCCCAAGGCAGACCCCAGATCACTTTCCCTGTGTAACTCCAACCAATCTCCCCTCCTCAGAAGACCCCTACATTACACTAAGTATCCCCCGTTTCCTGAGCTGCTCCTAATGGCAGAAATTCCAAGCACTTTGCTATCTTGATTGACCTGTCTTGCTTTTTCATCTGAAAAAGAAAATGCAAAATTAAAAATAGTATAACGCCAGGAGTGGTGGCACACATTTTTGTCCCACACATAGGTGGCAGAGGCAGGCAGATCTCTGTGCATTCAAGGGTAGCCTGGTCTACAGAGGGCTAGCCAGAAATAAAGTAAGACTCTGTCTAAAAAAATAACTATTAATTTTTTAGAATAATAATGAGGTTTGGATTGATTTATTTATTTTTTGTAACTATGTCCCACTTTTGAACACTGAGTTTATGACCAACTCCTCCTTACTGGAGTTGCAAGTCTCTCCTCCATACCGGAGTTGCTAGTCTCTCCTATTTTTCATTTCACACCTCACCACTCAGGAAATGCTGGAAAGTTGTAATTTACATTTTATTTTGGATGGCGTTTAATCCCAAGGATCTTCAGTTGTGGATGGTTGCCAGCTGCCATGTGGATGCTGGCAACTGAACCCTGTGGTCCCCTGGAAGAGCAGCCAATTCTCCCAATCACTGACCCATCTTTCCATCCCGTTTCTTACCTTTCCTTTCTTTTCTTTCCTTTTTTTTTTTTTTTTTTTTTTTTGAGACAGTCTAGCCTAGAACTCACTATGCAGCTCAGGCTGGCACCAGGCTTAGGATCCTCCTGCCTCAGATTCCTAAGTGCCAGAGTTATGACGTAGAACTTAAAGTAAAAGGGAGGCACTGTGAATATAACGGAGACACAGAGGATTTTCCGCTCAGCATACACAGCTACACAGCAATGCTGCGAGAGAGAGAAAGAAGATGCCTACGGTATTCCGTGTTCTCAGCCGGCAGGGAGCCCATACTTAATGTCCTACAAGAGGGCTGAGGAAGGGGGCAGGGGTGGAGGCTCAAGGCAGAGAGCGGCCCAGACAGCTCTGGAGCTTTGTACTTTCCTGGTTGTGTTCCTCCTGTTTCAGAGACCCTGAGGGACTTCTCAGAGAAAATGGGTGAAGTTGCTCTGTACTTGACTTTGCCCAAGGTGATATCCCTCAGGGAACATAGTGTAAGCCCCCTGAACCACATGAGTGGCTCTAACCACCTAAATGCCCTAACTACTGGACCCTGAATCCACCCTACAGAGTAAAAAACCCAATCTCTAAACATAAAATCCCACCAATCTCCACCCTGAAAAGTTCCGACCCCTTCCCAAGAAACCCTACGTAAGCCCTCTAACCTGTTCAGTTTGCCGCTGTTTCTCATCCAAGCAGAGGCAGCCACCTCCTGGCTTTTGCCCCTCCCAATAAATGTCTTGTGTGAGGTTTGTTGTGCGATGTGACTTCGTGGTATTCCTTGGCTCCTGGCTGCCAGGATACCTTTCCAGCCAAGCTGCAATGCTTACACTTAGCATGCTCCCCTGTGCTATGACTGTAAGACCACAAGTGTCACACAGGCCCAGTGTGGAGTGATGAGCAAGTCCAGACCTAGCTCTCAAGGGCCCCGGATTTGCCGGTCACAAATATGCCAGGTGTCTGCGTTCACGTCAACATGCAGGCCAACCTCAGTGAGCGCCTGAGATGAGGCACACAGAGCTCCACGACAAATGCTCTCTGTGGCCGTACACTACCCCAGATTTGCAAAGCTAAGCTGCTGACAGGGAAGAAAGCAGCCTGGCCAGTCCTGGAAATGTGCAGCGGGCAACTTAGTTGTCAACTCTGAGCCCATGGCACTGCCTCAGCCCCCAAAGACTCAAGGCTCTGTACGTGCAGCCACCTCCACAGTCACCGATAGGCAAACAGGTGTGCAGTGTGTACAGCACCGAGTCTGCACACATGAGGTCTGTGGGTAACGGGACCAAATGGACAGAAGCCAGAGAGCCCATGCTGGTGGCATCCCTGCCACCCACACAGCCACCAACTGTGCAGTTATCCAACCACTCCGACAGCTTGCACTTGCATAAACCAGCATCGTCCTCCACAGTGTTCACTGGCTACATGTGGTTATTCAGATTCTAATTAGTTCACATGAAACAAAATAGAGAATTTGGTCCCTCGGTTACACTAGCCAAAGTTCAAGTGCAGGGTCTGTGCTGCTGGGTGTAGGAGACAGGAACAGTGACTTTATGTCAGGAAGTTCTGTGACGTCACACCACAAGGCCTTAGATAATTAATCCTATTTCATTTTTCACGTGTAAGGGTGTTTGGCCTGCATATGTCTGTCCCTGCATCATGTACAGACAGTACCCAAACGTCAGAAGGGTGTTGGATCCCCTGGGACTGGAGTTGCATGTGGTTGTGAGCTGCCATGAGGATGTTTGGGACCCAATCCAGGTCCCTTGCAAGAGCAGCCAGTGTTTTTAACCACTGAACCACCTCTCCAGTCCAGAGGCATGCATTTTCATCCCCCTTTTATTACAGATAAGGAAGTTGAGTCTCGGAGAGACTCTGCCACCCTTGGAAGCTGGTGGTATTAGAAGCAGAATTAGAACTCAGAACATTTAGTCAGCATGGTACCAAATGCCTGCAATCAAATACTTGGGAGACTGGAGCAGGAAAAAATTCAAGGCAACCCTAGCTTAAACTGTTTGAGGTTAGTTTGGGAAAAATTTAAAGAGACAGAATTTTTTCATTCCCAAGTCTTCCAGTTCTTTCAGTTCTGTGTTGAAAGACCCCTGAGTATCTGAATTTGGTGGCCCCAGAGGTGAGGGAAAGTACAGTGAGTCCCAAGGCACTCCCGTGGGCTGCTGGAATACCTAGTCCCGGAGCTCTCCCGTGGGCTGCTGGAGTACCCAGTCCCGGAGCTCTCCCGTGGGCTGCTGGAGTACCCAGTCCCGGAGCTCTCCCGTGGGCTGCTGGAGTACTACCACCCAGTCCCGGAGCTCTCCAGTGGGCTGCTAGAGTACCCAGTCCCGGAGCTCTCCCGTGGGCTGCTGGAATACCCAGTCCCAGAGCTCTCCCGTGGGCTGCTGGAGTACCAAGTCCCAGAGCTCTCCCGTGGGCTGCTGGAGTACCACCCAGTCCCGGAGCTCTCCCGTGGGCTGCTGGAGTACCACCCAGTCCCGGAGCTCTCCCGTGGGCTGCTGGAGTACCCAGTCCCGGAGCTCTCCCGTGGGCTGCTGGAGTACCAGTAGTGAGCTGGACTTACTTCGTATACTCACTGTGAAGAGTACTGTGTAGTTGGCAGCTTCACTCTGAATATACAGTAGGTATTCTCCACTCTGGGTCTCTGTCACATTCAACATGACCATGGAAACAATCCCTCTGCAGAATGAGAAAGAGGACTGGCTACTCTGGAAAACACTCAGGACCAAAAGCATCAAGTTCACCCTGAGTCTCTCGAGCCTGTCCTCAAGGCTGTGACCCTAAGAGCTGCCCTGTGGTCCTGCACTGGCCTCAGCCTGAGTGCTATCAGCCTGGCTGTAACTTTTGTCCACCCTCAAAATCAGGTGAGAGGGTTACAGCATTGGGAAGCTCCATAGTTTTAGGTTTCTTACAAGTTTACAAAATATTACTAATTATTAAAACGTTTTTGTTTTTTAATTTATTTACTTATTATGCATACAGTGTTCTGCCTGCATGTATATCTATACTCCAGAAGAGGATACCAGATCTCATTACAGATGGTTGTGAGCCACCATGTGGATGCTGGGAATTGAACTCAGGACTTCTGGAAGAGCAGCCAGTGCTCTTAACCTTTAAGCCACCTCTCCAGCCCCTATTAAAACTTTTTTTAGAACTGCATCTTATATCCAATAACAAAATACTTCTTTTGTCAGAGCAAATCAAGGTTTCAAACTACATAGGTAATTTATATGTACATAAACTTTTAAAATTAAATTATTTTTGCCAGGCAGTGATGGCAAACACCTTTTATCCCAGCACTTGTTTTTGTTGTTGCTGTTGTTTGTTTTGTTTTTGTTTGTTGAGACAGGGTTTCTCTGTGGCTTTGGAGACTGCCCTGGAACTAGCTCTTGTAGATGAGGCTAATTCCAACACTTGGGAAGTAGAGGCAGGTGGATCTCTGAATTCGAGGCCAACCTGGTCTACAGAGTGAGTTCCAGGACAGCCAGGACTACACAGAGAAACCCTATCTTGAAAAACAACTCCAAAAATAAATAATAAATTATTCTTATTGTGTATGTATGAGTGTTTGCATGCATATATATGTATATGTATATGTATGTGTATACCACTTGCATGCTATGTCCATGGAGGCCAAGAGAAGGCATCAGATCTCCTGGGACTGGAATTATAGATGGTTGTGAATGGCTGTGTGGATGCTGGGAACCCAAGCTGGATCCTCAGAAGAGCAACCAGTGCTCCTAACTACTGAGCCATCTCTCAATGCCCATGATTCTATTTTTTAGAGTAGTTTTGGATTTGCCCTTCCCACCAGATATCCTCAACATTATCAATCTTTTTTTGTTTGTTTGTTTTTGTTTTTCAAGACACGGTTTCTCTGTGTAACAGAGCCCTGGCTGTCCTGGAACTTGTTCTGTAGACCAGGCTGGCCTTGATCTCACTCTGCCTCCCAAGTGCTGGGATTAAAGGTGAGTGCCTGGCATGTGCAAGGCGACACATTAGCAATATCTTTTTTTTTTTTTTTTTGGTTTTGCGAAACAGGGTTTCTCTGTATTGTTTTGGAGGCTGTCGGTCCAGCCCGGCCTTGAACTCACAGAGATCTGCCTGCCTCTGCCTCCCGAGTGCTGGGACTAAAGGCGTGTGCCACCACCACCCGGCTGCACATTAGCAATATCGTGTACAGGTCTAGTTTGTTGTAACTAAAAAACTGAGATGGATACATCATGGTCAGCTGACACCCACACATGTAATCAGCTTCCCTTTGGGGCAGCACCTCCTATGACTGGCAGATATGTAATGTCATGTGTCCATAACCTAATTCTACATTTAATTCATTAGTTCACCAGAAATAAGTTACAACAAACGTGGATGAAAGCTGGAAGGGGATTCTGAGCCAACCCAGTAGTCCAAGCCTATAAGCTCAGCATTCAATAGACAGAGACAGGAGAACCTTGAGTTTGGGGGAAAAGAAAAAAAAAGATGGGGGAGTCCAAATGAATTTCATTTTATACAGAAAATTTGACCTTGAAACCCTTACCTGTTTTGTAAATCAAAATGTGGCTGGCAGCCCAGGGAACTGTGCTTAAAGACCCAGAAGCAAGAAATGTCCCCTGGGGTGGTGACCAGTACTTGCAATGTGATGGATGCAGACTCGGCCACCTCCACAGTGGCAGCTTCGTACATCACCCCTGCACTGTGATGCCTCAGTGTACACCCAAGGTCTTCTGGGGATTCGGAAACCTATGTTGTAGATAGAACAACAAAAATTCACGTTTTTCTTAATATCAAGCCTGTTTGCATAATGACATTCTGCATATGTGGTTGTTTGGATGAAAATGGCCCCCATAGGCTCAAAGGGAGTCAGGCTAGTAGGAGTTGTGGCCTTGTTGGAGGAAGTGTGTCAACCAGGTGGACTTTGAGGTTTCAGATGTTCAAGTCAGGCCCAGTGGCTCTCTCTCTTTCTGCTGCCTGTGGATCTCTATCTAGAACTCTCAAGTTCCTTCTCCCAGAACTATATCTGCCTGCCTGCTGTCATGCTCCCCATCATGATGACAATGGACTAAACCTCTGGAAATGTAAGTCAGCCCCAATTAAATGTTTTCCTTTTTAAGAGTTGCCATGGTTAGCCTGGCGATGGTGGCTCATGCCTTTAATTCCAACATTAGGAAGGTAGAGGTAGGAGGATCTCTGAGTTTGAGGCCAGCCTGGTCTACAGAGTGAGCTCCAGGACAGCCAGGGCTATACAGAGAAACTCTGAAAAAACAAACAAACAAGCCCCAGCCGTGTCATGTTGAGAACACGTGAACACACAAATGAAAAAGTTGTGGGTACTGAGCATTGTGTGCACTGGTGTTTTCCCTGTATGTCTGTGTGAGGGTGTTGGGTTCTGGAGTTGCACAGAGTTCTAAGCTGCCATGTAGATGCTGAGATTTGAACCCAGGGTCCTATGGAAGAGCAGTCAGTGCTCTTATCCACTGAGCCATCTCTCCAGCCCTGTTCTTAACATGAACCCAGCACCAGAAAAAAGGCACAAACAGAAAAACCAAAGGGCTGGAGTGTAGCTCGACCATACAGTGCCTGCCTGGCACGCACAGAATCTTGAAGAAACACAAAACACAAGAAGGATGAAAGGCCCAGGATACGCAAGGGCAGTCCAAGCGAAAGTGATCAAGTCAAGGCAAAAGAGAAGGCTGGGAAATGAGAAGCCCCTCTGGTGTGGCAGCCCATGCCCAGGGAGAAGAAACGTTGAAGAGTTCAAACAGCGAAGAGGAAGACAGTGCAGACGAGCCTGCTCCCCGTGCCTCCTCTGCTGGAAGAGCTGCTAACCAGAGACACCCATCAGTTCAAGGGGCATATGTCTCCAGAAAGCCAGGCTCACACTCCTTGGGGACCAAAGGAACCCTGCTGCCCCACTACACTATTGATGAACTCGGTGAGTGGGGCCCTGGGACATGAGGAGACCTGATGAATGGCAGTTTGCCACCAACACTGGGGACCACAAGCAAGCCTTTCATGGCTGGCCTGTGGGTCCATATAAGGCAGCCCCGTGCTACCCAGGTCTACACACAAGCAAGAAGCTGTAGACACAGTGTTCTTTCTTTTCTTTTCTCAAGACAGGGCCTCACTATGTAGCCCTGGCTGGCTTAGAACTCTCTCTCTGTAGACCAGGGTGACTGTAAACACTAAGAGATCTGCCTGCCTCTGCCTTTGCTGGAATTAAGGTCAGGCTGCACCACGCCCAGCTTCCACTTGTTTTCAAACAAGACCCCTCTATGTAACCAAGGCTGCATGCATCACCACACCCAGGTTATACAATTTTTTCCGTAAAGTTGGGGAATAAATACGGCCTTGTCCATGCTACCTGATAGGCATTTTGTCATTGGATGTCTCCTCATGTGATGTTTCCAGATACCACCAAATAGCCTAACATGTCTGCACTCATCACAAGAACCAGAAACTAGGTTGTAAAAATTAAAACACATTAAAATGATCTAATTTTAGTCTAAAGGAGAAGAAGAGAAGGAGGAGAAAGGGTTCTATAAAGACAGCTCAGCAGTTAAGAGCACTGGCTGACCTTCCAGAGGATCCAGGTTCGGTTCCCAGCACCCACATGGTGGCTCACAACCACCTGTCACTCCACTTCCAGGAGGTCCAATGCCCTCTTTTGAACTCTACAGGCACCATGAAAGCATGAGGGGCACAGATATACACACAGGCAAAACAGTCACACACATAAAATAAATCTAAAAAAAAAGTAATGATTTATTTTTTTCAAAAAGATACAGAGTGACCCTCAACTGTACAAGAAGATGTTGAAACCTGCATAAATGAAAATGCTTCTCATCTGCAAGACTGGTAAACACTGAGAAGTCTGCCAACACATGCTGATAGTGACACTTTGAGGAAGTGGACACTCACACACTGCTGCAGGCATTTACACCAAACAACGTTCTGAAGGGGAATTCAGCAACACCTAAGCAACTCACACATGCACTTGCTGTGCGACCAGCCATCCCCACATTTAGAAATATGTCTCCAGTGACATCAACTGCAGTGCTATTTGTAATTTCGAAATATTCTAAACAATCTAAATGTCCAAACAGGAGAGTGACTGAACAAACTATGGTACATCCATACAGTGAGTATGATGTGGCTGTTTAAAAAAAAAAGAATGAGGACAGGCTCTGGGAACTGACTTGCAGTGATTTGCTATATCACTCAAGGGGAAAAGGCTTACTACAAAATTATCCTCACCAAGTGCATGATCACAAGCAAGAAAGAGGTGGGCATGAGACATGCATACATCTGCTTGTTATATACAAGGAATTCAGGACTAATACCTAAGAACTAAAGAAATCAGCTAACTGCAGGAGATAGGAGGGTTCAGTGCTAGAGATGCAGGGGAGATAATACTTCTCCGAATATATATATATTTCTAAAATAAAAGACATGAATAATATGCATGTATGTGTGAGTTCATGTGTACCACATGAGTGCAGGAGCCTGCAGAGGCCAAGAGGTATCCTCAAGAGAGCATCAGAGTAGCTGGAACTGGAATTACAGGTGGTTGTGAGACGCCATGTGGTGCCAGGAAAGAAACCCAGGTCCTCTGCAAGAGCAGTCAGTGATCTTAACTGCGGAACTGTCTTTCTAGACAACTTTTCCCCTCCTGTGTCTATTTTTTTTTTTTAGTACTGGGGCTGGAACCCCAGATTCACATGTGCTAGGCACCTGTTCTACCATTGAGCTTAACTCATAGCCTTAAATATACCCTTTTTAAAATATATAACTCTGGCCGGGAGGTGGTAGTGCATGTCTTTAATCCCAGCACACGGGAGGTAGAGGCAGATGGATCTCTATGAGTTTGAGGCCAGCCTCGTCTACTGAGTGAGTTCCAGGACAGTCTCCAAAGCTACAGAGACACTCTGTCTGGAAACAACAATATATATCTGACTTTCAGGACCCTTAATAAATTTTAAGAGTAAATAACCAGCCAGCAGCCAGGCATAGCAAGCTTTAATCCAAGACTTGGGAGGACTACCTGAATTTGAGGCCAACGTGAACTATATAGTTTCACGCCAACTTAGGCTATAAAATGAGACCCAGTGTCAGAAAGCGAAAGGTGGGAGGAGCTACACAACCAGGGTATTGTAGAAAGGCATCAAAATGGAATACAAACCAAAGTAACTCAACTTTGTTGGAAATAAATTACAAAGCTATAATGAAAAGGGTAGGACAGAAAAGAACTGACATACATAGACTGGTGTCCAATGTGGAGACTTGGATATTTAAATATTGGGCCAAACATAGGGCTAAGAAAATCTCTGAAGGGGGAGCTCATGGGCCGCAGACTGATAGCTGAGAGGCCAGTATGGAACTGATTCAGACTCCCTGAATGTGGGTGTCAGTGAGGAGGCCTTGCCATTCTTTGGGGCCTCAGACAATAGATCAGCACTCATCCCTAGCATCCAGATGGACTTTGGGAGCCCATTCCACGTGGAGGAATGCTCTCTTGGTCTGGACACATGGGGAGGACCTAGGCTCTGCCCTGGATGATATGACAGACATTGGAGATCCCCCCACGAAGTGCCTTACCCTCCCTGGAGAGTGGAGTGGGGACTGAGTGGGGGTTCAGGGGGGGCTGAAGGGGGGGTGGGGGAGGAGGGGAGGGAAAGGGAGCTGGGATTGATATGTGAAGCAAGCTTGTTTCTAATTTAAATTAAAAAAAAGAAAAGCTCTGGACAAGGAGCTGGACATGGCTTCCTAGTCCCAGTCTCTCAGGTGGCCAATGCCCAGCATACAGAGGCATGGCTACTGGCCACTGCCTGTGGTCCTGAGCCAGCCACCAGTGCCATGTGCTAAGCCAATCTACACGTTGATAGACTGGCCCTTTAAGGCTTGGTTCACCTTGTCAGAGAATGCAGCAGATGTGCATAAAGTCAGATACACACACACACACACACACACACACAAATTCTAAAAAGGTACAGTGTGTTTTAAAAGGTACTTAGGTGCTAAGGAAAGAAAAGAAAGTGGGTACATAAAAAAATAAATATTTTAAAAATAATAAAGTCTTTAAAGAGAGGGTAAAGTTATATTTTAAAAAGCCCCTTAAGGATGGGAAGTATTATAACACAGGGAGTTTGGATCTTATATGATGCTTTGTTAATTTTGAATTTGTTAAATGCTAGTGAACAGAGACCAACAGCTGTAGAGAGATATTGGATTGTGGAAGGAAGTGCTGAATTAAACCATCTTATAAACTTTAGGAGTATCTTGGCTTCAGAATGGAAGTCAGGAAATGTGTTGCATGGGGGAGAGGTTGTGCTTTTGTTTCCATAGGGTTTCTTTAAAGTTAATCAAGATCAGATTTGACCAGGGAAGACCCCCTAAGGATCTTGGCTGCAGACATAGGGAGGAAGCCAGAAAAGACTACAGGACAAGTGATTTGTATGCTGATCCCTTTACATGGAAACAACTCTGAGACTGGATGAGAAATGATAAATCTTGTTGTCTAGAGTCCTTATGACTTATAATTACATGTCATCTTTTCATATGACATGGATAGAGATCTATATTACAGTTTTGTTATGCCATCTAAATGGATTTTATAAAGTTGACAAAAGCCTTTTACCTGTTTAAACATAAAACAAAAACTCATCTGTAGCTGACACACTGCAATTCCACACTTATGTTAATACAGATATATCTGTTACCTTTATTTATTTATTTTTATTTATTATGTATACAGAACTTTATGTCTGCCTGCAGGCCAGAAGAGGGCACCAGATCTCATTGCAGATGGTTGTGAGCCACCATGTGGTTGCTGGGAATTGAACTCAGGACCTCTGGAAGAACAGCCAGTGCTCTTAACCTCTGAGCCATCTCTCCAGCCCTATCTGTTACCTTTAAAAGCTTGTGTATTTTAAGAAAAAAAAACAGACACCAGTAAAGATAAGTAGCCCAGATGATCCAGCCTCTCAGAATACCTCTGTTGTTACAGTTTCCTCAAAATTCTGCACCTGGAACAACTTTAAAACTGCTAACTGAGATGGTCCAACTTCACAGACTACTCCAGCCAGGACTTCAGATGATCTCTGTACTTTCCCATTATACAGAGACTGGAGAAAATTGCTACAGCTAGCTTTCCCAGGACTTGACCATTATCCCAGTTTTCTCAGAGTCCCCCAAAGTTGCTGCTGCCCCCCAGACAACAGAAAGCAGTGTAGAGAACAGGACACCCACATTCCTAAAAGGTGGGGTGGGTGGTTTCTGGTCACTTAGTGGATGTTTGTCATCATTTAGGAGGGTTAGCTGCAAGTTGCTATTGGTCATAGTTAGGGAAGAAACTAAGCAAAGGAGATTAGATTCAGGGATCTCATTCTGAAAAGAAAAAAGGGGGATACAGGAATGATAGGATAAAAGGATAGATTATTGCATCTACCTTTAAACTTAAAAGGCAACTATAGCAACTATAGTTGCTAATCTCAACTATTTTACAATGGTATGGATTTTTGTATATTGATACAAATTTAAGGTTGTTTTTGTTTTAACATTTCACACACACACACACACACACACACACGTTTCTACTCTGTCTAAGATATTATACCTATGCAACTCCATTTTAAAATGTAATATAGTTCTAATCCTTAGAGGCTATCACTACAAACTGTTTAGGATAATTTTTAAAATGCAGATTAGTAGCTAGTCATCTATAACAATCAAACTTGCATATGTAAGTATGCTTTCAAGGTTAAACAAATATATTTTAGATAGAAAGGTGGTCTTCAAACACTTCAGAGTCTTACAAAATATGTACTTATTAACACAAGGCTTTTCATGACAGTGAGACATGTCTGCTCCTGGCAGCACCAACTTACTTCAAAAAAAGGATGATAGGCACTGAAGAGCCTCTGTATGGAGTTTGCTTTCTTTGTTGCAAAGCTAGCCACCGGGCAAGAAACTTCCCTTGTGTCAACTGCTGACAACATGCTGTCCAAACTGGACAAGCGGGACACAAAAGAAGGTGACTGTCCAGCTTTGCCAAGACAAGGTAGGATAGTCCTTCAAAATTCTTGCTTCATGAAAGAGCCTGCCAGATGTGCTAGGCCTGGAGGCTGAAGATGGATGTTCTAACATTGCAGAGCAACCTTGGGTGACTGTCCAGGCAGCCAGCTGTTTCCATCATTTCTGTAATTTTAGAAGTTGCTTGCTCTACTTCTGGTGTACCCAAGTAATATTTTATCCTTTTGGTTCTCTGATGGGAGTTGAAGAGTAGATAGTTATACTGTCTTCTTTGTTATTATCAAAAAAGAAACTTACAAAAGAGATGTAACATTTATAAGGTTGAAAGGCATAAAAGCTTAAATTGTTCATCTAAGAAATGTTTAAAGGTCTAAAAAGATATTTTTAGGATAACAACATAAGTTAGGATAGAAAGTAGTTTAGGCATAAAATTTTAGACTCATCAATATAGGATAGTTAATAGAGTATTTTCTCTGAATTTGCCAAACGCAAATGAACTGGACATTGTAAATATAATTCTTACTTGATAATTGTTCTTATTATACATAGGTTTACTTTATTAGAGTTAAATATTATTGGATATTTTTACACTGTGTAAAGATGTATTACTGTGATTGGTGTAATAAAAAGCTGAACTTCCAATAGCTAGGCAGGAGAGCATAGGTGGGAATTCTGGGCAGAGAGAGAACTCTGGGGAAAAAAAGGTGTCTCCAGCCAGAACCAGAGGAAGCAGGATGGGCAGTACTGAGTGAGGTAACAAGCCCCATGGAAGAATGTAAATTGAAAACTATGGGTTAATTTAAGTTATAGGAATTAGTTAGGAAGAAGCCTAATTTAAGACTTTTATAATTAATAGGTCTCCATGTCATTATTTGTGGACTGGCAGTCTCAATGAGAAGGTACTACTACAATAGATAACTCTGGACAAGAAACATTGGATGTCACACAGCAAAAGACAAAACTCACTGTGCACAGCTCCGCTAGTGCCCACTGGGTACTGGGGCACAGTTCCTGTACACAGCTCCGCTAGTGCCCACTGGGTACTGGTCAGCACTTTTTTTAAGACTCGGTTACAGACTAGGATGGAATAAATAAATAAGCATGTCTCAGGTATGAGCCAGGTCTCTCACAATCATAGAGCAGTACAAAAAAGGAAAGGGGTAGGCTGGAATGAACCCTCACTGTTGTATTGAAACCACAGTTATCAGCATTAAGTTAGAGGGAGAAAGAGACACAAATGATGGAAAGTAAGTGTTACCCTGAATGGGCTCAAGATCTACACAATGTCATGAGTCTGTGATGAACTAAACAGATAATGGGGGAAAAGACATAGCTCTTCCTCATGACATAATTCCAATTAATAAACATAGAAGAAGCCAGGCATCTACCTAATAGTGCTTGGCCATGCAAAACTCCACTGGACTATGGGATTTCCACAAAGATGTCTCAAGGACAAATAAACTCTTTTTATCCTCAAGTTGCTTTTGGTCTTGGTCTTTATCACTGAGACAGACAGCAAACTGAGATAATGTCCCAGCAGAACAGGTTACACTACAACGAGAGCCTAGGACAAGAGCTCATGTTTTCTGAAGTTCGTATTGCGTGGCTATTTGTTATATTATTTCAGGAACTACTTGGTCTTCACATGTGGAGGTTTGAAAGAAAATGGCCACCAAAGGGAGTGGCACTATTAGGAGACATGACTTTGCTGGAGTAGGTGTGGCCTTGTTGGAAGAAGTGTGTAATTGTGGAGGTGGGCTTTGAGACTTCATTTATGCTCAAGATACCATCCAGTGTCTCAGTTCATTTCCTGTTGCCTTTGGATCAAGATGTAAAGACTCGATTCTTCTACTTCGGGAAAACACCAAGTGGTGGATGACACCAGTGCATCGGGAGGGCCCAGAGGACCCAGGAGCCTAGAGGACAGTGGGGGCCGGGATTAGGAGCTTCCACGGAGGCTTCGGCAGTGGTTTCAGGGGCCTCGGTTGTGGTTGAGGCTGTGGCTGTGGTAGAGGCCAGGGGGCTCGTGGAGGTAAAGCCGAAGACAAGGAGTGAATCCCCATCACCAAGCTGAGCCGTCTGGTTAAGGACATGAAGATCAAGTCCCTGGAGGAGATCTACCTGTTCTCCAAGATTATTGATTTTTTTTCTGGGTGCATCTTTAAAGGATGAGGTTCTAAAAATCATGCCAGTACAGAAGCAGACTCGGGCTGGCCAGCAGACCAGGTTCAAGGCTTTTGTCGCTATTGGGAACTACAATGGTCATGTTGGTATTGGTGTTAAATGCTCCAAGGAGGTAGCCACTGCCACCTGGGGTGCCATCATCTTGACCAAGCTTTCCATTGTCCCTGTGCGGAGAGGCTACTGGGGGAACAAGATTGGCAAGCCCCACACTGTCCCTGCAAAGTGACGGGCCGCTGTGGCTCTGTGTTGGTGTATCTCATCCCTGCCCCCAGAGGCACTGGCATCGTCTCTGCTCCTGTGCCCAAGAAACTACTGATGATGGCTGGTATTGATGACTGCTACACATCAGCCAGGGGCTGCACTGCCACCCTGGGCAACTTTGCCAAGGCCACCTTTGATGCCATCTCCAAGACCTACAGCTACCTGACCCCCGACCTCTGGAAAGAGACTGTGTTCACCAAGTCTCCTTATCAGGAATTCTCGAACCATCTTGTGAAAGCCCACACTAGAGTCTCTATTCAGAGGACCCAGGCTCCAGCTGTGGCCACCACATAAGGGTTTTCATACAAGAAAAATAAAGTGAACTAAGTCTGTTAAAAAAAAAAAAAGATGTAAGGACTCTCAGTTCCAGCACTATGTCTGCCTGCACGCTGCCATGCTTCCTGCCATGATGATAATAGACTGAACTCTGAACTATAAGCAAGCCACCCCAATTAAATGTTTTCCTTGATAAGAGTTGCCATGGTCATAGAAACCCTAAGACATCACATGATCCTCAATAAAGTCTAAGAATATTATATTAGAATAATAATGCATGATTGATTAGGAACCAAGACCAGTAGATATTCATTTAGTTTAAAGATTGATCTTTATAGGTAGTATACAAGGGCTGATGAGATAGCTCAGTGCTAAAGGCACTGAGCTTGAAGACCTGCAGGCATCCCAGGGATCCACATGATGGCAGATGAGAACTGTTGTCTTCTGATGTCCACGTGTGTGTGGCGGCACCTGCATGAACTGCACACAAATGCACAGAAACCCACGTACACAGTAAATAAGTAAAAGTTTGTATGTTTTAAATCAGTGTTTGGAACTTGGGAGATGGCTCAGAGGCTTAGGGTACTTCTCACTCAGCTGATGACCTGAGTTTGACCCCCAGTGTCCATGTGTTGGAAGACATGAGCACAATTCTGCAGTTCTCTTCAGACCCTGGCTGTACTCATGCTGTGTCGTGCACACACACCCTACACACACACACACACACACACACACTAAATAAGTATATGTAACAGAAAAAGAAAACATATATACGTGAATAGCTATTTTATTAGCTTGGAAAAACACTAAGAGTTGAAATCGGATACCAGGTAACACTCTTTTGTATGCACACAGAAACGCTACTATGCTGTGACCTGCAAACTTTGGACCTGACCTGACCTGAGTCAATCAGGAAATGATGACAGACGCACAGATATACATGCAAAAAAAAATTGGGCTCAGCTGGGATGTGCACTGTGATGGAGACTCAGTGTGTTTATTATATACAACTCAACAAGGAAGCAGGTGAGCTAATTTAGGTGTGTGTGGGAGCTCTGTGTAGGGGAGCAGTCTCAGGCTGCAGTCACCCAGGAAGAAGAAGCTGTGGTTGGTACTTTCTGAAGAAACTGTCAACATCTTTACTCAGACCTTGCCATTCCCAAGTCTGACCTGGGGAAGGGTTTACCATTCCCATGAGTCTGGGGCACTGGGGTCAATAATACACATTTACTCAGGACTTCATCTGGTCTCCACACTGTTATATATTAAAATGTCTTCATTATTAAGATGTCAGTTTGTTACAATGCTAATACCTATTTAGAAATTAAAACCAATAATGCTTCTACCAACAGAGCACTATGGTACACACCCTTAATCCCAGCACTTGGGAAGCAGGTGGATCTCTGTGAGTTCAAGGCCAGCCTGCTCTACAAATCGAGTTCTAAGACAGCTCTGTCTTGAAAAACCAAAAAAAGAAAGAAAGAAAGAAAGAAAGAAAGAACGGAGGGAGGGAGGGGGAGGGAGGGAAGGAAGGAAGAAAGGAAAGAAGGAAGGAAGGAAGGAAAAATGTGCTTAGGTTGAGGCGTTTGTGTGTGTGTGTAGTGCATACATATATATGTCTATGATATATATATATATATAATGCTATTATTGAAACCCATGTCATACTATTATTTTAAGTTAGTATTATTTCTAGTCTCTGATAATTGGAGGAGGGCAAGCCATAACATACATTTTTATATATCCACAAAAGAAAACAGAGTTAGTGAATCCTAAACTGGAAATGTGCATACAGTTAGTTGATGTATTCTTATTTGATGTATAGAAATGTCTAATATTTTCAGTTCTCTGTCATGTAACTTCCTCATTTGAGTGCTTTCACTAAACATATATTTTAAGAAGTAGACAGGTGGGGATAACCCTGTTAGATGACTAGTATTGAAGAGAGGGGGTTGGAGAGTTGCCTCAATGGTTAAAAAAACTGGCTGCTCTTCCAGAGGCTGGTTCAGGTCCCAGCAAAGGCATGGCATCTCACAGCCTTCTGGAATTCAAGTCACAGGGAATTCAATGTCCTCTTCTGGCCTCTGTGGGCACCAGGCATGCACATGGTGCACAGACATCCATGCAGACAAAACACTCACACACCAAAACAAATAATAACAATTAAAATAATAACAAACTTTTGCCGGGCAGTGGTGGTGCACGCCTTTAATTCCAACACTCGGGAGGCAGAGGCAGGCAGATCTCTGTGAGTTCGAGACCAGTCTGGTCTACAAGAACCAGTTCCAGGACAGCCTCCAAAGCCACAGAGAAACCTTGTCTCGAAAAACCAAAATAATAATAATAATAATAATAATAATAATAATAATAATAATAATAATAAACTTTTGAAGAGAGAGGAACGAGCTGGAAAGGGGCTCAGTGGTTAAAAGCACTGACTGCTTTTGCAGAGGACCTAGGGTGGATTTCCAGCACCCACAGGGTAGCTCATAACTGTCTGTAACTCCAGTTTCAGGGGATCTGATGCCCTCTTCTGGTCTAGGTGTGCACCAGGATGCACATGGTGTACATACATACATTCAGGCAAAACATTCGTACGTATCAAATAAAAATAAACAAATCTTTAGAAAAGAAAAGGGAAATGTAGACAGTGTAATGGATCAGTGGGCAAAGGCACCTGTTGCAAAGCAAGAGAACCAACTTGCTCTGGTTGTCCTCTGACCATCACACCAGCTCCCTGTACACACACACACACACACACACACACACACACACACACACACACACACACATACACACAGGGGGCGGGGCTCACACTTCTCCACACTAGGTATACATACATACCCTTTCAAATCCACACCCACATGGATCTCCCCATGTGCATGTGTGAGGGAAGCACACTAACCCTCAGTGCTAGAAATCCAATCCACAGGCTCTCACACCCCTGGAATATGGTTCTTGATGTCCTTTGCAGCAAGGCAGCTGGCAGTATAGATGCTGCTCCACCGATAAGAGTTCAGTACACTAAACGGATAGCAGTGCCCACTGAGTCATGACAGGTTCCAATAGCCTACAAAGTATAGTCTCTAGAGTAAAACGGAGGAAGCCACATGCTCCTATTACTTTACCATGATATATGACGATGACTTTCCAGCTGATGAGCCATTGTTCTTATGACTGATTAAAACACACTTGATCACAGGCAGATCTTGGTTTGTAATGGTCTCAAGAATTGTTAAGGACAAAACAACTGTAAAACAAAACAAAAATAATGACATTAGTATACACACACACACACACACACACACACACACACACACACCTCAGAAATAAAAGAAGTGTTTGGCTTGCCACAGAACAAAGAAAAGATTCCAGCTGTGCTCCTGTGTACTAACACACATGGGATTCCAGCTGTGCTCCTGTGTACTGACACACATGGGATTCCAGCTGTGCTCCTGTGTACTGACACACGTAGGATTCCAGCTGCGTTCCTGTGTACTCTGACACACACATGGAATTCCAACTGTGTCACAATATCTGCTAAAATGAGACCTTCAGTTTTTTCTATTATTAAATTTTATCTTCTCTGTGTGTGTGTGTGCGTGTGTGTGGTGTGTGTGTGTGCTGTGGTGTGTGTGTGTGGTGTGTGTGGTGTGTGTGTGTGGTGTGTGTGTGCGTGTGTGTGTGGTGTGTGTGTGTGTGTGCGTGTGTGTGGTGTGTGTGTGTGGTGTGTGTGTGTGCTGTGGTGTGTGTGTGTGTGTGCGCGTGTGTGTGGTGTGTGTGTGTGTGCTGTGGTGTGTGTGTGTGTGGTGTGTGTGTGCGTGTGTGTGGTGTGTGTGTGTGCACTCACACGCGCGTGCCACAGGTCAGAGCAGCTGAGCTTTTGTGGCAAGCGCTTTTATCCACCGGATCATCTTCTGCTTCTTCATAGGATAGCAGGTGTGTCCTCTCGCTGTGGCTTTTCTTCTGCCTTTTTCATTACTGAGACAGAGCTTTGCTCAGTACTCCTTCTAGCCACAAACTTCTGCCTCAGGCTCTCAAGAGCTGGAGTGATAGGTGTGCGCCATACAGGGACACACTGTGGCTTTAATTGCCCTGTTGAATTATAGTGTTTAGTATCCTTTCAGTTACTTTAAAATGTTCTCTAATTTCTGTCATTGTGGTAGCACATCTCTTCAGATGTTTTGACCAAGTCAAGTGTTGTAAGATTTTATTTTTAGTTTTAGAAAGTTGTATGTGATACACGATGCTTTTAACAACTGTGCATGTGTGTCTTTGATCTGGTGGTCTCACTGAGGTTCATCAGTTTAACTGATCTTTTATCAATCTTGGTTACATTGACTTTTTGCCATTGTTTTGCTTTTCTTGTTCATGATTATTTTCTTTATTTTGCTCATATAGAGCTTGTGGTAAGTAGTTTGAATGTAATTGGCCCCAAAAGCTCATAGGGAGTGGCACTATTAAGAGGTATGACTTTGTTGAAGTAGGTGTGACTTTGTTGGAGGAAGCATGTCACTGTGGGGGTGAGCTTTGAGGTCTCCTATGTTCAAGCTATGCCTAGTGTGACAGTTCACTTCCTGGTGCCTGTGGATCAAGATATAGATAGAACCCTTAGTTCCTTCTCCAGAACCATGTCTGCCTGCATGCTGCCATGTCTCAACATGATGATAATGGACTAAACCTCTGAAACTAAGCCACCCAATTAAATGTGTTCTTTTATAAGAGTTGTCATGGGGGCTAGAGAGACGGCTCAGTAGTTAAGAGCACTGGCTACTCTTCCAGAGGTCCTGAGTTCAATTCCTAGCAACCAGATGGTGGTTCACAACTATTTATAGTGAGATCTGGTGCCCTCTTTTGGCCTGCAGACATACATGCAGGCAGAACATGGTATGCATAATTAAAAAAAAAAAAGAGTTGCCATGGTCATGGTGTCTCTTCACAACAATAGAAATTAAAACAGAGTAAAACAGAGTTTAATTTGACATTTTCTTTCTGCTTCTTCTTTTCTTGTCTGTTTTGTTGTTGTCGTGTATTGTTGTTTGAGACAGGGTCGTCTCTCTACCCAGTCCTGTTGTCCTGGAAGTTACTATGTAGACCTGGCTGGCCTTGAATTAAAAATCCGCCTCTGAGCCGGGTGGTGGTGGTTCACGCCTTTAATTCCAGCACTCAGGAAGCAGAGGCAGGTGGATCTCTGTGAGTTCGAGACCAAGCCTGCAAGTTCCAGGACAGCTTCCAAAACCACAGAGAAACCCTGCCTCGAAAAAACAAAACAAAACAAAAATCCACCTCTGTCTCCTGAGAACTGGGAGCAAAGGCAATAGACCACTATACCTGGCTTCCTTTTGTTTCTTATACTTGAACGTGATGCCCTTGATTTGAGATCTTTATTCTTTTAAAATGTCTCACACCTGTAAGCCCAGCACTGGAGAAGCTCAGCAGTAAGACAATTTCCATGAGAAAGTTTGAGGCCAGTCTGGGCCTTAGAATGAGACTCTGTCTCAAAATAAACAAACAATCATCACACTCTAAAAAGAAAAAGCTCTAATTAATAATTAATAAGTAAATGTCTAATAATAAGCTAACCTTATAAATTTGGGTCTGGGTTATGACTCTGTAATAGAGGGTTTCCCTCAAATGTGTGATGTACTTGGTTCAATCCCTAACACCAAAACAAACAAACAAACAAACAAACTTGGGCTAGAATGATGGCTCAGTTGTAATTTCTGCTCAACTACAGCCTTAGAGGCTTCCCACATATTACCATAGTCATCTCATTTTCATTGCCATTCAATTCAAAATACATTTGATTTTCTGGTTTCCTCTTCATCCGTGGACCCTTCAAAACTGCTTTGATTTCTCAGTAGTTGGTGACCTTCCAATTTTTTTTCTGCTGGCAATTTCTAATTTAATACCCTTTCAATCAAAAGCTCTATCTTGTGTTTCTGGAATCTTTCAGAGTTTGTTGAGCTGTGTTTCATAGCTCAGAGTATACTCTGTAAGTACATTCACTACATGTACTTGGAGGGAGACAGGATTGGGGAGCGTTTGACTGCTGCCATCTTGTCATCTTGGTCGAGAGGCAGCCAAGGCTTCTCTCTCCCTTATTTGTCTCTTTGTCCTCACAGTGCTAATTACTGCGGGAGCGCTGCACTCTGTGGGGATGCCAGTGGGTTTATCCACCTTTCCTTGCAGCTCAACCAGGATTCCCTACACATACTTCCAAGATCTGTTACTGATCAGGAATGTTCTGTTGAAGAAACAAGCCTCACAGCATTGCACATGCTGTTAAAGCCCCACTAGCTGTTTAGATTAGTGTTAGCATAAAACTTTCCCTTCATTTAATTAATTAGTTAACTAATTTTGAGGCAGGATCTCAGTGTATAGCTCTAATAGTCCTGGCACTGGTTCTGTAGAGCAGGCTGGCCTTGAACTCACAGAGATCCTCCTGCCTCTGCCTCCCTGGTGCTGATATTAAGGGTGTGCATTGCCACACTCTATTCCTTTTAGCCTGCGATGTTCTCATATGCAGCACTGACTTCATTTGTATGGTACAAAGTTTGAACTTCTTTTCTTAATGAAATCTGACCAACTTTGCCTTTTAAAACATTGATTTTCATTTTCATGTTTTAAATAAAACTATTTTAAAGAACTTGCCAATAAAAACAGTGCACACCAAAATTAACCTTTTTGTTGTGATACTGGTGTTATTTAAGCTCATGAGATTATTAGTGTGACTAAGCTTGACTCCATCATCCTGTCATTTGATTCTCTGTCCTGTTTGCTCTTAATCCCCTTGTCTTCTTTTTCTGCCTCCTTTGAGAATAGCTGACTTTTTACATTATTTACGTGTGTGTTCATGCACACATGTGTACACCCCCATGCATGTGCATATAGAGGCCAGAGATTGACATTTGATATGTTCTTCCATCACTCACCACTTTATTTTCTGAGACAGGGTCTCTCTGTTTCAGCTAGACCAGCCATCAAGCCACTGGACTCGACCTGTCTCTACATCCCCAGCACTAGAGTTATAGAAGCATGGCCTTTACATAGGGGTGCAAAGAATTCAAACTCTCAGAATGAAGGTATTTTCAGGTCACTTCTTGTGTGACAAACTTTTTCTGGAGGGACACACATGTCTATTCAACCTAGATAGGGAGCCCACGACAGAAAGTAGAATGCTCTCGAAGTCTAGCTTGCTGAACCAACGAGTTTTACTGGAGTTACCTACATGAATATGGGTGAGGGGTTACCTAAAGGAGAAGAAATGACTCAAAGACAGCTGCATCACCAAAGCCTACCCCAGCATGGAGAACAATTCACAAAAGTCAGGAACCTGGAGCACACTGCATAGCCTGCAAGCAGCTCAACAGGTTGGTGAGCATCCTTTCCAAGGGACTCAGTTGGTCTAAACACCTTTCAGGCAGCTCTGCTAGTTTTTGTTTCTTGCCAGCAGCTGGTTGATCATGGTTATCTCAAGAGTCTTTTCTGCAGCTCTTATTGCTTACTCTGGTAGGGACCTAGTGAATCTGGCCAGTTTCAGGGACTTCCTGAGCTCTTTTTTGAGTTAGTTACTACCCTGCTTAAAGAGCTTCCCTGCAGGATGGAATGCTTCAATTTCAGAGGAAACTGTTACACAACACAACTCCAACAAATAATCTGTATCCATATCATACAAATAACTCCTAAAACCCAATAATAAGAAAATAATCCAATAACAAAGTAAGGTAATGATGAAGTGAATAGAAATTACTTCTCATCATCAGTTGCTAGGGAAACACAACTCAAACCACCACACGTTGCTACAACGTTGTTAGGATGGGGTGGGGAACAAAACACCAGACTACAACACAGACTGGGAAGGGGACCAGGGACAAAAACAAAAAACTGACTGCAGCACATGCTGACAATGGTGTTGAGTAACTGCAGTCCCCATGGCATAATCACTTGTAAACACAAATTGGTTAAGACAACAGTTGAAGCCGGGTGGTGGTGGCGCATGCATTTAATCCCAGCATTTAGGAGGCAGAGGCAGGTGGATCTCTGTGAATTCGAGACCAGCCTGGTCTACAAGAGCTAGTTCCAGGACAACTACCAAAGCCACAGAGAAATCCTGTCTTGAAAAACCAAAAAAAAAAAAAGGCAACAGTTGGGCCAGGCAGTGGTGGCACACCTTTAATCCCAGAATTTGGGAGGCAGAGGCAGGTGGATCTCTGTGAGTTCAAGGTCAGCCTGGACCACAGAGTGAGTTCCAGGACAGCCAAGGCTACAAAGAGAAACCCTGTCTTACCCTCTCTCCCCAAAGACATCAGCTGAGAATTTATATAGCATAAAATTCATCCACACAACACCATGTATTTATGCAGGAGAAATTAAGACTATCCTTACATGAACCACCTGTACTTGAACACTTATAAAACCATTCATAATCAACAAAAACCAGGAGAAAATCAATGGCCAGAAAAAGTCAGCTTAATGAATAAACTATGACATATCCACACTAAACAACTGAAAGGAAAAAAATACTGGCATATAACAGCATGAGGAAGCCTCAAAAAAATTTATGACAAGCCAGCCATGGTGATGCACACCTTTAATCCTAGCACTCAGGAGGCAGAGACAGGTGAATCTTGTGAGTTCCAGGCCATCCTGGTCTAAACAAAACAACAAAAAAGCCTAAAACATTATTCTATGTGGGTAAACAAACTCAAAAGACCACATATACAATTCCATACATGATCTTTTGAAAAGGGGAAAAAATAGGAACAGAGAAGATATTACTGGTTGCCAGGGGTTAGGTGTAGAGAATGGGGTTGTTGACACTGGTCATGAGGGAACTGTGGGTGGATATGGAAATGCCCTGCATATGGATAGTCATGGCAGTTCTAAGACTGTCCCTAATACACTCTGGGAAACTGGCTTTTTGTTTGTTTGGTTTGGTTTTTCAAGACAGGGTTTCCCTGTGTGGTAGCTCTGGCTGTCCTAGAACTCACTTTGTAGACCAAACTGGCCTTAAACTCTCAGAGATCCTTCTGTCTCTGCCTCCAGAGTGCTGGGATTAAAGGGGTGCACCACCACTCCAGGCAGGAAACAGACATTTTAAAAGGTGAAGTTATTATAGAAATATGACTCATCACATCTGCCTTTAAAAGGCTGATGCATAATTTGACATCATCAACTCAAAGGTTCTTTTCCAAGAATCTATTCCAAAGTCTTGGTGGAAATTCCCAGATTGTGGTTGCAAATCATTCTAGAGCCCTAAGGGAGCTTTGAAATTAAAAAAAAAAAAAAAAAAAGGTGGGGAGGCAGGGACTGGAGAGATAGCTCCAGAGGTCCTAAGTGCAATTTCCCAATTCCCAGCAACCACATGGTGACCCACAACCATCTATAATGAGATCTGGTGCCCTCTTCTGGCCTGAAGGCAAACATGCAGACAGAACACTGTGTGTATAGTAGATAAATTAATTAACCTAAAAAAAAAAAAGGCGAGGGGGCTCAAAAAACTATATGCTTTGAAAGAAAAAGAATTGTGGAATATTAAGTTATGTAAAGATGTTACATTTTGCAGGGTGGTGGTGCATGCCTTTAATCCCAGCAAGGGGGGCAGGGGAGGGGGCAGAGGCAGGAGGATCTCTGTGAGTTTGAAGCCAGCCTGATCTACAGAGTGAGTTCCAGGACAACCTCCAAAGCCACAGAGAAACCCTGTCTTGAACCCCCCCAAAACCCCAAAAACCAAAATAAAACAAACAAAAAACCTCCATAACTTTGCTTCACAATAAATAAATAAATAGCTAGATAAACCGAAGTGTGGTAATTCATTGGTGAAAACCCTCCTCAGCTTACAGTATTCAGGAGGCAGGGGCTGGAGGAGCACCTCAACTCTCAGGCAAGGCTGGTCTGCATGAGTTCAAAGCTATTAAGAGCTACCCAGTGAGACTCTCTCAACAAACACAAAACACAGAGTAAATATCTACTCTCCAATGACAGAGCTATGGATTTAGATTGTATAGGAGAATGCCTAGACACATTGTTTTCTCTTTCTTTTCTTTTTTTTTTTTTGAACAATACCAAGAAAAGTTCAAATTGTTGTACATGTGAGCATTTGCTTGACTATACCACATGTATGCCCTATAACTTCAGAGGCCGAAAGAGGGCGTCAGATCCCCTAGGACTGGAGTCACAGATGGTTATGAGCTGCCGTGAGGGTTTGGGGAACAGAACTTGGTCCTCTGTAAGAACAGAAGTGCTCTTAACAGCTGAGCCATCTCTCTAGCGCCAATGCCTCGATTCCAAGTGACGTCTTGTGAGGCAAATAGGTCTAAGTGAGAGCTAGAGACCTGCGTTCAAGTTCCCCTGTGGGAGTTTAGTTTGGATAACACGGAATTTAAACAAAGTTAACAACCTCTCTGAGCCTCATTTTACCACCTGACAAATGAGGGTGACAGATTAATCTGCTTTTTTGTTTTTTCTATTCATACTCTGTACCTTTTCCCTGAAAACTGTCACGATTTTAACTACCACCTATTTGCTTGTAGGCTCCAAACTTTTGCCTCTAGGTCTCACACCTCTGAATATATATAGTTATAGATATGGGTGTCTTCAGTTAGTATCAACACCCACACTGTCACCAAAACTAGACATCTAGAGATCAGAGCATCTTTGCTGTGAACTCTTGGTATCAAAGGATCCTCCTGCCTCAGCATCCCACATTGTTGGGGCTGCAGGTATGGCCATTCACCTAGCCCCAGGAGATAGCTCTGAGTCCTCTTCTGCCTTCATTTCCCATCCAAGCAGTAGCCACACCCTAACATTTTTTGCCTTCTTGATATCCTCAAATCTTCCCTCAGTTCAGCCTCTGGATTACCATTGTCACGATTAAAGTCTTGACTGTTTCTGGCCTGGACCACTGCCTGCAGCTTCCTCGCTGGCCGCTGTGCAACAGTTCAGCAGACCCACTCCATCCTCCACACAAACACCACACACCCTCCACTGGAAACCCTCCGTAACTCACAGCACTGGTTCTTCCCTTATTTGGACTCCCTCACAGGCCCCTTTGAAACTCAGTGAAAGTTATGGACACTTTCTCTTTAAAGTAAATAAAGAGCTGGGCAGTGGTGTTGCACACCTTTAATCCCAGCACTCAGAAGGCAGAGGCAGGTGGATCTTTGTGAGTCTGAGGCCAACCAGGTCTACGGAGCAAGTGCCAGGACAGCCTCCAAAGCTACACAGAGAAACCCTGTCTCAAAAAAAAATCAAGAATAAAAAAAGTAAATAAATAAAATAACATAGTTGGATGACAGAGAGAAAGAGAGGAGGAAGGGGAGGGAGAGAGGGGAGAGGGAAAGAGAGGGGAGAGGAAAAAACAGTGTAAGGAAATCAACCAGAGATTCTTGGCCTCTGTGATAAAGGTCAAGCTCCAGGCCATCAAGATGGCTCTGTGGGCACTTGCCACCAATCGTGAGAACCTGAGTTTTGATTCCTGGGACCTACATGGTAGAATGAGACTGTTAGTGTTCAGACATCTGTACTGGCCTGCCCTTGGGGTTCTGACAGGATTCGCCCTCAGCTGCAGACACTAAGCGCACCAACTGTGCACATTCACTGTGTTCCCTTTTAAAGGACCCTGCCCACCTCCCACCTCCCATATCTCTCTCTGCCTTTCTCTTCTCTTCTGCCACTCTTGTCCCCAGAGGCCGCTCTCCCCTCTCCTCTCCCCTCTTTTTCCATTCATTTTCTCCCAATAAAAACCCCTCCACCCAAGCTCTGTCACATGGTGTCTTTCTCTGGAGTGCTGCTTTTTAAAATTACAACAGAAAGCCGGGCGTTGGTGGCGAACGCCTTTAATCCCAGCACTCGGGAGGCAGAGACAGGTGGATCTCTGTGAGTTCTGAGGCCATCCTGGTCTACAGAGCGAGTTCCAGGACAGCCTCCAAAACAATACAGAGAAACCCTGTCTCGTAAAAACCAAAAAAAAAAAAAAAAATTACAACAGAGACAACCAACTCTCTCAAGTTGTCCTCTGACCTCCATACACGAGCCTTGGCACTCCCACACACAATTGAATGCATGCACACAGACACATACACACTAAGTATTAAAAAAATCAAATTTCCTATGCAGGGCAGTGGTGGCATATGCCTTTAATTCCAGCATTAGGGAGGCACAGACAATCAGATCTCTGTGAGTTTGAGGCCAGCCTGATCTATAGTTCCAGGATAGACTCCAAAGCTACAGAGAAACCCTGTCTCAAAAAAAAAAAAAAAGCCAAAAAGAAATCAATTTCCTGAGTTATAACCTTGAGACTGAATTGTGGTTTTGCTCAGGTTTGTTACCTGTGAACCTTGTTCCTTGCTAGCCCAATTGCTGGGAGAGTCCTCACTCTCTGCTTTCCAGTCACCGATCACACACCTTCCCAGCCACGGTTGGAATGGTCTCCTCTGGGAACCTTGGCCTCCTTTTCTGTCTGGGTTAGAGGTCACGCTTCTGTAGATGCTTCTAAAAGTGCGTCAGTTGCAGCTCCGAGACTCTTGCTGCTGGCGTCATAGCGTTAGCCTGGGAATCCTCTGAGGGCAGTACTGGGCCATTTTGGAAGTCGATGTATGGTGTCTGGGAAGGTGCTCAGGACAGAACTAGGTCCTCACGAATGCTGGGCTGTAACACTGAGACATACCACATCCCTGCTCAGAAGTACTCAGAAGAAGTGGGGGACAGGAGGCGGGTAGGGAAGCCTTACATACAGGACTGACTCCCAACCCTGACTCAGTGTCTTCCTTTCTGCAAAGGAAGCCCCTATGGGATTCATCTGATGTTCAGAAACAGGAACTTCAATTGCAGAGCCGTCGCCACCAGCATGTGTCCTATTTGCATTGTGAGTCCTAAGATGTCTATCTGCATTTCCTCCAAGAATAGGACAGCATTAGGAAACCTGACTCTGATCACAGAGGATTTTGAAGACTGAATTTGGTGGGCATCCTATAATTAAAACACTGTATTGGAGAGGAAGAATGACAATATCTCCTGCTGCAGTGTAAACTGTAAATAGTTCTATAGAGGACTCTTGGCCCCCAATCAACTAATAATGACAGTCGTGAAACAAAGATTTTTTTTTTACTGTTTAACAACCCCAAAAAAATACCAATAGTTCCTCTTTTAGGATCTTATGCAATTCCTCCAGCCACAAAAGAACACTGTGTGTGTGCTTCATATATTTTTATATTTCCTTCACATGTGTTAGTATCTAAAGAACAGAATGGTATGAGTCAAGTTAACGACCACAACAGCGTTCATTAGTTCATGTCCACGGAGGAGACAGCCACTGGAAAAACTACCCACACCACGAAGGCGCAGGGCTCACACCCCATCCCTTAAAGACAGAAAAACTTCTGACCTTGTAACTATGACTAAAGCCTCCTTAGAGCCACAGTGAGGGTAAGTCTGAAGATGAACAGAGACAGACAGACATGGTTACCCCGGCACTTGGAAAACTGAGATAGGAGGAACTCAAGATCCAGGTCAACCTTGTCTGTGAGATTCTTTGTCTCAGAAAAGAAAAAAAAAATCAACTACACCACAAACAAAGATAACTCAGACTCCAAATGCTCTGCTTGGGTAAATCTCTTCACTGGAGGGTCATCAGCTTGTCTGAGGGAATGAAGGGCGGGCAGAGCAGCAGGATCAAGCTACGCAGTATGCTAAGCCAAATTTGTACTCCCATTATCTGCAAGGCCCCTTTGGAACTCCTGGGGACTGGGTGTGGTAGCACACACACCTGTAATCCCAGAACTAAGGAGGCCAAAACAGGCGGACTTGAGGCACCTTGGGATACCACCTGAAAAAAAACCCTCCTAAAAAGCCCAAAAGAGGAGAGGGGAAACGATAAATTTGCAGTACTTTGTATGCTAATTAAATTTTTTTGTTTGTTTGTTTTTCGAGACAGGGTTTCTCTGTGGCTTTGGAGGCTGTCCTGGAACTCGCTCTGTAGACCAGGCTGGCCTCGAACTCACAGAGATCCACTTGCCTCTGTCTCCCGAGTGCTGCGATTAAAGGCGTGCGCCACCAACGCCTGGCTGCTAATTAATTTTTAAGAATAAAATTTTACAGTGCTCCTCAGATTATCTGAGCTTTTTTGTTTGTTTGATTTTTTGTCAAATCAAAACTTCACCAGGAGCCAGGTGTGGTGGTCCATGCCTTTATTCCCAGCACTAGAAGACAGAGGCAGGTGGATGGATATCTGTGCATTTGAGGCCAGCCTGGTCTACATAGTGAGTTCCAGGCCAGCTCTTTCAAAACAAAACAATACTTAGGAGGTATTTTGAATAAGCAATCTATAAATGGCAATCTATAGATATCAACCTCCCTCCCTCTCTCCCTCCTTCCTTCCTTCCCTCCCTCCCTCTCTCCCTCCTTCCTTCCTTCCCTCCCTCCCTCTCTCCCTCCTTCCTTCCTTCCTTCCCTCCCTCCCTCCCTCTCTCCCTCCCTCCCTCCTTCCTTCCTTCCTTCCTTTTCTTTCTCTTTTGATGGCAATCTCCAACATGAGATGCATATTTTATTGTCAGGGACTCCTGCCACACTAATTTCTTAGTATCATTAGGGAGTAAAGACACGACAGGCACAGTTTAAATCGAGAAGATGGTATGGGGAAGCAGGGAGGTTCTCAATGGAACACAGATACTCTCTGGTGATAAAATGTAGTCAACACATTTGTTCAAAGAACCATTTAGAAAACTGCTTCTTGCTAGGTGCCATGGCCTGAGATATGGTAGCTTAAGACCAGCCTAGCTGACATAGTAGAATGACCATCTGGAAAATCCAAAACAGCCCCCAAGCCAGGCTTCAGAATGTATCCTTATAGTCCTAGCACTTAGAAGGCTGGGGCAGGAGGATCAAGAATTCAAAGGCATCCTTGGTTACATATTAAATTGGAGATCAGCCTGGATAATATAAGACTCACTCTCTGTCTCTGTCTACTCTGTCTGTCTGTCTGTCTGTCTGTCTGTCTGTCTGTCTCTCTCTCTCATACACACACACACACAATTCCAAACCCAAACTGTTTCTTCCCTAAATGCAAAAATCATATTTGTTTAGATGGTAGTGGCCCACACCTTTAATCCCAGCACTTGGGAGACAGAGGCAGGTGGATCTCTGTGAGTTCAAGGCCAGTCTGGTCTACAAACCTAGTTCCAGGATAGCCAGGGATACACAAAGAAACCCTTGAAAAAAAATCATATTTGACTTTGTGACAGATCATTCATTTTACCCCAAATGCAAGTGCACTGCCATTTCTATGAGCATATAATACAATCTATCTATATTCAAGTAGTTGCACAAGGTAATGCCCTTGGAATTCCTATTCTTTTTTTTTTTTTTTTTTTTGTTTTTACAAGACAGGGTTTCTCTGTATTGTTTTGGAGGCTATCGGTCCAGCCCTGCCTCGAACTCACAGAGATCTGCCTGCCTCTGCCTCCCGAGTGCTGGGACTAAAGGCGTGCGCCACCACCGCCCGGCCTGGAATTCCTATCTTATCTAGTTGAAACTTCATTGAAGCATGCTGTTTTTATTTCATTTTTTAATTTTTTTAACCTTGTGTGTACTTGTGTGGTTCACACAGCAGTGCAGGCATGTACAGGCCAATGTGTATCTCTGTGAGTTCAAGGCCAGCCTGGTCTAGGGTGACTGAGTTCCAGGACAGACTCCAAAGCAATACAGAGAAACCCTGTCTCGAAAAACCAAAAAAAAAAAAAAAAAAAAAAAGAAAGAAACTAAAGCATTAGAGTCCAGAGCAATGAAGAAGGAAAATAAATATGGTGATATAAATGAGAATGACCCCCATAGGTTCACATATTTGAATGCTTGGTTCCCAGGTTGGTTGAGCTGTTTGGGAAGGATTAGAAGGTGTGGCTTTGGAGGAGGTGTGTCGGGGGGGGGGAGGGGGTGGAGTGGAGGGAGGGTGGGCTCACGTTTCAAAAGTCCATACCAGTCCCAGTTAGCTCTCTCTGCTCCTGGATCAAGACATGATCACTCAGCACCACCCCTGCCTGTCTACTGCCATGCTCCCCACCACAATGGTCATAGACTCTAACCTCTGAAACTGTGAGCTTTATTAAAATATTTTTCCCATAAGTTGCTTGGCCATGGTGTCTTTACAGCAAAAGAAAAGTAAGACGGAAGTTTGTACCAGGAGTGGGGTGTAGAAAAATTTGGAACTTTGAACACTATAAAGAGAGTTTACTGTGCCATTCTACTAGGCACTCAGAAAACAGTATGCTAACTAGGGAGCAATGACTAATGTTGACTAGACAGCAAAGTGGACTAGGGAAGCCCAGCTCAGGTGGTTTTAGAGGGGAAAAAATACTAGCAATTGGGCTTGAGATCATTCTTGTGGTATTTTGGCAAAGAATGTGGCTGGTTTTTGCCCTTGTCCTAAGAATCTGCCTGGGGACTACTTTCTTTGGCAGAGGATCTTTCAGGACAGGCTAACAATGACTGTGGTATGTGGTTATTAGTAGTCCCTGTTATGCAGATTTACAACAAAAATGAGCAAATAGGACAAAGAGAAATACAAAATGTGCAGTTTGAGGGGAAAAAAGGAGGAAATTCAATGTTGAAGCCAAGTCTTGTGCTCAAAGAGATGAGAAGTTTAAAGAAAGGCTTGATGTGAAACTGAATAAAGGGAGTGGTACCATCCAAGCAAGGTCCCACTTAATCAAGCTTCCAACCTGCAAAGGGGAAATGCCTAAGGAATCTTCTGCTCCTAAATTCAGGAAAGCTTGTTCAATAAAGGAAGAAAAATCAAAGCTCATGCAAATGTAATTCCCACCCAAACAGGCAGCAGAACCTGCCAGCGTCAGTCATGAGGTTTTAGCTTTTGACTTATGAAGAATAAAGGAGTAAAGGGGTTGTGGAGTCTTCCTCTTCACTTAAGGAGATCCTCTGAGACCAGGAATGTGTCAGGGAAGTCGCTGCATGGAGACCAAACAAGGCCATGCAAAGAGCTGTGAAAGTGAAGCCTGGGTTGTGCTGTTGACCCTAGGATGTTGGGGATGCTGAGCTTTAGGATACCTGCAGCAGATCAGGAGTTGAACCAGCCCTAGGAAAAGAAGGGTGTGGCGGTCACCAAGACTGGAAGGGCAGAGCCATCTAAGCCCTCTGACATCAAAGGTAGAGAATAGAATTGAAGTTTGCCTTCCTGGATTTTGATCTTGCTTTGATCCAGTATTTCCTTACTACACTCTCATTCTTCACTTTTGGAATGGTAATATATATTGGAAGCATATTGCTTTTTGCTTTTGATTTTACAGGGGGTTACAATTAAGAAACTGCCTTGAGTCTCAGAAGAGACTTTGAACTTTTAAACTGTGTTGAGATTGTGATAGACTACGGGGCCTTCTGAAGTTGGACTAAATGTACTTTGCATTATGATAGGGCTACAAGTGTATGGGAGCCAGGAAATGGAATATGCTGGTTTGAATGAGAATAGCCCTATAGACTCATATATTTAAATGTTTATGCCACAGATGGTGAAACTGTTTGGGAAGGATTGGAGGTGTGGCCTTGTTGGAGGAAGACTGTCAGTAGGGGTGGACTTTGAGGTTTCAAAAGCCCTAGTAGGCAATGGTGGAACACACCTTTAATCCCAGAAATCCTAGGCAGAGACAGGCACATCTCTGTGGGTTTGAGGCCAGTGTGGTTTACAGAGTGAGTCCCAAAACAACCAGAGCTGCACAGAGAAACCTCGTCTCCAAAAACAAAACAAAAAATAAACAAACAAAAAAACCAAAGCAAAATAAAATAAAACAAAAAAGCTCAAGACAGTCCCACTTAGCTTTCTCTGCCTCATGCTTGTGGATCCAGATGTAGCCCTCGGCTATTGCTCCAGCACCCCGCCTGCCTGCCTGCCCACCTGCCTGCCTGCCTGCAGCCATACATGCCCATCCCCATGCCATAATGATCATGGACACACCCTCTGAAACTATAAGCAAGTTCCCAATAAACTCTTTCTTTTATAAGTTGCCTTGGTCATGGTATCTCTTCACAGCAATGGAAAAGTAACTAAGGCAAGCAAGAAGGACAAAAAACAGTGGCAAGAATGTATAATTCAAGGCTCTGACTGTTAATTCTCTGACAATGAAAGAGACAGTATTTTAGTTATTGTAATATTGAACTCTTCTCTTGGCAGTATCAGTACCCAATGTAGATAAAGTCACAGAGAGTTCCTTCTTCCTGTTGTGGGATATTTGTACACTGTGTGAGCGTGTATTGCTATGATTGGTGTAATAAAAAGATGAACTGCCAATAGTTAGGCAGGAGGTATAGGTAGAATTTCTGGGGATAGAAAGAAAGAGGAGGAGGAATCTAGGTGTGCAGGGAGAATCCAGGAGACACAGTAAGAAAACAGGAGGTGCAAAATGGAAGAGAGAAGCCGGGCGTTGGTGGCGCACGCCTTTAATCCCAGCACTCGGGAGGCAGAGGCAGGCGGATCTCTGTGAGTTCGAGGCCAGCCTGATCTACAAAGTGAGTTCCAGGACAGCCTCCAAAGCCACAGAGAAACCCTGCCTCGAAAAACCAAAAAAAAAAAAAGGAAGAGAGAAAATGCCATGTGATAGAACATAGATTAATATAAGTGGGTTAATTTAAGTTATAAGAGCTAGTTTGAAATAAGCCTAAACTATAGGCTGAGTTTCATAATTAGTAAGAAGTCTCCATGTCATTATTTGGGAGCTGGCTGGTGGGACAGAGAAAGACTCAATATATATGGCATCCAACATGGAGGCTCAAATATCCATATAAAGTCTGAGAAAACAGGCGTTCAGATAGCCTGGGCATGAAAAGTCATGACTTTTTTGTTTGTTTTTTGTTTTTAGAGACAATGTTTCTCTGTAGCTTTGGGGCCTGTCCTGGCACTCACTCTGTAGACCAGGCAGGCCTCAAACTCAGAGATCTACTGGAATTAAAGGTGTGCACCACCATGGCCTGGGCTGAGGTATGGCTTTTTTAAAGAGGCCTTGCTATACAGCTGAGCACTTGAGCAGCCAGCACTGGGCACAAACTCCTGCTTCAGGAAGACACAATACATTCCCAGAGCTGGGCGGGTAAATGTGTCTCCAGGCTGGTACCCACTGACATAAGACTAAGTTCTTGTGGAACTGAGGGGCACAGAAGCAGCTGCCAGGAGCCATATGCTAAGCAGAACCTTAAAGGCCATAGCCTAGCATTTTAAGATTTGGCTCACATGGTCAGAGGAGGCTACAGACTCACAGAAAAAATAAAAATTAAATAAATAAATAAGTCCAGGCAGACAAAAACCTCTGAACAGGAGGTCACAGTGTGTTTTAAAATGTGCTTAGGCGTAAGAAAGAAAAGAAAAATGGGGGCTGGAAAAATGGCTTAGTGGTAAAGAGCACTGGCTGCTCTTCCAGAGGATACAGGTTCAATTCACAGCACCCACAAGGCAGCTCACCACTTCCAGTTATAGGGGCTCTGACACCTTCATACAGACAGACATGCAGGCAAAGCCAGTAAAGCACATGAAGTAAAAATAAATAAACAATTTTTAAAAGAAAAGAAAAATGGGTACAGACAAAGAAAATATAGCTTAAAAACAGTAAAGTATTTAAAGAGGCAATAAAGTAATATTAAAAAAATAAGTCACATAAAGATGGAAAATACACAGGGTGCCTGGATACTGTATGGTGCTTTGCTGACTTTGAATTTTTAAATGCTAATGAGCAAAAACAAAGCTGCTGAGAGACATTGAATTATGGAAACTTCTAAATTAAGCCAACCTATATATTTTAAGAATGTCTTAACTCAAAATGGAAGTTAGAAAACATGTTGCATTAGGGGAGAGGCTATGCCTTTGTTTCTACAGGAAACAAAAAGTTATGGTTCTCTTCAAAAATAATGAAGATCAAATTTGATTGGGGGAGACATTCTGAAACTCTTGGCTACAGACATGAAAAAAAGAAACCAAGAAAAACTATGCAACAGGTGATATATATGTTGATCCCTCTACATGGGAACAGCTCTCAGACTGGATGAGACTTGATAAATCTAGTTGTCTACAGAGTCCTTTTGACTTATTATTACATGTCAGTCTTTCATATGGCATGGGTAGAGATTTATATTATAGTTTCACTATGCAGTCCAAATGAACTTATAAAAGTAACAGATGTCTTTTATCTGCTCAAACATAAAACAAAAAGTCATCTTTAGCTGACTCGTACACACCGTGTTAATGCAGAAATATGTCACCTTCAAAAGTTTGTGTTTTTTTTAAAGGACCAGACATCAATGAAAACAAGTAGCCCATGTGATCCAGCCTCTCAGAATGCTTCAGATGCACTTTCCTCAACATTCTATGTTCAGAACAACTTCAAAGCTGCTCGCTGAGGTGGTCCAGCTTCACAGACTACTCCAGAAATGACTTCAGATAAGCTCTACACTTTCCCATCACACAGAGATTAAACAAAAAATAACACAGCTAGTTCTCCCAGAACTTGACCATTAGCCCAATTTTCTCAGGGTCCCCTAGAGATGCTGTTGCCCCCCAGACTGAAGGAAGCACTCTAGGAGCTGGAGAGATGGCTCAGTGGTTCTTCCAGAGGTTCAATTCTCAGCACCTACACGGTAGCTCACAACTGTCTGTAACTCCCTTACATATTTGCAGCACCAATGCACATAAAATAAAAATAAATTATTTTTTAAAGAACATGATGCCCACACTTTCAAGAGGTGGGATGGATAATTTTTTTGGTCATTCGGTGGGTTATAGATGTTTGTCATCATTTAGCAGGGTTGGTTACAAGTTACTATTGGTCATGGTCATGAAAAAGCTGAACAAAGGAGATTAGATTCAGGGATCTCTTTCTAAAGGGGAAAGGGGAAATAGAGTATAGAAATGATGGTATAAAAGGGTGCATTGTTCATTCTACTTTTGAACAACCACTAGTTTTTGTATATTGATAACAAATTTAAGGTTATTTTTTATTATATTGTATATATGTTTCTACTCTTGTTTAAGGTATTACACCCATGCAGCTCATTTTTAAATGCAATGTAAAAGTTCTAGTCCTTGGAAGCTATTATTATAAACCATTTATGTTGTAGAATATTTGTATACTGTGTGAAGATATTTTGCTATGGTTGGTATAATAAAAAGATGAATGGCCAGTAGTTAGCCAGGAGGTATAGGTGGGATTTCTGGGGATAGAAAGGGCGAGGAGGAATCTAGGTGTGCAGGGAGAAGCCAGGAGACACAGTGAGAAAACAGGAGGTGCAAGATGGAAGAGAGAGCTGGGCAGTGGTGGCGCACGCCTTTAATCCCAGCACTCGGGAGGCAGAGGCAGGCGGATCTCTGTGAGTTCCAAGCCAGCCTGGTCTACAGATTGAGTTCCAGGACAGCCTCAAAGAAAAATATGGAAGAGACAGAATGTCATGTGATAGAACATAGATTAGTATAAGTGGATTAATTTCAGTTTTACGAGTTAGAATAAGCCTAAACTATAGGCCAAGCTTTCATAATGAATGAGTCTCTGTGTCATTATTTATGAGGTGGCAGCCCAAGGAAAAATCCAATTACACCTTCCCTCTCTTCCAGAGCCTCTTAGAAAATATCATTGTTATCCATGGAAAATAGTGCTTACAAAGGAAACAGAAACCAAATGCTTTTCTTGTAATGCAAGAAATGTAACTCTTTTTCCATTTTTTGTTTTTTCCAGACAAGGTGTCTCTGTGTAACAAACAGCCCTGGCTGTACTGGAACTAGTTTTGTAGACCAGGCTGGCCTCGAACTCACAGAGATGTGCCTGCCTCTGCCTCCCAAGTGCTGGGATTAAAGGTGTATACCACTATGCTTGGCTGAAAGTCCTCACTTTTAAGATCCTTACTTTATCCAAGAAGAAAATATTTACCAACGAGCATCATAAAGGTGTGGGCTGGAGTTTCCACACCATTAGTAGGGGGTGTGAATTGGTACAACTACTTTGGAAAATTCATCTGCAGTACCTACCCAAATTGCATATATGTCCTCCTTCTGGGAAAATCCTACAAGAAATGAGAGTTCAGGTCCACCAAAAACAGATGACGATCACAGAAGTATTGTTTGTAATTACAAACAAAAACAGAAGCAACATTTTCAAAAGGGGTTCTGAGAATTGAACCCAAGGGTTTCATGTATACTAAGCAAGTACTCTGCTATAGAGATACATCCTTAGTCCAGGAAGAGCTTGAATGATCAACAAGGGAATGTATAAACACACAGAAAAGAGTATCACATCAGAGAATGGCAGCCAGCGCTGTTTTCAAGAACTACATTACAGGGAACAAAGTCTTTGCTCACAAGCACTGTTGAGTCAGAGAGGCTGGAGAGCCGTCTCAGCAGTTAGGAGCACTTGCTGTTTTTGCAGAAGGCCTGGGTTTGCTGTCTAGCACCCACAGGGTGGCTCACCATCATCTGCAGATTCATTTCAGGGGGAGCTGACCACCTTTTCAGAGCATCACAGGCACACATGCGGTGCACGTGTGCAGGTCAGCATTTGTCCCCATATAAAAACAAGTGATACAGAAGGTAACTGAGCATGAAGGGAGAGTTAGGGGTGCGCCTCATCTATGTGAGGCCCTGAGTTTGATTCCCAGCATTGAAGACAGAGAGGGGAGGGGTGGGGTATAACAATGATTTCCTTCTTGTGCATTTCAAAAACAGGCAAAAGTAATATAGAGTTTGAGATATCAGAGTAGTGGTCACTTTGAACCTGAGTCACCCTGTGTTTTGACCCCCTCCCATGGTTACGAGGACATACTGATATATAACAGATGGATGGACTCGGAAGATTGTGCGTATTTGTTGTCTGTGTGTTGCATTTTGATTCTGGAGAGGGATATAGACATTTCCTAAGAAGGAGTCCAGTGCGGTTTGAGTGTGGTTCCCAGTGCTGCTCTGATAATACCAAGCTACTTCCCTAGATCCCTTTAGCCCTTCAGAAAGTCTTTTCTGCTACGGAAAAGGCACTAATAGCATACACAACCAAAACCTTTTGCATTAACATAACCTGAAAAGCAAAGCTATGTATTTGAAACACACCTATTTACATATCTGTTTAAGAAAGGTAAAACGTCTATTTTCCCACCTTTTTTATATCCTACATTTTTTACTTTGTAATCCTTATTTTTTTAAACGATAAGAAATAATTTCTGCTCATTATATTGCAAATATTTTCTCTATTTGTCGTCGATGTTCAAGCCCTAATCCTAAGCGTTAGAGCCGAAGGGGAAGTAGGTTACCGGGCGCCAAGGCCAGGCCGTAAGTGCCTCCCAAGGCTGCAAAACTAGGGCAGGGCCGGATCTTCCTCAGACTCCCAGAACTCTGTTTCCAACTTAAATTCAATCCAACCCCTCATCTTCCCAAACAGAAAGCCGACGCGAACCGATCTGAACTGGGTCAGAAGGGGACCTTTTCTTTATGGTTAACGTTTTCAATTACAACTACCACCCAAGAGGTAATTTGGGAGGGCAGTCCTCAGAGTCCTTGAAAAATCTCACTAGGGTTTAATCCTACAATAAGAATAAAAGGACAGCTAATATTTTAATTTGTAAATCCGTTTTGGATAGTATTTACTAAGTAACTAGCCATTGATCTAACCGAAAATTGGCACAGGTGGGGGTCACCAGCGGGGCGGACTGCTCTAGCAGAAGATGCCGTTTTTTTCACATTAGAGTTTACTCGGTCAACCCACGTCTCAAAGAGGTGAGAACGCCACTCCTTGAGAATCCACAGAAGCCAGGGAACTAATCAGGGGGTCCCGGGCCGCCTGTGCTGCTGCAGTTTCTCCAGGGCTGGCCGCCCGCATCCAAACCCAAGCCTAGGCGAGGCGGCCTGGGGACTGCGAAGGAGTGCTGCGGTGGAGGGTGGGAGCGAGGGCGGAGGGGGGGCTAGACGAGCCGCAGCCAAGTTCACCGCTTGCGCGGGAGGGCCCGAAAGTGGGGAGGGACGCGGTGGCCAGGGGAGCGCAGGGGCGGGGGTGCGCACTCAGCCGGGGCGGGGAGGGGGCGAGGGGGCCTTACCGAGCAGAGGCAGTCGGCCGCCGCGCCGCGTCAACGCCCGCATGGCCTCCGGAGCGCGCGGTACCCAAGCCACCAGCCCAGGCTGCGATGCGGCTCCAGCGGCGCGCCGGGGGCTGCAGGTGGCTCGCCGAAGGATGCGCGTCACCGACCGCAGATTCCCTCGGACTGGTGCAGAGCAGAGGGGGAGGAACCTCTCCCCAGAGGCCGGGGCAGCGCGCGAGCCCCTGGGCTGCCAGGCGGGCAGAACTGGCGCAGCACTGCGCCGAACCCACGTGCCTGCCGTGGTCCGCAGCCTGCGCTCCTGGCGCCCGGGGCAACCCGACTGCGGCGGGGGGAGACTGGGTGTGGTCCTGCTGGGGAAGTTGCTCGGACTGGGTGGCTCGGGCCGTATTGCGGTTCCCGGGAGTCCCCGGACCTCTGCTTTAGATTCCAGAGCGTGAGAAGAGCGGTGACCCACAGACCTCCCTCTTTGCGCGGGCATCTTTGACGCCCCATGAAGGGTGCGGAATTGATGCCACACACTGGCGACTCCGAGGGTTTTATTCCTCGCCTGGTAGATCTTCATTGTGAACTGATTTTCTTTGTCTTCTCCCTCTTATCTCTTAGGATAGCCAAGACTCCATCTGCCTCCAATTCAGAAAAACAGGCTTGGTTTCAATGTCAACTGCATAAACTGTGGAGGTTAAACACGCTCAAACAAATTAGTGCATCTCAAAGTCCTCTCCTACTTCTGGCTTTTAGTCTCATAGTGTTTCGAGGTGACAGTTGTTTTCCATACTTCAGGCTGAATATCGAAAGCTCAGGCTAGCCGCCCTGGCTTCTCCATCCAGGAGCCCTCCTGAGCCATTTGTCCTCTTCGTCCTAGATCCCTCCCCACAATGACAGATGTGGATCAAAGGTCGGTAATATCTCTCCACCACAGCAGTTCTATGCTCTTCATTCTTTTAATAGTTTTCTCTTCAGGCATGGCCATTGTGAATCTACGACCTCGGTCATCACTGTTTCTTCTCTGCTGCAGTCCACAGCAATTATCAAGTTTCTCTCTAGGGCAAACTTCAAAGTGACTTCTAAAACGCAGTCACTGTGGAAAATGACATGGGCTTGGTGCTTTAGGTATTTTAAGCTTATATGACCGACCCATCGACTAGGCTTCTGGAATTGCAGCAGGGACACGAAGGAACATTCCTACACTCCTGTCTACAGGGGCATTATTCACACTAGTGAGACTGCGCTGACTTGTGGCCGGATGGAGAAAATGTACAAGGAGGACAATTCTGATACAGCACGGGAATCTTGAGGACACTGTGCTAAAATTTGCAGAGACAGAAAGTAGAAAGTAGCCAGGCAGAGCTGGCTGGGGGTGGCAGAGCATCGGGCAGGTATTGCGACCCCCGGGAAGGGACCCCCCGACCCACGGGGATGAGGTGATGAGGGTCGCTACTAATTTGGTGGGCCTTCACGAGCAGATCCGATCTGAAAAGTAAACTTCAAGAGGTTAAAGGAAACAGGCTCAAGACAACGTTCGCTGATCAAGAGCCTTTATTTTTGGGGGGCACTGGAACTTATAGAGGAAGAACCTCAGGGGGGTGGTACAAGCATCTCAGGGGGTGGTACAAGCATGTCAATCAAGTCTCAACTCAAATATACACCAAATACGGTAAAGACAAAGCTGTAGTTTTCCATCAGTCATCAGTTGCATTCCACAAATGCTTGTCAGCATAAGTCAGGTGCAGGAATTAGGGAGGAGTCGGAAGTATTCAACAGAACCCTTTAATCTTTTGTTAACAAAGACAATTACTCTGTAAGGGTTACTTCCCTCTGGCTAGGCAGGTGGGCTGCCCTGTGTAAATTTAACTTTTATTGTTAGCCTTTTCCTTTGTCTCAAGGGCATGTGTGCTCGTAGTCACGTAGTCAGAAGGCCAAGAAACGGTTGACAGACTCCATTTTGTTCAAGGTTCTAGCAGTCCCCAACAAGGTATCTGGTGACTACAGGGTTTTATTTTATAGGATGAAATGAATTGCAAAATGTGTGAATGTGTTTAACACACCAAAATGCACACTTAAGATGGTTAAGATGGCCGGGCAGTGGTGGCTCACGCCTTTAATCCCAGCACTCGGGAGGCAGAGGCAGGCGGATCTCTGTGAGTTCGAGGCCAGCCTGGTCTACAGAGTGAGTTCCAGGACAGCCTCCAAAGCCACAGAGAAACCCTGTCTCGAAAAACCAAAAAAAAGAAAAAAAAATTTAAAGTTTGAAAAGGACATAAACCAGATCATATGACCCCCTTCTGAGTCTTAGAAATAAATTCTATGTATGTATGCTGAAAGCATACACCAAAGTCCAGGAAGATGCCTCTGACTTGTGGCCCCATGAGTGAGACAAAGATGGAGTCACCATCAGAACCCTAGTTCAAGCTGGAAGCTAGGAGAGGCTGAACCCACTGGAATTCCAGCTGGCTTCCATCAAAGTCCCTGCTTCAGACTTATCCACACTCTGTTGACCCCTCCCATCAGAGAATGACCTCCAAAAGGATATCTCTTTACACTGACAAAGCCCAAGACAAGACCAGAACCCAGCATAAAAAGAACAAGTGTGTTCCCTGACTAATGAAAGTAAAGGGGAGTCCAGCCAGAAAGGCAACTTCCCAGCCACAGTTTGAGGGATGGAGGTGAGGTACAGGGTAAGGGAGGAGGATAGGGGGCAGAACGACTAAGAAGCAGGAGGCGATTGCATATCCTGGCTGGGGTAGGCAGTTTATAGTCTGGTACTTGTGGTCATGATAATATGTCTTTTACAAACATGCTTACTTTAATAAGTACTTATTTTAATAGTAAGTACTTGATAAATTTAAATGCTATTCAGTAAATATATTTAATAAAAATTTACATTTAATAAGCCGGGCTTTGGTGGCACACGCCTTTAATCCCAGCACTCGGGAGGCAGAGGCAGGTGGATCTCTGTGAGTTCGAGGCCAGCCTGGTCTACAGAGTGAGTTCCAGGACAGCCTCCAAAGCCACAGAGAAGCCCTGTCTCGAGAAACCAAAAAAAAATTACGTTTAATAATAGTCTGAATATTCAATTATGGCTGTAAGTTTTAGTACTTAGTATTTTAAAGCTTTGAACTCATTCATACATGTTCATAGTGGAATCTTGTTCTGCCAACAGACTTGAAGTAATGGCCACATCTTAGGGTGTGGCTTCAGTGTTGCAGACGTGACCCCTTATAAGGGAGAGGGAGGCTTGCTGGAGCTTTCTTGGGTTGTGGTCAGAGCATCCTGAAGGGCAGACACTGGACACTGCACCCCCAGGTGGGGTTATTTATCATCACTGTGTGAGTGCTTCCCAAATAAATACTGTCAATTCTTTATTCAGGCATTCATGAACTTCCTTTAACCTGCCTTCACATATTGTCATTTTATTTATGAATCTAATGTAGCTTGAAACTTTATCATTTTCACTGTATGTTGGTTAGTAATCATCTTATTACATTTAAATATTGAATTTAAGTCCCTCTAAACATTAAATACCTTCACCAATTTTTCCTAGACATATGTCTTATACTGTTCTATTGCTATGAAGAGACGCCATGATCAAAGCAACCCTTATAAAAGGAAGCATTTAATTGGGGCTGGCTTACAGTTCAGAGGCGTAGTCCAGTATCATCATGGCAGGGAGCATGGCTGCAAGCATGGTGCTGGAGCAGCAGCTGAGAGCCTGATCCACAGGTCAGGAGAAAGAGGGGAGGGGAGGAAGGCAAGATGGAGAAGAGTGGGTCTGGTAGAGTACCATGGGCTTCTGAAACCTCAAAGCCCATCCCCAGTGAAACATTTCCTCCAACAAGGCCACACCTCCTAATCCTTCTTCAAATAAGGGCAGTCCCTCATCACTAAGCATTGAACTATGTGAACTTATGGGGGTCATTCTTATTCAAACCACCACAGCACAAGTCATCCATTAAATATTTCTCAGTGCCTCAAACACTTAATAAAAATCCAATCAAGGTTCTTCAGTGTTTAAGTAGTATTTACATGACTAAGACAGATTTTGTAAATTTAATAAGTAAATTCCATTCAGTGTTTAAACAGCAATTTCAGACTTACCTATATCATTTAAAAAATGTCAACTTATGGGGCTGGAGAGATGGTTCAGTTATTAAGAGCACTTATTGTTCAGTTCCCACAGCTGCCTGGAACTCCACTTCAAAGAGAACCAGCGCCCTCTCTGGCCTCTGAGGGTATCAGCACACACATAGAACACAAACTCACAAAGGCAAACCGACAGTCACATAAATAATAAATACATCTTTTTAAAATATTTTATTTATTATGTATATAGTCTTCTGCCTGCAGGCCAGCAGAAGCACCACATCTCATTATAGATGGTTGTGAGCCACCATGTGGTTGCCAGGAATTGAACTCAGGACCTCTGGAAGAGCAGTCAGTACTTTTAACTGCTGATCCATCTCTCCAGTCCATAAATATATCTTTTTAAGATTTATTTTTATATGCATTCATGTTTTGCCTATATATATATATCTGCGTGAGGGTGTAGAATCCCCTGGAACTCAAGTTACAGACCGTTATTAACTCCTATGTGGTTGTTGGGAATTGAACTCAGGTTCTTTGGAAGAGTAGCTAGTACTCTTTACCACTGAACCATCTCTCCAACCCAATAGACGTATCTTAAAAAATAAAATTTCAGCTGGGCATTGGTGGTGCACGCCTTTAGTCCCAGCATTTGGGAGGCAGAGGCAGGCAGATCTCTGTGAATTTGAGGCCAGCCTGGTGTACAGAGCAAGTGCCAGGATAGGCTCCAAAGCTACAGAGAAACCCTGTCTCGAAAAAACAAAAAAAAATTAATAAAATAAAATTTCAATATACAAACGAGTCTAACATGTTAGATTCCCTCGAAACATATAAGATACCACAAATCATGAAGAAAACACAAGTTATTCAAATAATTACAAAATTTGGTAACACCTATATGAACATACTAACAATGTACACTGGCATAAATTGACTTATTTTTTAATTATATCCATTTAAAGTTGTGGGCAATGTATGCCATGGCTCACCTATGGAGGTTGTAGGACAACTTTCAGGGGTCTGTTCTTGTCTTCCACTAAGTAGCTCTAGGGGATCAAACCCAAGCTTGGTGGCAAGTGCTGTTACCTACACAGCCATCTCTCTAGACTATTCATGGATTTTTATCATCTAAAATCTTTCTGGGGCTGGAGGTATAATTCAGTGGTAGATTTCTAGTTTAGCTCTTGCAAGGCCCTGGGTTATGTCATCAGCAAGGAAAAACACAAACTGAAAAATGTGTGGGTGTTGTGAGTCTGCTTACCCCACTACGTGGAGTTCAGGTTGCTGAGGTACGTATCTGTGATTATTGGTTATTCACCTAGAGCCAGAGGGAAAGCTTAGGGCCCATTGTTACAAATACAGTGCCAGGTGGACTGTGACAGACAAACACACCATCAGGCAGAACTTACATGGAAAGGAAGCTTTATTGGAAAGGGAGTGGGGAGAAGGCGGTGAGGGGGACAGAACAGACAGGGATCTGTCTGCCTCCTCAGAGAGATGGCAGAGAGAGAGAGAGAGGGAAGTAGGCAGAGTTTTCCTCTTAAAGGGCCAGGGTACATACACCTACCATGCAGGGATGAGAGGGATGAGAGGTGGGACCGGGTTTGCCTGGATTACAACATCCATTCCAGGTCAGCTTCACAGAGGCCAGGCTCCACTTGGGAGGGCACTTCTTCAAACCGTGCTTTGTTTGTTTGTTTTTAAGTTTTTACCTTTTTGTTTTGTTTCGTCTTATTTTGCTTTTCAAGACAAAGTTTCTCTGTAGCTTTAGAGCCTGTCCTGGAGCTCACTCTGTAGAAAAGGCTGGCCCTGAACTCACAGAGATCCGCCTGCTTCTGCCTCCCAAGTGCTGGGATTAAAGGTGTGTGCCACCACCGCCCAGCTAAGTTTTTGCCTTTAATGAAATGGAAAGACAAGATATTTCATGACACCAGTACTAAGTTTTTCCAGACCCGGTATATCTCCAATTATAATAATAGACAACGTTTTCTAAAATTCGGGAGCTAGGTTTGTTGGCCTGTATCTGTAATCCCATGAGGTTGAGGAATGTCTGAACGTTAGTCAGCCTGGGCTACACAACAAGACCCTATCTAAGAACAAAACAAACAAAAAACCGGGGAGGGTGGGTAGGGAGATGGCTCAGTCAGTAAAGTGTTTGTCACCTAAGTCTCAGGATCCCAGAACCCAGAGCACTGGACCTACTGAGCTATCCACCTGCTCCCATTTATTTCCTTAATCAGGTTCTAACAAACATGGCCAGAAGAGGGCGCTGGTTCTCTTGGAAGTAGAGTTACAGGAAGTTGTGGGCAGGGTGTGTTGCTGGTTAGAGTCCCTATAGCCCCTAAGGGGTTTACTGTCTTTGTGGGAGAAGATGGGGAGAACAGACTCTTGTCCTTACCTGACTGGCAACTGGGTCTGGAGACCTCTGGGAGCATCTTTATCAGTTAGGTGACAGATAGAGCCGAAGTTTAGCCAGTGTGCTGACATTATCAGGCAACCATACACTGATTTTTTTTTTTTCAGGTATGTTTGTCACAGCAATGGAAAATGAACTGACATAATTGTTAGGATACTGGCTGGAAGATAGTATAGAAGAAAGAGAGACAACTGTTCTAGTGACATTTTTTATACTTTTTGGTTTCTTTAACCAGCCCTTCTGGTTTTTATTATTTATTTATTTATGTCTGTCCATTTATTTTTAGACAGAGTCTCACTCTGTAGCCAGGTTGGCTGGAACTCACTATGTTGCCTAGGCTGGCATGAACTCATGGAATTCCTCCTGCTGAGGTTATGGGAATGACTTTCTCCCCTAGGTGCTGGGGACTGAACTGAGGGCCTTGGTGCATACTCTACCACTGAACTATACCCACAGCCCCATTAGCCAAGTCATTATTTATCATCATCATCACCATCATCTCCATCACCATCATCATTTAGATGGGATTTTGCTATTTGCACCCTGGGCTGGCCTCAAACTCAAGGCAATTCTCCTGTCTCAGCCACCTGAGGGTTGGAATAGATAGCACAGCTAGGCTTTATGATTTAGTGTCAGGGAAGAAGAAAGGCAGAGTCACCAGCCAGATGCAGAGGAGGAAGGAGATGAACATCCGATGCTGAAAAAAGAATGTCTGGCAGTTTCCTCTGTGAAGTGGGAACCCTGAAGGACCATTCTGTCCCTTGGCAAGTTCAGCAGTCACTTTCCTATGGATCCTGTATGTCCAGTTTATACAGCTTATAGTCAAGCAGTCTAGACAAGATCAGTTTATTGTCCAAATGGCAAAGAGGATGTCCATCATCCTCTTTGAAGTAATTGGTGATGCCAGGAGTAAATGAGTCTCATTGTCATGAAAAGCCCTAAGCTAACAAACCATTTTAGACGTCATATTCTGTAGGTCTTTGAAAGGTTTAAAGAATACCTATACATCTGAAATATCTCTATATATCTAGAAAACCTAACTAACATGACTACAAGTTTGATTATCCCAGATGACTATTAATCTGTATTTCTTAACTACACATCACATTTTAAAGGAGCTGTATAAACATAATACCTTAAACAAGAGTAGAAATATACATATAAAAACTGACCTTAAATTTGTGTCAACAAACCAAAATCCATACCGATCTTTTTTTTTTTTTTTTGGTTTTTCGAGACAGGGTTTCTCTGTATTGTTTTGGAGGCTGTCCTGGAATTAGCTCTGTAGATCAGGCTGGCCTCGAACTCACAGAGATCCACCTGCCTCTGCCTCCCGAGTGCTGGGATTAAAGGTGTGCGCCACCAACGCCCGGCCCATACCACTTTTAAAAAAAAGATTTAGTATCTGTGTCACATTTCCTACAGAGTTTGGACCAAATTGGACATTTAATACTATATTTCAAGTGCTATACATCCACACATGGGTAGTGGCAACCATATTACACAGTGCTGTCTCATATTTTCTGTGTGAAATCCAGAAAGTATCATCTATACATATTACAAATAACAGTCATATTATGTGTAAATATAGTTTTGCTTTTTCCAAAACAAAAACTTTTCTTTATTATTAGTTCAAACTCTTCTATTAAAGAGAAAACAAAAACTAGGGGTGGAGAGATGGCTCAGAGGGTAAGAGCACTGATTGCTCTTCCAGAGGTCCTGAGTTAAATTGCAGCAACCACAGATGGCTCGCAGCCATCTGTAATAAGATATGGTGCCCTCTTCTGGCCTGCAAGCAGACATACATGCAGGCAGAACACTATACATAGAAATAAATAAATCTTTAAAACAAACAAAGAACCTAACAAATAATGGTAATAGCAAGCATCCATGTCTAACTAATCTCCAATCCTTGCCTAGGAGGGCTTTCTTTCTTTTTTCACTTTTATTCTATAATATTGCTGCCACTTTTTTTCCCATTGTTACTGAGTTGTAGATTGTCCTAGTTAGGGTTTCTATTGTGATGAAACACCATGACCAAGAAGCAAGTTGGAGATGAGTTTGTTTGGCTTTGACAATGTAATCTATCATTGAAGGAAGTCAGGACAGAAACCTGGAGTCAGGAGCTGATGTAAAGGCCATGGAGGGATGCTGGTTATTGGCTTGCTCCTCATAGCTTACTCAGCCAGCTCTCTTATAGAACCCAGGACCACTTGCCCTGGAATGGCACCACCCACAATGGGCTGGGCCCTCCCAAATCAATCACTAATTGCTCTACAGGTTTGCCAACAGCCCAATCTTATGGAGACATTTTTTCTAAATTGAGGTTACCTTTTTTCAGGTTAACTCTAGCTTCCCTGGATAGTGGTGGCTCACGGCTTTGATACAAGAACTTGGGAGACAAAGGCAGGCAGATCTCAGATCTCTGTGAGTTCGAGGCCAGTGTGGTCTACAGAGCTAAACCCTATCTTGAAAAAACAAAAAGGTAACTATAGGCCCAGCGGCGGTGGCACACGCCTTTAATCCCAGCACTCGGGAGGCAGAGGCAGGCAGATCTCTGTGAGTTCGAGGCCAGGCTGGACCGACAGCCTCCAAAACAATACAGAGAAACCCTGTCTCATAAAACCAAAAAAAAAAAAAAAAGATAACTCTACCTTGTATCAAGTTGATATACGACTAGCCAGTACATGGATGTTCTGTATTTAATTGTTTGTTGCTGTGTTTTGATCTTGTTTTGTAAAATGTTGCATTGTTACTTTGTTTCTTTCTTTCTGAGCAAGGCTGGAGATGGAGCCTGGTACCTTGAACACACTGGGCAGCGGCCTTCCTGCTCAGGAACACCCACAGCCCAGTTGAAGGAAACTGCAGGCCAGGAGTTGGTGGTGCACACTTTTCTTTTTTTTTTTTTTTTTTTTGGTTTTTCGAGACAGGGTTTCTCTGTGGCTTTGGAGGCTGTCCTGGAACTAGCTCTTGTAGACCAGGCTGGCCTCGAACTCACAGAGATCCGCCTGCCTCTGCCTCCCAAGTGCTGGGATTAAAGGCGTGCGCCACCAGCGCCCGGCGGTGGCGCACACTTTTAATCCCAGCACTAGGGAGGTAGAGGCAGGTGGATCTCAGTGAGTTCAAAGTGGATCTCAGTGAGTTGGAGGCCAGCCTGGTCTACAGAGCAAGTGCTCCAAAAGCTACAGAGAAACCCTGTCTCGAAAAAACAAAACAAAACAAATAAACAACCCCCCCCACAAAATCAACAACAACAACAAAAACTAATTGGAATGGAAATCCACAGTATTCAAACCGATAGCCAAAAGTGTGTCGTGGAGACAAGGCTACCCCCTAGAAGAAGGCCCTCATCTAATAGTGGGAGAGACATTGCCCCCAATAGATACAGAAATCTATCTTAACATAGAAAATATGAAAAAGACGGCAATCTGACCTCTCTAAAAGTTCACAGCTCTCGCCGGGTGGTGGTGATGCACACCTTTAGTCCCAGCACTCTGGAGATAGAGGTAGGAAGATCTCTGTGAGTTCAAGGTCAGCCTGATCTATAGAGCTAGTTCTAGGACAGTCAGGGATACACAAAGAAACCCTGTCTCAAGATCCCCCCCCCCCCAAAAAAGAAGTTTACAGCACTCTAGAAATGGATCCCAAGGATACTGAAGTAGATGGAATATTGCAGATAGCCTGAAAAGGGATGATGCTATATTTCAGTGAGTTCAAGCAAATAAATAGCTGACTGGATTAAAGAAGACACTACAGGGTATAAAGAAGAAATTCAGTAAAGATACGAAGATCCCAAAGAAAACAAAAAGATATAGGCAATCCCAGAAGTTTTGTTTGCTAGCTTTTAGTCAGTTTTACTATGTAACTTCAACTGACCTGGAACTTGCTCTGTAGACCCAGCTGGCCTTGAACTCACAGAGATCCACCTGCTTCTGCCTCCCTCCTGAGTACTAGGATTAAAGACAGGTGCCACCCCACTCAGCTGCAATCCCAGCAATTGGAAGGTGGAGGCAGGGTGAATCAGAAGGGACAGTGTTCCCTATGTAGCAAGTTTCTGGCTGACCTGGGCTACATGAAACACTGCTTTGACTAAAGAAGAAATCTTGGAACTTAAAATCTCAATATATCAAGCAAAAGTTGAAAACCTTGCCAATAGACCAAATACAGAGCATAGGAGAGAACATCAGGGATTGAAGACTTAGATTGAAGTATTAACACATTCAGACACACAAAGAAAAACAGGAAAGAGTGAACAGAACACAGGAGGCTCTGCAAGATGCCATTCAAAGACTTAGACTTAAGTCAGACTGAAGCAATAGAAAATTTAACCAATGAAACAATATCAAATTCTCCAAATAGAGGGAAAGATATGCAAGTCTAGGTAGAGGAGGCATTTCTAATTCCAAGTAGACATCACCAGAAAAGAATCTGTAGACATAATATAATTAAGTAATAGTTCTGAGTGCATGAGTGAGATGAAAGTGATATTACAGCAGATGGTAGTAAAACCCACGGGATCATGAGGGAATAACTTGAAAAGCATAGCCAATTAGCTAAAAAATGGATCTCTCTCTCTCTCTCTCTCTCTCTCTCTCTCTCTCTCACACACACACACACACACACTTACACGCACACATGCATGTAGGATGTAGGATATACTGAAATTGAAACATGATGATATAAAGTCAATGGTAATCAATGATATCAAAGCATTATCAAAAGTTTCCCAACAGAAGCCCAGGACTGGAAAGATCCACCACCAAATCTTGTCAGACCTTTAAAGAAAAACTAGAATTGATGTTCCTCAAACTCTTCTGGAAAACAGAAAGTGAATGTTTCCAAATTCCAATCTACTAACCACTCTTACCCTGTTAAAGACCTGACCTAACAGCATCACCAACAAAACCATCTAGCAATATCCTTCATAAACACAGACACAAATATTCTCAATAAGATACTTGGAAACGGAATTTAGCAACATATTAATAATTCATACATGATGATCAAGTTGGTTTTAGCCCATGGATGGTTCAACATGACAATAAGCATAATATAAAACACAAAATTAGGGATAAAAGTTATTTGAAATCATACCTCAGTAGATGTTCCAAAAACCTTGATACTTATTGCTCAACATTTCATGACAAAAACCCTGAAAAACTCAGTATAAAAGGCCCTTGCCAGGGCTTGAGAGATGGCTCAGAGGTTAAGAGCAATGTCCTGAGTTCAATTCCCAGCAACTACATGGTGGCTCACAACCATCTGTAATGAGATCTGGTGCCCTCTTCTGGTGTGCAGATATACATACAGAACACTGTGTACATAATTAATATATAAATATTTAAAAAGATAAAGAAAAAAGAAAGCTCATGTCTTACTTAGATTTTTATTGCTGCAATAAAATATCATGACCAAAAACAACTTGGGAAGGAGTTTATTTCATCTTACAGTTTGTAGCCCATTATCCAGGGAAGTTAGGACAGGAACTCAAAGCAAGAACCTTGAGGCAGAAGCTGATGCAAAGGCCATGGAGGGGTGCTGCTTACTTGCTTGCTCCTCTTGGCTTGCTCAGGCTGCTTTCTTATAGAACCTAGCCCACCTGACCAGGCATGGCACCACCTACAGTGATCTGGGTCCTGTCACCATCAATCATCACAAACAAGAAAATGCCCTATAGGTTTGCTGGTAGGCTAATCTGGTGGGAACATTCTCTCAGTTGAGGCTTCCTCTTCCCAAATGATTGTAGCTTTTATCAAGTTGTCAGAACACCAGCCAGCACGCTTAAACATAATAAAGTCTAAGGTAGAACAAACTGATAGCCCATATTTTACCAAATGGAGGAAAGTTGAGAACATTTCTGTAGTGGCAGCTGGCCTTGCCAGTGAATTGGTGTTAGTGGCCATGTTACTTTGGGCATGGCTTCAGGTACAGATTAAGCAGAAGCAGGGCAGGCTCTCTCTCTCTCTCTCTCTCTCTCTCTCTCTCTCTCTCTCTCTCTCTCTCTCTCTCTCTCTCTCCCCTCTCTCCCTCTCTGGTCTTGGATCAGATTGGCAGGGCAGAGACTGCATCTTCTGGAGCAAGAAGGCCACGGTGGTTCTTTATTATTATCTGTGTAAGTTGTTCCTCAATAAAACACCCATTTATCATTTTTTTCTTGGATCTAATGAACTCATTACTACCCTGCCTTCACATTTCTTCTAAAATCAGGAACAAGGCAAGGCGTCCCTTGCCTCCTAACCCCCCCCAGTTAGGGCTTCTTTTTTTTGTGGCTCTCCTGTCCTGGAACTCCCTATGTAGACCAGGTTGGCCTACTCAAACTCAGAGATCCGCCTGCTTCTGTCTCCTGAGTACTGGAATTAAAAAAGGTCTTGCCACCATTGCCAGGCTAAGGGTGTCTCTTGCCACCAAACTTATTCAATAAGGTATTTAAAATTTTACTGAAAACAAATTAGGCAAAAGAAAGAAATAAGGCCAGGAGTTGGTGGCACACACCTTTAATCCCAGAACTTGGGAGGTAGAGGCAGATAGATCTCTGTGAGTTTGAGGCTGGCCTGGTCTACAGAGCAAGTTTCAGGTCAGTCTTCAAAACAATACAGAGAAACCATCTCTCAAAAAACCAAAGAGAGAGAGAGAGAGAGAGAGAGAGAGAGAGAGAGAGAGAGAGAGAGAGAGAGAGAGAGAGAGACACAGAAAGGAAAGGGAGAAGCCAAGTAGATGGCAGGGCTACTTAGCAGACCCTAAAAACTCCACCAGAAGACTGTAGAGTTGATAACTCCAGCTACGTATTACTATTCAAAACCAACACCTTTTCGCACAGCAGGAATGAGTTCATGGAGAAACTGATCAGGAAAACAACCTCATTCACTATAGCAGAAAACAAAACAAAACTAAACTAAACCTGTAGTGGTAGCTCAGCAGTAAGCAGTTGCCTAACATGCTCAAGGCCCTGGGTTCAATCCTTAGCAAAACTAGAAAACCTAACCATAGAGGTGAAGGTTAACCCTGAAGAAAGACAATAAAGATGACATTAAAAGGTGTAAACAGGGGCTGGAGAGATGGCTCAGAGGTTAAGAGCACTAACTGTTCTTTCAGAGGACCTGGGTTCAATTCCCAGCACCCACATGGCAGCTCCCACCTGTCTGTAATACCAAGATCTGACAACCTAACCCAGACATGCAGGCAAAATACCAATGCAAGTGAGATAAAAAATTATTTTAAAAGTTTTTTTTAAAGATTTATTTATTACATATACAGTGTTCTGCCTACAGGCCAGAAGAGGGCACCAGACTGAATTGTAGGTGGTTTGTGAGCTACCATGTGGTTGCTGGGAATTGAACTCCTGACCTCTGGAAGAGCAGTCAGCACTCTTAGCCTCTGAGCCATCTCTCCAGCCCCCTATTTAAAAAGATTTTTAACATCATCAAGTTACATGATTTAATAAAATTATGAAATTGTAATAAGAACAGGTGTCATGAATATTTTTAGAGAAATAAAACCATGACTGTATATCCTGGGAATCTGCTGTCCCTGTGTTTAACACCAGTCAGCATGATGAATCAGTTAAAAGAACTTCTAATGCAATAATCTAGCATGTCAATCATGAGAAACTGGGAAATGAGCAAAATTAAAATAGGAAAATAAAGCCAGGCGTTGGTGGCGCACGCCTTTAATCCCAGCACTCGGGAGGCAGAGGCAGGCGGATCTCTGTGAGTTCGAGACCAGCCTGGACTACCAAGTGAGTTCCAGGACAGCCTCCAAAGCCACAGAGAAACCCTGTCTCGAAAAACCAAAAAAAAAAAATAGGAAAATAAAATTGTTATGATAGTACAACAGAAGATACTTTGCTTTTTTTAACCAACTTTATTAAATCTTCAAGACCCCCTGTCATATATTAACAATTGTGTCCTTTGATATAAATATCTCCCTATGCTAGTCACTTGTTGCTGTGGTGGAACACAGTAGCAGAGGGACTCACTGTGACTCAGAGTTCAGAGGTGTCCATCAAGAGTGCATGCAGGAGAAGAGAACACATATCACCATGGTGGGAAAGTGTGGGAACACCAGACCTTGAGCAGAGACCCACTTCCCCTTCTGCCTGGGAGTAGGCAGCTGTAAGACAATGTTTACTAAAAACATGTTTACTAAAAACAATACAATGCCTGGGGGCATTAAGTTCCTGGGAAAGGCCTGCCCACAGAAACCACCCTGACCTCAACCTTGTCCAAAGACTAACCACCTCTTCTGCCACGCCCAGATCAGTTTCTGGGGTCAGAGAGAACCAGCCAGGGGAGAAGAGAGAGCAGAAGCTTCTCTGGTGGGAGCCTTTCTTAGGAAGTTTTCTTGAACCTTTTTGGGGCCTGCTTAAAGTTTTCTTTACATCATTGAACAAGTCTCTGTGTTGTCAATCCCCGACACCCTCCGCACGTGTTCTCGGACACAGGCTGCGCAGCAGACGCGACAGGAAAGAAGCAAAGGAGACAAAATCTGAATCTTTTTTTGTTTGTGTTTTGGTTTTTTGAGACAGGGTATTTCTGCGTAACCCTGGCTGTCCTGGAACTCTAGGACAGCCTGGCCTTGAACTCGCAGAGATCTGCCTGCCTCTGCCTCCTGAGTCCTGGGATTACCACAGTCTGGCCTCAAAACTTGAATCTATGCTGTATTTGGTCAAGGAAGATACTCAGTGATTAAAGTGCTTATTGTGAAAGCCAGAGGAACTGAGTTCAGATCCCCAGAGCCCATGCTGGGTAGCCATGGTGGTCAGCCAGTGATTCCAGTCTGAGCAAGTCAGCTAGTGAGACAATGTCCTGGAGCTCTGGGTGTGACTGAGAGAGCCTGCCTCGGTGTGTAAGATAAGGAGAAAATTCCCACTGTTGTCAGTTCTTCAACACACATCCACACATATGCACTCGTATCACACATACAAAAAAAAAAGATAATTGCCATTTTTTTCTCATTGTTATAACCAAATACCTGACCAGAAGCAACTCAAGGCAGGAAGGGAACTGTGGGTTACAGTTTAAGAAGGGCTTTGCCATGGCAGGGAACATGAGGCAGCTGGCCACATTCATCAGTTGTCAGGAAGCACAGGGCAGGACATGCAGCCAGGTTGTAAATCCTCAGTCTTTAGCGAGGCTGCACCTCCTCAGGGAGCCATAATAGTCCAAAACATTGTCACCAGCTGAACACAAAGTGTTGAAATGCATGAGCCTAATTGGGGGGGGGTTGAAGGAGTTGGCAGTGGGGAGCATTTATTTAATAGCTAAACTACAGTTAATTCATTTTGAGTTGTCTTTTTTGTTTTGTTTTTCAAGACAGGGGTTTCTGTTTTAACAGCCCTAACTGTCCTGGAACTCAATCTGTAGACCAGGCTGGCCTGGAACTCACAGAGCCTCTGCCTCTGCTGGGATTAAAGGAGTGCAATCGAGCTGAGTCATTTCTCCAGTCCCAACAAGAGACAGGGTTTCTCTGTATTGTTTTGGAACCTGTCCTGGAACTCGCTCTGTAGACCAGGCTGGCCTTGAAGTCACAGAGCTCCATCTGCCTCTGCCTCCTGAGTGCTGGAATTAAAGGCGTGTGCCACCAATGCCTGGCCATGAGAAATCTTAAAACGTGAAAGTACTAGAACAAAATGGGAAATTCATTAAGCTGCACAGCCAAGAAGTAAACACATGAATAGAATTCCAATAGCTCAGTAGGGTTCTGGTGATGCACACCTTTTATCCCAGCACTCAGGAGGCAGAGGCAGGTGGATCTCCATGAGTTCAAGGCCAGCCTGGTCTACAACTTTGAGTTCCAGGACAGCCAATGCTGGTATACAGAGAACCCTGTCTCAAAAAACAAAAAACAAAACAAAACAAAAAAACCAAACAAACAAACAAACAAAAAAAGAAATAAAAGAAAACATTGAAATAAAGAAAAATCCTAACAACAGGAGAGGGGATTACCAGTTATTTATCTGAAAAAATTATTAATTCAAAATATATTAAAGGACTTTAAAAGTTACCAAAAAACAAATAGTCCAGTAAATAAATGGGCAAATGATCTGAACAGACTGTCTCCAAGGCAGTAGAAATGGTGGGCCTGGAGAGATGGCTCAGCAGTTAGTACTTCCTGCTTATCCAGGAGATCTGAGTTTGGTTCCCAGCACCCACATTGGGTGGCTCACAACTGCCTGTAAGTCTGAATCCAGGACATCTGATGCCCTCTTCTGACACACACACACACACACACACACACACACACACACACACAATTTAAAAAAAAGTTCAAATGACAAATACATGAAAAAAGACTCAACATTTTTATCCATTAGGAAAATGCAAATCAATTCAAACTACATTAAGATTCCATTTCATGCTGGGTACTGGTGGCACATGCCTTTAATCCCAGCACTTGGGAAGCAGAGACAGGTGGATCTCTTTGAGTTCAAGGCCAGCCTGATCTACAGAGCAAGTTCCAGGACAACCTCCCAAGCAATACAGAGAAACCGTGTCTCAAAACAAACAAACAAACAAACAAACAAAAAACCCACCAGAAAGCACTGTAAGGGACAGAGTCTGGGGAGACTGGCACCCAGGGTACAAGTGCTATCGGAAGAAGTATGACAACTTCTACAAAATATACTGCCATAATAATGTGATCCACAAGTTGGCCAAGAACAGGAAGCCATGTCACATGTCCACAGTCGTCACACTATTCATAACAGCCAAAAGGAGGGAGAAAGCCAAATGTGCCCTGAAGGAGACATCCGAAGGACATGTGCATCTCTGCACACGCTACAACCTTGAGCAGCCCTGAGGTGGGAAAAGCAGTCCTGACTCGTAGATACTTGTTTAATAAATACACTTTCAGTTTTTCAAGGTGAAAGCAGATCTGGGTCTTGGTTCCACAACAAAGTGAACACATGATCTAGTTATCTTCTGCTGTTGACTCAACACAGCCCAGAGTTATCTGAACAAGTCTCAATCCAGGGAGTGCCTTGGTTAGACTTACCTGTGGGCATATTTTCTTGACTGCTAGTTGATGTAGGCCAGTTCAGCTCATCCTGGGTGGTTCCAACCCTTAGCAGGGGGTCCAAGACTATGTAAGAAAGATGAGCAGAGGCTAGGAAGCCATGAGCAAGCATTTTTCTTCCATGGTTCCTGCCTCTGCTAGTTGAGTTCCTGCCCTGACTTGTCTCACTAAAGGATTATGAGCTGGAAGTGAAATATAAAATAGTCCTTTCCTCCCCAAATTCCGTTTTGGTAGCAGCGTTTATCATATCAACAGAAAGCAAAGTAGGACACATGGCACTACTAAACACTTAGAATTAAGTGGGCAATGATAACTGCAGAAGCTTACAGTTGGTAGCAGCGTTTATCATATCAACAGAAAGCAAAGTAGGACACATGGCACTACTAAACACTTAGAATTAAGTGGGCAATGGTAACTGCAAAAGCTTACAATTGGTTTAAGTGCTGAGAACAAGTAATCCTTGAAAGATTAACCATAAATGGGATATCTTAATCACCGCCTCCAGGGCCTAGGGAATACTGCACCAGAGACAGAATGTGAGAGGTAGAGAAGGGTGCGTATCTAAAGGGAAAGCTGATTTCTAGGCAGGCCGAGGCTGTTACATTCTTGAACCCATTGCTGCTGTGATCATGAGATATGGCCTGTCAACTCCCACTCATGGAACTCCACCTATCCCTGAGGATTTATACATAGTTAAATGGTTTCCAGCAAAGAGAATGACATTTCCTTTAGTGGGATAGCCACTGAAAGTTGTCCATGCTCCAGTCAACAATCCTCATCCAAGCTCCCAGTGAAACCCACTGGGCCACAAAACAACAGCAAAAAAGACATCAAAGTAGAAGTGGAAAGAGGAAAGGGATCAGTGTGAATGTGATAATGGAAGAAAATGGAGAAAAATTATCATAACAAAACTTGTACGATATATGTTAATAAAAATATCCACAATCAAACAAAACCTTTCAATATGCTAGTGTAACTGCTGTAAATAGGAAGGTTTTGCTTCTGGGTTACAGAAAAATCTTAAAACAAGATTGACATTTGCTAATAATTCGGTAAGTTAAAGAAGCATGCTACATCTGTTTGAGCGATAAATTAACTGAGGATACAAGGGAAAGAGACACAGCTCTGATCTATTTCAAACGTGTAGGGATGTTTTTGATGTCGGGGTGAGCTGAACAGAGAAGTGAATGAAGTGAGAACTGGGAGATGGTTCAGAGGATACAGATGCTTGCTGTCTGTGCTGTCTGGTTTTATCAACCTGACACAAACCACAGTCCATGGAGAAGGAGCCTCAATTGGGAAATGCCTTCATAAGACTGGGCTGCAGGCAAGTCCATAGGGCATTTTCTTAATTAGTGATTGATGGGGGAGGGCCCAGCCCGTTGTGGGCGGGGCCACCCCTGAGCTGGAGATTCTGGATCCTGTAAGAAAGCAGGCTGAAGTGGGGCAATGGTGGCGCATGTCTTTGATTCCAGCACTGGGAAAGCAGAGGCAGGTGGATCTCTTTCAGTTCAAGGCTAGCCTGGTCTACAAAATTTACACAGAGAAACCCTGTGCCGAAAAAAAAAGAAGAAAGAAAGTAGGCTGAGCAGTACTCCATGCATGGCGACAGCATCAGCCCCAAGTTCAGCCCTGCATGAGTTCCTGTCCTGACTAATTTGATGTCTAGTGTAAGCCCAATTAACTTTCCTCCCCAACTTGCTTTTGGTCAGGGTCAATTTTGGTCATGTTCATTATAGCAATAGTAACCTTAACCAGGACACTGTGCAAGCGGGAACCTAGGAAAACACCAGATGCAAAGACAAGCGTCTGTAAACCACAAGACTCCAGTGGAGAGACCTAAAGCTTGTGTTTGCAGCACAGTGACAGGAGGGAGGGAGAGAAGTGACTCTCAAACTTGTTCTCTGACCTCCACAAGACTCCTATGGAATGGGCACAGCCACACACACTACTAAATAAACAAACCTAAGAGAACAACCCATAACCAAACACAAAACAAAAAACCCAAACTGAAAAGATCCAAACCCCAAGAATTTGACTGGCTTATTAGAAAAAGAGAGCCAGGGATGGAGTTTAGAGACCTCTATTTAATGCTAAGTGTCTGTGGTGGTTTTAATGAACATAGCCCCCATAGGTTCACAGGGGGCTGCACTGATAGGTGGTGTGGCCTTGTTGGAGGAAGTGTGTCCCTGTGAGTGGGCTTTGAGGTCTCAGATGCTCAACTCAGGTCCAGTGTCTCTCTCTCTTACTGTTGCCAGTGATACAGACATAGAACTCTCAGCTACTTCTCCAGCACCATGTGTGGCATGTGTGGACATGCTTCCTGCCATGACAATAATGGACTAAACTTCAGAACTGTAAGACAGTCCCAATTACATGTTTTCCTTTATAAGAGTTGCTATGGCTGGGCGTTGGTGGTGCATGCCTTTTTTTTTTTTTTTTTTTTTGGTTTTACAAGACAGGGTTTCTCTGTTTTGGAGGCTGTCGGTCCAGCCTGGCCTCGAACTCACAGAGATCCGCCTGCCTCTGCCTCCCGAGTGCTGGGATTAAAAGCGTGCGCCACCAACGCCTGGCGGTGGTGCATGCCTTTAATCCCAGAATTTGCACTTGGGAGGCAGAGGCAGGCGATCTCTGTGAGTTCGAAGCCAGCCTGGTCTACAGAGCGAGTTCCAGGACAGCCTCCAAAACAATACAGAGAAACCCTGCCTCAAAAAAAAAAAAAAAAAAAAAAAAAGAGTTGCCATGGTCATGGTGTTTCTTCACAGCATAGAAACCCTGACAGATGCTTAGAAACAGAAACTCACAGATCCTTCAAACTCAGATTCCCAAGGTTACATACAAAACAATATCTTCACTTACTGTTTCATAGGATTACTGGGAGGAACATAGGAAGCATGAGGCATCATCACTGTCCAAGTCATCATCGTAGAAATAGAGGGGTTCAGAGAGAATGATAAAGGAGATAAAGAAAATACAACGTTGTCAGAAGTAAAAGCCCCACTGTACCACCATGTGGGAGGAATAATTTTGGCTACGAAGACTTCTGTTTCTGCTACTACTGGCAAGAAAGAGGTTCTTTCCTCCAAGAAAAGAGGCTCTACTTCCTAATGACCCTTTAAGGTAGGCAGGCATTCTTTCCAGACTTGTCAAAAGTCACACAGGTCGCCGGGCGTTGGTGGCGCATGCCTTTAATCCCAGCACTCGGGAGGCAGAGGCAGGCGGATCTCTGTGAGTTCGAGGCCAGCCTGGTCTACAGAGCGAGTTCCAGGACAGCCTCCAAAGCCACAGAGAAACCCTGTCTCAAAAAACCAAAAAAAAAAAAAAAAAAAAAAAAAGTCACACAGGTCTAATGTATCCGGGAAGAGGGAGCCTATGCCTCCATCAGACTGTCCTGTGGGGGCATTTTAAAAAAATTAACGATTGATGTGGGAGGGCCCAATCACTGTGAGAGTGTCACTCAGGCAGGTGCTCTTGGGTGGCTAAGAAAGCAAGCTGAGCAACAATGTTCTCCTCAAGTGTCAGCTTCCGTTCCTGCCCTGACTTCTAACATGGGGTGTAGCTTGTAAACTGAAATAGCTTTCTTCCCAGCCTTGCTTCCTTCGCCTTCGTGGAGTTGCTACACTAGAAAGCACACTGGGACACTATTATCAACAATTCTTCAAATGTATCTGGACAGCTGACTCTCCCAGGTGTTTTGGAGGGTAGACAGCAGAAGTGTAATGTGTATTTTTTAAAAAAATATCTTATTTATTTATTTATTTATTTATTTATTTATTTATTTATTGTGTATACAGTCTTCTGCCTGCATGCCAGCAGAGGGCACCAGATCTCATTCAAGGTGGTTGAGAACCACCATGTGGTAGCTGGGAATTGAACTCAGGACCTCTGGAAGAATAGTCAGTGCTCTTAACTTCTGAGCCATCTCTCCAGCCCGTGTAGTGTGTATTCTACAGATCCCATTTTGTGTATGGTACCCAAGCTGTCTTCCAAACCAGTCCGATCTTTTAGTCTTACCAACAATGCTTCAGTTTTCTGGATTGTTCTAATTAAAGAAAGTTCACAGGAAGGGACTGACGACAGGGAGTAACTAGGTTCCTGAGGAAATGTTACGGGGGAAGCTGTAGACATGTTTTTGTTCTGTGAAAGCTTTTGGTAGAAGGCAAAGCAGAAGTTGGGGGGCACCGCAGAATGTGAACATGTTTTACAATCCATTTCAGTGTTTCTGGAAGCACGGTCTGGAGGCACTCACTTCACAAACTGACAGGAAGTGTACTGTTGGAAACCTGGCAAATTTGGTAATGTAGCCTACTTCAGTGGTAATAATAACGTCAACATAGTCAAAGTTCTGAAAAAGACTCTGTTTCTCAAAATTTTCCAATGCTAGCAGGGTTTTTTTTGTACAAATTAATACTGCTGAACCAGTCTTCAATGAAATACACTTTGAGATACAATATAGTGAAAATGTGAAGAAATGGCCAACAAGTGTCTAATTGTTTTAATTATTTGAAATCTAGAATAGAGAATAATTTAATGAATACCACCTACCCACTTCTCAGAATTAAAAGACTAATTAAATTCAACAAATCTTGGTGGGGAGTGGCGGTGTACCCCTTCATTCCTAGCACCCCAGAAGTAGAGGCAGATAAATCTCTTGAGAATCGAGACCAGACTGATTTACCTAAGTTCCAGGCCAGAGCTACAAAGCAAGACCCTCAAAAACAAAATAATTACAACAAATTAATGCTTATTTTTCAATTATAGAATATATGCTTACCAGGCAAGGAAAAGAGAAAAATAGGCAAAATCTTTATACTTTGTTATCACCTTATTAAAAATAGGCTAATGTCTGGAGACAATTACTCTAATTCTTATCCTATTATGTTTTAAAAACATTACTTATAAAGCATTATTATAATATAATTTTGCATCATGTTTAACATCCAGAGAACATCATAAATGTAAGTTTTCATGGCTTTGATTTTTATAGTTGCTTAATATCCTAAATGTGCACTCCACTACTGGTTTCACTATTCCTCGTGTTTACAGTTCAGGTGGCCTGCATCTTTTGTTGGCTTTCTTGAGTAATACTGCAAAGAGTACACTAGAATATGAAACCTAGGAGAGGTACCTTCTTGGGGTTTATCTGTCAAGAACAGTAATATTTCAAACTGCTCATTTTACAAGCTAAGGAAATCAGTCAATTTACTTTTGGGAGTAAGGGAGTATATCATCAATGATATGTCAGAAGTACCCCTATTCCTCCAACTTAATTCAGATTCAAAGCTTAGTATTCATATCTGGTTTTTTTTTTTTTTTTTTTTTTTTTTTTTGGTTTTTCGAGACAGGGTTTCTCTGTGGCTTTGGAGACTGTCCTGGAACTCGCTCTGTAGACCAGGTTGGTCTCAAACTCACAGAGATCCGCCTGTCTCTGCCTCCCGAGTGCTGGGATTAAAGGTGTGTGCCACCAAGCCCGGCTCCAGGGCTAATTTTATCTGAGACTAGTGAAGCTGCCTGAATGAATATCTTAGTCTACTTTTCTCGAATTTGTTTAGAAGGATTTACTATAATTTGTTTCAAATGTGGTACTCAGCAATGACTTTAGGAGTGGCATTTTCTAATTACTCCATGCTAATTTCTGATGCCCACTTTTTTTTAAAATTCACTTATTTTTATTTCATGTGCATTTATGTTTTGCCTGCATGTGTGTCTGTGTGAAGGTGTTGGATCCCCTGAAACTGGAGTTACAGTTATGAGCTGCCATGTGGGTTCTGGGACTTGAACCTGGGTCCTCTGGAAGAGCAGCCAGTGCTCTTAATCACTGAGCCATCTCTCCAGCCTCTGAGGCTCAATCTTACACATTTTAATTCTTCTATCTACATGCTTCTTTATGAATGCATGTGCATGTGTGTACAGGGTACATATGGAAGCCAGAGGACAAACTCAGGCTGGAAAGGCTGTTTACCTTGAGACAGGGTCTTTTTTCTCTCACCAGTCTGGAGCTCCAAGGCTAGACTTGCTAGCCAGCTACCACAAGGGATTCTTCTGTGTCTGCCTTCCCCGCATTGGTATTATAAGCACAACTACCATGTCCAGCATTTTTATTGGGTTCTAGGGAATTGAACTTAGTTCAAGTCAAGAGTTTTCCTGTCTGAATGCTGGTTCCAGCCTAGTATTCCAGTCCATGTTTGATAGGAAGAGTGTGGTTTGAGAAATGGCAGATAGAAAATTAAAGATACTAAAGAAAAGACAGAGATACAGGATAGAGTCGGGAGGACATTCCAGTGAATATTGGAACTGCCCCTAGTTTATTTCTCATAGGCCCTTTATACCCCAAGCAAAAGGGGAGGGCAAAATGACTGATTTTTCCCCATGATACAAAGAACACTCAGAACATTCAATAGCTCAAACATCTTGTTATTTATGTCTTAAGGAGCAAAACATCCAGCAGTCACACCCTTGGCCAAGCATCTTGTTATCTAAGGAAGACATTCAGCAACTACACTTGAGGCCAAACATCCTGTTGATTGACCTTGAAGGAGTAAAAACAAACTTGAATTCTCTAATCTTAAATCAAAATGGAATCAAGGCACAAGATGGAGTCATTATGGGCTCCCAAATTTCCCTTTTAATGCCTGTGCTTCTGCCACAGAACAAGATGACTGTGTTTGTCTTAGGGGGTCTTTTTCAACCTCCTAGCCTTACCTGTCATTGGCACATACATTCTGTCATGTATGCCCTGTCCTGTCTTAGGTTGACTATAAACAAAAAGATCTACCTGCCTCTGTTTATAAAGAGTTAAGAGAGAGTGTGTAGCTAGATACCATGCACCTCCGATCCAGCTTTCCAATCAGAGTTCACAGGTAGCTGCTATGGCTATAATATCTCCTAATAAAAGGAGTAAAGGATGACAAAGGTGGAATGGTTGCTTTAAATTGGTGCAGGATGTCTCTAGCAGTTTTAGTTGCATCAAAATCCACATCTGTCTTTCCAATCACACTGTATCAAAAGACTCATTAGTGTCATGTCAAACTCTCAAAGTGAGCTGACTTTTTTTTGTTTGTTTTGTTTTTCGAGACAGGGTTTCTCTGTATTGTTTAGGAGGCTGTCCTGGAACTCGCTCTGTAGACCAGGCTGGCCTCGAACTCACAGAGATCTGCCTCTGCCTCCCGAGTGCCAAGTGCTGGGATTAAAGGTGTGCGACACCAATGCCTGGCTGAGCTCTGACTCTTTTCTGTCCATTAACACTTATATAGTACAGCAAAGGCTACTGATTACAAACATTAATAGGCTAATACCACAACTCCAGTATGATTACACACAATTGGTTACATTACAATTTTCATGTGATGGCAGAAGTCTGAGTTTCCTTTTTCCCACTTTAAAAGTTCGATTGCTGTGTCTAATTTTCAAAAATAACTTTGAGCTGTTACAGTCGCAGCAGAAAAGCTTGTGTCTTATTCCTCCCCATCAATTTTGGGGGGGTGTCTCTTCAGTACCTTCAATGTGGTTTATTATACTGAGAAGAGGCTTTAGCAGCACACTGCCTCTACAATAACGTCCAATTGTTTCAACGAATCTCTTTCCCACAGAGGGGAAGTCTCTGAGGCACCTGTTTTCCAGGCATTCTATTCTAATAACAGATGAATCAAAAATGAGTTCTGTGTAAACTGCCAAACATTCGGTCCTTGGCTGGATCCAGAATAATCAAAACTCACAGAGGTCTGGGAAGTTGGTGCAATAGGTTTGTCAAGAAGGTGGGAGTCACTTGCCATCATCACAATCTCCTTCCCTTTAAGGACTACAGAGTGATGACATCAGAGGGTCAGGAACACAAATTCAGCAAATTTCACTCAAACTCCTCTGGGAGGGCCTCTGCAGCAATGATGCTATCAGGGCTGGCATTCTTCTGTTCCACACACTGCATCAAATGTTCAGGGAGCCACTGAGCTTCATTTTCTTCCTGGGAACAAACAAAAACATGCCCTCGACCTCATATTAAAACAGGATCAGGTCCTTTCCAACATCCCGTGCAAGGATCTTTCCATTAGATTTGAGCGAAAGTCGTTTGAGTGCCATCATGTCAAAATCTATCCATGGCAGGTTGTTCACGGGCATCCACATTCAGAAAATTTCCTCTACCAGGGCCAGCATGGCCCTGAAGGATCAGAAAATGAGGATGATGGCTATGATGTGCCTAAGCCACCTATATAGGCTGTCCTGGCTCATCTGACTCTGACATCTCTAATGCCAGCTCCTCCTTTGGCTGGTTGTCTCTGGATTGTGATCCCACAAAAAAACTTCAAAGAAGGTTTCCAAGTTCCTGAGTGGCCCCCTAAACCATTCCCTCAGAAAATCAACTCTGAATGAAAAGCAAGTAGCTATTAGCAAGGTGGAGGTGCCACTGCTAACCCTGCTGCAACAGCCCCCTCACCCAGCCTCATGAGTCAGGGCCACTACTCCTACCGGGACATTCAGAAAGCACTGGTCATTGCCCACAGCAACATCCAGATGGCCAAAAACATCCTCTGGGAATTTGTTTCTATTTCTTCTCATGCCCATGAAGCTACCTAGCAACACCTCTCCCTGCCATGGCTTCAGAGGACCTATGAGCTGGGCTCTTATTCAAGGAGCAGGAAAGCAGTGGCTTCTTTTGGGACATCACAGTGAGGTCCTGCCTTTTCTGTGGGCAATGACACCAAGATTTCAAAGCAGTGGAATGACAATGGAGCTGCTGTGATTACAAGATTATCCTGCTGTGTGTGGGAATCCAGGCAGGGAGCTAGCACAAGAGCTTAAGGAAGGAATCTCTGAAGACTTCCATCTATTGTGGTATTGCACCCAACCCTGCTGGATGCTACAACCTCAACACTCCTCTATCAGGACACTGCCTGACCTGGTGTTCTTTCTGATCACATTCAAAGCAATTCCTCGGAGGCTCTGAAGTCCTCCTTCTCCCTGGGCCTTGACTTCTTTGTTGGAATTAACTGTAATTCCTTGTAATGCATCAGCCATAGGTAACCCGAGTATATGAGGGCCCAATATCTAAACAAAAAACAAAACAGAGATGTCACCTATCTTTCTATAGGGTCTCAAAGCAGCTTGACATACATTACATTCTCATAGGTTAGCTGTTAAAAGTTCTGCTTCTGTATCCCCAATTAACCTGCGTGATGCATGCATTAGCCTAGAGACAAGGGCTCAAAATAATTCCTCAGTCTGCCCTCCAGAAGATGGAAGCTTGTTCCAGGCCCTCTTGGCAGCTGCACTAACCTGGGTATATGCTGTCACCTCAAATTTAACTGCTGATCTATATCTCTACACTGCCTTTCACCAGAAAGCATATAAGAAATGGGGCAGCACTTCTTTTAGCTGGGCGTTCATGGCACACACCTTTAATCCCAGCACTCGGGAGGCAGAGGCAGGCGAGTATCTGTGAGTTCCACGCCAGACTGGTCTACAGAGAGTTCCAGGACAGCCAGGAATACACACAGAGAAACCCTGAAATAAAAAAGAAATTGAAAGGTTCAGGCATTACGCTGGCCTGCCCTGTTACCTGGCAGGATACACTCAGGCAGCACTCTGGCCAGCCCAGAGTTCTGTGAGAACCATGCAGGTGCAAAGGACCCCTTTAAAGGACTGAGCCCTGCCCACTTACACTCTCATCTTCCTCTACATCTCATCTCTCTCTCATCTTCTCTCTCTCTCTCATCTTATCTCTCAGCTCTGTATGGGTTGGTTACCTCTCACCCTCCTTTCCCTCCCTGTCTACCAATAAAACTCCACGTGGGATCGTTGAGTCACGGTTTGTGTCTCGTTACTGGGTAAGCCTAGACATTTTAACAACATTGGTTCCCTGACCAGACAGGCTCTCCCTGCGGCTTGGCCACCTGCTGACCCGGCAGGTGACCACGAAGGTAATGTGCAACATCTAACCAACAGCCCACTTTCCATCGACAGGAACACTAAATTTTACATCCAACAGCTGCGATTTGGTAAGGACCCCCCTCTAAGTTGGCGTAAGCATTTCCCTGAACCCTAAGGACTGACAGCTGAGCATCTGGCACCCTTACGGTGTTCTTGGAAATGTGGGGAACTCACACAGCCACCGCCTTCAAGGCCACGGTTGACCCCCATCGTCTGACAATCATTTTCGGTTTGTTTTCCATGGGTACGGTCTATTGGTAATTTTTTCGGCTCCTTTCTGAGCCTTCGGCGGCTTTTCACCACTTGGACTCTGGTTCCTTTTTTTGGGTAGTCTTGGGCTGACGAGTTCTTAGAGTTCTGAAGAGCTGATCTTGCCATTTTATTTTCCTTTAAACCTGGCTCATGGGTAACAAACCGACAAAGGAAATTGACCCATCCTCTCCTCTGGGATGCCTCTTAATGCCTTAAGTCATCCAGACTCACTTATCTCAGTATATTTTATGGGACCTCTCTAGTCACTGCCAGCGATCTGTTCGATGGAAGGAGTTGCCCTATGTTCAGGCGGCTTTTCTCTACCTCTCTGATAAACATTCTTTTCAACATTCTTTCTTCCTCTAAATCTCATTCTTCTAGCTTTTAAAGCTAAACCTACAAAACTCCCTCCGGTCATAGAGGCTTCCCGCCACTTCCCATCTTGATTAAACCTGTCTCAGGGTGAGAACCGCCTTCCACCTGCGAGTGTCCTATTTTGTCTCTCCTGTTCATTCAGCTTGGAATGGCAAATTCCTCGTTTCTATCCAGTTTTGCTTCTACCGTATTTCTTTTCCATACAGATGCCAACAGCTTACAATAGCCTGGTTTGGGTTAGTGTCTGCTCCGGACACTCTAAGGAATGTGCCTATGGAGGCCGTCATCTTGGCGATCTTAACCATGCAGCCTAGCTTGGAAACATGTTTACTGAGGCTGCCATGTTTACCGAATGACCTAGCTGTAGGCATGCTCACTCAGTCCAGCCAGCTTCTGCCGGCCAAGCCTGCTGATAGATACAATTCATTTACTTTTTGTCTCTAATTTCTTCTTTCACTGACTCGGTTTTCCATGGCTTGTTTATGGAATACTGTGCCTTTCCAGGGTCCCCTGTTCTATCTGTAATAAATCTTCCTTCTTGTCACTGTCTCTTTAAATCTGCCTGTTTCCTACAAGTGTGGGTCAAACACTTTTACCCAATCCTGTTTAATGTATCTATATGTATGTGTGAAAAATAAGGTAACTTTAATTCAACCATACTAAATATCAAATATTTCTTTTTTTTTTTTTTTGGTTTTTCGAGACAGGGTTTCTCTGTATTGTTTTGGAGCCTGTCCTGGAACTCACTCGGTAGACCAGGCTGGTCTCGAACTCACAGTGATCTGCCTGTCTCTGCCTCCCGAGTGCTGGGATTAAAGGCATGCGCCACCAACGCCCGGCTCAAATATTTCTAAATTGTTGTATCTTTTAAGTGATGATAGACATTTAAAATTATAAGGGTCTATTTCAAATTAACAAAGTATTTATAACACCCAGTCGTTCTTGTAAGCTGTTTACAAAGGTAAAGCTATTACAAAAGGGATTTTTCTGTAGTCACCAATGTACTTAAGACAAGTCACTAAAGATAAATTTTGTCTACTATGATAAAATAAACAAACAGTCCTCAAATGCTCAGAGACCTAGAGAACATGGCATTTAAATGTTTTATTAAAAAGCTTTTTAGCCGGGCATTGGTGGCGCACACCTTTAATCCCAGCACTCGGGAGGCAGAGTCAGGCGGATCTCTGTGAGTTCGAGGCCAGCCTGGTCTACAGAGTGAGTTCCAGGACAATCTCCAAAGCCACAGAAAAACCCTGTCTCGAAAAAATAAAAAAATAAAAAGCTTTTTATGCAGGGCGTTGGTGGTGCACGCCTTTAATCCCAGCACTCGGGAGGCAGAGGCAGGCGGATCTCTGTGAGTTTGAGGCCAGCCTGGTCTACAAGAGCTAGTTCCAGGACAGCCTCCAAAGCCACAGAGAAACCCTGTCTCGGAAAGAAAAAAAAAAGCTTTTTATAACAGAGAGACAGGCCAGCTGCTGGTCCCACCCCATTTCCTCCAAGAAAACTGGTGGACACTGAAGAAACTACACCCACAAAGTGGCAATGCTGGTCACTAAGCAACCCTGCCCTTCACCTCAACTGCTTCAAAGGACTCTTCAGACCGTGAACAAGAGGACACTAGAATTGACTTTCTCCATGTTGCTTGGGTCAACAGTAGGAAAGGCTTCCTAAAACATCCCCAATCCACAGGTCTCACTATCAGTAAAAGGCAGGTGTTCTTGTAGCCTCTGACTTCTGTGCTACAGACCTTGGGGTGGCTGTCCATGCAGTCAGCTACTAAGTCTCCCAATCTCAGGTAAAATCTTATCCTTCTCAAGAACTCTGATGTTTTTGACGGCTGGTAGCTTTGCCACCTTAAAGTAACAGACAAGGCAAAACTCTGTCATAAAACAGATTTCAGGAACAGGTATTCTAAGGTTTATCTACCTATATAAGATGGTAATATAATAAAATAAGTTGAGATATTAAAAAAGTATGTTCCAGGTTTCTCTTTCATTATACTACTTTTCATAGTCTTAACATTAATCAATAAAGTTCTGATAAGCTACTAATCTAACTCCAACAGAGTGCTAAGCAACTATACCACTATATGATCATAACTATAAGCTCAAAATTAAGGTACTTTTCATTGTGCTAAAAATATCTGTTTTAAAATATTAATGTTTTCAGCCATGTCATTTCTAACACAAATATGCTGCTGATATGTCTAATACTTATGTTTTCACAAACTCAAAGAATTCTTGTAAGTTCCAGAAAGCCAAATTGGACCCATCCAAACAGGTCCGATTCACTCCAGATATTATTCAACCTCTCCCTGGTCCTGGCACTCCCTTCCCTTATCTGGGGACCCCTCGGGAACCCCTCCCTCATCTTACAATCTTCCCCTCAAATACTAGGACCTAAGAAAGAAAATTTTAAGCCCAACTTTGTCCTCTACTCTGCTAACATCTTGCCAGATCTACAGAGATGCCAGAATTCCAGACAGCCAGGACTACAATGGAACAACCAGCTACCCCAGGATGTGACAACACCCCAGCTTTCTCAGGTTCCCCCAAAGATGATCGATACCCCCAGGTCAGCAGGAAGCAGTCTTAAACTCAACGTCCTTGATCCCGAACCTGCTACGTCTAACATCCCCTCCTCTTTTTAATCATAAATAAAAGTGGGAATGAAAGATTCAGGCATTATGCTGGCCTGCCCTGTTACCTGGCAGGATACACTCAGCCCAGAGTTCTGTGAGAACCATGCAGGTGCAAAGGACCCCTTTAAAGGACTGACCCCTGACTGCTTACACCCTCTTTTACTACTCTTGTCTTCCTCTCCATCTCATCTTCTCTTACTCTCATTTCTTTCCCTCTCTCTTCCTCCCTCCCTCCCTCCCTCCCTCTCTCAGCTGGTTACCTCTCACCCCCTCTTTCCCTCCCTGTCTACCAATAAAACTCCACGTGGGATCATTGAGTCACGGTCTGTGTCTTGTTACTGGGTAAACCTAGACATTTTAACAACAGAAATGAGAACCTGCTGGGTTTGGTTTCTTTCAGCTGTGGCCTGACATTGTTCTGCAAGCTCTAGATGTTTCCAATCCTTGGGAGGCAAGGCTACTAGGGCTATATTCTCCAACAGCAATCGAGTAAAGGCTGCACTGAGTGCATGATGCTTTTAATTCCTTGAGTTGTTTAAATGGAATTGGGAGATGCATTCTGACTAGATTTCCCTGAGCATCTCTCTGCTTTATTACAGGAAACATTTGAAACCCTTCCACATCTTCCCCTCTGTCGGTGGCCTTCCTGATAGTAGCTTGCAGAGGAGATTCATGACTAACAGTGAGTGACTGCCATGCTCTGGGAATTTCATGCACCACAGTCGGATCTAAACCAGCCACTACAGAAGGAAGAGGAATACTCTTCCCATCTGAGGAGACTTGCAGCGTTTCCAACTTCTGTGAAAGTGATGCTATTGAATCTCCTAAGCCTTTTAGCTCCTGCTGAATCTCACCACTAGGCTTCTTCTCTCTGTATTCCTGGTTAAAAAGCAAGGGAGGTGGCCACCCCTCACTATGGTATTTTGGGGCTTCTCCCTCTATCTCATCAGGATTGGACTGACTGCAATCCATCTGTCTCCTAAACACTTCACTTACCTAGCAATTCCTCCTGTGGTGTGGAGGCCTCCTGCTGTTTGGGGCCTGACTCTAGGCTTTCCTGTATAAACACTCACAGCCTAAGGGCATCAATTGGGATGCTTCCAGGCCCATACTCATAATGTTGGATTTTCACCCCAATTCTTGCCCATGTGTCTGCATCCAATGTTCTGTGCTCTGGAAACCAAGGGCATATCTGCTTTATAAACTCTAAAAATTTCCGTATTTGCAGCTGCTTTACTTTAGCTCCCCTGGCCTTCAAAATATCTCTAACCGAATGTACAATCAGCAACTGCTCTTTCTTGTTAATTATTTACAAATTTTACTCCTGAGTTTTGCTCACTGCCCTTCACTTTTATCCATGAGAGCTCTCTTCACACTGCAGTGCCCATCACTTTATCCTCTGTGTCAAGCCCCAAAGTCCAGGGTGCTATCTATCTGTTGGTCTGTGCTTGAAAGGGGGAGTGTGGATTGAGAAATGACAGGTAGAAAAGTAAAGATACTAAAGAAAAGACACAGGATAGTCAGGAGGGCATTCCAGTGAATACTGAATCCACCCCTAGTTTATTTTTCATAGTCCCTTTATACCCCAAGCAAAAGGGGAGGGCAAAAAGACCTTCCCCCCACACCATGATACAAAGAACACTCAAGACATCTAATAGCTCAAACATCTTGTTATTATGTCTTAAGGAGCAAAATATTCAGCAGTCATACCCTTGGCCAAACATCCTGTTATTTAAGGAAGACATACAGCAATTACACTTTAGTCCAAAGATCCACTGACTGTCCTTGAAGGAGTGAAAACAAACGAACTCTCTAACCTTAAGTCAAGATGAAATCAAGACACAAGATGGAGTCACTATGGGCTTCCACAATTAAAACATCCTGAGGTCATGTTTTACATATATTGTATGTCAGAGTCTAGTACAGATCTTTCTTGGCATGTAATACATGGTAGATTCTTATTAATGTTAGTTTGAACAGTATGTTGAGTGTGGCATGAATTCATCAAACTCCTGTTATCTGACTATATATACCATCTTCCTTGTCAAGCCATTAAAAGACATGCAAGTTTATTTAGCAATAGTAAAACACAACATAAACAGCACAATTTTTGTCACCAGGTAAGTCCTGAATAGGAAATCGTCCTATGGGCGATTTAAGGCCTCACTGTGCTCAGGGACAAAGTGCCTTTCTTTTCTTGCTTTTCAGGGTTCTTACTGGTTATCTTTTTTTCTTCTAAAAGGAAATGTTAAATGTTGCTATTTAGTATTTTGTGATAATTTATAATTGCCCTCAAGAAAAAGCCAAATCCCTTAATATGGCCCGAAAAGGACTTCTGTGGACTCCGCTCAGCCATCTACTATTACTAATCTCCCAACAACCTAACTTGTTTCACCCCAAGGCCTCTTTCACAAGCTGTCTGATTTGTCTAGAATGCTCTCCACTCTTTCTCTACACACCTAGTAACAATAAAAGGGAATTGCTAAGCCCTAATGATTGCATCCCCTAACACAGACAGTTTACTCATTACAAAGTTGATACTTTTATCTCAGCCGTGCAAATGAGGCACAGAGAGGCAGCTCTGAACTGAAGGGTGCTGCTGCTCTATCAGTCCTCTGCGGGTAGTCCAACATCTTTAAGTGCTCTCTCCAACAGCTGATTCGGTGTGGTCAGCACCAGACACCCTAATTTACACCTGCCTGTATCTCCGTCTCACTAGCCAGAGGATAAACAAGCCATCTGAATTCAGGGACGACTGCATCTTGTTCCTGTGTACCCTGCTTCTCTCCAGTCACTGGTACACGTAATAAACACCAACAAATGCTTGTTGAATATTTAAATGAGTGAAAACTGCTTTCACGCAGGAAGACATCGGCTTAGAATTTAGCTAGGCAACATCACTAGGCTTACCAGAGTGATCTAGAGCATGCATCTCACCCTTTCTGCAGTGGTATTTTTGTTTATATCCATGCTTCTGTGACTTCGCCAGATTGCCACAGCTCCTTAAATATCGCCCACCTCCGTCCTTTTCAGAACACGAATTTGTCTTTTGAGAAAATCTTGCAGAGCAAAAGCTAAAACGTTAAAATCAAATTTTACTTTATTGCTGTTCTTCAAAATGTCGTAGCGCCTCTTCCCTTAAGAAAAAATAGTGGAGTAAATTGGAAACTAATGAGGGGAAAAACTCTTTAAAAAAAGTGAATTTCGGATACAGAGTAGGAAAGCATTCTAACATGTTTGGAAATGGGTCTTCCCGTGCTGCCTGTGCCAGGTGGCCTCTTATTTTTCAGAAAAAAAAAAAAAAAATCAAGAGGGGCCGTCCAAGCAGAGGAAACAGGTGCTGTTGTAAGCAGGGGGTGTGTTGACATCAACGGTCCTGGCTCCATTTTTTGACAAAGAGCCCAGAAGCTAAGGCCATCTGACCAGGAGTGCCATCACCTTCGAGGGGGAGGACAAAAAAGGATAGAGGGCGGTGGGCAAGAGTGAAGAGGGAGAGGAAGCGTGACAAGCGGAACGAAAACTACCCTCGTCTTCAGGGAGCGAGGCTGGGCCGTGTCCCCCTCTCAAAGGACCAGTGACGGGCTGTCAAATTTTGTCTTTTCACTTCAAAGCTCACAAGCACCTGGCTCAAGCAGGAAACTCTAAGGAAGGCATCCTGCCTCGTGAAACTTCAGCACCCGACCCGCGACGAGTGGAAGACCACGAAGGGGCTTCGGCTGGACCAACCGCCTCCCCGGCAGCTCGCGGATGCCCCCGGGGGGCCACGCCTGCCGCCCGGGCCCGGCCTTTACCCACAAGCCCCCGCGCCGCGCGCGCACGCGCAGAGGCGGCGGCCGTCTCAGGAAGAGGAAAATGGAATAAACAACTCGGAGGAACCAGAGCGCAAGACGACGAGCGGAGGCAGAGTTTAAAAGCAAACCGGCTCCCTCCGCCGTGTCTTCCCCCTACGGCTGCCGGCCGCCGCCGCTTCAGGGTTCCTCCCACCCTCAGCCCCGGCCGCGCGCCCACCGCGGCGTCCCGCGCGGCCCCTTTAAGGACAGCGGAGAGGGAGAATCCCCACTTGCCGCCCGCCCCTCCCCCTCCCCGGGCGGCTCCGGCTCCCACAGCGGGCCCAACCCGCCCGCCCGGCTTCCATCCGGCTCCGGCGGCGGCTCCTTCCCGCCCTCGTCTATGGTGGCGGCGGCGGGAGACGCGGCTGCGGCGTGGCCATGAACAGTGGCGGCGGCCTCCCGCCCCCATCGGCCGCCGCCTCCCCGTCGTCGTCCTCGCTGGCGGCGGCCGTGGCGGTCGCGGTCGCGTCGGGCGTCGGGGGCGTCCCCGGCGGGCCGGCTGCGGGTGTGAAGCTCAAGTACTGCCGCTACTACGCCAAGGACAAGACGTGCTTCTACGGGGAGGAGTGTCAGTTCCTGCACGAGGACCCGGCCTCCGGCGCGGCCCCGGGGCTCGGCCTCCATAGCAACAGCGTCCCGCTGGCGCTGGCGGCCGCGTCGGGGGCCGGCTTTCCTCCCGGAGCGCTCCCGGGCGGGGGGAGCCGGACCGCCCGTGGGGCCCAAGAAGCCGGAGCTGGGCGTCCCGGGGGCGGCGGCAACGGGCGGCGGAGGCGGCGGACTCGATGGACCGCGGCTGGCGAGTGAGTGAGGCCCGGGCGCGGCGGTGCGGTACGGGCGGGCCGAGCGCGGGGAGGAGGCCTGAGGTCGCCCGCTTCTCCTCGCCTCCGGGCGGCCCGAGAGGCCTAGGCTCTGCGTAGCCCTCCTTCCTTCTTCCTGCTTCCTCTCTCCGCCGCCCTGGGCGAGCCCGAGAGCTACGGGAGGCGGGTTCCCCGGGAGCGTGGGTGGGTAGAAGCGGTGTCGGGGGGGGGCTCTGGGAGAGGGTGCGGGGAGGAGGGGGGGATGGGCTGCGGAGTGTGAGGGAAGGGGCGTCGTTTCCGGGTGTGTATGTGTGGAAAGGGGCCGGGTTTGCGAGCACATGTGTTCGTGCGTGCCCGTGTGGAGTGCTGTCTGCCTAAAGTTGAGGTTCACCAGTGGGTGTGTATGTGGGTAGGAGGCGGGAGGTGAGGGGCGGGCTTAAGGCCCATTAGCTTTGCAGGAAAAGAGGCGAAAAGTTTGTAGAAGGCTTTTAGGAGCAAGGTTTTCCGGGCTGGAAATGCTTTCTAAGGATGCCAAAGGGGCGGGGTGGTGTAGGGACGTCAGTCCTGTTTTCGTTTCTTTTCAATAAAGTGTGCACAAGTTTTATAGAACGCTTGGATTAGGAATTTCCTAGGACTTGCACTCTGGTAGTGTTCTGGAAAGCTAGAGTAAGTGAACAGGGTGTCTGCCGGAATTTGTCTTTCCCATAACATTATGAGGGAACTCTCGGCATTGTGCCTCAAGAGCCTCTGGCACTACACAAGCTTTCATGAGACTAATTTAGAGCTCTTTAGTTCAGTGGAATTCGCTGAAACTGTAAATGTTTGTGGAATGTTACCCTTGAATATTAGAGTAGGTGCCTGATTTCCCCTTTGTTTTAGATCTTGCGATAATGCAATAGGTTGACTTGGACTTCACAGAAAAGTCTTGACACTGAACAACCTGACACAATGTTTTAGAGTGCTTACTGGGACTATCTATCTATCTATCTATCTATCTATCTATCTATCTATCTATCTATATCTATCGAGACAGGGTTTCACTGTATTGTTTTGGAGCCTGTCCTGGAAAGCTCTGTAGACCAGGCTGGTCTCGAACTCAGAGACATGCCTGGCTGGGATGATTTATTTATAAAAGCTTGTTTCTTTTTGAATAATAGACTTGTCTCTGTTTACCGAAGCTTATGTACTAATAAATTTAGATGTTTTATAAAGAATAACTACATTATTGCTGGGATGTAGCAGTTTTTAAAAATTGCATTGTATGTATGTGTGTGTACCCACCATAGATAGCATGGTTATAGGGGTCAGAGGACAGTCATTTTTCTCCTCTAACAGTGTGGGACCTGGAGCTGGAACTGAGGTGGTCAGGGTTGTCAGCAGACACTTTAGTTACTGTGACTCAACGAGCCAGTGTTGTCTGTGCCTCCCGTCCTCCACTTCTGTTTCTTTTTTCAGACAGGGTTTCCCTCTGTAGCCCAGGCTGGTCTGAACTGAAGTTCATGTGTTAGAAACTAATCCCCAATGTCAGAGGTGGAAAGGAACCGTAATAAGAGGTAATTCTGCCCTGCAGTGGTAGTGCATACCTTTAATCCCAAAGACTCAAGAGGTAGAGACAGGTGAATCTCTGTGAGTTTGAGGTCAGCCTGATCTACTACACAGTTAGCTCCAGGACAGCTAGGGCTACACAGAGAAACCCTTTCTTGAAAAAACAAAACAAAAACAAAAGTGCAAAGTTCATAGCCACATGTAAATGAGGCATGGGAGGATGGTAAGATGATTCCTGAGGCACCTTCCATGAGTCTTCCAGAATTCAGTGGTGGAACAGGCACCCAGATAGATTTAGGGTTAATGTTCTCATTCCAGAAAGGAAGAGGCAGGAAAGAGGTTGTCTGTCCCAAGTATGTGCGTAATCTAGTGGAGAATTTAAGCATATGCTCCTCATCCTGGACTGGGAGTTGGGGCCCAGAGCCTCAGGTGGCCCTAGCTATCCCTGTGTCTTTTTTTTTTTCCCTCACTTTTAAAATATCTTAGCTTGAATTTTTCCATTTGATTTGGACACTGGTAACCTTGCCATTCTGTGGTGTCAGGGTTAGTATTGTCTAAATAGGGGCTGTGAATGTGTGACTCTAACTCCCTTATAAAGTTGGCCTTCAGGCTCTCCAGGGCACCCTTTGAAATGTGGTTGTGAGTTTGTCACAGCCCCTTAGATTTTACACTGTGTGACAGGCAGTGGTATAGTCCTGTATCTATCTGTTCTTGGCTGTGGGTTATGCTTTCTGGACTGGGGGGTGAGGGGTAGCTGCTGGGCGCAGAGAACCTGAGGCGATTTGGCAGCCAGCCTGAAAGGGTAATCTGGCCCTGGGTGCCTAGACTGTTTTCCTTTCTCAGAGCTTTGGATCAGTCCAGGGAGAGGCAATCTTAGAGGTCTCTAAATGCACTAGCTGGCATTTTCAGTGTCTTCTTGACCCCACACCCCCTTTTCATCTTCCTATTTTTTTTTATTTTTTTATTTTTTTGCCCCTCCCTATTTTTTTTTTAACAGTTTCACCCATGTTTATAAATGTGCTTCCCAGACCCTCTCTTACTCCTTCTCTCCCATTCCCTTTGGGACTCTTTTCCAACATGTCTCTCTCCTACTTTTAGGTATTTTATTTTTTTAAAGTCTTATTTTGGTTTTATGAGACAGGATTCCCTCCTGCAGCTCACTGTCCTGGAACTCACTCTGTAGACTGGCCTCAAACTGGATGGAGATTCACCTTCCTCTTCCTTCTGAATGCTGGGGCTAAATAAAGGTTTTCGCCACCAACACTCTGCAGTCTTTTTAAATTAAAAAAGAAAAAGTAAGTCTGGGGGTGGTGGCACACGCCTTTAATCCCACAGCATTTTTTGGGAGGCAGTGGCAGGCAGATGTCTGTGAGTTAGAGGCCAGCCTGATCTACAGAGTGTGTTCCAGGATAGCTAGGGCTACACAGAGAAACCCTGTCTTGAAAAATCGAAGAAAAAACAAAAAGTAGCCCATTGAGTTAAAATGGGGTGGTTTGCATGAGCATGCGTGTGGGATTATTAATGGAGCATGGGCAATTTACCTAAGTAGCAACATCCCTGAATAAAAATGACTTCTGTTCCCCAGTAGCCATTAACTACCAATAGCTCCTGTGGGCTAGGGGTGGGGCCTCATGAACTCTTTCCCCATCCTTGCTGGAATGTGGACGGGTTACATCCTGATCAGGTAACGAGTTCATGAGTTCCATGACTGTGTCATGTCCAGAAGACAGTTTCAACAGTATCCTCCAGCGCTTACATCACATTCTTTCTGCCTTTTCCCAATGTTCCAAGAGCCTTGGGGTGGCATGAGTGTGCCTGTGTGTGTTACAGATAATGTCCTGTTCAGAGTACTCAACAGTGGCTTATTCTCAGTACTTAAACCAGTTAGGTGTCTCAGTATTACCTGCTGCCCACTGCCTAAGGAAGCATCTCTGAGCAATGTTTCTTAGTAGGGTAGCTGCTGATGCAACTGCACAGAGTTGAAAGGTGAAGTTCTTAGAGCCCTCTGGCTCTAGCCCGACTCTGCTGTTTGGCCACATTCTTCCTTATGCTCCTAATTTCCCTTTTCATTCTTTCACGTGGTGAAGCTGCAGATTTCCTAAGTCTTTCTGCTTAGCTACTCTTAGTTGCAAATTCTGTCTGCTTTCTGCTTTTTCAGATCTTGTATGCAGCTAAAGGTAGTCATGTAGTTCCTTTGTATTTCCTGTAGAAACTTCTGCCAGATAGCCTAGTTCATTGTTCAGTTTCAACATTTCTCTGGCAGGGACAGAAGTCGGCCAAGTTTTGACACAGTAACAGGATGAGCTATTTGCTTTTGTGTAGTAAGAGCCTCTTCAGCTCATTTGTGAATAATGTTACATTCTATAAATGTATCATTTGCTTTCTAATTTTACTGTTAGTGGACACTTGTGTGTCGTGCTGTGTTGGTCTTGGAACTCAGAGATCTGCCTTCCTCTGTTCCCCTAGTGCTGGGATCAAAGGTGTGCACCACCACCCTCTGGCCAATTGTTTAATTTTTCTGTCAAGAAAAAGTTATGTATGTGAACTGGAGAAATGCTCAGTGTGTAGGAGCATTTGATCTTCCTGAAGACTGGAGTTCAGTTTCCAGGACCCATGTCCTACAGCTTCCAACCACCTGGAACTCACATCTTTAAGGAATCTGGCCTCTGCTGTCATCTTGTACACACATGTACACACAGACATAGACACATACATAAAAATTATAGAAAGAATTCTAGGTATATTTGGAGAGCTTCTTGCTCAGCTAACTAGGGGCAGAATTATTAGGTACAATAATGTGTGCATATATTCAGCTTCTGCAACCCCTGTCAGCTTTCTCCCTCTAGAAGTTTATTAATTTTGGTCATTCAATATTTGGAGTTTGACATTGTCTGTCATAATTGCAGCTATTCTGGTGGCTAGAATGTATGGTATGTTTTATATCTATGTGTGTTGACTTCAAATTAGTTAACAGTGACAACATGAGAAGATAAAAGAGGGAAATACAGATTTTTTTTTTTAAGTGCAGTGCTAACCTGTGTAGGCTCAGGTTCCTTGATGGGGCAAGACTTTCCATTTTGTCCCACTCCCTACCTAACCAGTGATTTACATGTGGGCATTTGAGTTTTTGACTTTTGCTTTAGTATTTCACATTAGCAGAATGTTTTGTTAATGGTCCTGATAGATTTAAAATAACCTTGAAAGCTAGTGTGGGGGAAAATTCTACCCTTACTTTGCAGGTATTGCAAGGGTGACCCAGGAAGGCTTTAGTATAATGAGTTGCCATGATGTTTCACCCTTGACAGGGAAGTAGCTTTTATTTTTTATTTTATTTTTGTAGTATAGGAACGCTCTCTACTCCAGTTCTGCTGACCTGGCAGTGGGGTAATAAGTGTGTTTTGACAGTCAAGGTTGTTATTAGGAGGTAATTTAAAGGCACTTGCTTTTTTGTAGTCATATTTGTTAGAGTTGATTTTTTTTAAGGCTTGGATGTGGTTTGTGTTCAAATGAATTGGTTATTTTTTATTTAGTTTTGCTTTTTTGAGACAGGTTTTCTCTGTAATAGCTCTGGCTGTTGTGGAATTCACTTTGTAGACCAAGCTGGCCTTGAATTCACAGAGATCCGCCTATCTGCCTCTGTAATGCTGGGATTAAAGGCATGTGCCACCATCACCCAGCTATGAATTGATATTCATGGGATTATATTTTCAAGTAGCTAAATTTTCAGGATGGCTTTACCCTAGGCGGCACTCAAACTTTAGCAGCCAAAATATGTCAATATTTAATATGCTTCATTTTTGTTTGAAATACAGAAGATCTATTTTTTTTTTATCAAAACTCAATTCTTTTTCAATTCACTGATCTGGTTAACAGTGAAGGCTTTAGAATAAGGATGTATGACAAACTGCTTCCTTAGTAGCTTTGTAACCTTGGTCAGAGTGTCCAAGCCTGTCCAGTGTTTCTCAACTTGGAAGCAGGTATTAATTAGTGCTGCAGGTGGAGCTGAGTAGTGAGGCCAAGCCAGGCAGCTGTAGCACCTTTTATAGAGTAGTTAGGAGGCTTGTGTGGGAGCTGGTAGGCCTCATGTGGCACGTGATAAATTGTTCAACCTAAGTTGCCACAGTTACTGAGTTACTATTTAGTTTAAGTTTTTCTGTTGTAGAGACTCTGACTGAAGCTCAGGCTGTTCTTCATGTTGCCTCAACCTCCTTAGGGCTGGGATCATTGCAGTGTGTCACCAGGCTTGACTTAATGTTAACCTTCATTTTACATCTGTTTCCTTTCTTTGTACATCTAGTTATTTGTGTTTGTACCTACCACTTCCTGTGCGTGGCCCCCCCACACTTCCTGCTTTCCTCATTGTTCTCTACATCATCATCATCATCATATTATTATTATTAATAGTAGTAGTATTTTGGTTTTTCAAGACAGGGTTTCAAGACCAGGTCTGCCTCTGTCCTGAGTTCTGTGATTGAAGGCATGTGCCTCCTCTGCCTGCCTATTTTATTCTTGAGATAGGGTCTGTTAAGTGAGTCTGGGTCTGTCTTGCTGTGATTACAGGTGTAAGTAGTCTCATTTGACTCTTTCTGTGGGTGCTGGGGACCTGAACTTAGGTTTCATGCTTGTGAGGCATGTTCAGTGAACCAAAGTGCAAGATAATAAAATGAGAGGAACTGTCATCTTAACAGATGACTACGCATCTAATGTTGTGTCTCCTTTGGTATTAGGAATTACTAGTATTGGATTGAGAAACCTGGGATTGTGGTTTTTAATGTTGTGATTTTCAAAAAAGTTGTGGCCTTGGACTGTACATGTGGTCTATGTGAAAATACAATTCTTTTTATGTGAAATAGAGTGGAGTATGCATTGTTAGCCTGTGTAGAATTCAGGCTCTATGATGGGGCAAGACTTTCCATTTTGCCCCACTCCCTACCTAACCAGTGATTTATCAGTGGGCATTTGAGGTTTTGACTCTTGCTTTAATATTTCACATTAGCAGAATGTTTTGTTAGTGTTCCAGATAGGGTTTTCCAAATGCCCTTTAAAATGTAGGTACTCACCAATGTCTTCATAACTGCTATACCTAAGTACTCCTATAGTTAGCACGATACAGATGCTAAGTTTACTGTTGTCCCTTTCCTAGTGGTAGCCATGATGGAGTAATAGCCAAGAGACACTGCACAAGAATTCACTGGGGGCAAGGAGAACTGAGGTCCTGGCTATCTCTGGGTCCCTCCTCTGAGAAAGCTGTCATCAAGGCCATGACATTTTGGGCATGTGGTAGAAGTGGCAGACTTGGCGATAACCAGAATACACTCAAGGTCATTTCATTCTTCTAGCAAACACTGACTGCATGAAAGGTTGCTTGATACTCTCTCATAACCTGTCAAGAGTTTTCTTTTTCTAAATTCTTCCTTTTGATTATAAATTTCATCTTAAGATTGTCTCCAAACATTTTCCTGTGAGCAGTTAAGAAACCGTCTGTCATCTTCAACACTTAAAAGTTCAGAAAACACTTGGGAGGCAGAGGCAGGCGGATCTCTGTGAGTTCGAAGCCAGCCTGGTCTACAAAGTGAGTTCCAGGACAGCCTCCAAAGCTACAGAGAAATCCTGTCTCAAATAACCAAAAAAAGAAAAAAAAAAAAGAAAAGAAAAGAAAAGAAAAAAAGTTCAGAAAACACTAGGACATGGAGATAGTTCAGTCAGGTTTTGTCTTTGTATTTATATGGCTTTTTGAGAATCTTACTATGTCAGACAGGCTGGCCTGGAACTTGTAGCAAACTTCCTGTTTCAGTCAGCCCTCCCTCTGGGTGATGGGACAGGTGGGTCCATCTTTGTCACTTATAAGGATGATCTTGTCTCCCCATTTCTACACTGTTTGACATTTCTTTCCATCTTAAGATCTCAGCGAATAGTCTCTATTACTTTTATCCTTGTGTCTTTGGGTGGGTATTGTGGAGGCCAGAACAGGGCGTTGGATTCCCTTGGAACTTGAGTCACTGCTGGTTGTGAGCTATCTGACATGGGTGCTTGGAACCAAAGTTGAGTCCTCTGCTAGAGTAGCAAGTGCTCCTAACCTGTTGAGCCATGTGGCCAGCCTTCTGTTCATGTTTTTGCTCACATTCTGACCGTGACCTCTTAAGTATCTGTAAAAAGATTTAGGTTCTGGTTGTGGCTCTCCACCTCACTAGAGTCACCTTTTAGTATGGTTCACCCTATGCTTATTCAGTTCTGAAGCTGCTTCCACACCTTTAGGCCTTTGTTGATATGACCGACACCCCGTTTCTGAGTACCAATATTAGTCTTTTTCTGCAGCTACAGCAAAATGTCTGAGACCAAGTAATATGTAAGAAACAGAAGTTTATTACTCATAACTCTGGAGACTGAGGTGTTGAAGTTCAGTGTGCCAATAGGTCCATTTTCTGGTGAGAAATGCTTTCTGCTTCAAAGTGATGTGGTTCTTTTCCTGGTGAAATGGAATGTAAAAGGACAAAGTTAAAATAATTTGGTTTAACATTTTTGTTAAATTCATTTATTTTTATTTTATGTGCATTAGTGTTTTGACTGCATATGTGTGTATGTCTGTGTGAAGGTGTTGGGTCTCCTGAAACTGGAGTTAAAGACAGTTGTGAGCTGTCATGTGGGTGTGCTGAGAATTGAACCCACCCAGGTCCTCTGGAAGAGCAGGCAGTGCTCTAACCATTGAACTATCTCTCCAACCCACTTGGTTTAACATTTAATTGACTTTATTATTAGCTTTAGAATTGTGATAACACTTGTTTGAGAAAATAGAGGTGTTCATGGGCTAAGTACAGAGATTTGATTTTTATAGACATAGGCTGAAGAAGGCTGAAGCAAAAAGAACAGAACAGATTGAAATAAACTTGTTACTATCAAATGCCTTGAAGTTATCTTTTCTTTGGGTAATGATTTAAACAGATATAACTTACTGCCTGTGTTGAAATTCGGTTGATTGGAACATGCAGCTTTTTTCCATTCTGAGTTCTTGGAAATTAACAGGTTAGTTTTACTTGATGTCTAGAGCTTCTGTTAGCAGGAGTGAAGCTGTCTTGAATTTTAGCCTGATCTTTGGGGCCTTGTGTAGTAAGAGCTTAAGTCCCAAACAATGAGCTTCTGAAAACTTAGTTAACAGCTCCTTGGGCAATCTCTGTGGGCGCTTTCCCACAGAGTCTGGTTTCAGACTATCTCAGACCTCCTAACTACTCAATGCTTGGATGAGACTTCAGTATGTGAATATACTGGGACATTCACAGTGCTGTTTGCAGAGGAGTAATAACGGAAATGGCCCCTGTAAAGATTCAGGCATTAAGCTGGTCGCCCCATCACCTGGCAGAATGCACTCAGTACCCTGGTCAGCCCAGGGTTCCATAACTACCAGTCTGCACGCCTATGTAAAGGGCCCCTTTAAAAGACAGACTCCCCATCTACGCCCCCTCCCCACCTTGCTGTTCTCCTGGACAGACAGGTCTTTTCCTGTCTCCCTCTTCTGTCCTCTCTCTGTCTCTGTGTCTCTCTACCTATTTTCTCCTACTAATAAAACTTCTCACTTAAGTTCTGTCTGCCTGGCATGTTTGTCCCTCTGCCTTGGTCACCCTCGCCTGCCATGGAAACAGCCAAGGTCCCCCCTCCTGCATGCTTTATCATAACAGCACCAGACTTTTGCAGACAAAGCTTAATTTAAATGGATTGCAAATTACTGTAAAACTAGGATTGAAGGAATAAAAAGAGCTCAGTAACATTTATTACCCTTAATTTAAATTTAAAATAGCACTCATACCCCTTGAGGTAGGATTGTTTTGTTCTAAGTTAAAAATGTTAGTGTCTTCATAATCTGTGTAGGATGGAATAATGTATTATAGATTAGTATTTTCCCCTTAACTAGTCTTGAAGTATGAATTGACTTTCTGTTCATCTCTAATCTGTAATTTGCTAAAACATGGAAATGTAAATGTGAGCATATAGCACTCTATATGTGAATTCAGATGTGTTTCAAAACTGTTCTATTAGCTTGTGGAAAACTGAAATTAAAATAGAAAAATACCTTTTAGATGTATTTTTATTTTTTGGGTATTTTGCCTGAATGTATGTATATGCAGCACTTGCATACCTGATACCCAAAAAGTTCAGAAGAGGCTAGTACGACTGCTGGGATTAAAGGTGTGTATCACCATTGCCTGGCTCTATGGCTGTGCCTAGCTTTGCTTTCTGAATCCTCAGACAAGCTTTAATAAGTCATAAATATGCATCACTACATGCAGGTCCTCTGCAAGAGCAACAAGTACTAAGCCAGTCCAAATTTGAAATTTAAAAATACTGATATACACCATTTGCAGTGAAAAGCATTTGGGGTAAATACACTATTTAAAAATAATTTGACTCTGGCACTGTGGTGTTAATAAAATTGCAGTCTTTTCTATTAGGGAAATGTGTAGATTAGAGGACCTTCTTCCTAAATGGCTCTCTCAGGTCTTGTCTTCATTAATGTTGCAAGAGTAGTTACACTGCAGAAAAGTCAGAAAAGAAATGACTTCTTTGGTCACATAACACAAAATAGTCAATATCTTGGCATATTTATTCAGTCTGACTTTCTGTGTTTATGTAAGTATGCATGATCATTGTGCTGTGAGATATGTTCCTCTCCCACTTTAAATATTTTAAGTTGTTACTGCACTAAAAGAGAAAATAGCTTGCTTTTTCTCTGTTCTGTACAGTCCCTCTACAGGAGCTGCTCTCCAGCTCTATACTCCACTTGGACATGGTGTGATGACAGCACTTACTGTTGCAGGATTCCCACCTGGGTCTCATTGCCGCTTTAGCCCCCAAATAACACCCAAGACACTATATTAATTATGAAGCTGCTGGTCATTTGCTATGGTTTCTAATTGGCTAGCTCTGAATTAATCATTAACCCATAATCACCAATATATATTTTTATAAGGACTTATCTTTCCCAGAACACTAGACTTGTGTTCTCTCCTCCAAGGATCACATTGCAACGACTCTCTTCACTACATTTCCCAGAATCCTCCTAGACTCCTAGTCCCACCTATCTTGCTTCCCTATTGGCTAACAGTGCTTTATTTACATATACACAGAAGGACTTCCCTCGTCACTTACCTGCCTCCTCACAGTTCTACAAGGTTGCCATTTCCTTCTGCCCCCTGTACTGTAGACATAGATTGCAGGTAGTAGGTCTCCTTATTATCTGTTCTTCTGTCTGACTTGGCTACAAATTGAGGGTTCCCATGACTTGCTTCTTGGGTTTGAGAATTTCCCCTATAGCTCACAGAACTTAGGATACATACTGACAGCCAGATGAGAAAGGTAGGCAAGGCAAGTTTCTGTCCCTTTGGAGTGGGTGCCATGCTTCTGGTCCTGCCTGGTAGTTGTTCGAAACCCATTAATTTAGGAGTTTTAATGGAGACTTATGTGAGCATGATGAATATTAATTCAATCAGTAGCTCTTTCCCCTCCCTGGAGGAAAATCTAGATAGGGCTGAGAGTTTCTTTCTTTCTTTCTTTCTTTCTTTCTTTCTTTCTTTCTTTCTTTCTTTCTTTCTTTCTTTCTTTCTCTTTTTAATACTTTATTTATTTATTGTGTATACAATCTTCTGCCCGCATGCCAGTAGAGGGCACCAGATCTCATTCAAGGTGGTTGCAGGGAATTGAACTCAGGACCTCTGGAAGAACAGTACCTCTGGAAGAACAGTCAGTGCTCTTAACCACTCAGCCATCTCTCCAGCCCTGGGGGTGACAGTTTCAAGCTGACAGTAGCAGCTTAGCACGTGATACCTTTACCCAAGATTAGAATAAAACATTTTAAGATTTTTGGAGCACTATGCTAAGAAGCAGGGTCAGAGATCCAATATTAGATCAAAAGGTAGACCTGACACTCCCCCCCCCCCCCCAGCTGCTTGGTGAGTTAGAAGTCTTAGGAACACTGCTAGGCTATGGAAACAGCTGAAAGAAAACTTTCATATTATCACAGATACATGAATTATTTAATCATCTTCATTTCTACATCCTCTTATTATGGAAACAATAAATTCCTCTTTTTCCTCTAGGGTCTTAAACTCTTCCTGTCACTAATTGTGTGTGTGTTGCGGGGGTGGGGGGTACATTCATAACATGGCCTGAAGATGCACATATGGTTTGTGTGTGTGTGTGTGTGTGTGTGTGTGTGTGTGTGTGTGTGTGTGTATACACTTAGCTTTTTGGCTTTGGGACTTGCACATCTGGAGGTGATTTAATTAATTTAGTATTTTGAGACAGGGTCTTTCTATGTAGTATTTCAGAACATACTATGTAGACCAGACTGGCCTCACAGTCATATGAACAGCCTGACTCTGCTTCCTGGGTATGCTGCTGTTAAATGTGTATACAGTCATGCTAGTTTTACTTTTTTTGAAGTTACTTTTCTTTCATTGGGATTGTTTATAATATGTAGGATGGGGTGGAGGGTATGGTGATAATGTACTACGTTGTAGTAAAATTAGTGATACTGTATTAGACTGGTGCTCAGAATATCAGACTCTGCAACAACAGTCATCATTCACGGGTATTGCTTTGTTAGACATGATGATTGGTATAAAACAAATCACCTCTTAAGGATCAACCATTTGGGGACAATGATAGCGTTGTCTAGTCATCTATTGTTCCGGTCTCTGCAACCATCATGGCCAGCAGAGTGACAACAATCTGGAAAGGCAGGAAGGTAGATTGGTTCATCACAACTCAGTAGGTGCTGTTGGTTCATACTTCAAGACTTTATTTTAGGTATATCAGAACGGCACAATTGGTGAAACATTTCCTGGTGATAAATAACTTAGTCTAGTGTGCATAGTAAAGCTTAACATGACTACATTGGAACTCTTCGTAAAGTACATGTGACATCTTCCATAATGATGGATTCTATAGATTGACAAGCTCACAATAGGTGTCTGGGGAGGATCCATGTGGTTTAGGTTACACAGATAACGCAAAGGTCACCAGACTATTAACTACACCCCCATCCAGCCTTCTGGGGGGAAAAACAGTTTATACATTCCTCCCTTTGAAGGGACACCCTGTGTGTTAATATTCCTGGTTTCTTAGTGCTTATCTGTGAGCTTAAGGACTTGTGTTAGTGTCATGATTAGTTATTGTGTGAATGAAAAGAAAAAATAAGTCTGTTGATTAGTATTGGATTGATTAGTATTAGTATTGCTAGAGCAGAGGAGGGACACAAATATATAGTACAGAATTAAGGGGCAACAGAGTGGGTGACGAGTATTGGCCAAAGGCTGACTGAAGAGAGAGGTTCAGGTAGACTTTCAAATAATTCAAAGTAGTGCTATCTTGTTGCAGGCTCAGCCAAAGAGTCCCTGCAAACCAAACCCATCTATGTTCCTTGGGAGAGGAAAAAAAGAAAGAAAAGAGTAAAGTGAAGAACAAGGTGATTATAGGATAGAACAGAAGTGAGCTGGCCTGATAGGTTGACATTGGTGTTAATGAAGGAGAAGATGTAGGGGGTGAGAGAGCTTGGTGGAAATAGGTTATGAAAACTGACTAGTGTGATTGTTGGACTATGAGCAGTTCCATCCTTTCTCAGTCTTCTTGGGATGTCTGGATTATGGATGCTGCCCCAGTCTGTAGGTCATGCCTCAGAGACAGGCTCCTATGCTGATTATACCTCTGCAAGTTTCTTCAGGGTTCATGCTGAGCATGCTGACCCTAACTCTATTCTGTATATTGTTTGAAGTCTGAACGTTCTTCTGTAGACTATTGTGACCCCTAGATTTTCAGCTCTCCAAGGGATGCATAGATCTGATCTAAAGCCCCTCTCCCACCTCCGTAATTGCACAATATTCTGTTAGTCTGCTTTCACGGTATAGTCCTTTGATACTTGGCCTGAGCTCCCTAGTGTATGGTTCACAATGGGTCTTGGGCTGCCATGCTGCCACAGTCTTAGTGAAGTGGCATCTTGCTTTTGTTGTGAGTTGACTCTGAGGAAAGAGGAATTCTCTTAGCATCTTTCTGCTGCTGCTGCTGCCTTGGATGTGATCCAATGGTTTTACAGAGTGTTTATTACTCTTCTGATTGTTGCTCTTCAGCTTTGCACAAATTAGTCCCTGAAGACTCTTGGCAGACCATGCCTGAGTGTTGTCTACTACATTAAAAGAAGGGAAACTTCAAACTTGTATAAAAGTAGAGAGGAGAGTATAATGATTCCAAGGCATTGGACTTTAGTAATGCTAAACGTTTTGCCAATCTGTCCAGTTTTGTTTTTCTGGAGTATTTGTGTATGGTAGGGAACAAACCAGGGGCCTCACTCATGCTAGGCAAGTCATTTACTGTCAAGTTCCCAACCCTCTGCTTTATTTTAATTACTTATTTTTGTTAGTGTTTGGTTGCTTGTTTTTCTTTTCTCTTGCTACAGTCCTGGCCTGAAACTCACTGTGTAGCCCAGAGGGGCCTCCTGACTCTTGAATGCTGTGATAAGGGACATGAACTGCCATGTCTTCTACCTTTAATTTTGACACCAAGGTCCCATTGAGTTGCTCAGCACGTCCTTGAGCTCACTTTGTAACTCCATGTATGCCTTGAACTTGCTATCCCACTGCCTCAGCCTCCTAAATAGTTGAGATTATAGGACTGTAACACCGGGCCTGGGATGCCAGGATAGTTTAAGTAAATCTTGCCCATCAGTCATACCTGGTAATTCTTCACTGGATGCATTAAAATTTACTTAATCATTTTTGGTCTTACTATATTTTCAGCTTTCTTTAAAGCGATTCATTCATTCTGTCTGTCTGTCTGTCTGTGACAGGGTGCCATAAATCCTAGCCTGGTCTCAAACTTACTATGTAGCAGAGGATGTCTTTGAATTCTGATCCTTAGGTCTCTACCTCTCTGGTGAAGTTCTGTGATAATAGGCATATACCACCATGCTTGGTTTGTGCAGAGCAGGGGATAGAGTTCAGGGTTTCCTGTATGCTAGGCAAGCACCCTGCTACTGAGTCATATTCCTGAGCTTTGTGGATTTTTTTTCTTTTTTTCTTTTTTTTAGTTTGTTCATTTAGGTGGGGGCTGATAAATTTCTCAGTGGCTACTTGGATCAGCTCAGGTTCCTGGTGTAAAACATAAGAGCATAAGGCATTGTAGAAAGTCCTGAATGTTAGCTGGGTGTTGGTGGCACACGCCTTTAATATCCCAGCACTCGGGAGGCAGAGGCAGGCGGATCTCTGTGAGTTTGAGACCAGCCTGGTCTACAGAGCGAGTTCCAGGACAGGCTCCAAAACAATGCAGGGAAACCCTGTCTCAAAAAACAAAAAACAAAAAGAAAGTCCTGAATGTTAGGTCCTGAGGATAGCCTTGAACATACGCTACCCAGTACTGTGGCCCTGCTAGTTTGATTGTCCTCTGTACCTCTCCCCTAAGTCAGCACAGAGCTCCCAGTATTCTGGTACTGTGGCTTTCAGTTTCTCTCTGAATTCTAAGATAGTGTAAAACTGACAGTTTCAGATTGGTTGTGAAAGAGAAACAGATTTGACAAACTTGTCTCTGTTTTCATTACTCCAGAGGTAGTGATTAGGAGTCTTCAGTCCTTTGCTAAATTAAAGGAAGGAAACTTGTCTAGAAAACTAGAAATACAAGATGTTTGGTTTTTTTCATGTGTGTAGTGTCTGTTAGGTGATTAGTATAAAAGTACAATTTCTAGTGGTGCAATGGTAGTGCATGCCTTAATCCCAGAGGCAGGAGTATCTTTGAGTATGAAGGCAGCCTGGAGAAGGAGCAGCCAGGGCTACACAGAGAAACACTGTCCTGAGCCCCCCTACCCCCTCAAAAAAAAAAAAAAAACCAAAACCAAAACAAACCTCAAATAAACAGAAAACCAAAAACCATTTCTGGATGCAGGGAAGGTGTAGCCAACATTTTTAAAAGTTTTTTAAGGACAAGTAAACCTTAATTTTATCTTAGATTATGACCTGGTAAAGAAACAAGTGACAGATTATGGAACTTTCAAACTTATTTAGAAATAAAGAATGATAATTGGTGTTTTGTCCTTTTAAATAATGGTAAATACTTGCATTTTCCTTCTCTTTCCAGTTCCTGGCATGGATGGAGGTGCTTTAACTGACACAAGTCTCACAGATTCCTATTTCAGCACCAGCTTTATTGGAGTCAATGGATTTGGAAGCCCTGTAGAAACAAAGTATCCCTTGATGCAGGTATCGTAGTGGATTGAGACGTTTTCCATTCTTAAACATTGTAGGTGGGAAGAGAGATGTTAGAGGTGAGAGGTGGGTAAAATGCAGGAAGTCATATGGTTGGAGTCAGTGAGAGCTTTCAGGATAGGGTTTGTGAAGAGAGATGGCAGTGGAGTGTGCAGAGGGTAGATAGAGAGTGTTCCACATGGATTGTCTGTATTAAGCTTGATCATGGTGGTAGTAAAATTTAAAAACATTTAAGTAGATAAATATATGCATATGATTTCAGTTTTGACAAAACCTGTCATCCCACTCACCAAACCTCTTGTTAACTTCTCAGGCAGCTTGCAGTAGTGTTAACAGTTTCCTGAGCTTTCTTTCTAGCAGGAAGATTCTACTGCACATTTCTGAATTTGCATTTAAGCTGTTGTGAAGCCAATGTACTTGAGTGATGTCATGTTAACATTGCCTGTACATTTTTAAAACATGTTCCCCTCTTTGTAGCTGACTTTTCTTTGTCATAACTGTGCAATGCTGTAGCCATTTTGTAGATATAGAAGAATTTTTGTAGAATTAGAATGAGTTTGGAAAATGTTTCTAATGTTATTTGTTGGAAAACTGCCATGATTGTGCCGTGAAAATGGTGCCATGCTGTTCCTTGCCTCGGTGGTGCCCCGCTGGTCCCCATGGTTTTACTAGGATGTTAAAAACACTGACTGTTTGGTTTCCATTCAGTGGGGGACTGACTCTAAGGAGCAGTACTTTTGAATGATTCTTAATTTAATTATTAAAAGCTTCTGTTTTAGCTGGGCGTTAGTGGCACACACCTTTAATCCCAAGAGGCAGAGGCAGATGGATCTCTGAGTTCAAGGCCAGCCTGGTCTATAGAGCGAGTTCCAGGACAGCCTCCAAAACTACACAGAGAAACCCTGTTTTGGAAAAACCAAAACCAAAACCAAAAAGTTTATGTTTCAGTGTTTCTATGTTCTTTATGGGCTATTTGAATGTAAACACTTCAGTAAGCATGCTGTCAGGGGCATGAGTAACCTCTCCTTTCCCTGTGTGTGTTTAGTGTATGTGTGGCATGATCTTGTGGAGACCACAGTTGGATGTCAGTTGATGACTCTGTGCTCTTTACCTTATTGCTTTGAGACAAGATCTCTCACTGAACTAGAAGCTCGTTGGTTTGGTTAGGCTGGCCAGCCAAAGCATCCAGGATCTACCTGTCTCCGTCCCACAATGCTGGGGCTACAGTAAGCTTTTGACATAGGTGGTGGAGATTCAATTTCAATTTCTTATTGCTGAGCAAGAGGTTAGCCACTGAACTTTATACCCATTCCTGAATTCCTTATTTTGAGTCAGGATCTCATGTGGCGCTGGTCAAAAATGACTATGTAGCAAAGGATGGATAACCTTTAACTCCTGATCCCCTCACAACTATCTCACAAGTTCTGTGGTCACACCATGTGTGTTACATGTCTGTTGTTATGTTCTTTTATATCAAAATCGCTTTAAGAACGTATTCTCCTCCCATCCCTCCCCCCCTTTTTTTCCCCGAGATAGGGTTTCTCTGTGTTGTTTTGGAGCCTGTCCTGGAACCCGCTCTGTAGACCAGGCTGGTCTCGAACTCACAGAGATCCACCTGCCTCTGCCTCCCGAGTGCTGGGATATTACAGGCATATGCCACCAACGCCCATCCAGTTTCCCCCTTTTAATAATGCAGAAGCTGACTAAGAAGTCAAGTTACTTAAGTTTGGGGTTGCAGGGTTTTTAAGCTAGAGCTGAGAAAGTCTAACTTAGATTACTTTTTCAGAGACTGAGTTAGCTTCATATATAGGACTTGCTGGTTTCAAAATCTTTCTAGGACAGACATAGAGGCAGTGGAATAGATTAGAAAAGCAGAGGATTTGTTTGGTAAAGAGAATAGCCTAATTGTACTGGCTTTTAAAGGTATATGAAGGATAATGCAAATTGAGAGATATTAGACTATGTACTGATTTAATATAGTTACTTTTCACATTGTTGGATGAGTATTAGAATTTATATATTGTCTTGCCCATGCTAGTAGGTTACTGAATTGTGGTTCAAAATTGGCCTGTCTTTAAAACACCTGGCTATTAAAGCATTTGATGTGCTTCCAGGGAGTCTGTGTGTAGGGAGTTGTAATCTAAGCAACAGTAGTAGGATGTGTAGGAGGGAAGATTAGTTTGTTGGTGATGTGAAAGATCAATTGGCATCATTAAAAAGGAAGGGGAGTATTCAGGCTGAACCAGTCAGTCTTACTGTTGGATGCTTTTAATTCTGTATTTCTCAATGCACATATGCATATTTTATTTTTCAGAGAATGACTAGTAGTAGCAGCTCCCCAAGCCTTCTAAATGACAGTGCCAAGCCATATGCAGGCCATGGTAAGATCTGATCTTGTATGTGAGTGCCATGTGTGGTTGCCTGTGTGTGTAATTCAGGTCCTAATTAGAAAATAAAAAAATTTCAAGAATAAGATTTTGAATCACCCATTTTTTTCCTTTTTTTTTTAAAGATTTATTTATTATATATACAGTATTCTGCTTGCATGTATGCCTACAGGACAGAAAAGGGCACCAGATCTCATTATAGGTGGTTCTGAGACACCATGTGGTTGCTGGATATTGAACGCAGGTCCTCTGGAAGAGCAGTCTGTGCTCTTAACCTCTGAGCCATCTCTCCAGACCCCCATTTTTCTTTTTACATTAGCAAATAGAATGATTAGGAATACATTAAACATTCTAATCATGGCACTTCTTGACTAATATAAATTAAATTCTTGCTTATTTTCATATGTTACATAATTGGTCCTTTTTTTTCCATTTTAGTTTTTTTTTTTCTTTTTTTCTTTTTGGTTTTTTGAGACGGAGTTTCTCTGTGGCTTTGGAGGCTGTTCTGGAATTCACTCTGTAGACCAGGCTGGCCTCGAACTCACAGAGATCCGCCTGCCTCTGCCTTCCGAGTGCTGAGATTAAAGGCATGTGCCACCAACGCCTGGCCTCATTTTAGTATTTTCTAATCAGCTCTTTTTTTTTTTAATCCAGGTTAGAAACAATCTTGTTTCACATGTCAATCCCAGCTCCCTCCCCCCCGCCCTCCCCAATTGTTCTTCTTTTACAAGAAGTGACACTAATGAGCTCTGTGTGTGAATAGTTTAAAAAAAAAAAAAACACTTTCATCTTGTATTTCTGTCAGTGTTTTTAATCATTTCTGTCAGTGCTTTTAATCATTTGTTTTGGATAGATCTTAGCAATGGAATTAGTTTTAAAATTATGAGCATTTAAATAACTTGTTATTTAATAGTTCCAGATTTTTCCTACATTTTCTTTTAAAAAGTGTTCCATAGTAAAGTGTGTGTGTGTGTTTGGGGGGGGTGCATGTGTGCACACACAGACATGTATGCGAACAACCCAGATGAAATATAAAATGTTAAAAACTACTAATAGTGATGAGTAAAATTTGCAATTTGATAATTTTCTGTGATATTTTATGTCTGTAAAGTTTCCATTACTGTTTAGGAATTTCAGTCTTGTGATGAAGAAAAAATAACATTTTAATGTTAGACTTAGTGTTAGAAATTACTTTGTAGCATTATATATTTTGGTATTCCCATATTATTTTTAAATGCTATAGAGGGTGACAAATGATACATAATAAATTACAGCGTTTTGAATGCCTTAAATGTATGTGTTATATAAAAACTTGTTTTGCTATATGTTAGCTTTTTTTGGCATTTTATATTAAATCATTTTAACACTAGTGAATTGTCACGACAAAGCAGCAGCTGGAAGAAGGCAGAGACATCAAGCAGAAATCCCTGTGTACTGTGTTGTAAGGAATTTTAGAGCTCCTTTAAGGGAGAGCATCAATGCAGCCTTTTAGAGTCTCACATGTAGTAAGATTTGTTGTGTCCATAAGTGCAGATGAAGTTCCATGTCTTGTGTCCTCAAAACTCCTGATGTGTAAAGTGGGAAGCAATTCAGACTTGTAATGTTTGAAGAGTAACATACTTTGAACCTCTGGATTCTGTTTGTGTACTTAAACATTTAGTATTTTAATCTTTAAATACTTTGACAAGAATGTCAGAAGTGTGCTAATAAACTTAGAACTATAGATTAGTCTATAGAGTAGGTTTGAAGGCCTTGATATTTAATTTAATCTGCGTCTGGATCTCTCTGGCCTGACTCCTTTTATCCCCAGGATTTGGTTTTAGCACAAGTGTTTCCTATAACAACACTCCTTTCCTCACAATTTAACTCTTGTATTTTATTTTTCTCTTGTTTTAATCAAACAGGTTCATTTTTCCATAGCTACATACTTGGCTGGGTAGATAGCAGTGCAGGCTGGATGAAGTAGTTATGAATTTGTGTCTCATGCGTTGAAAATGCAGGTGCATCAGCACTGAGCTTGCTGCTGTTGTGGCCCTGACATGTTACCTGAGTTAGAAACCTGTGTGACTTGCCTTCCAGATCCTCTGACTTCACCTGCTTCATCCTTGTTTAATGACTTCGGTGCCCTCAACATCTCCCAGAGAAGGAAGGTAGGTGACATTGAGATTCCAGTGCAACTACATGCAATTTATGTGGGAGTAAGACCTTTTGTGGGCTGAGTGCTCTTCTTGGCTTTACTGAAGTTTTTTTCTCATCTCTTTGCTTTCTCTCATTGCTTTTGGCTTATTGCATTGGGATCTTAAATAGCTCAGGCTGGCTTTGTATTTGTGATGGTTCTCCTGCCTCAGCATCCCCAATGCTGGGATTGCAGGCACACAACACCATGCCTGACACCTTATCTCTTTCTTATATGTGGAATTTTATTAGATCTGTATGCATGGGGTGAAACATTTTAAGGAAAGGGATGAAATCCTTCTGCTTGCTTTATTTTTTCTAAATATATTCCATTGCTGTTAATATGATCCAGTGTAGATATTTTAACCATATTTTAGCATTTTTTTGACTTGAGACTAGATTTCAAGAGGTTTTCCATAATTTGAGCTCAATACAAAACAAACCTAAGATTTACAACTTTACATAATTGACTCAGCTGTTTAAAACTAAATTTTAATTAAAATTCTATGGGTTTGTTTGTTGTTTTTGGTTTTTTTCTGGGGGCAGTGACAACACAGATTTACTAGGTGGCTCAGACTGGCCTTGAATTCATAACACTTCTGCCTCAGTTTCCCAAGTGCTAGAATTACAAGTGTGCCATCATGCTTAACCCTTAAAATCTGTTCATGTTACAAATTTGATATAATTTAGAATTGAGATTATAGGCCACTTTAGGATCTTATGAGGACTGATTTTTGTGACAAGTTGAAATGAGTAGTTTGGTGCCTTTGGGTTGGGTCTTAGTGAGAGCCGTACTGATGTGCATGGTCAGATGGTTAGGACTAGAGATACAGGACCTTGTGCATCTTGATGGATGTTACTATGAAGTTTAAACATTCTTGTTTTTTAAGTAATGGGAAAAAGGCCCCATGTTAAATACCACCATTAGAAAAAATGAACTGAAGAGGAGTTTGAGGGGAGGCGTTGGAATAGAGAGGAGTATAGCATGAAGGTAACGATGACTGTGGTGATGATGGCTTGTTTCCAGGCTTTGTGTAACCCTGTGCCTGTCAGTCATACCTCAATAAGTTACCTACAAAACTTGAAGAGACTGTGTGTTTTCAAAGCAAAAACATTTCAAGGATGTGGCGTATAATCACATGAGCACTTTGTGCACTTAGTGTTGTGTTCATCTTAAGAACTGGATTAGAACAAGAAGGTGATTGGAAGTGCTTTTAACAGCTAGGTCTGATAGATACAATGTTTGGGCTTGATTTTTATAGATTTTTAATGGTTTCACCAAGAATAAAGTTAGTTTTGTTTTGCACATTTTTCTCCTGGGTTGGTGAAAGGTGGTAGAGGTGGATACCATTAGACTTGCCGGCAGTAGTGAGGGGTGGCACTGAAGGCTCATTATGGCAGGAAAGTGCAACACCGGCCACAACCAGGGAACAAGTTATAGATTATAGAGCTCTTTAGAGAAAAGAGATTTCCACTTAGCCTACTGGTCCTTCTCACTGCTTTCTCTTAGTTTAAAGTTTTAAAAAGTTAGCTATAGTAAGTGGTGTTTGTCATACCTTGCCCATAACTGGCTGTATCTTAAACAAAGAGTTGAAATATACCATTTAGAGCTATTTTTGAAAAATATTAAAAATCAGTGGGGATTTTAAGAGGAAAACACAGCACGTTGTTTTTTTTCACTGAAGAAAACAATAGTGATTTCAGTGCTATGTAGCCCAGGCTGGCCTCAGACTTGCAGTGACCCTCCATATACTTCAGACCTAGAATCACATACTTGAGCTGCCCTGCCTGACCTTCAGACTTTATATAATTTAATAGAAGTGGAATAATAATACAAGGAAACACGGTGACTCTGGAGGTGCTGGGATCTCTAACCCTCTGACCTTGTACCTTCATTCTAGATTATAATCTTCCCACTCATGAAATGATAGACATATCCTAAACAGGTGTTGTGTTTTCCTTTATTTCTAAAAAACTGCAGCCTGTAATTGAAAGTGTTAATATCTGACTGCAAAATCCCCATTGTTGCAGTGGACAGTTAACATAATGTGTAGTGGAAGTACGTCATCCAGTAGATTGAGGTAGTAGGTACTATTTCTGTGGGTATGTATTGTGTTTTTAAATTCTAATTATTGCTCATAAAGTTAAAAAAATCTTTGTTTTAAGAATTCTTTGGCAGTGGGAGTAATGTATAGCATGCTGGCAGTCATGGGGCCTACCTTCTTTTCTTTTGTTGTAATTTATATTTGTTACATGATGTAATTTCATGGAAGTAAATACAAATTATATTTAATTAAATTCAATGCTTATTTAAGCAGGTTAACATTATTGATATTTCAAAATAATGTCAGAGTAAAGGTAGTAGGGCATTCACTACCATTTCATAGCCTGTAAGGTAAATAACTTCCCCAAGATCCCAAGTGGGTCGATCCCAACAGTCATGTGTTTACTATATGTGAATAAATTAGTGAGTGCCAGCTTAAATATTTGATGATTGCAAAGTAGCAGTGAATTCTCTATATCCATGAGAACATATAAAGAAAGAATTCTTGACAGTGAAGAATATGGAGAGGTTTAAACCGTCTAGGTAGAAGGTGCCCACAATTAGGAAGGAACCTCAGTCAGTAACTCCTCTCCTGTCCTTCACAGATAAATCAAGAGACTAGACCTGAGCAGCTTAGTATTTTTATGGGCTTACTGAAGCAAAATGTGGTATGAAAAATAGTATAGAAAGGTTCATAGCCATCATCTAATTGTCATTAGATATGTGAGAAGACTCCTGAATAATTCCATATCTGAACATATGGCCTTTGGTCATTACAATAGAACCATAGGAACCAGAACCAGCTTCAGCAGAGTCTAGAAATACCTGAAGCAACCAGTAATGCTGTGGCATCACAAAGAATTATTTTTCTTGTAATTTAGTCTTTAACTTGATACAAGTCAACTGTGATGTATAAGAAATGATTTTAAATGATTTTTATATTTATGCTTGAAAAGCATTGGTATTTTTCACTTTGATTTCCCTCATTAAGAATGTATATAGAATGAAAAGGTTATAGTAAGGAATTTATGTAATCATTCTTGGGCAAGATACATGTTGGAAGAATTAGAATTCTAATTTTGTAGTCTATGGAAAAGTTAAATCCCTGTAAAATGCTACTTATGACTAGAGTTTTGTTAAAAATTAGAGTTAATATACTAGATATTAGAGATTAATATACAAGGCAGTCTTAGCAAGGTAGGCACAGTTAAAGTTGGTTACTGGTATGGACTCTCTGAATCATAGGTGTGATCCAGACAAGCAGTAAAACTTGGGTACTAAATCCTTTGAAAACAAAATCTTTTATCAGAGTTAGGTATAGGAGCACAGGCATGAATGCAGTGCTTCAAACTCTGGTGGGGTTCTTGCCGCTCTGTGGTTTTTTTGTACAGAACCACCACATGTGATTGGTATAAGTCAGGCAGATGAGGATTGATATTCTTGGATTCCCATTTATCTCTCTCAGGGTGATGGTCTGCTTGTTATTTATTCACCTGATCACTTGAATTCATTCTATATGTCTCGAAATAAAAACACCCTTAGGTATGTGCTATTTGCATGTCTTTGGCTCAGTTAGGTGTGTTTCAGCCCTAAGCTGGGGTAAGTTCATTTTTGTCCATGTTTTTTAAGTAAGACTTCAATATTAAGCTAAATTCCTGATACAACAATATCTCTGACTCTTTGTTTTGCTCTCTGTCAGAATGAGAGCAGTGGGATCCAGGGGGATAGTCACTTGCCGTGGTTTGTTTGTGATGCAATGTGGGTGATGGAAGAATCTCCTGGGTTATTTTGCTTGAGAGCAATTCACTGATAGTGTTCTCACTGATGATTTCCTTGTTTGAACCCAGGTCCGGTCTTCCTGACTCTAGTTTCTTGAGAGCGTCCAATTGTCTACTGTCTCTATCACAAAGCCTCCTGATAATAAAGTGTTTCCTCTTTTCTAATGAATACTTTTTTTTCCAATTGGTTGTGCAGTGCATTTGTGTTGAACTAAGAAGGATTTCCTTTTTTTTTTTTTTTTTTTTTTTTTTTTGTCTATACATAACTCTGGCTGTCCTGGAACTCACTGTGAAGACCAAGGCAGCCTTGATCCACCTACCTCTGCCTCCCAACTGTTGGGAATAAAGGTGTACACCACTGTGCCTAGTTCTAAGAAAGATTTCTTCAAATCCGTGAGATTGCAAGAGAATTTTGTTGGCTTTTGAATGGTTTTTAAAAAGCTGACTTAACATTTTGTTTGGGAGGTGATTTAAATGTGTATGGTAGTGTGGAGTTTAATACCATACCCAAACAAGTGAATTGAAGTTTGTGCAATGCTTATCATCCAGTCTTAGAATTTTAGAGATTTTTGAGTTTTTTCCCCCCCAGAAAAACAGTAGTTTAATAAATACAGAGTACTTTTACCTTGGACTTTAGAACAAGTAGATCATTGTGACATTATCTGCTTGACTTTTCTATACCCTACTATAGTCATTGAATTTATGAAGTATAACTGTTACCAAAAACAAGTCTTGTTAGTGATTCATCTCTGTTTTCCAAGGAAGTAGGTGTGAGGGTGTGAATTAGTTAAGATGATTTTCACCCACCCAAGTTGTGTTCAACAACCTGACAATTGAATTTCTTAATTTTAGGCTTTAGTTTTTTGAATATCATCTCATTGTTTCTTACAGATTCCTTCATGCTGGTAAGATTAAGAGAGATTGGTTCAGGTTTAGCTAAATGACATTAAATCTGTGATACTTGCTGGGCGGTAGTGACATTGGAGTCCTTCCTGGTCTACATAGTGAGTTCCAGGACAGACTCCAAAGCTAAGGAGAAACCCTGTCTTGAAAAAAAAAAAGAAAGACTGATACTTTCAGATACTATTTGGAATAGATCTCTTTGGAGACAGGGTGCTATAATTAATAGAACAGGCATTAGAATCTGACCTTGTTTGTGGTGAGAGTGTAATCTCTTTTCAGATTTGTTTCGAATCCATGTAATGATGGACATTAGCTTCATAAAATTGTATATATTAAAGGTATTAATGGATGTAAAATGTTTGGCATAGTGATATGTACTTTTGGTTATTTATAGTCTTCCATAGCTTGCCATTTTGCAGTTAAAAACTTAATCTGTTTCTGAGTATGTAGTTGGGTTATTTTTTATTACTTCTTACTTCAAATCATAGTAGGGCAGTTTTGAAGATATTCTGCTGCTTTTAAACATTCAACTAAGCAAGTATAACACAAGTTAAATTAAAAAAAAAAGTTGGCCTGGGGAAATAGCTCTGTTGGTAGAGTGCTTGCCTCGAATACATGATGCTTGGGGTTGATCTGATGATCATAGCATTGCATAAGCCAGATATGGTGGTTCATATTCAGGAGGAGGAATGAGAAGGATCAGGAATTCTAGACTAGCTTGGGATCTCAGACTGTCCCTCACAAAAACAAAACACGGGGCTGGGGGAATGACTTGGTGTGCAAACTACTTGCTTTAACAAGTCTGAGCACCTAATTATGATCCTAGCACAATGTAGAAATGGGTGTGTTGAAACACATGACCTCAGGTATGCTGCCCCGTGCCTGTATGTAATCCCCAGTGTCCCAAAGGCAGAGAGAGGCAGGAGAATTGCCTCAAGTTGGAAGCCAATGTGGTCTACGTAGAGAGTTCTAGGATATTCAAGGGCTGTGTAACAAAACTGTCTCAAAAAATGGAGAAGGAGAAAAAAATTAAATGCAGTTTTTTAGCATCCTGTTTATATTCCAGTGAATTTATTTTTATTTTTTTTAAAGATTTATTCATTTATTATGAATACAACATCCTACATCCACATCTGTCTACATGCCAGAAGAGGACACCAGATTTCATTATAGATGGTTGTGAGCCACCATGTGGTTGCTGGGAATTGAACTCAGGACCTCTGGAAGAGCAGTCAGTGGTCTTAACCTCTGAGACATCTCTCCAGCCCCTACTCCAGTGAATTTAGTTACTGATCATTCATGTAATTTAATTATTTATTTTCATGAATAAAGATATACTGAAATAGTCAGGACATTTAGTTAACCAAGGGATGACCTGTTGTTAGAAGAGGTTGTAGAAAAAAATGCATGTTTATTTGGGATTAAGTATATAGTGAACTCTAGCCAGAGGCTTCTGGTGGATGGACTTCACACTCAATTTGAGGAGCAGATGCTTGATTGTTAACTGCAGAAGATAATGGATTTGGAATGTCAACTGATCACATCTACTGAAGGGATACAGTTTTCTTATGTGTTCATGACTTCTTTTTTGAGCATATGCTGTTTTCATCATTGTTTCACAGTGCAGATAATGGAAGTTCTTGCTTATGACTTTGATAGTCAGAGGGATTTCTTGTAATTTGAGGTAAGGGAAACACTTTGGGGATAGCATCTTGTTTTCTCTGGTGTGTCATTAATGAAGACATTAATGATGTCTTTTTTCTGGTCTGTCACCAAAGTCTCAGTGCTGTGAGCCCTGGGCTGTTTAGCAACTCTTTTACATCGTTCCTGCTATATTCTAAATGTTCTTGAAAAAAGAACAAATTATTACTGATCATTTATTCCAAAGGACTGAAATCTTGAGTGAGTGAATGAATTTTTTAAAAAACTGTGCTCATGCAATAGGAGGGTCAGAGTTTAAGGTCATTCTCAACTATACAGTGAGTTCAGAAGCAGCCCAGGCTACACAGATGCCATCTCAAAAAGCAGTAACCTACACCCAAAAAACTCTACCCCAAGTAGCACAAACATGCTTGAGTCTAGAGACTTACCTGCCTTGATAGGGATTAGAGGATGACCTTCAGTCCTTGTCACAGGTCAACTCTTCACAGGCCACATCCTTAGCAAAGAAAGGACTTTGTTAAATGTGGGGCAGCACTCTCAGTAGCTTAGAAGGCTCTGTCAAAGGTTCAGAATATCAGGAAACTATAAAGCCTTTATGGTTTGAGGGTGTCTCCTGTTTCTGTTTCTATCACTGGTGGTTTCTCATCTAGGTCTTGACTCTGAGATCTTTTGGTCCTTTCAAGTGTGGTCTGTAGATGAGCAGTGCCTGGCAGTTTTGGATACTTTGTAGAAATGCAGTCTTAGCCTCAATCTTGGTTCACTGAGTCAGAATAAGTCTTTAAAAAATGTCTCTTGTGGTGATGGGAATGGGTCTTGGGAATGCTAGGCACTGAGCTTAACAAGATTCTCCCATGTTTGTTAAACTTATACTCTAGAATATATTTTCAGCCATTTCCCTTGAAAACTTTTGCTCAAGATGCTTTGAAACTAAATCCTGACAAAAAGTAAAACCTTTTTTGGGGGGAGGGGGTTGGAGACAGTATCTCTGTGGCTTTGGGGCCTGTCCTGGAACTTGCTCTGTAGACCATCTTAGCCTGGAACTCACAGAGATTCTTCTGTCTCTGCCTTCTGAGCGCTGGGATTAAAGGCGTTCACCACCACCACTTGGCCTGTCTTATTACTGTCTTAATAGTGTTAAGTTTGGTGAATTATAAAAATAATTTTTATAGGAATCTTGAGACACCTGGTTAAAAATATACATGTATCAGAGAGAGTGCAAGGGAGAAAGAGCAGGAGTTTATAGGCACTGCTGGATGTTTCATCCCAGGACAAGGACAGTGGGACTCAGCTGTAGTGTTGGTTTGCTGGCAGGCAGAGGGAAGTGGTTGTTACAGGTTGTGAATGCCCCCATCCTGTTCCCAAATAGCCCTGCTCAGATGGAGGTCAAAAGGCTCCCAGAACAAAATTCTGTTTACAATGGGGATCAAGCAAGTAAAGGTGCTTGCCATCAAACCCTGCTCAGGCTATTTGGGAGCAGGATCAACACAAGTGTTGACTTTTTTATTTTTGATAAGTGCAGTTTTCAGTGCTTGCTAAGTTAGCATTTTAGAAGTTAAGGGGAAGGAGAAGAGGTGCTGTGTTTGGCTTGTGCTGAAGGAAAACTCAAAAACTACATACATAGCCCTTTCACGTAACATTTTGTTTCCTCCTTCCTCACCATCCACTTGATAAATTCTGTCAGCCTCTGCTTTCAGCTAATCAATAGTTTTTAGCCTACCAGTTCCTTCCTCTGCACTCTGGGTTTATTACATCTGTCCATTCTGTGCCTTGGTTCTTAGCTAGAGGCAGTGGCAACCTATGTAGAAAGGTCATTTGGCAACACTTGAAGACAGTTTTGTCTTGCTCCTGTGGTGATAGTGCTGCTGTGGGAATCTAGTGGGGAAGACAGGTGCAGGTAATCATCTTGTAGGACTGGGGGCACCCCCATTAAAAAGATCTATCCAGTGGGCAGTGCTGAATTTGAGAAAGCTTGATCCAGACATCTCCGGCCACTAATTTGTCACCGGCTTCCAGTTTCATGTCAATTTTTCCTTCAGATTGCTATAGAAATTACTTTGTAAAATGGATCCACTCCTGTCAACTCTTTTCTTAACCATCCTCCTTTGCCAAGTGAGGTGCAGATTCCTTACCATAGGTTATGATATAGGAAGTGTTTTGTTATTGCTTTCAAGCTTCATTCATCCTTGTTTCTTTAGCTTAACCCTCTAGTGGCCTACTGGTGAGTGAACTCTGCCATTGTGCTTTGGCCTATAGGTGCATTTTCCTAGCCTTCCATCTCCCCCTTCAAAAACAGTCTCAGCCAGCCCACATACTCCCCATCTCTCTCTCCCCTTTCCTTTCTGAAAAGTGTCTACACCCTGATAATCCTCTCCGATGCAGCAATCCAAATCAGACCAAATCAAACTGAATTAGAAAAAGCCCACGTTTGACAGATATAGCACTCCTAGATGGCCTTCCAGCCCTCCAGAGAGGATATGGGAAAGGGAGGCAGTTTATATACCCTGTGGGAGTGGTCTTGAGTGTCTTTGGGGGAGACGTCATCATTTGGTGGGCTTTCTGAGATGCAGCAGGGTTTGGAGGGAAATAAGGGAGGGGGCTTCGGGGGACCTTATTCACCATAGCACCTTCCTCTCCACTTCCCTCTCATTTTCTCCTGCTTTGGCACACTTACTTGGCCTTAAGTCTGCTCTAGCACTTGCCTCCTTTGTGAAGTGCCTTTGCCTCTGCTCTCTGGATACCTCAATTATGTGTGCATTACTGTATTGTGTCAGTGACTTAACACTTTGCCTTCTTATCTGTATAGCTTCCTAGCATATGTATAACTTCTGTTCCAGGGAAAGATGCATGCATGCCAATGTGTTCTAAGCACCTACAGTAGCCCCCAATACAAAGTCTTTCCTCAGATGTTCCATTGGAATTCTTTTTCTTGAAATAGCCCAGCTGACTTTGAAACTAGCTTGCAGATGAGACAGTCCTGTATTTTTTTGTGCAGTGAGAGTTGTATTAGAATCCTCTTTATTTTTCTGTGTACTTTTTTTTTGCTATACCTTCATGCTTCCTGTTGCTGTCATTTTTTTGAATGCCATTTTGCATTGTGAATTTGTATCCTGTTGTTTCTGTTACTGTTTTTAAAGCTAGCTTGCTTGCTTGCTTGCTTGCTTGCTTCCTTCCTTCCTCCCTTCCTTCCTTCCTTCTTCCTTCCTTTTCCAAGATAGGGCCTCCCAGGTGTTAAAGACATTACCCACCACACACAGCTGCTTCTGTTAGTTTAAATGGTGCTACTACTTTAGGTCTTTTTAGTGGCCTGCAGGACCATGCAGCTTATTGAAGAGTTTGTGTCTATTCCGGCTCAGCTTCAGAGATCTCCTGCAGGCAGTAGGTATGGAGTAAAGGGAGAAAGGAGTAAGACTTATTTGGGAAACCAAGAAACAATTCTAATGAGAAATCTTGGGAGGAAAGGTGACCTATTACAATTTTTTTCTATATTAATGTACTATATGGAAGACAAATTCTATTGACTGTTACAATTGAATCAAAAAGAAAGTGAATCTGTGACAAATCTGAATTGCTATAGACCATCTAATAATAATATATAATATATATATATACATATATAAATATAAATATATGTATAGTATTTCAATACATAATAGAATTGAAGTATCTTTGTCTAAGTGTTTTGGACAGTTGTGATTTTAATATAAAAATTTTGCTTATGTGTATGAGTGTTCTGCCTGCATGTATGTCTGCACTATGTATGTGGTGCCTGTGGAGCCCAGAGGGGATCATATATCCTGGAACTAGAGCTACATATGATTGTGGGTGCTGAAAACTGAACCCAGATTCTTTGGAAAAACAGCCAGTGCTCTTAACCGTTGAGCTATCTCTCTTCTCCTTGTTATGATTTTAATTGGCCTTTGTTATTTTAACATTTGTGATAGAAGTAGAATTTATAGCTCAGGAATTTTCTAAGATAAAAATTTTAAATAGTAAATGCTTAATTAAGGCTCTTATTCTTAATATATATCAAAGCCTTTAAGTTACTCACTTGAACACAGTGATGTTTGAGTTTAATCTTAACTTTTCCCAAGGAGTTATGTTGCTAAAAATAACATGCTTTGAAATTGTGATTATAGCATGAGTCATAAAGCATGTAGAGTATTCTGGTCCAGAGACTTTCTCTCTCATTTAGATGTGCAGGGAGATTGTGTTTGCCCTGGGCTGCATAGAGCTGGAGCTGCTCTAGCTTCATGAACCTCTTAACACTGTTCTGATTGTAGGGTTGGTACTTTCAAGTTTAATTAGTTTTTATTCTCCTTAAAGACAATACCAGTACAGGCCTCTTAAGGAGAGGAGAACTATGTTGTATAGATTAATTTTCTATAGGGTTTTGAAATTTAGATGTTGTATATTTTCTTGAATTGTTGATTCCACCATCATCCTTTAAAATTTTAAGGGTATTTTATGGGTATTAGTGTTTTACTTGCATGTCTGTATGTGCGTGATGTGCATGTCTGTTGTCTGCAGAGGTCAGAAGAGGGAGTCACATCCCCTGGGACTAAAATTACAAGTAGTTGTAAGGTGCCACCTGGGTACTGGAGATTGAACCTGGGTCCTTTGCAAGAGCAACAAGTGCTGTTAACTACTGAGCCAATTCTCCAGCCTCTCACACCTTCTTTTAAGGTCAAATGTTGCTATGTAGTTTGGGCTGGCCCAAGGTTAAGGATACTCCTACTTCAGCTTCTCAAATTCTGGAATTGCAGACCTTTGCACCACCATGCATAGCAAATTGTGCTGCTTTCTTTACATTAGATTAAAAAAAAATCTCAATGTTGCACACAAATGATTTTTAGTATTCATTACATCTCAGGCTATAGCAATAAGTAAGTGTTCTTACTTCAATGTTTGTAATTAATCAAATTTATTGATTTGTATTTTACATCTCAACCGTAGTCTAGCATGTATAGATTTATTTCCTGAAGGGGACACATATGGGCATACATGTATTATGTATGTGTTTATGTGTATATTACCTTTAAAGTACAGTAGTTAAGGGACGATGCTGCTGTGAGAATGGCTTATGAACTTTATAAGTATGTTAATAAATGAATTTGCTATTCTGTTGCACAATTTTTAGCTATTCATGTGTTCAGGTTACTGCAATTTAAAAGGCCCAGTGAAGTTTTTGTTATTGTTTTGCTGTTTACTTTTTAACACTTTAGTCTATATTTTTGTTCTTTGAGTACCTTACTTTGCCAATTTTAGAGTAACTACCATACTCCAGTCTATAATGCACAGAATTAAAATTATTTATAAAAAGCCATTTCTTAGCAATCAGTTACTTCCTTCAGTTGGAGTAGTTCAGTGGGAAATAAGATAGTGAGGTGAGTCGTTGAAGAAGACAAGAATTGAGAATTTCTTTAATTTTTATTTTGTGCTCATGAAAACAGTTTTTTCCATATTGCAGTGAGAATAGGTAAGTTAATTGGGAAGTTGTGTAAAAGCATTCACCTTGCTAAGTTAATTTCTAGCCATAAAGTTATAAGATCAGATTATAATTCTCTATAACATTGGTTATTTATGTAATGTTGTTCAGTCCATGAATACTGAAGATCTTAGAGAGGTCTGGTGGGATGGGAGATGTGGGTGGTTATGAATTCAGAAAAGATTCTTAGATTTGACTTGTTTCCTGTCCCACCTTCCTAACATCTCCTGTATTTTCAGTATCTTAGTTTAGATTAGTGTGGGGATGTTAGGAGTGGCTTGGTTTCTTTCCTTCTTTCTCCTAGCCAAGGAAGTGTCGCCTGGGGATGCTGGAGGAGAGGCTAGTTCCGATGGGATCAAAGGCACGAAAAGCAAAGAACCCTATTGGCTGCCTTGCTGACAGGTGTAAATCAGGAGTACCCATCAATATGGTTTGGTGGAACAGAGTCACAGAAAACAATTTACAGGTAAAAATAATTTTTATTAGACATTTTTGAAAGTGATTCTTGGTTTCATTCTCTGTCTGTGGGTTGGTGGATATGAAAAATTAAAATTAAATTAAATTAAAATTTTTCTAAAATCAAAGCAAGGTAGTAGCCTATTAACTAGCTATTACAAATAGTTTTTGTTTGTTTTGAGACAGGGTCTGTCTGGTAGCCCTGGCTGTCCTGGAACTCTCAGTGTACCAGGCTGACCTCTGCCTCTTGGGGGGGGGGGGCGCTAAAGGTGTATGCTACTACATCTGCCTCACAGATGACTTTTGTTTGACTTTTTTACTTTTCCTGCTTTGAAAGGTCCGCCCTTTCATTTTTGCATTTATGTGTGTGTGTTCTGCTGCATGTGTATTCATGTCTGTGCATGTGTGTGCATCAGGGCACAACCCGTGGAGCTCATCATATGGGCCCTGGGAATCAAATTCAGGTCATTAGGCTCGGCAGCAAGTACCTTTATCCACTGAGCCATCTATCTTGTTTGCCCTATTTCTCCTTTTTTTCTGAGGTGGGGTTTTTCTGTGTAGCCCTAGCTGTCCTAAAACTCACTCTGTAGACCAGACTGCCACCTCTGCCTCTCAAGTGCTGTGATTAGAGGCATGTGCCAACACCACCCAGCTATTTTATTTTTATATTAACCCATTCCTTTTAATATATGTTAATATTTGAAGGTATTTTTTCTTTTTCCTGGTATTAGGGAATTGAATCCAGTTCCTCGCACATGCAGAATCTATGCTTTAATTATTGAGCTACATATATGCTCAGCCCTAGTTGAATTGTCTTTGAAGAATTATTGCTGTAGATGGTTATATTCACTTGGAATTTGAAACATAGGAATCTTCATATGTCTTTTTGTACTTTGTTTTTCTTTTTTGAGACTGTCTTACTTTGTAGCCCAAGCTAGCCTTGAATTTATTTGAAGCTGTGGTTCTCCTGCCTCCACCTTCCTTTTGTACATTTTTTATTGGACATATATTTGTCAAAAAAAAAACCCAGTTTCAGTAGTATACTATTACATGATTCTTATAATTTGACTATTATAGCAATATATTGAATAACGGAGAAGAAAATTTTAAAGTCAAGAACCAGATTCTTTGTAACATTTATACAAACCAATAAAATAACTTACATTCCATTTTAATGTATTATTATATTTTCATTCTTAAAAATTGGAATTTTTTATATGATGCATAGTGTTTAATTATAATTTCAGATTAGAGATTTTCTTTTCCACCCAAATTTTGGGTGGGTTAGTATTTAAAATATATTCTTAACTTCAAATATCACATGCTGTACATACAAAGATACTACAAAGTTAATAACTTGGTTTAATTTCTGTTTTCAAACTTGGTCCTACAGTATTTTATTCTGTAATATTAATACAGCAGCAATAGCTATGTTGATTTAGGCACAAGGATAAATTATTCCAAAAATTGTTGCAAAGTGTGGTATTTGCCCTACTGAAACTTTATAGTTAAAGAAAACCAGCCAACCAGCCAGCCAACGAGGCAGTGTCACATAATCATATGTCTTTAAAAAATTTTGTTGGAAGGTTTTGAATATTATGAATGCTAATATAGTTTTAAATGACTTTTTCTTGTCTCTGAGATCTGTAGGAAAAGCTATTTTGATTAGGTTATTATAGTTGTTTCTTAGTTTAAAAATCAAATGTGAAAATACACTGACACAAGGATTGTGGGGAGGGACACTGTCAGGGTCTAGGTTCAGTTCTTTCATCTCTACAACTGCTTTCCACCTTACCCCAGTGACAGTTCTGAGCTCCTTCCTTCCTTCCTTCCTTCCTTCCTTCCTTCCTTCCTTCCTTCCTTCCTTCCTTCCTTCCTTCCTTCCTTCCTTCCTTCCTTCCCCCCCCTCCCTCCTTCCCCCCCTCCCTCCCTCCCTCCCTCCCTCCCTCCCTCCCCCCCTTGTCCCCTCATCCTCTCCTTCTTTTATTCTGTTTACAGTTTTCTGTCTGCATATATGCCTGCATGCGTTGTGAGCTCCCATGTGGTTGCTGGGAATTGAATTCAGTGTTCTTCACCACTGAGCCATCTCTCTAGTCCCTGAGGTGCTTCTTTGTAGTAGATGCTGAAAACCATTGGGTTACTAAAGGAAGGCACATTTGAATTGTACTTAAAATTGTTCATAGAAACATGGCATTTGTGCTGAAAAGATGGATGGTTCTGAGGTTGAGAGAGCTATCTATCCCTTATCCTTAAGATGCCCTTCCACACTGTCAGTTTGGTTCCCAGCACCCACATTGGTGCTCACAGCCATCTATAACTCTGTAGACAGACATACACACACATACCTACAAAAATGATTTTCATTAATATGTGACAAAAGAATCTGTGTCATCTGAATCTGACATGTTTTTTTTTGTTTGTTTTTTTTGTTTGTTTTTACGAGACAGGGTTTCTCTGTATTATTTTAGAGGCTGTCGGTCCAGCCCGGCCTCGAACTCACAGAGATCCGCCTGCCTCTGCCTCCCGAGTGCTGGGATTAAAGGCGTGCGCCACCACCGCCCGGCACCTCCCGGCAACCTGACATATTCCTGATAGTGTTCCTTTATGCTTCACATAGTTGCTTTTTTTTCAAAGACACGGGAATGTTGTCTGAACTCAGAACTTTATAAGCTTGAAAATGCCTCCCACCATGAATCATGTGCTACATTTACTGATGAACACTCCTGTAATCTCATTAGTATATTTATGGATTCCTAAACCGAGGGCCTGTAGTAGTTTCTGAGTCATGGTTATGTTAGTGTACTGTATGTTTTTCCATACCATTTTGTTACCTTTTAATATGATTTTTATATTTTTCTTTTTTCAACATAATTTATTTATCCATTATTTATATGATGTGTGTATATGTTATGTATGTACAGGTGCCATATCTTCCATGTAAAGGTCAGAGGACACCTTGAGTCTTGGTCTTCATCTTCCACTCTGTTGAGGCAGGATCTCTTCTGATTCTCTACTGCATATTCAGGCCACTTGGTCTTCTCCCATCTAGCTAGTGAAACTTGATGTGTAGAATTCTCCAAGTCGCTTCCTTTAGGTGTCCCTTTTCTCCAGATTCTGGTGGCCTATACATTTCATGAATCATCTGAGTTGGTTGGGGGCTCTCAGTGGTTTTAAAGATTATGTTGTACCCAAAATTTGAATCCTCCAAATCACCAAGACCCATTTCGATGCAAAAGCAAAGAGTGTTTTTTTTTTTTTTTGAATTGTAGTTGTTTAACGAGCTAACCTTATCCATTCACCGTGGTAGATGGCTGGAAAAGACTGGTTTTTATATTTTTGATATGTTTTAAATAATTTTACATCTGATCCATTATTTGCTTTTTTATTTTTTTAAAGATTAGTCGTCTCGAACAGCACTTTAAAAATTTTGTTCATACTTTATTTAAAAAGCTATAGCCATATCATGTGGTAAACCTGTAATAGATACTATGTTTTACAAATGTTTTCTTTTGGTTAAGCATTTATGGCATGAGTGTTATAGTTCAGGGAAGAGGCCCATCTTGAGAGAAACTGAGTGACATTGAGTATAAACAGTATAGAGAGCTCGGAGCACACACTAAAGCCATGATTTTCAGACTGTTTCTCAGACTCTACTGTTCACCTGCACTAGAAGTATGATTGGTTCCTGTAACTATGTAACTGAACTTCTGCCAGGAGACTTCATTTTTAGAATGGCAATGCCAAGAGAGTTTACTAGAGATGGGCTACAGCTTAAGCATAATTTATGCCACTTGATAAACAGAACCTTTTGTTGAAGTGACATCAAATTACCTTTCTTTCTGAGACATTTTTTCTTTCCCTGAGACAGTGTGTCTCTGTATAGCTCTGACTGCCCTGGAACTTGCTTTACAGACCAGACCAGAGATTCCCCTACCTCTGCCGTCCAGGTGCTGGGTTCAAAGGCATGCACCATCACTGCCTAGTTTTTTGAGATTTTAAACATTTCTTCATTGATTTCTTGATTTTGATTTAACACCTTGGGTTTTTTTCCACTTCTAATGCCAAATAAAAACCAATTTAACAATTTAAAAATTAGCAATAACATCTCTGTTTTTGCGGCTTTGTTTTTAATTTAATTTTAATTTATTCTTCCATAGTTTCATTATATGGTGAACTTTTACTGTTACTCTTTTTTTCCTTTTCTCCTATTAAATCCCTCCTTCCCAATAAATATCCTCCCTATTTCTATGTCTTTTTCTGTTATGAGTCATTGAATTGGGATTACTTGCATGAGCATGCGTGGGAGGTCATTTACTGATTACTTTTCAGTGGCTATATTGCTAAAGAAAATGACACTCCGTCCCCCAGGAACTTGTTAGCTGTCACTTGTTTCTCAGGTATGAGTGGGAACTTGTAAGCCCTTTCCTCATGCTTGATGAAATGGTAACAGGTCTGTTCTTGTGTAGCTAAGTATAGCTATATAGCTACATTGAGTTCATGAGTGCAGTGGTCATGTTTTGTCCAGAAGGGTTTTTAGTTTTGTTGTGTTTTGCAATACATCTCTTTATCTTCTGGGTCTACATTCACTATATATTTATTTATATATGTACATGTGTGAGTGTGTGTATGTTTGTATGTATGTATGTATATGTATATGAGTGTTTTGTTGCATATTATATGTGTAACTGGTGCCTTTGGAGATGGATCCCATGGAGATGGTTTTAAGCCCTCATATGGGTCCTGGGGGAAAAACCTTTGTCTTTCTTTCTTTTCTCTTTTCCTTTTCCTTTTTGTTTTTTTGAGACAGGGTTTCTCTGTGGCTTTGGTGGCTGTCCTGGAACTTGCTCTATAGATCAGGCTAGTCTCGAACTCACAGAGATCCACCTGCCTCTGACTCCCAAGTGCTGGGATTAAAGCGTGCGCCACCAGTGCCCAGCTGACCTTTGCCTTTCTTAAGAGCAGCAAATGTTTTTAACCCATGAGCCATCTTTCTAACCCCTTCATTTTAAAAAATGCTTTGTGTGTTTTGCCTGCATGTATGCATGTATATTATGTGCCTGCATTGCCCGTGGTGGCCAGAAGAGGGCATCGGAGATCCTGAATGTGGCTTACAGATGGTTGAGAGCTATTATGTGGGTACTGGAAATGGAATCTAGGTTCTCTGGAAGAGCAGCAAGTGCTCTTAACCCCTGAATCATCACTCCAGTCTAAGTGAAGGATATTATAATTATAAACTTATGGTGTTCTTGGTAATAGCACATGCCAAGGAAGATGAAGAGCTAGAAAAGCGGTTATACTTTTTACTTGAGATGAGTCTTGAGCAGTCAGTCAGTCATTTTTTATTGTGATCATTTTAAATTTAGTCTGAGTGTAATAAGAGATGTAGCCAAAACCAGAAGGAAGACATAGGAGACTCTTCCTATTAGAAAGAAACTGATCTTTCGAGAATCAACATGATATATGTCTATATCTATCTATCAAAAAATTTTTGGAGGCTGTCCTGGAACTAGCTCTTGTAGATCAGGCTGGTCTCTAACTCACAGAGCTCCTCCTGCCTCTGCCTGCCGAGTGCTGGGATTAAAAGCATTCACCACCAATGCCTGGCTTCTAATTAGTATATTTTGACTCATGCTTTTTACCAACTTGCTCTATGCCATTCTTCTAAATTAAGTGTATTTAATTCTTCTTCGTCTAGACCTTCTCTACTTGAGATTTCCATCAGAGAACAGTGTCAGTGTCTGCATTTTCTTGCTTGCTGGTTAGCCTGTGAATGCTGCTACTTCAACATTTTCAGCCCTACCCTAATGACTTTGCTTAGATTTTCTCATCTTTACTTAAATCCCCTGGTGCTGGATCTTCCAAGACTGACTACTTTCTTTTTTTTCTTTCTTTTTTTTTTTTTTTTGACTACTTTCTACTGCATCTCATTGCTTTACATCCGTGGGGTCATCACCTTCCTCATCACCCCTCTGTTATGAGCACCATCTGCTTCCTCATCATCATTGGCCAGTTGATGACTTTCAAACACCTCTAACTGAGGATCATGAAAACTTGCCCTGCGTTGAAGTCGACTTGTCCTTTTCTCCACATGTTCAGGTTTATCAGGTTGTTGTCTCTCTGAGAAAAGGCTCTAGAGCAGTGGTTCTCAATGGGGGGGGGGACGGGGGGTCTTCGAAGGAACCTTTTACAGGGGTCAGCTAAGACCATCATGCATATCAGATATTTACATTACAGTTATAATTGTACTAAAATCAGTTATAAGTAGCAATAAATTAATTTTATGGTTGGGAGTTACCACAACAATAACTGTTAAAGGGTTTTGCAGCATTAGGAAGGTTGAGAACCACTGCTCTAGAGTAACTGGTACATTTCAAGCTAGGACAGAACACTGTCTTTCAGCTATATCTTTCCAACAAGTAATGCGGGAGGCACAGGATACACAATATAGCATCATACCTCTTACCAGCCAGCAGCCTAAGGAAGTATGTACCAGTTCAGTTTTTGTGGTTTTTTTCCCCCCCCCTTTTCTGACTTACTGTGTTTCTTGTTCTCAGTCTGAAGAGATGGCTCAGTGGTTAAGAGCACAGACTGCCCTGCCAGAGGACCTGGGTTCAACTCCCAGCATCCACATGGCAGCTCACAGCTATCTGTAACAGTTCCTAGTGGTTCGGCACCCTCACACAGACATACATGGCAGACAAAAATACCAGTGCACCTAAAATAAAAGAGTTTTTCATAAATGAGTGTAAATCTTTCTTCATGTTTCCCTCTCTGAGTTCTTGTGTGAAAACGTAAATTTGCTGCCTTGAATGATTGCCCTTTTTTGAAGAACACATGGACTACAGTCTTGGGTCAGCATATTTATTTATTTTTGAGTAGTAAGCACAGGTTTGGACAACTCATGTAAGTCTTGTAGTCTTCATCATGTTCAGTTTCTTAAAGCTTTTCTTGTGCCATCTGACATGGATTTTGTTGACCAAACTTAAGTTAGGAAATGACAGCTTTAAGAAACTTCTATTGAGCTGCTGCCCCCCCCCCATGTTGTTAATATTATTTTGGAGGAATGGGACAAGGTCTTTCTATTATGTAGCTCTGGCTGTCCCAGAACCAGTCAGAGATCAACCTGCATTGGCCTGCTAAGTGCTGAGATTAAAAGTGTGCTCCACTTGCTTGGTTCCTTTCTTATTCTGTAAACTAAAAGTCTTGTCTTCTGTAATTCCCTTTTTCTGCTCATTCTTTTGCTGCCCCCATCCTGAATCTGTTTCAGGTTGAACATTGAGGAGATAATGGATACACAGCACAGGTGGGGGATTAAAGGTGTGCACCACTATATCTGGCAAAACTAAGTCGGTTTGCTTTGTAGGAGCAAGCACATTATACTATTTTTTAAGGGATGAGAACAATTAATGTTCACCTGCCCAATAACTGAAGGATGAAAAATCGGGCAGTATACATGCTGTTTTATTAAGTATAGCAGTCATGTTTTCCCCATTGACAAATGGAAAACTGATTTAGAAAAGTCATGATCTTGTAAATCCTGAGATTTTCTTACAATACTGTCTACTTTTATCCCTGTTTTTAGTTTCCCAGCTGTTTTTCACGACTTCTGACCTAGTTTATACATTTCACATAAGTCTGAACATTTGTCAGATGTTTTTAAGATCTGTGCTGCCTTCCCTTTCTGGGTCATGTCTCCCATCTGCCGACATACAATGTATTTTACTTGGATGGACTCCTGCTTTACTTGGGAAAGTGGTGGTTTATATAACGCACACACTGAGCATCTTAGTGGGTCTCTACCTCTGTTACCCTATATAATTGCTACTAGAGCCTGAAAACACATTTTTCCTTTCAGAAGATGGTGCTGATGCCGCCTCTCCTGTGAGCACTGTCCAAGCACCTGTTTTTTTAAAATCTGTTTGTCCTTTGACACTAGATTGTTAACTATTTGAAACTATTGTTAGTAAATGAAAACATTGGAGTATGTTAGTCATTTGTGTAACATCACTTTGATTTTCTTTTGCTGAGTAGTATGGGCCTGGCTCCCCCCCCTCCCCTCCCCTCCCTCCCCTCCCTCCCCTCCCTCCCTCCCCTCCCCTCCCCTCAAATGTGAGTGCTGGGGATCTGAACTCAGGTCCTCAAATGTGTGCAGCAAGTACTTTACCTGCTGACCTGTTTGCAGCTCCTTCCTTCCTTTTCATATTTGAAATGAATCATGGCTTTGTGGGGAGGCTTGTTTGTTACTTCTAGTATCAACCTGTTTTAGATGTTCAATGGTGATTTCCTCTGGAGTTTTAGAGATCGTACTCATTTTGAAACAAAAAGTCAGAGATTAATGTTCTGATGAACTTAATATAGTCAATCTTGTGAGCCTGTTAATAGTCTTAATTATTTTCATTTCTTTGGTTAATGACAAAGCATGTCTATATTTCCATGTTTTTCTAGTGATCTCAGCCTAGCACTAATCAAAGAGTTGATTGAACTGTCCCATCAGCAGCACCCAGTTCACCTTCATGCAGATTTATTTTGATGTCTGGTCCCATCTGGTCATCTATCTAACTAAGGATTTGTTGAAATATTTTATCATCTGCCTAGAATTGTGAGCATTCAAATTTCTAAGCATGTAATAAATACTTATTGTTCATTCTTCCAATTCTCACCTATCTCTTAAAATTGGTCTTTGTTTCCATTTATTGAGGATGCTCATTGTAGTTTTAGTTATGTTGTGTAGCATCACAATTTGTTTAGGATAGGGCAGTAATCCTGCTTTGTTTTAGTGTGTTACCATCTTGATGCTGACTTGAAAATTTTTAAAAGTTGGTTTTAAAGTCCCTTTTTAAAACCTTTTAATGGGACTGGAGAGATGACTCAGCAGTTAAAAGCACTGACTATCCTTCCAGAGGACCACGGTTCAATTCCAAGTACTCACAATGCAGCTCACAACTGTTTGTAACTCCAGCTCCATGTGATCTAACACCCTCACACAGACATACATCATGTACTTTTTTGGGAAAGGTTGCCTTAGTGTGTTTCATCTTGTAAGAATCTGGGGCCTGCTTGAATGACAGCATTGAGGAGATGCAAGGTTGTGTAACATTCTTGTGGTCTTAGAGATTAAAATTAGCCTAAAGGTAATGATATATTAAAATCATGTTCATTTTTCCTCAAAAGTTGTACAATAGTTGATGAACCCTAAGTTATAGGAATTACTGGGAATGTAACAAGAGGAAAGTGCACGAGGACTGTTGGGTCTGTGAGAGGATCCACTCGATCTCATTGTCTACGTGTCAGTATCTCCTTTGATGTCACTTTACCCTCCTGAAAAGTAGTTATTAAGAAGGCTCATGTTAAAGTTTCATGGATCACAATAAGTATGTAGGGCCCAGGAATCAGAACATTTTGGATCTGATAAAATAGATTGGAATTAATAGACATAAAATTTGCTAATAAGATTATAGGGTTCCTTGGGTCTTTGAAGAATTACAGAACTGCTGTGTAACTGCATTGGTCTTAATGCATACTCTCTGCTTCCATCCACTCAACCCTGTCTTCACCTCTGTCATTTCATTTTCCTGAACTCTACCCAACTTGCTGTTTCATGTTAAGTAATGACCTGTGTGTCTGTTAAGTTGTTTTTTCAGACCCTTTGTTGCCATGGTGTGTGCTCTCTCTTTGTACTGTGTGCTCTAGAGTCTGTGTTTACTCCTGTTGGCAAATCTTTGATTTGACTTTTCAATTTGTAGATAACCTCTTCCTATATAAAACTTTCTTCCTTCTACGTTATAAACACGCCCTGTTTATTTTTCTATTAACTTGGTACCTAGAAAAAGAATACTACATGGAGAAAAGGGTTCATATGTTTAGGCAGTTGTACAGCAGATTTGGGGAACTAGTTCCTACTTGTATGAGCTAATTTCCTGCTTTTCATTCATCCCATAGCTGAAGTTTTTTCACTTTCACCACTCACTTGAAAATAAATTTGAAAAGGCTGCCTACTGGTCAAAAGTTAATTGGATTTGTAGTAGTTACTTTTTTTTTTTTTTTTTTTGGTCATAAAATGCCTTGACCAAAAGCAGGAAAGAAATGATTCATTTTGGCTCATGGTTCTTGATGAGATAGTGAGGGGGCATGGTAACTGGCAGGTATATCACATTTCGTCCACACACATGGGAAACAGAACTGTGGTAAGGCTTTAAAACTTTCAACCCCTGCCCTTGGTGACATAGTTCCTTCATCAAAAGCTTTGCTTTTTTTTTTTTTTTTTTTTTTTGGTTTAGAGACAGGGTTTCTCTGTATTATTTTGGAGGCTGTCCTGGAACTTGCTCTGTAAACCAGGCTGGTCTTGAACTCACAGAGATCCACCTGTCTGCCTCCCAAGTGCTGGGATTAAAGGCATGCGCCACTAACGCCTGGCCAAAAGCTCTGCTTTCTAAAGGTTCTGTAATTCCCTCACTCCCATTCCCTAACAGCACCACCAAATGGAACTAAGTGTTCCATTACATAAGCCTGTAGTGCAGTGGTTCCCAACCTGGGATTCAAATGACCCTTTCACAGGGGTCGCCTAAGACAAAACACAGATACTTATGATTCCTAACAGTAGCAAAGCTATAGTCATGAAGGAGCAGTGAAAATAGTTTTATGTTTGGGGGTCACCACAGCATGAGGAATTGTATTAAAGGGTTGCAGCATTGGTAAGGTTGAGATCCACTGCTGTAGTGGAACATTTCTCATTGAAACACTATATGATTCTCCATATTCCCTATAGGTATGGTCATAGCCCAAAGTCTCTTCTTCCATGCTCTCCTTTTTTTTTTTAATCAGAAAACAAATGATAGCTTCCAACATTCATTTCCATTTCAAAAGTAAGGAATGATGGCACAGTAAATAAAAACTTGATCAGTGCAAGGCTGAAATCCAGTAGGGCAAACACTATGTGTGGCTTTACTGTCAGCAACATGCATCTTTCTTTTGGGCTGATTCTACTCTCTGAATGCAGCTCTGAGGAAGAAAGAAGAGTTAGTGGCAGAATTGGGAGGATTTTGAGGTCAGGGCAAAGGGAAACGGCAAGGGTCTTCAAATACAAAGTTAATGAGGAACAGACTGAGGGGAGTAGAACTGTCAACAGTGTTCCTTGCAGGAGAGGACAAGTAACACTTGTGTCTACTGACTATTGTTATGTAGATTGACAGTGAAGAAGAACAAAAAGTAGGGCCCCAAGAAATTAAAATGTGCATACTATAATTGCAGCCTATTGAATTACTTGAAAGACCATACCCCTCTGACCTCCATGCCTTTAGGCCTTCTTTTACGACATTGACATTATATGGTATACCTTTTGTCCATCGTGGCTTAATGAACCTGTCCTTTGGTATTCAAGTCACTTTTATAGGGTCTTATGGCTTAACTGCATAGCATTTGATACATGCTTTTTCTAGAACTTACTGTACTGTACTTATTTATATCACTGCCATATAGGCCATATTTGGGTAGTAAGGTATAGGTACTGTGCTATTTGAGGTTCATGGATGTTCTGAGCTCTTGGGTGTACAGACCTCCATTTAGAATGTGAAGTTCTGTCCTGTGAGCTTGTGGCGCACTAAGTGCCAGCCATAGTAACCCAAAATGTACTGTTGAATGTACTCTGATAAGTGAGTTAGCTAGGTGCATAATTGGCCTATGAGTCCAGAAATGTAGAGTTTTATATATTTTGTTAACTTTCCCTTGGTAATTTTATGACAAAAAAACCATGTGAAAAAAATTGAAAAGTTTAGTATATTTTGTGATTACATATGCTTAATTCTTGGTTTATCAAAAATGGTTCTAAATAAATCTGCTTATTGTGAACTGCAATGGATAGGGTTAACTATTTGGTCCTGTGGATAGAAGGAATATATGTTACTGTAGAAGGGAATTGTGCCTTCATGGAACATTCTTCTCTTGAATGTTCAGGGTACTAGTTTCCTGAATTAGTTGATATTGAGAATCCCTATGACCATGAGCTAGACAACATGCTCTGACTGCTCTGTATTTGGATTTTTAGATACTACCACTATTTAGTGAAGACATGAAAATAAAATAGAATGATATGAGTGCCTTTGTGATTTATAATCTTAAACTGCCTTTTATAACTTTTCTAAAGTATTTTATAACTTTTCTAAAGTATTTATGCTTTTTGAAAATACTCAGATGTGAGAGGAGTACAAATAAGAAATTAAAATGCTTTCATCCTTCTCACAGCCTAGAGACAACATCTTTGCTGACAATTTAGTGAGTGTCCTTAGGTACTTTTATACACTTGCCTGTGTTACTCTCTCTGCTATTTTTCTTCTTACACATGAGCAAGCCTCTTGAAAGACGCAGCAGTTTATCAGTGCCTGTGTTTTATTTTGTTTTGTTATCATGCATCTGCTATCTCTGCTAGTTAGAAATACATCAGTGTACATAGTTTTTGAGCTACACACTGTTGTCTACCATAATCCTTATTGCCAGATCTCTAGGATAGTTCTTTGTCAATTCCTTTATTTTTTTCTAAAGCAGAGTGAATATAGGTCTATTAAGGAAAAGTTTAAAGAGGGCCTACAAGAGAGGAATCCCTGCTATTTATTTCTGTTACATTGCTGTGAAGCAGCACCATGACCAAGGCAGAAAGAAAGCTTTTCAGTAGAGGCTGGCTTACAGTTTCAAAGATTTAGTCCATTATCATCATGGTGGGGAGCATGGGGGCATGCAGGCACCAGAGCAGTAGCCAAGAGCTACATCCTAATTGGTAAACAGAAATTGAGAGCCTAGGTCTAGTATGGAATTTTGAAACCTCCAAGTCCACCTCCAGTGACATGTTTCTTTCAACATGGCCACATTTATGCCAACAAGGCCACATCTCCAAATCCGTCTAATCCTTTCAAAGAGTTCCAGTTCCTGGTGACAAAGAATTCAAATATATGAGCCTATGGGGATCATTCAAACCACCACACCTTAAAAAAAGAAAGGAAGGAAGAAAGATGTGGGGGTTGCATCTGCTTGAAATCCCAGAACTTGGATAGGTCCAGGAGTCCAGGATCAGTCTTGGCTGTGTCTGAAATCTGAGACCAGCCTAGGTTACTTGAGACCCATCTCAAAAAGGTAGAAGCTAACAGGGAGGGAGGGAGATGTAAGGGGGAGGTGCTAGTTTAAACTTAGTATATTCTACTTATATTGTTTTTCTCCTTTGTTAGAGGTTTTCTGGTCAAAGGGCATTATGTTTCTCATTTTGATACGTACTCTCAAACTGAAATCTTAAGTGGGGCCCACCTATGGAGTTACCAGTTTCAACCTGAGGGGACTTGGATGCTTAGGTTTTACCCTGTTTACAGAGGATTCCTATGTGCTGAGTTGATACTTTTCATCTTACTCTATCATAATATAATGCTTGTAATACTGATATTCATTTGTAGGATTCAGCATACACATGATAGTTTACTTTAAGATCGTCCAAAAGAACACTAGCAGGAATCTTGAGGAAATATTGGAACCTTCACCACTGTCCATCAGTTTGATCTGATGTCGGCAATCCTATCTCTGTTGGACTGCTTAAGTCAGAGGGCTTAGTTTACTTCAGGATATGTAACTAACTGTATTACCAAACAGATTGCACAATAGCAATAGTATTTAGATACTGCATTTAACTTCCAAACACTAAAACCTGTGAAATGGTGTGAAACAGATCCTTACTTCTGTGGCCTCATCTTGTCTTGTGAGAGACTGTTTAGCAAGGCAAAGTGCCCAAGTTCACCCAGTCCCCAACAGGTAACCACAAGCAATACTTGAAGCCAGAAGAAAATTCCTGTTTTCAACCAGGCAACATAGGGGAAATAATGGAAGGCATTTGCCACAGTATGGGGACCAGATTGGTCTTAGAATGAATGCTTACACACACACACACACACACACACACACACACACACACACACACACACACACACACACACACACACACACACACACACACACACACACACACACTGGTGCCATCAGCTGTTCTGGTATACTTCTGGTATATTGTTCCTGAAGAGAGGCTGGTTTATAAAGAAAAAAATGCTATTTTTAGAATTAATGGACAAGTATTTTCTGAATTAGATACAAAGATTAAGTCCACAGATAAAAGTAGACTAGAACCACCACCCAACAAACATTAAGCAAGGGGCACTAAGCTATACCAGACAAACAGTGCTGGGGAGAAAAACAAGGTTTTGAGTTCAAGGAACATATTCCTCACTGGAAATAATGCAAACTATCAGTGCAGCAATATTTTTGTTTGTTTTGAGAAAGTCTGTTATATAGCCCTGGCTGTCCTGGAACTCTTTATATAGGTCAGGCTCACCTTGAACTTGCTTCTGCTTCTAGAGGGCTGGGATTAAAAGTGTGTGCCACCATGTCTACCTCAGATAGTGTAGTGGTATCTTTAATATGCAAGGAGGCAAATATATCTTTCCAGGAAGCAAAAAACATCATACCAAAGTTCTTTATTTATAAAGATACAGAAATGTATGCATCCAAATGAATGCATATAAAAATTGGTGATACTCAAGTTAGTTTTGTAGTTTAGTTAAAGATGATCATACTTGGCCTAATTCTCTGATTTTGGAGATGTGCTATGGTCATGTAAGATGTTGCCTGTGATATTAGGCAGTTAGTCTCTCTTGTGACGCATTATTTCAAATTTAAAAATTCCCAAGAAACAAAACAGCTAGTGGTGCCCAGTGGTAGAGCCCTGTCTGGCATGTACAAGGCTGCAAAAACAAATGAAATTATTTCAGACACCCAGAAGTGGGAAGAGCCAACACCTGTAGCCCCAGCATGGGACCAGGTAGTAAGTAGTAGTATTGTGGGTAGGTGGTCTACCTGGGCTGCATAGCCTAACCCATTCCCATCCCTGAAAAAAACAGAGTACATCACCATTAGATATATTTTAATAAATACCAAAGTTAGTACTTTAGAACATAAGTAAATCCTGTAGAATCCCTGCTATGGGGAATCTAAATAGTGTTTGGTTATGGTAGTCCCAGGAGACATAAGATAGTTTGTGAAAATCTAAAGACAGGTACTTGAAAACCTAAAGGAACTACCATAACAGTAGAACAGGATTTTAGGTTAATACACTATAGATGAGTGAAAAATACTCAAATTTGGGGTGTGTGTGTTTGTGGGGGGGGTCCTTAGATGGAACCAGAAGTCAGATGATGGCTTTATCACTGATGGCATAAAATCTACATTGCCTGAAGATAACAGTAATGGACAGAGTGTTTCAGGCTGGATTTTAAAAACTATAATGGTGGTAGTAAGAAACTTGTTTTAGAGACTAGGGAAGCGGCTCTCTGTGCAAAGAGGCGCTCATTCTGCAAGCTTGAGAACATTCCCCAGCACCTACATAAAATTCTAGGTGTGGTGCCAGTCGCCTGCAACCTCAGTACTGGTGGGGGAGTAGGTAGGTTGCTGAGGTTTGCTGGCCAGCCAGCCTAGCTGAAAAACAATGGGCTCCAGTTTCAGTGAAAGATCCTTTTAGAGGATAAGGTAGAGAGCAATAGAGGAAGAGTTCAGACATCTCTTCTGGCCTCCACATGGGTATGGCCAACCCCCCCCAATTCAGTACTTATTTACAAACAAAAAGGAGCCTACTTTATCACTTTATCTGGGCAGTGTTGATGCACACCTTTAGTCCCAGCACTTAGGAGGCAGAGTGAGTTCCAGGACAGCCAGGGCTAAACAGAGAAGCCCTGTCTTGAAACACCCGCCCCCCAAAAAAGAAGCCCACTTTATATATATGTTAGAAGATCCACTCTGCTACTTAAAAGAAAGCTAGGCCATTTGTACATTATGTGAAACAAGCTGGACTTGACAGCATAAAACATCAGGGATAAAGGTCATTTGATAAAACAAGGTACCTCTGTACCATTTAGCCATTAAGAGACTGTACTTGCCATTTTTTTTTATTAATTTAGCTTAAACAGATGGCAAAACCTGCACTTAGGAATATAAGGCAATACTCCTAAGCTAATCAAGTACGTTTATGAAAAACTGCAGTCATTATAATAAAATGAAAATAAAGATTAGACAAGTTTTTGTCTGCTGTTACCAGTTTACTTTTCATGTTAGTGCATGTGCTAGTGTGCTAAGATAAGAAGGAACACATAGCTCACCTACTGGAAGGTAGTAAGTAAAGAGGTCTTCTTGGGTACAGCCATCTTTGTAGTATGCTGGATTACTTTTTGGGTGGTACCCAGAGTGTTCACAACGTAATTCCTGGAACCTGTAAGCTTTATCTTATTTGGAAAAAATGATCTTTGAAGATAAAATTTAAGGTAAGGATCTTGAGATTAGATTGTCCTGATACACAAGGGCCCCAAATCCAGTTCTCTTTACAAGACTGAGATAGACCACACGAAAGAGAAAGGTGATAGGAAGATGGGCAGAAATGGGAGTGTTGCATTACAAGCCAAGGAAGCCAAGGAATGCTTGACTTGGTAGCCACTAGAACCCAGGAGGCACCCAGATATCTTCTGTTCAGCTCATTTGGAAGTTGTGTGAATGGCCACCACCTTTATTTTGTACTTCTGCTTCCAGAATTGTGTGACAGTAAGTTTCTGTTTTGGTGTTGGACTATGGGTTTTGTGATAATTTTCTAAAAGCAGGAAACAGATATATTTTCAGTATTACTTTGACAAAAAGTATGAAGATACAGACATTTTAATTTTATTGTATGTTTATGGGTATTCTGCCTGCATGTTATATCTGTGTACCACTTGTGTGCTTGGTGTATGTGGAGGCCAAAAGAGGGCATCAGATTCTGTAGAACTAGAGTCATAAATGGTTGTGAGCCAACATATTGATGCTAGGAAATGAAACAAGTCCTCTGCAAAAGTAGCCTTCCCTTAATTGCTAAGCATTTCTCCAGCCCCACACAGGTATGAGCTAATTGTGTATCTGTTTACAGAGCAAACTGTATAAAAACATCACTCCACCACCAAATAGTATCAATAGAATTAGTAAGAAAAAGGCTGGAATGGTACTAGATTTTAATCTACTTAGTAATTTTTTTGTTTGATCAAATTTGGTTTGAAAAACATGCTTCTAGTTTCATGAATGAGAAAAGATTACATAGTTCAGAAAAAAGAATGTTAGTAATTTCTTATCATCACTGTGATGAGATTTCTCCTATAGATGTTTTGGATTTCTGTCATTTCTGCAATAAAACATTCTCTTTTTTATTTACTATGAACCATTGTCTTATTGGAACTTCTAATGGTTATATTTTTATGCTGTTTTGCTACTTAAATTAATCCCTTAATTCATGGGCTCTCTTATTTTAGTCTTGTTTTTAGTAGATACATATAAGTATTAGAGACTAAAGGTTAATGTAAAAACTTTATACAGAATAATACTGTAACATGAAAGGACCAGTTTATAGTAAAACTTGGTAAGAAAATTCTTTGAGCAGTATTGAGCAGTTGTAGATGAGTAGCTAGCATTTACTTAGATGGGGTATCTGGTTGGAATGTTGCCTCTTTTTTGTTTTTGTTTTTGTTTTTTTTTTTGGTTTTTCGAGACAGGGTTTCTCAGTAAACCAGGGTAGCCTCGAACTCACAGAGATCTGCCTGCCTCTGCCTCCCCAGTGCTGGGATTAAAGGCGTGAGACACCAACACCCGGCTGAAATGTTACCTCTTTTAAGATGTAATTCTAATATGTCCACCAACATTGAAGATAAGACTTGAGACTCTTCATTTTCTGTAATTGGGTCCAGAGAGTAAAGATGATGTCATACCCAAATGTTGGGAGATGGTATTGTGTTGAAGAAATTGCTGCACAAGAAGCAATAGGTGGTCTTTTGTACAGAAAGTGAAGCGTGAATTTAAGTATATGGGAACTTAAATATAAATTATAAAAAACTAAACGGACTAAATAAAGTCTGACTTTTAGAAGTCTATTTGAAACTATTTAAGACACAAATATGAGCTAGGACTAATTATGAATAGAAGTTAGTGTTTACATATATTTTCTATAAATAAAAACCGCAGTACATGGCTTTAATCCCAGAACTCGGGAGGCAAAGGGAAGCAGAGAATCTCTGTGGGTTTGAGACCAGCCTGGTCTGTAGAGGGAGTTCCAGGGCAGCCAGGGCTACACAAAGAAACTGTCTCGAAAAATAAACATAGAAAACCAAAAATTGATTATTACAGAAATGGCTTAGTAACCCTGTTTTGCATTTTGCCTTTTGGAATCTTGTTCTCGTAAGGTCAAGCACTAATGGACCTTTGAATTATTTTCCTTGTCTAGAAAGGCTCATTAACATCATAAAGCAAAAAGTAAAATTTGGACTTTTGCTATTTTTTTACTTGTTAGTGTTGTTCATGTTAGGTGAATAATTGTATAAACTAGTCCTTGAATCCTCTTCTAGAGAAACTTTGACTTGAACTGGGATGTAGTTAAATTGTAGAGAATGTACCTGGCACAGTCAGGGAACTGGGTCAGATATCCTCTAGAAATGGGGCAGAAGAAGGAATACAGTTTTACCTTCTGCGCCTTAAAGGAATAGTTTTCTTGTTTCCTTATTTACTTAAGGAGTTACTTGCTTTCATTTTGTGTGTATGAGGTGTTTTGCTTGCATGCTTGGTGCTCACAGAAGCTGGAAGCGGGCATCAGACTCCTTAGGACTAGAGTTCAATGATTATTACAAGTCACCATATGACTGCTGGAAATTGAACCCCGGTTTTTCTGGAAGAGCACTCAATGCTTTTAACCACTAACCCAGTTCTCCAGCCCAGTTTTATTTTCTAAACATTTTATTTTAATGTTTACCAGTTTGCGTTTCAGATAAGTACCCTTAATATGTAAATGTCATATGCTTATTCTACTTTGTTAATTGCTATTACACTTTTTTACTTATTATTTTACACTGATTTATATTTAAATGAAAAATTCAAAATGTTAGAAATGCCTCTTTTAAATTTTTTTTTAAGAAGTTGTGTATGGGTGCTGGAGAGATAGCTCAGAGGTTAAGAGCCCTGGCTGCTCTTCCACAAGTCCTGAGTTCAATTCCCAGCAACCACATGGTGGCTCACAACCATCTGTAGTGGTATTTTCTGGCTTAAAGATGTGCATTCAGATAGAGCACTCATATGCATAAGATCAACAAATCTTTAAAAAAAAAAAAAAGGTGTTGTGTGTCTGCATGAGTTCATGTGCCCTGTATGTGTGCAAGTGCCAAAGAATGTCAGAAGAGGGCATCAGATCTCCCCAACAACTGAAGTTATAGATAGTTGTAAGTTTCCTTGTGAAGCATTTATCTAAATTGTTGTATTATCAATAAAAACTCGGGAGTAGGATGTGGAACAAAACCCAATAGTTCAAGAAAGTAGAGGAATGAGCAGCTGACCCCTTCTCTCTAGGCTTCCTAGATCAAAAAGTCTGAGAATCTTTCTAAGCCCCTCCCTGCTGTTTCCTGTGCCTCTCTGTTGTATCCTGGGTTCTCCAAAATCTCTCTGGCTAATTCTGGTCAGCTAGTTGTTAAGTCTGCCCCTTGATTTAAGGTTGACTTTATTAACAGTCTCAAAATGTCACAGCGATCAAATATTTCTCCACAGCCTTGTAGGTACTAAGAACTGAACCCAGGTCCTCTGCAAGAGCAACAGATGCTCATGACTACTGAACAGTCTCTCCAGCTCCAAATAGTAAATTTTAAAAAAGAAATCCATTGAAAAGATTTTTTAAAACTTATTCCATGAAGATTTCATCATGGATATAACATACCCCTCTACTCCCTCTCACAAACTCTCCGAGCCGGCCTCCCCGCTTCCCCCATTTCCCCTCACCCCCAAACAACTACCCAATGTCCTCTTTTTTCTTTTTTAAGTAACTCATTGAGTCCAATATTTTCGCTGCCCATATACAAATGGGTGTTGGACAGTTCCCTGAAGCACAGGGAACACATTCCTAAAAATTCTCTCTTTTAGCAGCCATCAGCTTTCCATTGGTCCTCAACTAGAGATGGGAGCACCTTTCCCCTCCATGTTGAAATGTTGACATATTTGATCTTGTACTGGTAATGTATAGGCCACCAGAGCTTCTGTGAGGTCCTGAGTAATTCTAGTTGGTCCTATAATGTTCAGAAGACAGTGTTTGACCTCAGTCTTGTCCACCTCTGACTCTGGACCCTTAAGTGAGGAGGAGGTGGTGTGAAGCAGATATCTCATTTGTGGTTGAGCACTCTACAGCCACTTACTTATTTGCTGCATTCTGTCCAGTTTGAGTTTCAGTGTTAACCACCATCCACAGCCCAAAGAAGCTTCTTTGATGAGGGCTAAGAGCTTTACTAATCTGTGGCTAGAGATTTTCATATAGAGGGCTGTTTGATGCTGTGGCAAGGTAATAATAGGTTCACCTCTGGAGACCACAGCTCTTAGTCACATTTATGGTACCAAGCATGAATTTCCTACTGTGGAGTGGGCCTTAGAGACAATCAGAAAGCAGTTATTCTACGACATTAATGCTACTGTTGTACTCGTGGCCATATCTTACCAGACCAGTTGTTAATGTAACACTTAGGATCCTTTGCTGGCCAAGACTATTGATGATGTCTTCCCCAGCAGCTTACATACATAGTACCTTCTAGTACTGTGAAAGTCCTCTAGCAGGGAGGAATCGTCTAGATCAGTACTAGCTTGATTTCTCTGTGTCCTGTGACCACAAAGTGTATGTTGCCTTCAGCAATAGGGTCTTAACTGTCAAGTTCTGGTGGGCAGCCAAGGGCAGTGGAAATCACATGATTACCCCTGTGCAACTATTTGAGGGACAGTATTTCATACCCAGCATTGGGCTTATTTGGCAACCTGATTCTTCTTTGAGGAGTAGAATGGCTTTAGTTATAAACTCAAGCAGGCATGTGTGTGTGAATGCGTGTGTGTAAAGAAAGCCTATAAAATAAATAGTAAGTTTCCACATTGACTTTTCAAATATACTGTTAGGTATTGCTCCCTATCCTTCCATCCTTCTCCCCCTTACACCTTCCTCCCAGTTTCTTCTTCATATCACCCAAACTCTACTACCCACCTTCCTTAAAATCTTTCTTCTCCCCCCATAACCCCAACTGTCCCTTCCTAGTTTCCTGACTTCCAAGTTAACCACTGAAGTCTAAAGATTCCATGTTAGGACCCACATGTGCAGAAGCTTGGGACTTTTATCTTTCTGAGTCAGGGTTGCCTCATTCAGTGTAATCTTTGCAGTTCCATCCATTCACTTGCAGATTTCCTGATTTTCCTTTCCTAAAGCTATGTAGTTCCATTGTGTTTAGGTGGCCCCATTTTCACTATCCAGAATGCATCCCTTTATTATAATGACTGTCTTACTGAGCTTTACTATGAGAGTCTTTTGAGTTAGAGTTAAAGAACATAATACTTCTCTGTTCTGTTAATCTGTTAGTAGCAGTTATGCTCTTATTCCTGGATTTTTTTATTTTTTGAGACAATTTCTCTGTGTTGCCATGACTGTCCTGGAACTCTCTCTCTGTAAACCAGGCTGGCTTCAAGATTCACAGAGATCCACCTGCCTGTGTCTCCCAAGTGATGGGATTAAAAGGATGCATACCACCACCCAGTTCATTCCTGGAATCTTTTAAGCTTGTTTCTTATTTCTGAGTTCACTAAACGAACTCAAAAGATACCTACTCAAGGGACAGGAAGAAAGGTGAGGATTTCAGGACCTTTTTCACTTTTAATTCCTATTTAACAATGGGTGAGTTTTTGGTTTTAGTGATTGACTATGGTTACAGTTTAGTGTGTTTCATATCTTCTGTTGTAATGCATATATGTATGCATGTATGTATGTGTGTACTCACACACACACGATTTGTTTGTTGTAAGCACAGTGAATCTTCCTCTCTATTTTCTTTTTCATAGGAACCCTTAAAAATAGGCTTTCGTGGGGCTGGGTGATGGCTTGCTTGCTTGCTGAAGTGTTTGCTGTTGTAAGCATGACCCGAGTTTGGAATTTCAGCTTCTATATAATTACTGGGGTAATGATAGGCTTTTGTAATCATGGTACTTGGGAAGTAGAATGGGAGGGTTCCTAAGGCTCGCTGGCCGGCCCATTTAGCCCATTTAGTCGGTGTGCTCCAGGTTCAATGAAAAGACATTTCACAGATAAGGTAGGACTGATAGAGGTAAACAGCAGATGTTGACTTCTGACTGCCACATATAGTCATTCACTCTCACACACAGACACATACATCTTCTTCTCCCAACATGTACAGAAAATACAGGCTTTCCAAATAGAGTAAACATAGATTTAAGTTGGAGAAACTCAGCTTTGAAACCTGGTAGTCCATTTCATTCAATATAATTATGTATAATGTATAGGGTGATTTTTATTTTTTAGGAATATATTGAGTACACGATTTCCCCCTATCTAATTTTATTGTATTCTCAATAGAGTTGTCATCTTGATGCCATCTCCCCTAAGCATTTTGGATTCGGTTTTTGTTTTGGCTTTCCTTTTTGAAGGTAGATTTAGGGTTGACTAGTATAGACGGAGGCTGCCGTGCTGGTGCCTGTTAGTTGGAGGTGCTGCAACACTAACTCTCACTGACTTGCTTTCTATTCCAGAAGTTTGGGCCATCCACTTCAAAGATGTGCCACTACTTCTGAAAACGAGTATTGGAGGGTTTTTTTTGTTTGCTTTTGTTTTTCCAAACAGGGTTTCTCTGTATAGTCCTGGCTGTCCTGGAACTTGCTCTGTAGGTTAGGCTGGCCTCGAACTCAGAGATCCATCTGCCTCTGCCTCCCAAGTGCTGGGATTAAAGGCATGCACCACCAACACCTGGCTCTGCCCGCCTCTTAAGTATTGGGATCAAAGATGCGTGGCACGCCACCTGCCTTCAGGATTAAAAAAAAATCTTTATGTCAGCAGTTTTCAAGCTGACTCTTTCACAGGGGTCGCATACTAGATATTCTGCACATCAACTATGTACATTAATTTTATGGTGGGGATGGCTACCACATCAGGAGGTCATAGCATTAGGAAGGCGAAAACCACTGCTCTATATGAAAAGGGGATTTTGATTTTCTTGTTTTTCTTTTTCTTATTGGAAAACTGATTTTGGGCTGGACCTAGGTATTCTTTAAGAATTTTGTGTCTGAAGATGTGGCACGGGAAGCACTTCACTGTGTACCTCCAGGGTGTTCACAATAAGCCAAACATTTATTTCTTCTGTATTTTAGTACTGTGTATTTAAGTGTAATTGAGTAGTTACCAGTAGCATTATTTTTAAAGCTTGTAATTTGTTCAGCCTGTGGCTTATTTCCTTTCTAATCTAGTACTTTGAACTCTTAACTTGATAGTTTAAAATGTCATTAAAATGTCAAATAAGGAAGTTGTGTTAGGCTTTATAATAATTAGTTCATCTTTTCATTTTCTACCTGCTGTGAGAATTCCAAGTGGATAGAAACAAGCTTTGTGAATTTACCATATTGTATAGTATCATAATACTTTAGTAGTTTTTAAAGCCAAAAGTAACATCCAATTTGAATATGTTGGAGTTCCACTGTGAAAAGATAGTCCATGTAATCTTTCATGGTAAGTGCTGTTACAAGTCATTGTGACGGTGCATACCCGGGGGCTTTTCCATTTCCTTTTCTTATCCCTTGTTTCTTACACTTGCCTTAAGTTTCTTGGATTCCGTGTTTCAGTGAATGGTACCATATTGGGGAAATGTCTATCCTTATAATAAAAGGAAGTGATTAATTTAGAAAGAAAGGTGGTTTTGATCTTTATCCTTGGAAGCAGCTTAAACATACAAGTTTGAAAGTTATTGCTCAGTTTTGAGGTAGCCTCAATCTCCAGTTCTCAAAAATTGTAGGAATGATTTAGAAATGATGCATGCACCATGGAGGTTAAAATTCTTCACATGAAAAAGTTTTATCTTAGATTTGGTTATCCGATTTCCACTAAGGAAGTTATACTCTACTAAAATACAGAAACTAAAAGACTTAAATCCTAAAAGATTTTAGTGAGTGAGCACTGAAGAGTAATACCTAGTAGGGTCAAATGTCTTTTGGGGGCCTAAAGTGTGTTAACTTCCTATATTTGATTTTCAAATAGACACCAAATCCTACTGCAAGCGAGTTTATACCTAAAGGAGGATCAACCTCCAGGCTGAGTAACGTGTCCCAGTCAAATATGTCTGCCTTCTCTCAAGTTTTCTCTCACCCATCCATTGGAAGTCCTGCTACTGCTGGATTAGCACCAGGTAAGTTGAGTAACTTTCCAGTGAGTTTCAGGTATCAAATCTGTAAGCATTGTGTTTTTTTTTTTTTTAATTTATTAGAAGTGAAATTGTGTACTTGAATGATTCACTCTGCAACAAAGAGCATCTGTCTTGCCTCTCAGCCTGGAGTCACTAAGAGCTGGAATAACAAGCTTGTGCTACTAGGTAGGGGGTTATTGGCCTTGTCCCCTCCTCTCTTGCTTTCCCCCTTCTTGCCCACCACTTACTCCCTTGCCACCTCTTTCCTTCCATTTGGTTCCTTCCCATGGCTTCTCCTGTGGGTCTTTCCAGTTAGTTAGTAAACATTTTCAGCCCTGGAAAACAGTGTCAGAACTGAATGTCTGTTAGTGTAAAAGTGCATGTAAGTGATGTAGTATTAGGAACTTTCTCCCATGAGGTGGGTTCATAATTTTTACAAAAGCATAATCTACATATCAGTTAGGTGTTCTTTTAGAGCATGTCTGTGCTTCTGCATAGCTTCATAAATCGCTGTTATGACCAACAATAATGAGCTCCATAAGCCAATTGCAAAACATGGGTTTGCTTAGTTAATACCTTATATCAGTAGTAAATACTGTGTTCACATAGTTGATAAGACTACTTGAGGGTTGCCATTTTAAGGAATGCGGCTTCCCACATACTACAGGTGTATTACTCTGCCCCCTGCAAAGGCCTTTTTAAATGAGGAGGTGAGAATATTACAGGGTATTTAAATTTTAAAGCATTTAGCTTAGAAACATCCAGAACCACTTTGTGGTTTTGAAGCTTTCTAGTAACTTGTAAGAGCTGTTTTAGAGGTTCCATACTTGAGTAGCATGGTGCAGCCCCACACGAAGCCTCACCCTTACTTAAGGCATGATGATTTTTCCATTTGTTACCCTTTAGCAGTTTAGCATGAACTTTGTAGATGACATCTTGTTGCAGTGTCAAAAGGTTGGACCAGTACCTCTAGGGTGAATTAATTGTAGCTTAATTAAACTCAGAAGTTGCTTATTCTCTTGCACAACTAACTGTTAGAATGGTCACTCTTCCTCCTATTAATGACGAAATAACCATTCTCTGGCACTATTGGAAGTAGGTCTCTATCCTGTCAAGTAAAGTCTTGAACTTTAATAGCCATTATGTCGGGTGTTCATTGGGATGAGAGTTGTCTAAGCTTAGATACTTTGTAGAAGTACTGGGGTGATGAATGGTGCACTTATTAACTTTTCTTCTACCACTGTGTTAATGACTTAACTCTTGAGATGAGAAAAGAAAAACTGAATTGTGCTTTACTTTCAGAACACTGTTTTTAAAACCTTTCTTTGCCTTCCATTATTTTTTTTTCCCATAAAATTTCAAGGCTTAGAAAAGTGTCTTTGGTTATAATCCAGCCATCTGTAGTCTTAGTTGTTGTGCACACATTGACATTTCTAAGTGTCCTAGGTTGTAGTGTATGAATTTAAGGAGTGAAAATGAGTTTGGGCTTCCATGTCTTTCAGAACCCCTGCAATTATATTCATATATTTTATTTATAAGTAGGCCTTTTCCTCTGGACACAGATTTTATTAGGTTCATAGCCTTGTTAATATCTGAAATCAAGGACACTAGTTTATACCTTTCTCAGAAGTGACTTCTAAGCACAGTATAGTAAAAAAAAAAACTGTAAGAGTAGTGTGGTCTAGAGATTGTTCTGATGACCTTGTCTTAGCAAAGGTTTATCTCAACTCATTTTTAAAAATGAAATTTTGAATGTGCTAAGTTGTGAAATGATAGTGTAATGCTTTCATGCCGCAGAAATAGTTTAATCATGAAAACTATTTGCTAACTTTTTTATCACAGTTTTTCCTCAATAGTGTTTTGGTTTTATAATAGACTTAATTAGTAAAAGATTCGTATACTTTATTACTATTAACAAATTGACAGAACCATAGCATGTTTAAAAGTGATTTTGAGAGTGAGTAATAGACCTGTCTCGTAAAACAAAACAAAACAAAACAAAAAAAAAAGAATGAGTAATAGAAACAACATACATTTCTGGGTAGCGGTCTTTATTTTCATGTGGTGTGGCATGTGTGGGTGTGACTCAGGGACTGAACACTTCTTGTTCTGTTTAATGAAAGAATTCTTGAGGTTGAAAAGATGATTATTAACATATAAATAAGAAAAAGCCAGGGCTGGAGAGATGGCTCAGAGGATAAGAGCACTGGCTGCTCTTCCAGAGGACCTGAGTTCAATTCCCAAAAACCACATGGTGGTTCACAACCATTCATAATGGGATCTGGTGCCCTCTTCTGGTGGATAGGTGTACATGCAGACAGAACACTGTATATGAAATATTTAAAAAAAAGAAAAATGGATAGAGCGTCTTCAGCATTTTCAGGTGTCTATCCCTTCAAACTTTTGACCAGTTACTATATCTTACTGTAAATTATTGATCAGTCAGTATATCTTATGGTAGAGTTTATATGGTTGATATAAAGAAGGAGAATTAATTACTATGTTAAGCACTATTAGTGATACTCATTTATTACCAATTTTATTTTAGGTTTTTGTTTGCTTGTTTTTACATTTACGAGGGTTAAACCCAAGGCCTCATGTGCTAGGCAAGTATTCTGTCACTCAGCTACATGCTTTCTCTGCTCTTCCCATAAACTGAAGGAAATAGATAACCAGTTTTTTGAGGAAGTGACCAGTTATTTATTGCATCGTCCTGGTGCCAGATGATGAGCTGAACTGCTAATGTTTTTGTTATTCTTGTTTTGGGGAAAGTGCAGGAGAGAAGCAAAGGGGAAGGCATGGGGACAGGAATTGATTCAGCATTCTTACTCAATTGAAACATTTTAAAAATGTGCACATTACAAACATCTTTATGAATTTTGAAGGGACCAAAATAAGATCACTTCCAGCTTAAGAAAGTTCTGTGCCAAAAATAAAGTTCTGTGGATCATTAGGTCTGATGTTTTCTGTCAGAGTTGAAGAAGGGGAGAGATTTAATTCCTCTAAATTGTAGTCTGACTTGTTTAGCAATCTAATACTGACATCTGAGTAGATGGAAACAAGTTTTTTCCATCTTGTCCACAGGGGCATTTCTGACAAGTTGTGAAATCTTTTGAGTTGCTTGGAGTGATAAGGACTGTATAGCTCAGCTCAAGTATCAGTGGGCTGGAAGAAACAAATGATTGGTCATGTTGAACTGTACTGTGCTTGGCTGTCACTCACTCATCCACTGCTTCTAGCTCTTTCTCCTTTGTCAGATGCTCTTAAAATGTTTTCCACATAGTTTTAATTACCCTCTTTACATTAGCTCTTGTATGCATATATCCATAAAACTGATCTCTTTTAAAGTGGAAAGGTAAGAGGGAGGACAAATGGAGAAAAATAATTAAATTGATAAAAATGTATAGATTGAAAAATACCTCCTATAAATTGAAAACATGAGAGCAATGTTATAAAATCTACAGCTATGTCTGCCTGGCTATATAACTACAACAATATCCAGTCAAAGAAATCTACAGCTGAAATTGACCAACAGCAAGCATCTGATGTTGCAGAATATCCAAACTCATACTTAAAATCACACTGTCTTAAGCTGCATGAGTCAGTCAGAGGGCACCACTACAAGTGAAGGATGTGATATTGTGAGTCATAAAAGATTTATGGGTTTTTAGACATGATCATGGTGTGCAGGATTGTACTCTAAATACTTTATCCTTATTATTTTTCAAGTCTACCCTAAAATGGATTCTGTGAGATTCTTAAGTAATTCAACCTCAAATTTATTTTGACATTTTAGTCTGAATTTTTTTTATATTTCTAGTAATGCAATTCATGATTAAGCCATTACAATTATTTTACAATTATTTCAGGTGTTAATCTAGATTTCCAAAGATTATTACAAATTTCATATTCTTAAGAAAGGACTAGGTTTTTTATTTAAAAAATCTAGCATAAAGTTAAGTATTTGTCATTCTTAATAATGCTTACTCAGTAAAGCTTCGTTTTTGTATTGGGAAGTAATTTTTTAATTAGAGCGTATTTCTTGAATACAGTGAATTTTAGTGATTCAATAATGTCTTTGAAGAACTTTAAGGGTTAATGTTCAGTTTGTATAATTATATAAGTCAAGTAAAAATGAATCAGAACTAAAGTCCATTTGAGGTACTACAATTCCTGTAAGCAACTTCAAAGTATTTCTAAGTGTTATTTTAAAGTTGCATGTGTCCGTCTTTCTGTAACTGCTTTGTTTTTCAGGTGTATTCTGCATAATCTTTCAAATATTTCAAGGTTCTCTAGTTTGAGGATTACTTTATTAAAATAACAATTTTAAGAAGTTAACGGTTATTTCACTGTGAAGATCAGGGCCTTCAGCATTTTTTGAGCAGAGGAGCATTTTGTTGCCCTTTAATGTTGAGCTTGTTCAAGAAGGGGCTGCTGCATTGCAGTGAGCATGTACAGACACAAACTGTGGTGCCCGGGGAAGGTTGCTGGCAGTGGAACTCTAGACCATTCCCAAGTTGTGGATACCAGCTGGCTGTATCCCTTGTCCCACTTGGGAATTTCAGGAAACTGAGGCAAGACATTTTTTTGGCGCAGAGGGGGATGTGGCTGCGGCAGCTGGCTTGGAGACATGTCAGGTAAGGCTGAAATAGCTATTAGATATGATGCTATGGCTGGGGAATCCCTGGTTAATCTGCCTGTTAGGCTTGAGAGTTCCAGTTGTGGGTTTCCTGTGCGTATTGCATTATGTTGCCTGCCTTGTCCCTGATCTGATCTGAAGGGGGGTTGGGTGGGAGGGGGTAGATTTCCATTTAATGGTAGGTGGCAGATTCAGTGACCTACATCTGTAGCAAAGGTTCCTGCAGTTCTTGGATAAGATTGTACTGTTGATATTGACTGTGACTTGATGATGTATTTGAAAAAAAGAACAGCTCTACTAAAGTAGTCCTATGGTTTTCCATATACTGCTTGGTTTATGTATGAAGACAGCTTTAAAAACAGAAATGTCATTGTTTAGCAATGTTTAGGGGGCAGAAAACAATTACAAAAGTAAAGACTGTGAAGAGGAATAGCAAAAACAGAGCTGTGATTCTTGCATTAGATTAAGAGTGAATTTTAATGGCCAGTGAGCTTCCTTGCCATACTTTGTATAAGTAAAACATTTCAACCAGTTCAAGAGAGTGAGCTGTATTAGCGCACTGTACTACTTCTGATTGAGCTAAGAGGCAGAGAGAGCATTTGTGAGTCTTAGGTGAGTGTACAGAGCTAGAAGTCATTCCTTTTCCCTGGTTCAAATCAAGTGTGTTTTAGAGCCCCATGATCATTTCTTGTAACCTTTCAGCTTACTGTGTCTAGTGCTTTGTAAGCGTTGAGTCAAGAAGGAATGCAGTGAGGATATTCACTGTGCTGTGATTGCTTGTGTAGTTAGGAGCAGTCTTCATTCTGGAGGGAGGGGCTTGATGGTTGCAGCCCTTTCTGTTCAATTATCACTTGAATCTTAGCTTGATTATTAAAGTTATTTTTGTTTTACTTCTTTTAGATAGTTACCTTAGAGGTTAAGGCATATGCAAAGCGTCTTAGTGAAAGTAGAATTACAGTCTTAGCCCTCTCCTGTCCATAGTAGAGATAAACATTCAGTGAAGGGTCTTTAACAGAAGTCTGGTGTGGGTTGAAGGGTTGTGCTGAGAATTTATTTAGTTCTGGGTGATTTGGTCATGAATTTCTTATTTGCTGACATTTGCTGAAGCACGACCCCCCCCCCCTACGATTTTATAACTTCCCCACATTTAGAGTAATGGTTCTGTAACTAGTAACTAGTAGTGGTCACTTACTGGGCATGGAGCAGTGCTCCAGCTATGTAGATCAGTGCGGTGGTGATGATGCTTTTAGTCCCTAACTGCTTCCCAGAATGTGCAATAGTGAGTTAACCTGCAGAAACAGATCCCCAAAAGCAGAAGTTCATTTCTTGGTTACAGAATACTTGAGGGCAGGTGTTCAAATTTCTTCTCAGCATCTCTCTAGTCAACCAGAAGCTGCCAAAGTAGAAGAGCATGAGTGGGAATTCCTTCCATGGCATTTCCCCAAAATTAGGATCTGCACTACTTTCAATAGTTTGTTGCATTATTTACATATTTTGAGCCTATATTTTAATTTTTTAGCTCCTCTCCTTTTTTGCTTATAAAATGGTATCATGTTAAGAGAAGCTTTTTCCTTTGCTAGCCGCTTTGGTTTATCCCCCGCCAGTCACCTGGGCTCTGCCGCGCCAGCCTGGTTCTAGATCCGCATGAGTCCCAAATAAACACACAGGAGGCTATATTAATTATGAAGCTGTTGGCCTGCTTGTCCCTTACTGGCTAGCTCTGCCTTAAGTAATTACCCCATAATTGTTAATCTAAGTATGTTTCTTACCGGAGAATAGTTCCCGGCGTCCTACCCCCATGGCGTCACATGTTGACTCTCTTGCCTTTCTCCTTCCCAGAGTTCTCCTGGACTCCTAGTCCCTCCTATCTAGGTTTCCTATAGGCTCAACAGTACTTTATTGACAAATGCACAGGACTTCCCCCAACATCTCCTCTTTTCTGTTTAAACAAAAAGAAAGGTCTTAATTTTAACATAGTCAAATTATATATGACAGAACAGTTATCAAGTAAGAACATAGTTACAATATTTTAGCAAGATTTAAAGAAAATATCATCCATCCCATCCTTGTGAGTCCAAAGTCCTATATGTTGCTTATCTTTTATCATAACTAAGGAAAACTATAATTATAACTATCTGTCTTCAACTCCATCAAAGACCACAGAAGGATAATATATAAACACTAGGATTGACAGAGACATCTTACTGCCTGGACAGTCACCCGAAGTTCCTCTGTATTGTCCGGGCATCCATCTTCAGCCCATAGGCCACAATGTGTCTGCAACACTTCTCAGCAAAGCAGGAAATTTCAAAACTGTCCATCTGCATCAGCAGTCTGTCAGTCATTTTTCTGTGTCCTGCAGAAAGTCCCGTAGACTCTTCCATGAAGCAGGAACCCTGTAAGACTGAGTTCAACAGTCACTTTCCTGTGGGTCCTGCATGTCCAGATTATACAACAACAGTCAAACAGTCTAAGCAAGAGCAGTTTCTTGCCCAAATGGCTAATCTTGCCATGTTGAAAGCAAACTCCATAACGAGTTTCTTCGATGCCCGTTTTCCTCTCAGACATAATTGGTGCTGCCAGGAGCAGACATTTCTCATTGTCAAGAAAAACCCTAAACCATTTTAAATGCCATGTTCTGAAGGTCTTTGAGAGGTTTGAAGACTGTCCATCTCAAATATATTTCTGTATATCTAGAAAACCTAACTAACCTAACTATAAATTCTGACTATTATAAGTAACTATCTATAATCTGTATTTAATTACGCATTACATTTTAAAAGATCAGTATAAGCACAATACTTAATCAGGAGGAGAAATATACATATCACAAAATTGACCTTGAATTTGTATCAATAAATGAAAAACAATACCCATACCATAATTCCCCTTTTTTCCATTAAAAAAATATTGGCTGTGATCATTAGCCAATTATAAACAACCCCATTTAAATGAAAACAAAGATTTATAAACAAGATGGGAATTGGGACGTCGTTCATTCCAAACTGCTTCCTGCTGGAAGGGGCGCTGTTCATACCATGGGGATCATGACAAAACTCAGAAACCTGTATAAGTCCGTATTTTCGGGGTCTGTAAGGCTGTATCATCTTAGCTGTCTCAGTCGTTGAAACACCTGGTCCACTGCTACCGGGGGTCTTGGTTGGTCAAACCACAGAAGCCTGGAAGAAATCCTCAGCTTTTTATGTTCTGTGGAAACATAAATTAAAACTCCTTTTCCGAGTAACATATCCTTGTACTTAAATTTTGAAGTCAAGGCATTTTCAAAAGATAGAAGTTGGATTAATTCAGCAGCATTTATAATCAAGTGTACTTTAGCATTTGTTCCTTCCTTAGCAATCAAAAAACTGAAAAACACAATAGCGTACAGTATCCAGACTCTCTGTGTATTTTCCATCTTTACGTGGCTTATTTATTTATCTAATATTACTTTATTTCTTTCACTTTTATTTATTTTTCTCTGAGACAGGGTTTCTCTGTGGAAACCCGCCTGCCTCTGCCTCTGGAGCAATTCCTACCGGCGTGCGCCACCACAACGCCAGCTTTTGTATTTATTTACCACTTTGCCGTTTCATTTTCTCTCTCAATCTCACGTATATTTTTAAACACACTGTAAACCTTTAAAGGTTTTGTTCATCCAAGTCTGACTGTACTGTAAATCTTTATGTTTTTCTGGCCACGTGTCTTATCTGTTAAAACCTCGGCAGTTTAAACTGCCTCTTTTTTTTTTTTTTCCAAGATCGCGGGCGTAAGCATGATTCCAGCTTACCGCCTCAGTCCATGCTGACCTCCAGCAAAAGCTGCCACTTCCAGCTGTACGAACACACCTTTTAATTGTTAGCAGAGTCTCTTAAAACAACCTTGCTGGGTTTTTTTTTTTTTCCTTTTATGCCGAGTCAGGAAGACTCCGGTAAGCGAGCCACGTGAATCTCGTCTTGTCGCTAGCAAAACACACCTGAGAAAAATGCTGCTACCAAAAATCTGTGCTTCTCTCCGTTCTTCTGTTTCTAAAATTCCTTTAAATCTTCTGTTATTTTTTGTGGAAATTTATGATCCCACTCCTGATCACCATTATGTTAAGAGAAGCTTTTTCTTTTGCTAGCTGCTTTGGTATATCCCCCGCCAGTCGCCTGGGCTCTGCCGCGCCAGCCTGGTTCTAGATCCGCATGAGTCCCAAATAAACACACAGGAGGCTATATTAATTATGAAGCTGTTGGCCTGCTTGTCCCTTACTGGCTAGCTCTGCCTTAAGTAATTACCCCATAATTGTTAATCTAAGTATGTTTCTTACCGGAGAATAGTTCCCGGCGTCCTACCCCCATGGCGTCACATGTTGACTCTCTTGCCTTTCTCCTTCCCAGAGTTCTCCTGGACTCCTAGTCCCTCCTATCTAGGTTTCCTATAGGCTCAACAGTACTTTATTGACAAATGCACAGGACTTCCCCCAACAGTATCAAAGCAGCTACATTAACTGATTTAAGCAACTTTAAGTGAGCTAAGAAGGAAAAAAGTGTTCTTTTGATCCCCCAAATTAATATAGTAGCCACACCTTTCATGTGCCCATCTTAGCCATTACATTTTTTATATTAGTAGTACACAAAATAATGGATTAAATTCATTACTTTTTTGACCTGCTCTGTCCTTCCAGTCACCACCTTTCTGCTTTAAAATATAGAGTGAGAGAGAAAATGTGGGATACCGGTCTTTGTCCATCTGGTTTATTAAATTTGTGTCTTGTTGTGTGGGCATGCCCATTTTCACCATGCGGTGGAGGGGATCTCATGCTGAAGCAGGCAACCCACACTGTTATGGTGTTTGGTTGAAGTAATCCAATGATGTGGCTTAACAGTTTGCTACCATTGACAAGACTACAGAAAATCTTGTCACCTCTGGTCTTGGTCAATTTTGGGGACACACAGGTCACTTTTCTGTTTTCTTCAAACATTAGAGATTTAACGAAAGTTAACCATCATAGACCAGTCAGCAAGGTGGATGAGTTATTCATAATTTTAGGGTTTTAATTTCTGTGTTTTATATGTGGTCAACATTTTAAGGGTAAAGGTTGAATTAATGACAGCTAGTCTGGAAATTGTGCTACTTATAATGACCAGGCTGAAGTTAGGGCAAAACGAAGGTCACTGTATGAAGGAAGATGTAGAAGAGAAAGTTGACACTGTGGGAAGAAGCTTTAGGGTTTTTTAATTAGTTTATGAATTCATACATGGGTGTTTCTGAAACTAATAGCCACGTATCTTCTACAATAGATGCAAATTCAACCAGAGTGTGAAGTACGGTTACATAAGTCAGTTCTAAAAACTATTTTGTTATTGACATGAAAGCCAGGCATAGATTAAATTGCATTTTGACCAGATTCCCATGTCATCTATGAATTTTTAAAAATATTTTCTTTGGAAAAGTTAAGAAAGCTTTGAGGAAGTGTGGAAACAAATGTCACTTTTTATATAATATATTGAAGAAAAATAAATAGTTGTAACTAATCAATTTGAAACATTTTATAGTTGTTGTTGTTGTTGTTTTTTCTCCCAGATGTGAAAGACATCCTGTCTTAGGGTTTCTATCGCTGTGAAGAGACACCATGACCATGGCAGCTCATATAAAGGAAAACATTTAATTGGGTCTGACTTACAGTTTCAGAGGTTTATTCCATTATTATCAAACTGGTGTGCAGTCAGAAACCGGTGCTGGAGAAGGAGCTCAGAGTTCTACATCTTGATCACAGGCAACAGAAAGTGAACTGCCACACTAGGCCTAGCTTGAGTATAGGGGACTTAAAGTTCACCCCCATGGTGATACACTTCCTCCCATTCAAATCACTACACACCCTTCCACCACCTTTCTCATTTCCCCCAAAGCCACAGGGATCTTGCTGTATATTGCCCAGGCTAGCCTCAGCCTTAAGGCAGTCCTCCTGTTGACTCCCCCCAAGTGCTCGCATTGTAAGCATGTATCATCACACTCAGCATATAAATAAGCTATCCTCATGATCTCATCCCATGCTTTTTAGTTCTTGGTTTACTGATTAATTGAAACTGTTCATTTGGCTAACAGGATTGAAAAAAAAGTGTAATCAGATACCCCAAACCCCACTGAATTAAAATGTTTTTCAAGGATAAAGTTTTATGTCTGTTTGATATGTACACTCCTGTATTGCTTGTGTGCTTATATTGTAGTTTTAAACTCTGCTAGGTACTTTGTACACTACCTGCCACCACCCAGAGGCGTGAACTTAGGGCCTGCATTCTGCCAGGTAAAATGCTTTACCACTGAGTTGCATCCTCACTCCCCATTTAACCATTTAAAAATTGGTTCTGCACTGGGTTTGGTGAGGCATGCTTGTAAGCCCAACACTTGGGAGGCTAATGCAGGAGGATTACCAGTTACAGTCTAGCACTAACTAAATAGCGTTTTAGTTATACATTTTGTTCTCTTCTGGAGAGTATAAGTTTTGGGGATTTTTTTTCAAGTGCATTGTTTCCTATAATACCCTTAGTCTTGGGATTGCAACTTTATTTCTCCTGTAAATGAGAAATATTCTGTAGTATCATGCTTTTTTTTTCCTTCTTTATTGCAGATTTTGCATTTTTCCAAGACACAGTTTCTATGTGTAACAGCTCTAGTTGTCCTGGAAATTGCTTTGTAGACTAGGCTGGCCTTGAATTCACGGAGATCCACCTACCTACCTTTGCCTTGTGTTGGGATTAAAGGTGTGCTGACCATGCTCGTATTTTGAACTTTTTATCTGATTCTTGAAATGAAGAGCCACATCAGGATGTTATCAAATCAAGATCTTCCAAGCAGACATTTTCTTTCTGAAATCTACTTAATCTCTCTGTCGGGAGAATGTTTGAGTTTTCTATCTTTGTTTCTATGAAAAGAACACATTTGCAGTATCAAAGCTTTTGTGTCTGGTCTAGAGTTTGAACTCTTTACAATGTGAGTCTGATTTTGGACCAGCACTCACTTAAAACCTGGGCATGATGCCATGCCCCTGTAATCTCAGTTCTGGGAGGCAGAGAAAGGAGGATCCCCATGGGTTTGCTACCAGTTGGTTCAGCTAGTTGGTGAGTCTCAAATTCAGTAGGAGTCCTGTCACTAGCTTCTATGTGTCTGTGCATGGGTATACTCACCATATATATATATATTTCCACCCAGACCACCACACATGCTTTGTGTCATGAAAAATGATTTATGCAATAAAAGTTTAAGTTTATGATATTAAATAAAATGAGTTATTAAATATCAGCACTTTCCCAGTATTTCAAATTTTGAAAAGTCTAGGTAAAGTTAGGTCAAGGGGTTTTTGCTTCTCATATATAACTACAGAAAATGATTTTGTATTCATGAGAGAGGGGGGATTGTTTTCTGTAAAAGTTTTTAAGTAGCCGGGCGGTGGTGGCACATGCCTTTAATCCCAGCACTCGGGAGGCAGAGGCAGGCGGATCTCTGTGAGTTCGAGGCTGGGCTGGACCGACAGCCTCCAAAACAATACAGAGAAACCCTGTCTCGTAAAACCAAAAAAAAAAAAAAAGTTTTTAAGTAGATGTTTGGATGTGGTGTAAAATTGAAATGGTAGTATATACTAAAGTCAGTGAGGGGCTTGTTCCCCTCCAAAAGAAAGGAGAGTTTATTTTATATGTAATTATGTAAAAAAATCCTTTTGTCTCTATTTAACCGTTTAAACTTGTATTCAGTAAGAAGGTTCTGTTTGAATCATTAGTGTTAGAAAAGCCTAATTTAGGAAAATTAACATGGCTCTGATCTTTGAGCAGTTTACCAAGGAGCATCATACCAACATTTCCCCAGGTCTTTTTTGTACATTTCTCCTGGGTATGGGGCACATGGCCATAATCCCAGCCTTCAGAAGGCTGGGACAGGTTTGTGATTTCCAGGCCAACTCTGAGTAGTAGTGAGTGAAACACTGTTTCTAAAAGCAAACAGATGAACAAACAAAAACTAGTACATTCTTGACTGGGAGCCACATCTTAAAAATCCAGTTTCTTTCAGGGCAGTGGTGGTGCACGCCTTTAAACCCAGCACTTGGGAGGCAGAGACAGAGAAACCCTGTCTCAAACAAACAAACAAACAAACAAATCCACTTTCTCAGCATTTATTTCCTTTCCTCTCATTTCTACATACCTGTTTTAGAAAGGAAGGCTTTCAGGCAGTTCTTGTGGTCAGTCCTGATCAAGAACCATGACTTTAACATAGCATGGGTGGCCATGAGGGAGGTAGGGCTTTTTTCCCTTTGCCCCTATGTACTTTCTGTTCCTTGTTATAATTACTATAAAAGGCTACTACTACATTGACCTAATAGGTTGTTGCTCCAGGACTTGGGTGTGGTTATTATGAAGTTCTTTTTAATGTGAATGTATAATTATATAATTTTATTAAAATTATAGGTAGCAAAGATACTAAACTGGTTCATGTTTACAGTCCCAGTATCCTCTTTCAGTAGCTTGGCAGTGTGAAAATCTCTGCTTCCTGTGAAGAATGTATTCTAACTTGTATTGGACCTTGGTTTATTTAGAATTTCCAATTCTTACTTCACATTTCATTTGCTGAGTTACATGTAACCTCTTGTCTGACCTTTTAAACAGTTGACATCACTCTTGGAGAAATGCTTGAGCAATAAACTTGAAATTTCTTTTCTTGCCTTTTTCATGTTGAACCTGTAGTAATATTGTTTGTCTGTTCAGCCTTCAATCCAAAAGGTTTGCTTCTGTGTATTTTTGTTATACCAACCCTGGAGCAAACCATTGTGTCTCCTTTTGTGCATTATTGCAGCAATTGGATTGGTTTGCCTTTGCAGTGGCTTTCTTTATACTAGCCCAAGTGACAGTCAGATTATGGCTTACTATTTGTCATTAGAGTAAAACTACACCCCTCATACTAGCTTACTCGGTCTGTGTGCTGGTTGTCCCTCACTTCACCCTGCCATTCTTCCTCTGCTGCACCCAGTTCAGCTGTGAGCATCTTCAGTTGTGTTTAGTTCCTAGATATGTTCTCTGTAGAGCTCCACTTGGTCTTCCTGTGGTGTGGCTCCTGCCTTATCTTTTCTAGGACTCAGCTCAAATGGCACACTTTGAAGAAAAACTTAGACTAAAACATTTTCCACCATTATATTTGATCATATATTCCACCTTATTTCCTTTTTAGAACTGTTTAAAGTTTTATTTTTATTTGTTTCATTTAAATTTGAGTGGGAAAATCTTTTTATACTATTGGAACATATAACCTCCCTTTGAACAGTGTCCTCCTAAATATTTTTCAAACTAAAACACTTGAAAATTTACAGTGTAACAGCATGTCCAGTTTCCTATTCTGTAGATGGTTAGTAAACATGAGCATAAAAATATTAAATGATGAATTCCAGAACTAATTGATGATTTCTGAATTCTCTACTATTCTGAATGGTGAGATGAAATATCCCTTCATCTTGCTGTGTCCCATCAACTCTTTGTCCAGCATATTCCTCTTTGTATATACTACCCGTGCATCTGTTCCTTAGAAAATGCCTGTCAGTGTGAATATCTAATATGTTCAAGTAACACCTAATATACTTCCTAGTGATCCCAGTGCACAAGACTTGACATGTGCCTATGAGAGACTCTAAGAGTTCCCAGTTTAATAAACAAACCATGGAATTGATGAAGTAGGAATGAACATTGTGCTTGTGATGCTGTGAAGGAAGAACAATGCATAATCACTCTGTTAAGTGCATAGTGTGTGCTTCCTAAAACCTCAGAGCTGCCCTTGGTCTAGTATCCACTAATAATGTCCAGGGAAGAGCCTCTGAGGGTCACTTTCTTTTCTGAAAAACTCAGCTCGGCCTCCTCAAGTCTGTCTACCCCAGGTGGGCTTGCTGTCTGATCTATTTGAACATGGGGAGCTCTCCCAAACTCTAATGTGCTTATCATTGTTCTGCTGCTGGATGGATGCTTGATATGCCTGATGGACCGGACTGGAGTTTGACTCCCAGGAAATAAAGAATCCAGTATTGCAAATTGTCTTCTCTGATCTCCACACCACATGCACACAGATAGTAAATATATAAATGTTAATTTTTTCTTTTTTGATTTTTTTTTTTCAAGACAGGGTTTTCTCTGTATTGTTTTGCAGACTGTCCTGGAACTCGCTCTGTAGACTAGGCTGGCCTCAAACTCACAGATATCTGCCTGCCTCTGCCTCTCAAGTGCTGGGATTAAAGGTGTGTACCACCAACATCTGGCTAAATGTTAATTTTTTTAAAATCTTGGAAATAATTCCTGTTTATTGAGTTCTTGCCTGCATTTCATCGATCAAGGTTATGCCTGTTTTCCTCAATACCATTTCTGTTTCTCTTAGTCCTCATTAATGTTTTCCACTTACATGCTTTGATGTTGTTGAGTCTTTCATCAGACTTTTATAGTTAGTATCTACATGTTTGGCATGTGCATTTTATCCTCTAAAGTTAAATGCTTCTGGAGACTTTTTGACATTAAATCTGTTATTGTGATCACACACAGGCCTTCAAGAACATTAAGTCTCTTTCATTGCTTATTCTGCCTTAAAAGTTCCAGGAGGCTTTCAGGTGTAGGGATCATAGTCACCTGTGATGACTGTCCCCATCTGAGACCTAACTCTGAAACCTCAGATTGGGAGCATTCACCTTTATGTGTATTTTTAAAATTCTCCTCTTTACACAGCCCTATCATTGTAGGGGGGGGGGGTGCAAAATGTCAGAAAAATTGAAGTGAATTTTGCCTGATTTATATAAGGGTGTATAAGTAATACATTTTCATGGAAAAGAAGATATTTGAGTTGAGTTTTAGAGGATGGTTAAGATTTGTTCTGTTTTAAGCACAATTGAGCTGTGCATTGTGACGTGCCTTTTTTTTTTAAAGATTTATTTATTTATTACATATACAGTATTCTGCCTACATGCCAGAAGAGGACACCAGATTGAATTGTAGATGGTTGTGAGCCACCATGTGGTTGCTGGGAATTGAACTCAGGACCCCTGGAAGAGCAGTCAGTGCTCTTAACCTCTGAGCCATCTCTCCAGCCCTGACACTTGGGAGGCAAAGACAGGCAGAGCTCTGAGTTGGAACCAGTCTGGTCTACAGAGCAAATTCTAGGACAGCCAAGGTTACACAGAAACCCCATCTCAAAACACTACCACCAACAATAACAACAAAAGCACCCCCCCCACAAAAAAACCCTACCAAACAAAAGAACTCACACAGTTGAGAGCCTAAGAGCTTGATTTTTTTCCTGTTTAAAAAGTTTAAATTGTATTATTTAGTCGGTGAACTTTCAAAAGAAAAAAATTTTTAAAATTTTATTTTCCAGTTTAAATTTAGTTAAGAAACAAGGTTGCTTCACAAGTCAGTTCCAGTTCCCTCTCCCTTTCCCTCCCCTCCTCCTGTGCCCTCCCCCTAACCCCCCCCCCCCCGTTATCCCCTCATTCCCCCAGGGAGGGTGAGGCCCTCCATGTGGGTGTCCATAGTCTGTCATTTCATATAGGGCAGGGCCTAGACCCTTCCCCAAGAGTTCAGGGTGAGAGTGCACCTCACATTGTTCTATGGGAGTCCAAAGTCCGTGTGTATACTTGGGATGGGTACTGATCTGCTGCCCAAGGCTCAATAGATTACCTAGGCCTCCTCATTGACACCCAGATTCAGGGGGTCTTGATCAGTCCCATGCTGGATTCCCAGGCTGATGCCTGGGATTCAAGAGTTAACCTTTGTCTGGTCAGCTGTTTCTGGGGGTTAAACCAGCCCAGTCTTAATCTCTTTGATCATCAGTCCTCCCTCTCTGTTACTGGCTTTCTTGAGTTCAGCTCATTACTTAACCAAGGGAGTCTGCCTCTTCTTCGATCAGCCACTAAATGAAGTTTCTGTTTCCCAGACTCTCTGGCCATAGGATTGTAGGCTGGCACTCCCCAGATCTATGTCTAAAATCTATATATGAGAGAGTACATGCCATGTTTCTCTTTTTGTGACTGGGTTACCTCACTCAGGATGGTTTCTTCTAGTGTCATCCATTTGCCTGTGAATCTCATGATTCCATTATTTTTTTCTGCTGAATAGTACTCCATTGTGTAGAACATCAAAGGACCCAATTAAAAAGTGGGCTGCAGAACTAAATAGAGAGTTTTCAATAGAGGAGTCTAAAATGGCTGAGAGGCACTTGAGAAAGTGCTCAACATCCTTAGCCATCCGGGAAATGCAAATCAAAACAACTCTGAGATACCATCTCACTCCTGTCAGAATGGCTAAAATCAAAAACACCAATGACAATTTATGCTGGAGAGGATGTGGTGAAAGGGGAACACTCCTCCATTGCTGGTGGGAGTGCCAACTGGTTCAGCCACTTTGGAAATCAGTATGGAGATTCCTCAGAAAAATGGGAATAAACCTACCACAAGACCCAGCAACTCCACTCTTAGGCATATATCCAAAAGATGCCCATTCATACAACAAAGATGTCTGTTCCACTATGTTCATAGCAGCTTTATTTGTAATAGCCAGAACTTGGAAGCAACCTAGATGTCCCTCAACCGAAGAGTGGATAGAGAAAAAAAATTTTTTTAAGTCTGAGTTACACCAGGATTTGAATAGATGGGAAGAAAATCCTGCTTCAAGCAGGATTTCTCTGCTTGGAACAGCCATTAAGTCTTAATTGCTGATTATGAAGAGCTCAAGTTCCTAGGAATACCCAAGGTAGAGCAGAGTCTTTTCTATCTGTTTCTTCTTTTTTTCTTACTGCTACTGTTTACCTTCATTTTGTACATTCATATTTTGCTAATATCTCATTAGCTAACTTCCAGCCAGTCACTATTTAGTTCATATGGATAGTTCTTTTTGATAGTACCCACACTTTTCTTTTTACTTTATCTTTCAAATTGGTTTTTTAAAGAGGCTGTGTGATATGGAAAGCAAAAAATTATCTGATCACTTCTCTTTTACATGTTTGACAGTTTTGCCATTAATTCTTCAAGTTGGACACATTGTGTTTGAGAACTGGTAGAGTTAAGGGATCTTGGAGCACCTGTAGCAGGAGATGGTAGTAAAGCCTTGGATGATTTTCTAGTAGAGTGTAGAGCAATGTCTATACATAGCCTCCGGATCAGAATTAGAGAGAACTGGCATATACAGGGTCAAATTTATTACATTAACTCACAGAGTTACTTAGGATAAGGGTGAAGTCATTTAGTTAAATAGTAGCTTGACACTGTGAGGGGGAGGTAACATTTGCTCTGAAATTCCTCAGTTTTCCTTTCTGTGTTGTCATGTGGTGATATGAACATTATAGGTCTATGGATGAGTTGTGTGCTCATTTATTCTGAGTACATGTACATTTAGATAAAGATTATTACTGAGGGTTCACCCTATAATTATAAGTGTTTATGTTAAGTACGAAGTTGACAGGAGTGAGTCTTTCATTTGTGGCCTGCTTGAAAATCCCGCAGCTGAGCATGTTATATTGGTGTCAGTATGTTCAAAAACAAATGCAAACTAATTGTGGCCTGTATTTGTTTTGCTGATGCAATAAATAGTGGGAAAATAGTTCAAAAATTCAAATTGAGCATTGGCAGAGAGCCCTGAAGCATTTACAGAAGCTCATGATTTTTAAGTAGTTTCTAAAAACCACTGGCAAAGAAAGCTGGTTTCCCGGGAGAAAGGACATGACATACCGTGTTAGAAGCTTCTCAGCTTTTCACAGTAGAGGCCCTCATTTCAATACAGGAATGCTATGAGTGTCATTTTCCCAAGGGTCTGTACATAACAGATGCCATTTATTGCATTCTAGGGTCTCTTAGCTTCTTTGAAAAAGAAAAAGAAAATGCCTAAATGCCAGAAGGCAGTGTTCAAATGATTACAACTTGCAAGATGCAGTTACCAGTATATCTTCTTCCACAAATCTGGGTTTCATCTTAAGACATGGAAATGAGGATAGTTGTTTTGATTAGGGTATGTTTACATTCTTGATTACTCATTAACACTGATCAAGTCTTTTAAAATGAGAACTTAGGGGCTGGAGAGATGGCTCAGTAGTTAAGGAAGAGTGGTAGCTTAAAACTGCTCTAACTCTTCCAGTTCCAGGACATCTGAAACCTTCTCCTGGCACTAGGCACATACAAGGTGCACAGACATAGGTGCAATCTCCCCCCACCCACGCATACATGAAATAATAAAAAAAAATGAAAAGTCATGTTGGTTATTCTACCTGGTTATTTCAGAGAGAGATTTTGGAATTAGCTTGAGCTTTTAGGTTTCTTTACATTTTTGGTTTTGCTTTTTAACAACTTCCTTACTCATAGTAGCAATAGTATTGCAACAAACATCACTAGCTATTGAGATGGAATAGCTGCCTTGTATTGCTGAGGTATATCCTGAAGCTCAAAGGCTTTGCGTGTAGACCCTTTTTCCTTAGGCATACCAGGGAATGCAGCAGGTTGCAATGTTAGAACTGAGGACGAGTGTTGGTTAACTCTTCTTACATTTTGATGAGAACAGTGAACTACAGAATGAGAACCTGTGCTTAAGGAACAGCCCTGAAGCAAAGCTACTCTAGGTGTGCGTACTGTTCTCGAGTGGAGAGGTTAACATTCTCTACTGTAGTATCCTAAGGCAGCCTTTCAAAGATAAACAACATTTGACCTTTGGAGTACTTGCCATTTATAGTGCCTTTTCTGTCAGGAACCAGATGGTTCTGTGTGGTAGCTTTTCTTAGAAATGTTGTTGACTATTTAACATTCTTGCTCTAACTGACTGAACACTTAAGCAGTTGCCATGGAAAATAGATGCCCTTTGCTACTGACTACTTCTGTAGTTGAAAGGAAGTTGATCTCTGTCTCTGTTTATCTCTTTCTCTCTCTCTCTTTAATTTTTTTTATTTTTGGACCCAATAAGTATGTCCTTTCCACTTGGGTGTTGAAAGAGCCTATGAGCAGTAGCTGTTCTGATTTTTGTTGGTTGTTTTCTCTAGGGAACAAGCTACCCTCTGAGTCAGCACTGGACTTGAAGATAAATCCTACAATTCATGAAACTGACTGATTCGACTAAAGGATGGATAGTTTGGGCAGCGTTGGACAGCTCTATGAGGGGTCTGTTTGTTTAACTGGAGGGATTGTTGAGTTCAGCAACTTTTAATTCCCCTAATTAAATGAGGGGTTGCTGTTGTGAAAACAGGGTTTGTAAAGGAACCGATTCTGGCAATTAATTAATATATTTATTGACTCTGTTTTCATTTTAATCACAAAACTTCATGGAATAATTCTATAAAATGAAGAAATTGAAATTTGTATGTCCTAAGCAGTCAGTATAGGGTATTTGTGGCTCAAAAATCTAAATTACCCTTTTTTCACACATGGGTTATAAGCTGTCTTGAGTAAACCTTTGGCATTTGGATATTTAATCTTTGTAAGGGAGTGTATGCTCTCATGGCTTGAAACTGTAGGATAAAGTGGGATGTGATTTGATGATTAAGTATATTACCAGATCAGTGAATAAGTATTCCAGGCTATGGCTGATATTTCAATGTGATTTTTAGTAAATGTCAAAAATACTGATAAGGTAATTTTTACCTTACAACTTGCAGTTTTATGTCAGGAAATTTAAAGGAAATAAGATTAATTACTTGTTTAGTTAGATTTTTAAAGAATTTGTACTGAGGGTTTTAAAATGGTACAGAAAGAAAAGTCTTTCTCTTTAATTTTCTAGGCCACAGTACATTATGTAGATTATTCTTGGATTGTCATTTTGAAAGATTGAAAATATGTTGTGGTTAAGATAATTTTAGTTATGTGAAAGCTAATGTGGTTTAAAAATAGGAATCATGGGATTTTTTTCAACCTAGCAATAGGTAAATTTCTTTTCAATATCTTTCATTTTTGAGGCTATAAGCTAGATGCATCATGTCACCTAAGGTGGCAGTTTGAAACTTTGAGTCTGTCAGCTGCACCATGACAATTATTAGGACCAGAAGCATGATGTTCACTATACTTTTAAGCCAGTTTTAAGAATTACTTGGAAAACGAAATTTGATTGAACAAAAAGGTTGAGATGAAGTAACATCTAGTATTCTCCTAGCTTTTCCTTAAGAATTCCACTGATAACTGTTTGATGGTTGGGTGATGTCTTTTATGCAGTCTATCTTGTAATTAGAAAGTGCGCCTGTATGGGGCTGGAGAGAAGGCTCAGCAGTTAAGAACATTGGCTGGCTATTTTTGCAGAGGACCTGGGCTTGCTGAGTCCCAAGTACCCACACAGTAGATAAAAACCTTCTGTAACTCCAGTTCAGGGGATCCATGCCCTCTTCTGGCTACCACAGGCACTGCATGTATGTCCTGCACATAATGTGCATTCAGGCAAAACAGCCATGCACATAAATTAATCTTAAAAGTGACAAATTTTTAACCTCCTGTCTAATCTGTTCCTTTATATCTGCTTTTTAATTGTCCTTTTCTCATCCCTTTTAGCAGCTTTAAATAAAGTAATAAAATGATCATAATTCCAAGTTTAGTAAATCCCCTTTTTAAAAGCACCCATGGCCAAACCTTTAAGAAAAGACATATTACCATTAGTTTCAAAGTCACAAATGTGACCACAGATATAATCAAGGTTTATAGTATTCCTGGCTCCTAAGGGTCATCTTTGCTATTCTTCCTTTTCTTTCAGTAAAATACAATTTATCAATTAATGATAGTCTTTGCCTATGTATTTTGGTGAGGAAAATATCCAAACATGTATCCACATTGCTAAGATTCTCAAAACCCCTTAAAATTTAAAACCGACAGAATCCCTTTTGTCTGTAGCACATAATAGATTCCCAGCACCTGAGCTTTAGAAAGCATCCATGTAAGTGTCAAGAACATCTGTAGCTTTAATCTTTTAGGATAGATTTTCAAATTCAACAGTGTGCTTTCTTTTAGTGGTATTTCCTCTTTGTCCTGTAGCTTTTTCTTTTAGGCATATTGTTTTACAAATCACTAAGTTATAAACCTTGGTTAAACTGGACAGAGTAAGTCTCTGTATATATTAATACCTGAGTTCATTTTCGTCATTACTGATCTAGGAAACCTAAACTATAGCTGAGGAGTGTGTAAAGAGCAGGGAAGCTTCACCTTCTTTGGACTTAGAATTGGAATTTTAAAACAATCTCTTAATTAGATTCTCATTTACAGTTTATTATAAATGACAACCTTTAGTTAATTTGTAACTCAATGGGGTGTCTGTTATGAATTGACCCTGAGGATTTCTAAATTTGGAACTTTAAGTTTATTCTAATAATGATTACTTTATTAAAATCAAATGTGATCAAGGTTATGAAAAGGATAAGCATAAGATTCTTGAGGAGATGGGAGGATTGTTGTCAGTTCAAACCCAACCTATGCTAGCTACAAAGTGAGTTTAAGGCTAGCCACAGGTACATAATAAATCCATGTCTCAAAACAATACAGCAAAAGTAAGAAATCTACATTATTTTAGTTAGTAAATTTTTAAGTTGCCAAGTCTTCCAGCAACTTTCCCGGATGTCTGTGTCAGATAACTATATTATGGAGAAAAAAAGTTAGCTGTATGTCTTTTAGAATGGATGTGTTTTATTCTCTTCCTAAAACATCATCTAAACAAATATCATTTAATCGACATTGTTTGTTCTGACTTAAATTGCTGGTCACTAAAAGACAGCTTTTCTATTAAAAAGTTGGGTCGCTGTTACTTTTAAAGCTGCCATTTCCCCATTTCTGGTGTGGTTTTAGGATCAGGGCCTTGCATATTCTTAAAGACCTATTTTTTAAAAATATTTTTATCTGTATGTATGTGTGAGTGAATTGTGTGTATATGTGCATGCATGCACATTCCCTGAGAGGCCAGAGGAGGACATTATATCCCTTGGAGCTGGAGTTACATATAACTGTGAGCCCCACCCAGTGCGGGTGTTAGGAATCAAACTCATAATCTCTGGAGCAACATTGTAAGTGCTCTTAACCACAAATCTATCTCTCTAGTACCAGGGTTACCTTTTTAAAATGTGCGTGCGTGTGTGTATGGGTGCGTGCGTGTATGGGTGCGTGCTTGCGTGTCGAACTCAGGATCTTGTAGTGAATGAAGACTACCACCAAATTGTAAGTGCTCTTAACCACAAGTCTATCTCTCTAGTACCAGTGTTACCTTTTTAAAATGTGCGTGCGTGCGTGTATGGGTGCGTGCGTGTATGGGTGCGTGCGTGTATGGGTGCGTGCTTGCATGTCGAACTCAGGATCTTGTAGTGAATGAAGACTACCACCAAACTATATCCTTAGTTCAATACCATGCTCCCACCCAAAAGACCTTTCTCTTTTTCCTCTTTCCTGAGAAATGTATTTAGCCAAAAAGATCAGAACATTTGCTCTTTTGTTCCTCTTTATAATTGTAGAGCAGAGTGATGATCAAATGGTAGCCATCCTAAAGACAATTTGTGGTATCTATCCAGAAATAGGCCCGAAGTGTAATCCTTAAAGGCCTGCTTATGAGGCTGCTGCCTATGCCCAGCTGGTATATGAGAACTTGAATTTAGAAGACTTCTCAGTCTTTTTGGCAGAAACATTCTATTTATGTTGCACAGTCTATTTCTTTGCAGACTTCATAATTCTTTTGTGCTAGTCTAGGATACCTTTGCTATCAGACCATAGTAAAAACTTTGGGCACCAAATCCTCACAGGTTTCTTTGCATGTAAATTGCACATGTAGAGTGCAGAGTGTATTCCTAGGCCATGCCATGTATTCCTTTAGATTTCTGTTATATCTTTGTCTCTTACCATTGGTGTGCGTCACAGTGATACATCATAGTTGAGCAGGATGCATTCTAGTGATTTTCTGAATGTGTGGAAGGGTCTTAAACTCAAAGTGTTTTTAATCACTAAAATTTACTGAAGCATTTAAGGGTTAAATTGTAAAGCAGCTTTACTTATAAGCAACAGCATAGGGAGTGTTCACTGTGTTTCTGATGTTGTTACTTTTAAATGTCTTATTTTAGTGAATTAAAGGTTGCTGTACACTGTGGCCAGCTCCCAAACGTGTCTTGTGTTGATGGGGGGGGCGAGGGGGGGCTGGTGTTTGTAGAGCAAGTTGTTATAAGAAGTGAAAAGAATCCTATTTACAGCACTGTCTCTCTGGAAGAGAATTCCATCCTTCATTTCTTTTTCCAGATTGTCTCTAACATGTTTATCTTAACACTTTCCATGAAATATTACAGCTTTGAGTTTGGATCTTTTACATGGTTGTCAGATATCTTTTCAGTATCAGAATTGATTCCCTTAAGCCGTGTTTTCCTGGCTATTTGTGTTGTATAGAAACACAATAGCTGGTGTGTTTTCTGCAAATGGTAGTTTTATTTCTGGCTTTACGTTTTGTTTTGTTTTTTTCCTTCTCATATGCTAGCTCGCTTCTTAACTTGATGTTAGATAATTTGGGCACATGACTTTTTTGTCTTGTTCCCAGCTGCTTGTCTATTTACTTGTTTGTGTAATGTATGGGTGCTCTATCTGCATATATGTCTTTGTGTCAGAAGAGGGCACCAGATCCATAGAGATGGTTACTAGACATTGAACTCAGAACCTCTGGAAGAGCTGCTAGTGCTCTTAACCACTGAGCCATCCCTTTAGTCTTTCTCAGTTTTAAAAGCAGTGTTTTATGTTCAAGGCCAGCCTGTTCTACAAGAGCTAGTTTCAGGACAGCCTCCAAAGCCACAGAGAAACCCTGTCTTGGGGAAAAAAAAAATAAACCAGCAGTGTTTTGCAGTTTTATATGAACATCTTTCTGGGGACTTTGGATATATTTGTTTCTGAGGAAACATCTATTTTAAATTTTCCCATTGAAGAAAATAATTGCAATTTTTTAATAATGGTTATTTGTATGTTCTTTGGGGAGTTGCTTTTGTTTTTTTGAGACAGGGTTTTTCTGTGTAGCTCTGACTGTCCTGGAACTCACTTTATAGACCAAGCTGGCCTCAAACTCACAGATATCCTCCTGCCTCTGCCTCCCAAGTGCTGGTGCCTCGCCACCAACTGGCAAAAAATTGGTTTTGTGGGCGTGGGTGTGGGGGGGGTGGCATACATACAACTAAGCACAAGTGGAAGGCAGAGGACAACTTTTTGGAGTGGATTTTTTTCTCCTGTACGTGGGCTCAGACATCAGATGCAGGTTATGATGCTTTTTCAAGGTTAGTACTTTGACCTGATGAGCCATTCTACTCATCCTGGAAAGACTCCTTTATAATTGCCTTAAATGGAATTGAAATAATCTTAGTATTTACTCATGAGGCACTCACTCCTTTACCCTCCTACCTTTACCGAGGTCTAGGGGTCAAACTCTAGTAGCCAGGGTTTCACAGCAAGCCCTTTAGCTGCTCGATCATCCTGCCGACTTGGTTTACACCATATGCGTTCCAGAGGACCTCTAGTCACCACAGTTGTTAGTAAATGCCTTTACCCACTGAGCTAGCTTGCCAGCCACCAGTTATCTTTACCAGTCTGAGAAGCCAGTTTCAATTACTGTTTCTTGGAGCTGGGGGGAATGAGATGGGGAGGGGGATGGCTCACTGGGTAAGATGATTGCTGAGCAAGCTTCAAGACTTGAGTTTGGATTCTCAGTAAATGCTCATATAAATGCATGCATGGTGCAGAGGTACTTGCCTATAATCCTGGTCCTGGGCAGCAGGGACAGGAACAGTCAGTCTAGGTAGTTGGTTCCCTGCCTCTAGAAATTAGATGGAGATGTTGGAGAGATGGCTTAGTGGTTAGAAGCACTTGTTTGCTCATTCAGTGGACCTAAGTTCAGTTCCCAGAACCCACATCTGGTGGCTCACAACCTCCTATAACTCAAGCTCCAAGAAAAAAGATTTTTAACATTCTGTTGGTCTACATGGGCATTGCACACAAGTACGATCTGTGTCGTCTTGTCTGTCCCCTTCCCAACACACACACACACAGACATATCCCAAAATAATTAAATTAAAAGTACGATGGTGAATGACAGAGGAAGACACATGTTATTGACCTGACCTCCACATGTGGATATGGTTACCTACAACATGTAGATATGGTCACCCATAACATGTACATATATGTATATACTGCACCCAAATAATTTCCATTTCTGTATCAGAACACAAAGATACCTTTATGTTTGAGGGATTTGAATGTATGCATGTATGCATGTATGCATGTATGCATGTATGCATGTATGTATGTGTGTGTATATAACTAATTAGTTGTATAATTTATTTCCTTCTGGTTCCTTTGTATTTTATTCTTTTTACAGGGTCTCAGAATGTATTTGTGGCTGGCCTGGAACTTGCTATTTTCTCCCCTGGCGGGCCGCTTATTGTATAAATCTGCCTGTCACTTCCTCTTTAGTGCTAGAATTAAAGGCAAACCACTTTGCATTCCCTAATGAGTTTCAAGAACTATGGGTTAATCCCCCCCCTTTTTTTTTTTTTTTTTTGGTTTTTATGAGACAGGGTTTCTCTGTATTGTTTTGGAGGCTATCGGTCCAGCCCAGCCTCGAACTCACAGAGATCCGCCTGCCTCTGCTTCCTGAGTGCTGGGATTAAAGGCATGCGGCACCACCGCCCTGGCAGGTTAACCCTTTAATAAAATGTTGCAAATCACTCTTTTTTAGTTACCATTTTCTTACCTTTAAAAAGAACACACACACAACCTTCCCCTCTCCCAGACAGAATTTCTCTGTGTACCTAACTGTTTCTGTCTCACAGAGATCTGCCTGCTTTCGCTTCCTGGGATTAAAGGCCTTTTTTGACATTTGTATTTTTGTATCTTTGCAGTGTATTAAAAAAAATAGCATCAGAGCCTAGCATGTTGTCACATCTGACTACTTAGTCACCTTTTCCCTGAAGTTTGTTTTATCATCCTATTATTTTCATTTCCTATGTAAAGGCGTTTGCCAGTATGCACACAGTCACCACAGAGGACAGAATACTACTATGAATCCCCAGAACTGCTGGTAATATGATTGTTAGCTGACCTGAGGGTGCTGAGAATTGAAATCAGGAAGAACCCTTTTGGAAGTACAGACAGTGCTTTTAATTGTTGAGCTATTTCTCTAACTGTTTTAACATTTGTTTTTCATGTGTATTTGAGCTTCTTTTTGTTGTTCTGTTGTCTCTTAGATGTATTTATTTAATTTTATGTGTGTTTTACCTGCATGTGTGTATGAATGCATGTGTTCTGTGTTGGAACACAGTGCCATGGAGTCCAGAAGATGGCATTGAGTACCCTAGAAATAGTTACAGACAGATGGTTGTGAGCTGGTATGTGGTTGCTGGGAACTGAACCCTGCAGAGGACCCGTTGTCTTGATGAATTCCTATAAAACCCTAGAAAATCTTGAGGACTATGGTTTTCATCTTTTACTATTACTAATGTAATACCTCCCTCATTCGTTTTTCTAACTTCCTTTTTGTTTGTGTTTTTTAAGTGTTATGTTCTGGCTTTCTCAATGCATACTTTTCTACACAGATAGATTTAGCTTGGGCATACCATTGTTATTATTGTTACTTTTGCTGAACTAGCATATATTTTTTTTAGCTTAGTTTGAGTATAATTGTCATCTGAATAACATAAGAATTTAGTTATTTTTCTAAAGTCTACTAATTTGTATGTAGTTTATGCTTATTTTATTAACCACTAGTTAATGTAAAGAAGGTGGGTTTTGTGTCTGTTATATTTTATTGCTCCCCTGCCTCATTCACCTGGGTTGTTGGTATGATCTGATTACTAAGTATTTTGTTGGTATTTAGTTTACATATTGTAGGACTGGACCCTTACTTATGGTTTAGGTGTATTCACAAGATTGTGCAGGTGTAACCATGAGCTATGTAGATAATCTGTGCTCTTCTGTTTTCCAGTCCTCAGAACCACAACTCTGCTTTCCTGTTTCCTAGGCTTGCCCATTCTGTGTACTTCACATGACTAGCATCTTGTATGAAGTAGCCCTTATGTACTTGGCCACTTTCACTTAATGCTTTCAGGTTCCCATAGTAGTGTGGGTTGATGTTTGTTGTGGTTTATGCAGCATACCATATTTCACTAAGCCATTTCTCAGTTGGTAGATATTTGGGTTGTTTCCACCTAGCTGTGATTCTCATGTGCTATGGGTATTCACATACAGTCTTTGCATGGACATCTGTTCTTACTGCTACTGGGAAGTATACATAGCAGTGGGATTTCCAGGACATATGGTAACTTTAATAATTTAAAGAACTGCTAAACTTTTCAAGATGACTGCACCATTTTACACTGTGCCAGAAGGAATAAGAGCTCAGATTTCTTCCTTCCTCATTAATGGCATTTGTACCATACTTTTGACTGACTACAAGCATTCTAGAGAATGATGTGATATGCCATTGTTGTTCTGATTTTCATGTCCCCAGTGATACTGTGTTTCTTTGCATATGCTCAGTTGGCATTTGTATGTTGTCTTTGAAGAAATCTCTGGTCAAATTGCTTGCATAGTTGTTTGATTCAGTTGTTGTTATTGTGTGCAAAAAATGTTCTCTTTCTATTGAACACACTAGACTTTTACTGCAGCCTTCCTACCATGAATACTCCTTATAAAGTACAGAAACTTGTAAGTTCTTATTAGTCCCATTTTGAACATTGACATGTTTTCCTTTATTGTTTGTGCCTTGGGTGGCAAGATAATCGCTCTGTTGAAGGTCACAGGAGTTTACACCTGTTTTCTTCTTATAGTTTCATGCTTTTAGGATTTAGGTTTGGTTTATTTATTTGGTTTTTGAGACAAGATTTCTCTGTGTAACAGCCCTAGCTGTCCTAGAACTCCTATGTGGACCAGGCTGGCCTCAAACTCACAGATCTGCCCAACTCTGCCTCCCTAGTGCTGGGATTAAAGGTGTATATCACGACCACCTGGCTGCTACATGTGCTGTGGGGTTAATGACCATCATACCCAGCTAATTTTTTTAAAATAGCTTGTTTTACATGTCAATCTCAGTTCCCTCGCCCTCCTCCCGCAGCCCCCCACTATCTCCCCCAGCCTCCCACCCTATGGGATATCTAGAGTCTGTCATTTCACTCAGGGTAGGGTCCAGGCACTCCCCTAAGAGTCCAGGCTGACAGAGCATCCCTCTTTGTGTTACAGACACACGATGTCTGTTTGTATTCCAGGGACCAGCTAATTTTTTTAAAAGGAGTTTTAAAAGCTGTTTTACGTATAGTATGAAATTGGTATTGAACATGATGCATTTTGTTTCTGTTTATTACTCTTCCCCAGAAGGCAAGGTCTCACTTTGTAGCCTAAGATGGCCTCCTGCTTATGCCCTCCTTAGTACTTGGATTACAGGTGTGTGCTACCATACCTGGCTTGTTGTGATTCTATGTGGTTGTCATCCTATGGTTTTAATTTACATGCTTTCCTAAGTAAAAAGTACAAGAAAAGTCCCTCACTTGTTCTTCCGTGCTGGGGGTAGAACCCAGGGAGTTGTGCTTGCTAAGCAAGCCCTCTACCATTGAGCCACACTGCCAGCAAATAATAGATTTTAATGGTTTTTAGCTGCCCTTTCCTTTTTTCAGTATTACAGTTTTCTAGAATTTTACCTACATTTGTACTTTAAACTATCTTAAGACTTTTTTTTAAAGCAATATTCACCTATTTTTACGTTCCAGTGCTTTCAGCTGAGGAATTTTTTCTTAACGAATGATTGTTGTTTTTCACCACAGAAATCCCAGTGACGAGTCCTGAAATTGTTGCTATTATTTTGTTCTTTTTTAGAGATCATAATGAGTTTTAAGATAAAAATGGTCTTTCTTCCTTAGTCTACTAGTTTTCCAGTCCAAGTAGTGGCCTTCATCATGTACATACACACACACACACACACACACACACACACACACACACACACACACACACACACACACACACACCTACCTCCTCCCTTTCTCCTCCTCCTGCTCTTACTTAGATAGTCTGTTTTCCAGTATGTACTGTCTTTGTCTTTGTCTATCACATCATTTGTTCTTTACTGCTCAGATCCCTTGCTCTCAGAATTTATTGATGAGGTGTGGGTGTGTTTGCTGTTTTTTGTTGTGTGTTTTGTTGCTTTTTGTTATTTTCTTTTTTCTGATTGAATCTTGCTTTCCAAAACCTTTTTTTCTCTCCTAGATAATCAAGCTTTTGTACTGTCCAATTTTATTTTTAGCTAGTCTCCTCAGTGCCGTTTCTGGTTTGCGTCTGCTTTAGTTCACCTTCTGAGAGCTTTTTTTTTTTTCTGAGAGCTTTTTTTTCTTTAATTTTGATGCTTTTGCTCCTATTTTTTTTATCTTGTAGAGAGCCTATTTGCTCTGTTCAAAGAACAAATACCTTGTTCTTTGTTTTAGTAGTGAGGTCATATTCATATATATATATATATATATATATATATATATATATGTCTTCCTTTATATGCTGTTATCTGGGATACTTTGTAATAGGGTGAATTTTCATGAATATTGTGCATTTGAATTTTGTTACTTTTTGATATCTGAAATAGGGTCTAGCGACATGCTACGGACTATCCTTGAACTGGAAGTCCTCCCACTTTCTCCTGAGTAGTAGGATTATTAGTATGTGCCATCATTCAGTCTTGAGTTCCCAAGTGGGGTTGCTTCCTGGGATCATAGCCTCTGGGCAGTAGAAGCATTCATCAAGTGCTTCCGTCTTCTGGGTGCCCATTTACATTCCACTTCTGCAATGTGTATTCTGTGTGTGTGTTGACAGGCAGTGTTCCTATTTTCAAAGTGCAGTATAATCCTTTTCTTCCCTTCTGTACCAGCAGGTTTCCCTTCCCTTCATGTAGCTCTGTATTCACTGTTCATACATCTTTTCCAGAATTCTTTCTTTGCATGGGGTTTTGGTTCTGTTCTCCATTTTTATGGACTCAAGGCTCCGTTTCAAATGCCTTCAAATTGTGCTTTTGTTTTGTTGTTTTCTTGTCTTTTATTCCTGGCTGTGTTATAAGCTCTTGTATGGCACACTCTTCCAGTACTGTATCTATATCCGCCATGGGGTTGAAGAGGGGTGTGAGTGTGCTCTTGTTTTCAGAAGCAGTATTGTCCAAACTAGTTGTTCTGTTTGGGGAAAAAAATACTGATTTTATATATATTAGTTTTTAATTTGTATAATCATTTAATTTGATTAAAATTTTTCACTGTTTGCAAGTCTAGAAGTACTGTCTGGATGTAGTGGCCCACTCCTTTAATCCCAGCACTTGGGAGGCAGAGGCAGGCAGATCTCCTGAGTTCAAGGACAGCCTGGTCTACAGAATAAGTTCCAGGACAGCCAGGGCTACACAGAGAAACCCTGTCTCAAAGAACCAGAAAATCCTCCTCCTCCTCCTCCTCCTCCTCCTCCTCCTCCTCCTCCTCCTCCTCCTCCTCCTCCTCCTCCTCCTCCTCCTCCTCCTCCTCCTCCTCATCCTCCTCATCCTCATCCTCCTCATCCTCCTCCTCATCCTCCTCATCCTCCTCCTCCTCATCCAGAAGTACTATTATGCCTCTAAAAGCAGTGGTACATTTGCCTCCATAAATCAGCCTGAATCCTCTGTCTCTCGTTTCTTTGCTTGCTAATAGCTTTGGTTACCACTCTACCTCTATATTGTTGCTCACTGCTATTTCTGTGCACTTTGGAAGTGCTCTATAGTAGTTATTTCTTTCAGTCACTTATGTTTCTCAGCTTGAAATTGTAAACAGTGTTACCCTGGCCATGATTGACCTCCCCACCCCTCTAAAAAAAAAAAAGATAATTCAGAAATTATGACAGTGAATACTGCTAATTTGTGGAATTTAAAATTCATGTTTTCATTCTTCTAAATTGTCTTCTATGCTTATTTGTTACATGTTATGTTATTATGATTTAGAGTTCTGTTGACTGAATACCAGAGTGCTATAATAACTGCTGGTAAGCCTTCTTATAAGGAAAGATAGAAATTGCAGGTGGATACTGACATGAAATGAAATTTCTAATGAAGAACTTGCGTTATATCTGCCAGTATCATTCTTAGTTGGGAACTCTGTTTTGTTGTAACAAGTGGATTCTGAAACCTTTGGGAAATTTCTGTGGTTACAGGCATGGGCGGGGAAATGCATGCACACACGTGCACACATTTTTTGAGACCGGATCTTGCTATGTGACCCTGGCTAGCCTGGAATTCACTTTGTAGATCAAACTGTCTTCAGATATAGAGTTATATTCCTACTCTGCCTACTGTATCCTCGAATTACAGTTGTGTGTTTAGCCACGGGCTCTTTACTGTAATTATCTTCCCTTGATTAGGCAGAATCTGTTCATTGTAATTCAGCACCCTACTCCTTTGTGCTGTTTATAATTTAGTGTTGTATTAATTAACAGGTACATCATTGTCTAAGCACCTATTTGGGAATTCCATCTTATCCTTTAACATCTGAGTGACTAGATGCTGTGTTCCATCAGTGTCCATGTGGGCACTAACTGGTGTTCACAATTGAGCATGTTCTAGTTTCAATGTATTTGAGTAATTACTTCACGTTAAAATAGTTTCACGAAATTGAAGCCTTGATACTTTGTAGTGTAAATTCTGCCGCTTCCCTCCTCATTGTCCTTGGGTTGTCTGTGGTGACATGAATTTAGTCCTATAGACTCAGTTTTTGTTTTAATTGTATACCTACCAAGGGTCTGGAACTTCTTCCTCTTAGCTTAGTTGCATCCCCTCCCACATAAAACAAGTCATCACTGATGCTGCTGAAATGGCAGTAGATCCTTCTCCTCCTTCATATGAGACAGACATTGGAGTGGATTGGATCTGCGTTCAAATCTTGTCTGTTAAATCTGTTTTTACTTGTAATTCTTTTGGCTTTTAAGTTAGTTTGCTCTTCTGTGGTATGAGGATGAAGTAGGCTGATGCTTAGGAAAACATTTAGATTAGTGTCTACCATGGGCTAGGGGGCAGAATTAACCACCAGAAATTTTGCTGATAATAAACAGAAAAGTAGTGAACTAATATATTCCTCTCAGGAGACTTAGAAACTACCTTTAGGGAAAACTATGTATATGTAGCCCATACCATTAGCTAAATAATGTTCATTTTAATCTTTTTTCCCCCTTATTTTGAAAAGGCTGTTGAGTTTTAAGGTTTCTCCATATATTTGAAATTTCTGTATTGATACAGTAGTAGCTAGGTTATAGCAGTTTAGGGGGTGCTTGGTTGAGAATTTTCAGTTGGCTTGAGTTTGAGTCCTGGCTCTGCTGTTGACTTTATACATGTGTCTTTGGTTGAATGACATAAACTCTGTGTTTAGGTTCTGACTTGTATTGTATGGTTAGTACCTAGCTTCCCTGCATGCTGGTAGGTGCTCAGAAACTGATACCATCATTGTGTTGAGGCTCCTTAGAAGTGCAAAGTGTTCTTCAAGGACAAGGGTTCTTTTCTCAGCTTAAGCTCAGTTTTGTTCACCATGTTTTCTGAAAACAAAGCCTTGATGTCTTATGAGACACTACAAATTGAAACATATCCATTCATGATAGCTCCATGGCCAAAGGGATTTTGATAACTCCCCTCCCCCCAAATTGTGAAGGTTTTTAGATATTCACCAAGTAACAAACAGTTGCTGGACAAGTGTGACTTGTAGTTCTAGAATGCCTGTTCCATCCCTGCTCAAAACCAGCCACCTCCATTAACCTGTGACGAACTTCACCTGGCTTTAATTAATTTGTATTTCATCTGCTTTTACGCATGTGGCTCTCAGTATAATTTCTGTTTGAGTGTTTTGTAAATCATTTTATGCTTTTACATGTGACTCAGTCTTGTTTTCTCAGCTGGCTTGGAATATTCCAAAGGGTAAAAACACTGGTTCTCCCTCCTAGAGCATCTGTGGGAGAGGTACTTTGTTCAAGCGGTGTCCATGGGCTGTGGATGAGTAACTTGCACTTGGACACACAGCTGCAGCAGCTTCCAGCTATTTAGTGTATGTCTAGAGTTATAGACAGGCATCAAAAGAGGAAGTTTTTAAAGATTTGGTGTATTGCCACCATGTATTTTAACATAGTCTTAACCTTTTCTTTCTCTAAGAAATCTTGCTATTTATATTTGGCTGAAGGAATTTACTAGCTCTTTATTAATTTGAATTTTATTTTGTTTTGTTGGTTTTGGTTTTTCGAGGCAGGGTTTCTCTGTAGCTTTGGAGCCTGTCTTGGAATTCACTGTGTAGACCAGACCGGCCTCAAACTCAACCGGCCTCAGATCCGCCTGCCTCTGACCCCCAAGTGCTGAGATTAAAGGTGTGTGCCCACCACCGCCCAGTCTATTAAATTGAATTTTAATATCATAATATTGGACATTGTGTCATTTGGACAGTAATAAACAGCTCTAAAAGACAGAGAAAAAGAGTTATTCAAGAGTCTCAGTTCTGGTAGTTTTCATTAAATTAGTTAAATCTCTGGTGATTCTTACTATAGAGTTAGGTTGTCGACTTTGTCAGCCTGTTGCTGATTCATCTGGAAATGACCATATTAAAAAGAAACATCTTTGCATTTGTTTTAATTGGAGCTTTCCTTAGAACAAGATTTTTTTCTTTGCACTTAAAATTAATATTTCTTCCACATGAGTGTTTGCATTTTATTTTCAGAAAATTTTCTCTCTAAAACCAATGTACTGCTCCACTAAGACCCTGTTTTACATCTTCCCCAGGAATGTCACTGTCTGCTGGATCCTCCCCTCTCCATTCCCCCAAAATTACTCCACACACTTCTCCTGCTCCTAGAAGAAGAAGCCACACTCCAAACCCAGCGAGTTTCATGGTGCCGCCTAGTGCCTCCACTCCTGCCAATAACCCTGTTCCTCAGACTCCATCCTCTGGTCAGGTGATCCAGAAGGAGACTGTTGGGGGGACGACTTACTTCTATACAGATACAACGCCAGCACCTGTGACTGGAATGGTATGGCTCCCATTAAAGAGGAAATCAGCACTTTTAGGAAATCTGCTCCTCACAAGAAGGGCACCCTCACACGGGAAGGTTTATAGGGACATAACAAAGTATTTTACTTTTTAACTTATTCTCATGTCTTAAGATTGGTATGATTCTTCCTTTCTAATTTCATTCAGAAATCAGATTGTAGTTGTACTTTGTTTTAGTATGTTGGGGCTTGTTTTTACCATAGGGTTACCTAGTTGTCAACGGGCTAGCTCTTGTTTCTAGTTACTGGAGAGGTAGGTTTACCTCTAGGAAGAAGTTGAAGAAAGTAGGTTGTCTCTCAGTTATTGAAAGCAAACTGATAGTCACTCATACCTCAGATAAAGCAAAGATGTAAAGGCCAGAGTTCCAGATAGCAGAGTGGCATGCCGTGACAGAGGCCATAGTGGTCATAGTGCAGGAGGGAAGAGATTGAGACTGGAGGGAGGGAGCCGTGATTGACTGTGAGCAGCCAGAGACTGCTGATGGGACGAGGTAGTGGTAGATAGATGGGCTTACAAAGAGCAAGAGAGGAGAGCGTGCATGAGCAGAAGAAATGAGTCCTTCTCAGGGAGAATTACCAATGTCAGGAGAGGGCTGAAAGGACAGGCAGAGTGGTGGACAGAAAGCACCGCCGTGCTGCATATACCTTCTCCCTTCAGTCTCACTCTTTGGTCTACATTAAAGAATTTTTTTTAAACTAGAGAAATTAGTAAATAGCTCTTGACTAAGAAAAGGCAGATTCCATTAAAATGATGGAAGCTTCAACAACAGGCATTGGACTGGGTTTCTACAGCACAGCTTGATTGTCTGACTAGGTTAAATTTCAAATTTTGCTAAAGGATCTCTTCAGCGGCTGGCAAACAGCTTCCTTTGTCCTTGTTGGAAAGCTTAGTCCTGCAGTGTTTTCACACTCAAGTCTTTGTACATTTGAGGTGGTTTCCTTATTTGTAAAATGAAAACAGTAGTACGTCTTCTAGAAATGTGAAAACTTGTAAATCCTATCAAAGAGCTAGTTTTGCTTTCTTAGTGCAATTTTATAACCGAATAAAATGTTTTTCTCCGAATACTTTTTAAAATTACTATTTTTAAAATAAATTTAAAAATTATTGAAATAGAAGATTTATGAAATGAATTCATTCAAAAAGTATTCTTCTAAGAGTTGTTGTCTGAAGTGTTTAATTCACTGTTATTAAAACATTTAAAATGTCCCAAAATGTATTATTATCAAATAAAAATTAAACTTTTATAAAATTATAAGAATTACTGAGAAAAATTGATTGTATTTTCCTTCTTCTTGCCTTTTTAGGTATTTCCAAACTATCATATTTATCCTCCAACTGCACCTCATGTTGCTTATATGCAACCAAAAGCAAATGCACCTTCTTTCTTCATGGCCGATGAGCTCCGACAGGTATGCTTTCCGAAGCCAGGACAGACGCTGACCATCGGTTGTGCTTTAGAGCAGGAGGAAGGATGTGCAGACCACTGTGTCTAATCTCACACAGTCATCTAGGCAAGGAGATTTAGAACATGGAAGTTTTATGCATGTTTAAGAAAACCTTTTTAAGGAAATCTTAAATAATGTGTTAGAGTACAAAATATAGAATTATTTAAATGTGCTTCATAGTCTTTTGATTTTTCGAGAGAGGGTTTCTCTGTGAAACAGTCCTGGCTGTCCTGGAACTCACTCTGTAGACCAGACTGGCCTCAAACTCACCAAGATCCACCTGCCTCTGCCTCCCAAATGCTGGGCTTAAAGGTATGCGCCACCACCACCTGACTGCTTGTGTTCTTTGTACAAAAGGGACTCTTTACATGGGTTTGTTTGTATATGTGTGTTCATGTGTATATGCATGCTCACTTGACTGTGTCAGGTAGAAAACATGGAGGTCAGTGGACAACTTGTGGGAGTTGGACCATGTGGGTTCTGGGTACCAAACGCAGATTAATCAGGCTTGGCAGCAACCACCTTTCCTCACTGAGCCATCTCACATGGAAAAGGCTCTTTAAATAAAGCACACATAATTTAAATGGTTTCCAACCTTTAAATTATTGCTCATATTTTGATACAGTAGGCTTCATTTTAAGTGACCCAACAAAAATTTTAAAGTAGGTTTTATAAAAATTTTTTACTTTGTTTCATTTGTTGTAAATAGCTTAGATAATCTTGATAACTTCTTACATGTGCATTCTCAAAAATGTTTTACAGAAAGTTCTTTTAGTGTACACCTGTGTGTATGCTGGAGTGTATATGTGCACCTTACTTCTTTTTGCAGTGCTAAAGATAGATCCCAGGCCCTTGCGCATGCTAGGCAAACACTGAGCTATGTCTCCGGGTTCTGTGTTATGATTTTTGAATGAATTATTGGCTAGCTTAATAGATCTTGCATATTATATTTATATATGTGTGTATATACACACATCTCTAGAAATGTTATAGGTGTATTAAAAGTAATAAATAATTTAGTTAAAATGGAAAGTCTAAATACAAGAAGCTCTGTTTAGAGTCTCTTATTAATATACTTGTTTCTTGTTCTTAGGAGCTGATCAACAGACATTTAATAACAATGGCTCAAATTGATCAAACAGACATGCCAGGTAAAATGCATGTTGATAGACCCCCCCTCACCTACCCCTGGCAGAGGCAGGCAGATTTCTGCGTTCAAGGCCAGCCTGGTCTACAGAGAGAGAGAGTTCCAGGATAGTCAGGACTGTTTCAGAGAGAAATCCTGTCTCAGAAAAAAGGAAGAAGAAGGAGGGGCGGGGTGGTAAAATCGAATCCTATATTAAGCCACATTAAGAAAAAAATCACTAGATTAACAACTTATGCCTAAGAACTTTTAAAGTTCCTACTGTATATACTAGTAAGTAGATAAAACCTTTTTATACAGGATACAAGGAGCTTTTTTTCTTCTCAAGAAATACTGAATTTAGTTCAGCAGAAAATATTTGCCTGGAAAGTGCAAGGCTCTTGGGTTCATTCCCCAGCAGTGGAAGCTAAAAATCACTAAAATAAAACACTGATAAATAAGTTCTACTAAAGTAAAATTTAAGAATGACCAAAAGACACCTGCTATTAAAGAGGAACTAAAACTTGGAAGGAGGTGTTTGCTGTCTATACAATTGACAAATAATAGAAAAAAAAAAAAAAGACTTGATCAAATAGCTCACAGAAAAAATGACCACAAATCAATGTGGGCATTTCTATGGACAATCCTTATAGCCAATAAATGTGTCAAGAGAAGGAAATAAGGAAATGATCTGACAGTTTGCTAGCTTATTGTGGTAGACTATAAATCCATGTGTTCTCAATATTGGTGATAGTTTAAATTGTTGAACTGCAACTACTTTGGAAAACTCAAGTTGAGTATCTATACCATTTACCTAACATTTCTGATTGTAGATCAAGGCAAACTTTGGTCATTTCAAGGAAGCACTTGTAAAACAAGCCAGCAATAATAGTGAATAGGGATGAGTCTAATTTTTTTTTTTTTTACCCTAAAGGTTGGACAAGACAAGGATTCTACTTATTCCTCTTCCATTCAGATCTGTACTCCAAGCCTTAGCCACAGTAGTCAGGCAAAAGAAAGAAATAAAGGCATTCAGTTAGATGGCAGATGGCATGCCATAAAAGTCACAAGACTATACCAGAAAAATTGTGGAGCAATACTCAAATTCAGCAAAGATGTAGGATACAAAATCAACATTTAGATATAGCTTTATCAAAATAGCTGATAAGTAACAAATAAGCATACACCAGTGAAAGAATAAAATTAACCAAAGAGTCGAAATATCTTTGATGGAATCACTGGAGGAATTTGAAGTGGACACGGTGGGAGAGTTTCCTTCACTTGTGGAAAGATGGTGTTGTTAAAATGTCCACACTAAGATACAATGAATAAATGAGTATAACTAAAACAAACAAAGGAGTCCACACTATCCAAGGAGTTGAGGTTCATGTGGTTTCTATCAAATACAGATGTCAACAGAGCCACACTGCACAGGACAGACTATTCTTTTCTAGAGATTTGTTTCTTAGTTTTACAATTACCTGTGGTTTGCAAAGCTGTAAAACACATTCAATACAATCAGACACCAAGGTAATATGTGATCCATTAGGCAAAGCACAAGTGTTTTTTGCTGCCCATGTCACCCTTGGCTCTGGGACACTGAACCCAGGGCCTCATGCATACTTCTTGTGACCTAGCTGCATCCCCAGTCCTGAATCTGTGTTCTGGTGCTTAATCCCAGATGGCATTTTGACTCAAGTATAAACAAGTGCTGGGACTGGAGAGATGACTCAGTGGTTAAAAGCACTAGCTGGTCTTCCAAAGGTCCTGAGTTCAATTCCCAGCAACCACATGGTGACTCACAACCATCTAACGAGATCTGGTGCCCTCTTCTGTCCTGCAGAGATACATGCAGACAGAACACTGTATATACAATAAAGAAATAAATCTTTGGAGGAAATAAAAACAACTACTGAATGATTCAGTGTTACTTTCAAACCTACGTTAAGAGGTGTGGTGTGTTCTAAAATAAAGGAGCATGAAGGACACTGTTATTTTTCCTTTGAATGATTTATGTAATTTCTATAAAGATAAAGAAGATTCTCTCCCAGCTGTCTTGTCATGACTTAATTTAAATAATTTATGTGAAATCTATAAACATATTGAATACTTCTACATATTAGTGATATTGTATTAATGACATTGAGCTCTTATTCTGGAGAAGCTTAGAGCAAAGGAAATCCGCACATTTATTTAGGACATTGTAAACAGAACAACTATTTCAAAAGCAGAGTTTGTCATAACACTGACTCTAAAGCACAAGAGAGTCACGAGTACAGTTGAATTTGCTAATATCTAATACAGGGAAGGGCCCATACCTGAGGATAATAGGAAATGTCCTAAAAAGAAATAGCCATTTGTTACTTGAAAGTTGAGACTGCTCAGAGTGGACTAAACTAGGTGGAAAGGAGAGTGCCTTTAAGGGACTAAAATAAGTCTGCACGAGTGCACTGTGCTTGGGGCTGGGCAGACCCCACCACAGAGGCGCCAAGTTGTACTGCTGCTCAGAGAGCTGTGTCCCAGCAGGATCATGAGGACGCTTCAGTGTAATGTAGGGGGCTTGAAATTCATGAAGTCCAGCAGGGATGTATCTCAGGTGCAGCAGACTGAAGGAAGGATGGACCGAAACATCCTGAATTCATAACCTTTTAGTCCTGTGGCCATTTTCAGTCATGCACAGTCACTGCACACAAATTCAAAATGTACAGCTTCTAAAGTCAGATAGTGTATGCTCTGGAAATCCCAGTGTTCTTTTACCTTGTATATTTGCTTAATATTAAAACCATGGTAGCCATCAAAAGGTTGTTGCAAATACCTGCTGTAGCTGGTTTGCCTCTTGTGCCTTCACCTAACTATTTTTCACTGTCAGCACTGAGTCAACTGCACCTCTTCATTATTGGGGCAAGCATAGTTTCCTTCAGTTGTACTTACTTGAGCCAGAGCTTTTTTTTTTTAAGAGTTTAATGCCATCTGTCATGTTTATAGGTACTCACATAGATATGCTTGCATACATGTACATGGATGAACACACTTCCTGATTTATTTCAAATTTCTTTGCTATAAAGATAATAAAAGTATTTTCATTAATATTAGAATAAAAATGTTTAATTCAGTAGTGACTCATTTCTGGCAATTATTTCTAAGAACAAAAATCCCATCTTTTGCTGCCAAGAGACTGGAAATAACTGAGTATGTGAACTTGAGTTGTGCTTTGCTGCTCTGTAACTTGGTTTATTGGTAGCAAAGCCATAGTTTTATAGTATAAATCTAACAACTGCCTCATGACACAGATCTGTTAGGATTCGCCAGTGGATGGTGATAGACTTGATTTCTTTTTTTATTACTTTGAGATATTTATGAATGCTTGTCATTGAAAATTGTCTTTCTGTGACTTACTCAGCAGTCCCCACAGAAGTTGACAGCTACCATAGCCTCTTCCCTCTAGAACCACTGCCACCCCCCAACCGGATACAAAAATCAAGTAATTTCGGGTATATCACATCTTGCTACAAAGCTGTAAATAGCAAAGATGATCTACCATATTGCCTTCGGAGGATACACGGTAAGGAAGACGGGTTTGTTTTTTCAGGAGTATATTACTTGAGCTAAGGTTAGCTGTATGCTGCTATAAACAGTGCTGTGTTTATCATACTCGTTTGGAGAAGGTTTCCTTTTTCTTTTTTTAATCTCCATTTGGAGATTGATACCTTATAGGCAACATAGACCGATTTTTAGAAATTCATATTTCTCATGAGCTGTCATTTGCAGTTGATTGTAGCAGAAAAATTTCTTCTTTAGGTTTTCGTCTTGTTAACACAAAGTGCATGGTGTTGGTTGATATGTGGAAAAAAATTCAACACTCAAATATCGTAACTCTTCGTGAAGTGTTTACCACTAAAGCATTTGCTGAGCCCTGTAAGTAACTGGTCCTGTGGAGGTTCTGCTCCTGAGTTTTACTGTCTGGAGCTCGACTTCGTGATGTGTGTTTCTGTTTTCTTGCAAGCTCTTGTGTTCGCATATGATTTCCATGCTGGAGGAGAAACTATGATGAGCAGACACTTTAATGACCCTAATGCAGATGGCTACTTCACGAAGAGAAAGTGGGGTAAGAGAGATGCAGCAGACTGGGCTTTGATGCATGATTTTGTTCTGAGGAACAGTAGTTTTGTACTAAAATATATATAGATGGGGGCTGGAGAGATTACTCAGTGGTTTAGAGCACTGGCTGCTCTTCCAGAGAACCTGGGTTCAATTCCCAGCACCCACATGGGGTTCACATGTGTCTGTCACTCCAGTTCCAGTGATCTGACACCCTCACACAGACATACATGTAGGAAAAACATCAACACACATAAAAATAAATACATCTTTAAAAATGGTAGGTAGATAGTTTGGTGGGGTTTTTTTTTTTGTTTTTGTTTTTTTATCATTTTAAGGGCCCTACTATACCTTTTTAAGGCATCTCAAAGAATTGGGGTTGGTTTGCAGCAAATTAGGAGAGTATGTGAGTATGTATATCGGCTAAGATTTTTATGTCAGTATTTTTGATTTGCTCTGGATAGTTCCCAGTTTTTTGTACCCTGTAAGTATAATTTGATAGTCCGAACATCCCTAAACATATGCTTTTGTTTTTTTAAAGTAACTTTACGTAAAAACGGAGTATTTTTTCTATTCCTTTTCTAAATTTAAAATCATTTTATGATTCAACTATTTAAAAAAAACTAAAAGTTTATAATTTTATTGGGAAAATGAGCCAGGGAAAATGTAGATCCTTATTTTGTGGACAGTCTCATTGTTTGGTGTGGAGCCAGGAATGAAGCACCACACTGGCACCGTGGTTTTTATCTGAAGGTTTTCCTGAACACAGAAAATACTTGGTTTGCTCCTAGCCTTGATCCCTGAATCCTGACAATTGAAAGAAGAAAGATGTGGTTACGTAGTTGTTTCACATTGAAACCCTGATTGGTCCGTCGATCTGACGTGTGGTCACTTCTCCTTCTGTTGTGTCAGCTGTACACAAGCACAGTTTTGTGGAGGATGTGGTGCAACTTTCCCATCTTAGTAACAACACCTGTGATGTGGCTGTTGGCTTTGATTTATAACAGTATTAACCTGAGCAACGTTGCCGTTAGGGCTGGATCATTTGTGGTAGCTATTTTATATATTGCAGGTTGTTGCACAGAGGTACCTGCCAACTGGATACCCCTCTACCTCAGCTCTGATACCAGAGAGATCTGCAGACATTGCCAGTGTTCCCTGTTGAGAAATAACTCAGAGCATTTTAGCAATTAAAAAAGAAAAAAAAATCTATTTTGTTCTTGTATCAAAAACATATCTCAACGCTTACATTTTCTCAGAATGGATCCTTCCATTTTCCCCCTTCTGAGGAGGGGTTTCTCTGTGTAACAAACAGCCTTGGCTATCCTGGAACTCACACTGTATACCATGCTAGCCTTGAACTCACAGAGATCTCCCTTCCTCTGTCTCTGGAGTGCTGGGGTTAAAGGCATGGGCCACCACCACCCGTCCCATTTTATACTCTTAGAACCTCCTATAACATACCATTCACACATGAATATCTATTGTTTCTCTTACTATATAATTATTTAGCAACAACTTCTTTTAAAAAGGCATATTTGTTAGACGTGCATTATTTAGAATATGGGGATGATTGAGATAGAGAAATTGTATTTATATAGGAATTATAGATATTTAAATCAAGTGAAGTAAATGGTACAGCAAGAATCAAATCTGATAGGAAGTAAGTTCGATGAGTTTGCTGTAAGTCCTCACTATTGTAATCCTAGCACTTTGGAAACTGAGACAGGAGGATTGCTACAAGTTGGAGGGCTACAAAGTAAGACTCTGGTCTCAAAAATAAAACAATAGCTGGGTGTAGTGGATCATTTCTTTAATCTCAGTACTTAGAGCAGATGCAAATGTATCTCTGAGTTCAAGGCCAACTCAGTCTACATTTCAGGACAGCTAAAGGTACACACTGATACCCTATCTCAAAACAAAATCAAGATAGAATAACCAGTACTCCTTTTCCTTATGACCATATCATTTTCATAGTTTAAGATTCTTTCCATGGGGCTAGAGAGGTGCCTCAGTGGTTAGGAGCATTGACTGCTCTTCCAGAGGTACTGAATTCCCAGCAACCACATGGTGACTCATAACCATCTGTAATAGTATCTGATGCCCTCTTCTGGCATATGGGTGTACATGCAGAGCACTCATAAATAAATTAACAAAACAAAACAAAATGTTTTTTCCACCCCCCAGTACAGGGCTCTGCTGAGGACTCTCCCAGGTCCTCTGATGTCATCGTAGCAGTTTCTGCTCAGAGCTGTTTGGAGACTTCTTAGATTTCTTTGTAGAGTGTAATATCTTCATTCTATCCAAATTGAGATGAAGTGGTTCATTTTATATGTGCTTATTAAAAATGTTGTCCCGCCAGGAAGTGGTGGTACATACCTTTAAACCAGTACTTGGGAGGCAGAGGCAGGTGGATATCACTGAGTTTGAGGCCAGCCTGGTTTATAAAGCCAGTTACAGGACAGCCAAAACTGTTAAGCAGAAAAACACAGTCTTGAGGAAAGGAAAAATAATGTTGTCTCAAGCTGTAATTACATATTCACTATTTTTTTTATTCATGATTTCTGAAGTAAGGTCTTGTTTTGTAGCCCTGACTGACCCTGAGTTCTTATGTAGACCAGCCTGGCTTCAAACTTGCAGCAGTCCTCCTGATTTGTTTCCTAAGTACTAGAATTATGTGCAGGTTCCATGACAGCTGACTTGTACTTTCTATTTATTGTATCTATTCATAATTAACCATTTAACTTTCACATTTGTCTCTTACTTAGTTAAATATTGACTTAGAAGGTGTGATGAAAAAGCAGTTTAAAAGCTGGGGGTGGACTCGGTGGCAGAGCGGTTGCCTAGTATGTGTGAGCACCTAGGTTAAATTCCCAGTACCACAAAATAGACAGACAAAAACACCTGCAAAAGTTGTTAGAATAAAGAATACTACTTTTAGAGTAGATTGTTTCACCATTGGTAAGGACACTGCTTTTAGAAACACTTGGGCCTCTCTGTTAAGTTCTTACTGTTATGAACATGCATGAAAATTCATTTGCTTTCTAGGCCAGCATGATGGACCACTGCCCAGGCAGCATGCTGGACTATTACCAGAGTCTCTCATTTGGGCGTATATTGTCCAGCTGAGTTCGGCTTTGCGCACTATTCATACAGCTGGTTTGGCATGTCGAGTAATGGATCCAACAAAGATTCTGATAACTGGCAAAACAAGGTATTAGCATTTTGAATTTTTTGAATCTGGGTTTCTCTCTTTAATTTATTTTGAGTGTGCAACTGTTCTGCCTATATACATGTATGTGTACCATATGTGCTTGGTGCCTATGGAGGCCAGAAGAAGGTATTGGGTTTTCTGGAGTTACAGATGGTTTTGAACACCCCCAGAAATGTTGGTGTGGTATATGGAAATAAAGACAGTATCAATTCTACTTTCTCATATAGAACTGTCAGTCTCAGAGCGACAGACTCTACCTGCAGAGCTGTTCATCTGGGAAGTCTGCAGTTTGCCCCCAACCCACTCCCACCCTTTGGTTTTTCAGGATAGGGTTTCTGGATGTCCTGGAACTCACTCTGTAGTTCTGGCCTTGAACTCAAGAGATCCACCTGCCTCCGCCTCTTAAGTGCTGGGATTAACAAGTTGCTTAGATGATTGTTGCCAGTTAGGTCCTAAGAGCTGAGAGTAGTACAATGAAGCAACAGAGACCTTAACTTCACCTGACTTTTTAGTGACCATAATTTTTTGAGAGTTGCTTTAAGTAGTGTGGATTACAGGACTGATAATCATAGCTGGACCCTGAGGTTCATACCTATAGCCTCATTACTTGGGAGGCTAACTGCTTGGGCTGTAACATAGAGAGACCTTGCGTGTGCACACCCAGTAAAAACCAACAGCAGTAAAGACCACAGGTATCCTGCTCCATGTTCTTGCTGTTAGTTACTTGCCTGTAGATGGCTCAAGGAAGTTCTAGGCTTTTCTGAGTTTCAGCAGGTGCTGTGACACTTTATCTTAGTTTAAAAATAGCTGTTTGGTAGATTCATGAAAACATTTGAGTTAGTGTATGTAACATGCTTGGAGCAGTGCCAGCTGGCATCTTTAGCATGTGTTGGGGAGTAAGTAGTGTTCTTTCTTTGAGTAACTCATAAACAGCGTGGTGTGTTTAAGTAAGGTTATTATCCTGATTGTCGTTACTAGCCTTTACGACTAGAGTCACACCATTTCATGTCTCTCAGTCTTAGTTTCTGAAATGGAGATGGAAGTTACAGTCATTAATATCTTAGATCTTTTCATAATATTAGGAATGTTACTCATTAGTATATAATAAGAAAAGTATAATAATTTTCTTTAAAATTTTTGGTCCTTACAGGTTGCGAGTAAATTGTGTAGGAGTTTTTGATGTTTTAACATTTGATAACAGTCAAAACAATAATCCTTTGGCGTTAATGGCTCAATACCAGGTAAGAATTAGTATAGGTGCTTAAAGCTTATTTTGGTTTTGTTCTTTTAATCTAAACTTGGCTTTAAAGTATTCAGGGATTTAAGTCTAACTTTCAGTTCATTCTTGAGTGATGTCTCAAGCTCTGTGGTGGAATTAGTGCAGTCTTACTGTTGAAACAGACAGAATGAAAGACCATTAATACAAGGAGAGACTCTAGCTGTTTAACATAATTGTCTCAGTCAGGTAAATGGATTCTATTAGATGTTCCTACTTGTTTCACCTTTTTAGACCTACTAGTTTTACTTTTGAGTACTTTTCCCACTATATCATTTTCAAAGGAGTGGCATTAAAATAAAATCTGCCTCTTACGTATTACCAGAATTTCATTAGTCTCTAAATTCATTGTGTTACTACTGATTCATGCTCCACGGTGTTCTTGACTATTTTGTTGTTTATTTCCTTATTAATATGCTACTGTATAGAAATATAAGAACCCTAGGAACCCTAGGTCTGGGAGTGTGGTTCAGTGGTAGAGTGATTCTTAGCATACTCCAGGCTCTGCATTCGATCTCCAGTACTGCAAAAAATGACAGAGACTGTCCCTGTGAGGGAAGATTAGGAGTAGGTGCCTCTGTTTTGATTACTGTGTGTAAAGTAACCTGTGTATTTAAAGTAAGTAATTCATCTTAGTCAGTTTGTCTTAGAGTGCTTCACATTGGGATATGTAGTTGTCATTAAAGCTGAATTTTGTTCTTTGCATAAGAAGTCATTCATTTGTGTTTACATGCTTGTAAACCTGAGGTTTGGTACAAGGCAGAATGATTTCATCACATAAAGAGATACTTCTCATTGTCCTCCTCTTTTCAATTTTTGTTTGCTTCAAAAGGAAGTTTTAGTGTAAGACATTTTCAGAACAAAAAGGAAGGAAATGACAGGGTAAGAAATGGAATCCTATGCAATAGTCTATGGCTATTGAACCACAAGCCATGTTGTTTGAGATACAGTGGCACTTTTGTACACATAGTGTGCATGCCTTTCCTGTTTTAATTCCCCTTGGCTGTGCCTGCGTGTTACCAGGCTGCCTTGGTTGGTAGTGGCATCTGGTAGGCAATGTAGGAAATAATCCTGATTGCATACATGCACACCTACAGAAGCAGCTTTATTCCATCTAAATTGTGGTTTATCCCTTCATATTTTGTGGAATGTTATTTCTTAGTGACATTTCTTCTGTTGTTTTATACTTATTAGTAATTATTTGGCCTAAATTTTTTTCCCTCCAAAAGTGACTGATGAGCTAGGTATAGGTGGTTCATGCCTCTGGTACTGGCACTGAGCAGTGAGTTTGAGGTGAGCATAGCTTATCTTATAAGGTAGCCAATGTGTGACTGAGTGTCACTAAATACTAGTAATCGGCATATGTCTAAAAAAGTTAGACCACTACACTTTGGGATAATAATTAGAGCCAATACTGTAACCAGGAATCTAGAAACCTCTGGTCCACATTTAAAAAAATGAAACTCACACCTTAGAGTTATCACTGTTCTGTTTTGAATAGAATTTTTTTAATTAGTATTTGACTAAGGAGTCATGCACAAAGCTCTGAATTTAACCTCCAGCACTTAAAAAAAATCACTTAAGACATGCTTGAATTTTCTTTTCCCAGTCACTTTTTTGGTTTTATTTGCAAATGGATACAATTTCACTTATTTAATTTATTGTGTAATGCCTTATAAAATAAAGCTCTTTAAAAAAGAGGGGGGAATGCCATGAATTACAAATAACTATTTTACAAGCTTGGGCAAGCATTTTGTGAGTCAGAAACTGCTTTTATTTATAAACTCTATCAACTTTCAACCAATTGTCACTTTATTTTTCAGTAAAATGGATCTATCTTGTTTCTTTCCATTTTTTGTTGTGTGTATGTATATGTGTGTATGTGTATATGTATAGACATATAGATAGATTTTTATTGAGATTATTATAGAGAGGCATAGGAGATGTTTAAAGATGGTCCCAAAGGGAGAGTGTTTGATGGGAGAGAGGGCTCAGGAGAGAGGCGTACATTGTTTCTTGTAGTCTATTTCTCATAGTCTGTTTCAGCCTTGTGACTAGAGACTGACTTTCAGTAAAGTGGATATAAATAGAGCCATAGATAGAATCAAAGAAAGAAACAAGAAACCAAGAATCGGGAAGAAACTTGAAAATGAGTTGGGGGGGAAACCTGAATTCAACAAATAGGGGGAAAATACCTGTTGGAGGTAAGAAGCAAAATAACAATTGGAAAATTATTTAGCAGGAAAAATAGGAGGGAAAAAAGGAGTTCCTGAGTTTTTAATGCTACAATTTCTTAACTAATAAAGACTTTTTATTTAAAAAGTAATTTGTCAGCTGGGCGTTGGTAGCACATGCCTTTAATCCCAGCACTTGGGAGGCATGTGGATTCTGTGAGCTCGAGGCCAGCCTGGTCTACAGATCAAGTTCCAGGACAGCCTCTAAAACGATACAGAGAAACCCTGTCGGGGGGGGGAAAAAAGTAATTTGTAATCTAAATGTAATCTAAGGTAGATTATATCATGTATTTTATTTCTGAAAGGGTGTTTCCATCTTGAGTCAGTTCTAGACGGGGGGGGGGGGGGGGAGGAGACGGACGGACGGACAGATGGACGATGACGACGACACACACACACACACTCAGCATAGATTTTGTTTCTTTAGACCCAGGTAGTTCTCCGACTACCTCGGGTCGAGGGAGGCATCACACCAGGGTGGTGCCTTGCTGAGACTTGTAATGCTTCATAGGTTGAGAGGTTGTCTGTTGACACAGGCTGCTGACACACTGTTTACATTGGATTGAAACCATGTAGAAATGCCCAATATTCCATATTGCTCAAAGCCAGAATTTCTATAATTTCATCAACATCCTTTGGGAGGTTTTACTTATTTTTTAAGGTGACTAAAAGGATTCCTGGTCATTCAAAGCACTCCTGCCAGGTAGCAATGACAGAAACCTCCATCCCATGCTGCTGCCTGGGCTCCTAACTCTGAATCCCAGGCTTCTTCCAGCTAATTCAAAAGACTTCGTAAATTTAGTCAGTTTTGCTGGTCATAGAAGCTCATGTGTAAAATGTCATGCCCACAGTAGTAGTTTTGAGTAAAATGTTGAGTTTTAACCGTTAAGTGGTTTTAGTAATGGAGCTTGGGTAAAATGTTAGGGATAGCCATCTGGTGCTACAGTTCACTAGTGATTGCCTTAAAACCCCTGGTTTCCCAGACACACCCATTTCTTTTCTCTTGAAGGCCACTAGGAACATTATCAGAGAGATGCTAAACCCTAGACTGTATCTCTAATATATAGCACCAAAACTCAGGCAAGGAGAAGGCCATTAGGCATCATTTTTGTTTGGTTTGTGTTTAAGCTTCTTGGGTGCCTTTTAGCTTATGATTAGATTTAAAAAACTCGTACAATAAACTAATGCTCCAGAGATGAACATACATGCACTAAGTGAGATGCTGTCTCAGATTTTAAACATTTATAGAAAACCTCAATGAAAATTTACTTCAAATGTGTTCCATGCTTAGAGCAACCACATTCTTTCTTCTAGACCAGTAATGGTTGCCTTTGTAGAGGATTACTGCAGGAGACCATTCTGTCTTATGGAGTTGTAATTAGTACTCAAATCCTTTTAGAACAGTTATTCACAACCTGTGGGTCATGATCCCTTTGGGGTCAAACAACCCTTTCACAGTGTTCACATTAATAGAAATCCTGCATACCGTATTATTTACATTTGCATTTCCTAACGAAACCAAAATTATGCTGGGCGGTGGTAGTGCACACCTTTAATCCCAGCACTTGGGAGGCAGAGGCAGAGAGAGGCAGGTGGATCTCTGAGTTCTAGGCAAACCAGGTCTACAGAGTGAGTTCCAGGACAGCCAGCACTACACAGAGAAACCCTGCCTCAAAATAAAAAAAAAATAATTTTATGTTTGGTGATCACCACAACATGAAGAACTATATTCAAGGGTCACAGCATCAGAAGGCTGAAAGCTTCAGGGTATCTCATTTTTAAAACAAGAAATTGGGGAGGGGGGAAAACTTGAGAATTCAAGGCATATTATTATTAGTGATCAAAAATAGTGTTTTGGGAAAGAGACACAAAGTGTCGTTGAGGTCTGTGCCATTTGATGTTCAATGATATATATGCACTGAAGTCACGTAAATGCTTGCTTGTAGTGGGATGTCCTGTCTTCACAATCACATGGCCATTTTGGATTCATGAGATGAGAAATCTGTTTAGCCATAGTGATCTTATCAAAACCAGCCTGTAATGGCCTTCAGTTCTGTGTAACAGGGAAGAATGTCAGCTCTGTTTAAATTTCAAAATAAAAACACAAACTTTGGGGCAAGTGAAATGGCTCAGGAGGTAAAGACAGTTACCATATAAGCCAGGTGGATGCCCTGAGTGAATCCCTGGAGCCAGTGTAAGTGGGAAGAGAAAACTGACTTCTGGAGTTTCTTGGCACCCACTTCCCCAATGGTCATAAAAGCTTTTAAAAGCAGCAGTCCCATAATTTGAACATGAATTGCTTATAGTGGTGTTTGTTAAAAGTGTAGTTCTAGAAACACTTTGATTAGAGTGTCTTGGATGCAGTAAACATTTTGGACCTATTCATTAAGTGAGACTGAAAGAGAGGCCCAGAAATCAGTGCCCTGTGGTGGTGGCACACACCTTTAATCCCAGCACTCATGGGGCAGAGACAGGCAGATCTCTGTGAGTTCAAGGCCAGCCTGGTCTATAGAGTGAGTTCCAGGACAGCCAACGCTACTGAAGCCCTGTCTTGAAAAACTAAAAAATTTTTAAAAAGAAAGAAATCCTTTTCAAACAGGTCATAGTGATTCCAGCAGGTAACCATGCTGAGAAAACCTGCCCTGAGTCTTCTCTCCTGTGTGTTTACAATGTACTTTCCTGTTAGGTGATGTGTTTGGTGTGTTGAAGGTGTATACATGTGAAGTAGAAATTAAGTTATGTTTATTCTCTCATGTCAGCAAGCAGATCTGATATCATTAGGAAAAGTTGTGTTGGCTTTGGCTTGCAACTCTTTGGCAGGAATTCAGCGAGAGAATTTACAGAAAGCCATGGAATTGGTGACAATCAACTACTCCTCTGACCTGAAGAACCTCATCTTGTAAGTGTTCCTGCTTCATGAAGCAGCGTGGTCTTCCTCTATAATTAAGATAGATCTTTCCATAGGAGCCTCCCACTGTTTAAAGTCAAGCAGGCACAAGCAACTGCTAATGTCCTAATCTTTATTACTAAGTATATATTTCTTACAATGAATTCATAGTTTGTTTCAATTAGCCACTTGGTCAGAGAGTACCCTTTAAAGTTGTACCAACACGTACTAGCTACTAGCTCTTGGGTTGCACTAGTCATATTTCAGGAGCCCCACAACCATGTTTATACTTCCTAGCTAAGTCATGGACACCACAGACCGAACATTTCTGCCATCTCTTAAGTTTCCTTGGCCAGTGTTGCTTTATACAGTGAGAAATAATATAATGGCAGCCTCCTTCAGTACACCCTCCTTTACTGTGGTCCAGTTGTGTATATAAGCCTCTGGTCCGGGCATGCAGTGCAGAGAACAGAGCTTGGAATGGATTTGACTTAAGAGAAATCCATTGTGGTCTGCTATCGCTACTGAAGGATCCCTTACTATCTCAGATACATCTTTATTACAGTTTATTCTAGGGGGAAAAGATGCTAGGACGACTCTAATTTTCCCTATTGTGTTCTAGAAGACATTAGAATTTATTGATCCTAATCAATAGTCTCTTTTAGCTTCCAGTGATCCCTTCTGCTCTTTCTGTGTAGCCCTGGATGATCCAGTTTCTTTTTGGACCAGCCCTGGGGTATGGAACCTGGGGGATGGAGGATGGGGCTGCCCACCTGTTCTTTGTTAAACTGGCTTCCCTGTCTTGCTTGTGAGACACTGGAAGCCAGTGCTTGCCTGGGACCTAGAAATAATAATCAATTAAGATGACACAGCTCTTAGAAAAAAAAAGGGTTTTGTGTATGATTCTAGCTTTAGTTTGCAACATCCAGATTGTTTTACACAATTGCAGGCTATAAACTCTAAATATTCCATTTTGAAAAAGGAGCTGAGGGTGGTAATTAAATTCACTTTATAGTAATGATTATTGAAAGTGGATAATGGTACGTGAGGCTACATATATTATTATTATTATTATTTGTTTTTGTTTTTTACGAGACAGGGTTTCTCTGTATTGTTTTGGAGGCTATCGGTCCAGTCCAGCCCAGCCTCGAACTCACAGAGATCCGCCTGCCTCTGCCTCCCGAGTGCTGGGATTAAAAGCATGTGCCACCACCACCCGGCTCATATACTATTATTTTTTAAATACTTGAAAAAAGTAAGTGAAAGCCCATTATGGACAATAAACTATCACTCTGTATAGAGTTACTACACTAGGCACTGCTGAGCTACTTGACATGACTTAACACTTGTCTGTAAATGGATGTCATTATTTGCCCCATTTTAAAGACAAAACTGAGGCACAAAACTGTCAAGGTGTCACATAGGTTTCAGTATGATTAGGCAAATGTAAATATCAGTGGTTACAGTGGATAACTAAGATATTTTGTGTGGTTATAATCATTCATCTACTTATGGAAGGAATGTTTACTGCATGCCAAAATCTGAGGGTGCTTTAGTTAGAGTAGCATAATTTCCATCCATCTTTTAGACACTTGCAAAAGACATTAAGGGGCTGAAGAGATGTCTCACCGGTTTAGAACCCATACTTGCACTTGCAGAGCATCTGGGGAGTTAAGTTCCAAGCACCCATATCCAGCAGCTCAAAACTGCAGCAGCTCCAGGGATGAAATGAATCCCTCTTGTGACCTCCATGTGCATCTGCACTCAGGTGTCATACCTCACCACCACACATAAGCATGAAATTTTTAAAAAGATGTTAAAGATAAAAACAAGTGAGCTTGTTTGCAGGCAGCGACAAAACCTGTAAAGACAGTGTCCTGAAGCATAGTTGCAAGGAGGTAAGAGAAGGGCTTACCTTTAGAGTAAGTAGCAGTCAAGTGATTGACCATCACCGTATTTGCAGGTAGCTCTTGAAAGAATACTACTTTCTCCCTCAGTGATGATAGGAAAAAGAAGTGAACAGGTCCCTTCCGCCGTCTTAGTCTCTAGAGATTTCCCCTGAAGTGACAGGTGACACATGAAGTCATGGAGCAGAGGACAGTGTTTTGGGGACTAACTCATTTTTGCACAATTTAATTTTGGTTAGGCATGGTGGCGTGTGCCTCTGTCCAAAGATAGTTTAAAGCTTCCTGGGGCAACATAGCAAGACCTTGTCACAAAAATAGCCGCAGGTTATCTTTGAAGAACAGGAGGGAAAACTCCCTATCCCTTTCAGCCTTCCAGTGTTTCACACCCTCAGACTTCTTCAGAGTCATTTCATGTAGAGCTATTGAAACAAAGGGCTTACAGGTGGAAATGGGTAAGTGTGGTCCTCTTCTGTTTAACCTCTTCACATCTGTAACAGTGGACACACAAAGGAGACATGTCTGGACTGTTTCCAGGGAAGAGAAATAATACTGAAGTTTCAGAATAAAAGTAATTTGCATGAAAACTGTCTTCAAATTGCAAACACATTATAGTGACAGCAGCATCTGTGTGCCTGTGACTGTGTGGTCCCAGCTTGCACTGGCCATTCATGGGATTCTTTTCTGTCTTGATAGGTACTTGTTGACTGACCAAAACAGGATGCGGAGTGTGAATGACATCATGCCTATGATTGGTGCTCGGTTTTATACTCAGCTGGATGCTGCTCAAATGAGAAATGATGTCATCGAGGAGGACCTTGCTAAGGTAAAGAGTCTGGTATGAGTTACTGTGTAAATTGACATACAGTACTCACTATCAGCTGGCTGGGACTGCAATGCTCTTGTCCACACTGGGTGTTAGTTTAGTCTCTAATATCCTGTTCATTCGTGACTTTGCTGTAATCATGTATCTAAAATCTTGGTTTCATTTAATGTATTTTAAATACTTCCTAGAATTGATCAGTTGCATAGTCTATTTGAGTATGACTATGCACAAAAAGGCGTATGATTAAGAGCAGAACCCAAAAGTGTGGGTGTTAGGGTTTACTATATAGGAATAATAGGGGTGCAGAGTACCATTTTAAAGACTTGTTTATATTCAGCTGGAACATTAACATTCTCTCTCTTTTTAAAATGTTTTATAGGAGGTTCAAAATGGAAGACTGTTTAGGCTTCTAGCAAAATTGGGAACAATCAACGAGAGGCCGGAGTAAGGGTTTATGTATTTACAGCATGTTTTAAAACCAAGGGAACTAATTGTATAAGGAATGAGTGGATTGCCTTCCTAATGTTTTATTTGGAAAAGAGGAAAGTTCTTAATGAAGTGATCTTAAAAGTGATAGCCATTAAAGTGCTGTTTTGGCTCGGCAGTGGTGGCGCACACCTTTAAAATCCCAGCACTCAGGAGGCAGAGGCAGGTGGATCTCTGTGAGTTGGAGGCCAGCCTGCTCTATAGAGCAAGTTCCAGGTCAGGCTCCAAAGCTACAGAGAAACCCTGTCTCGAAAATCCAAAAAAAGCTGTTTCAAACCACAACCCAGGTGTGGTTGTTCTTATGAACTTGTATGCCATATTAGAAATGATTGGTATGTGCAGGTAAGGGACGGCGATGGATAGGAAGGGCCCTGTCTCAGCAATAGATGACAGACACACGCCACTGCTTGTGCAATTTCTTTTCCCATGGAATTAAAACCTCCTTACCAGGTTTGTTTGTTTGTTTTGAGATTTATTTTTTACATAAATATGTATTTTGCCTTCATGTATGTCATACACCACAATTCATGACTGGTGTGTGAGGAGGCAGAATATGGCATCATATCCCCTGGTCTGGAGTTACAGTTGGGAGTCTGAGAATCAAACAGATCCTCTGTAGCAGCAGCCAGTGCTTTTAACCATTGAGCCACCCACCCAACACCACTTGGCTGATTTCAAAATGAAGGTTCTCAGTTAGGATTATCTCTAATAATCTTCATAAAAGAATGTATGCTGACTAGTTCTTGACACCCTGTCTAGCATTTTCATTTATTTGCCTTTGTACTTCAAAACATGTGGCTCTTCTGTTCTGTGACTTTTTCTGTTTTTAATTCACCTGGTGACCCATCCTCTTCCTTCAACATAGCACTCTCACTGTCCTAATGGGGATGTCCACTTGCTGTGAAGAATGCACGCCATTCTCAGCAAAGCAAAAAGTGAAGTACAGTTACAGTTCTTCCTTCTGTCGTTTTCTTAGTGATGCTGTCTTGGAGTTGATCATTGTTTCTTACAACAAACTTAAGCAAATAATTTTCTTCAGCACTTCACAGTCAGCTGCCAGAGTTACAAAATACTTGAAAAGTAGATGATAGCCTCGCGCTTCCCTTTCTTACCTCCTATGCCCATCCTGGCTGGTTGTATCTTGCTATTGCCACATGCCTCTTTAGCTTGGCGCATCTGTCTTCTCTCTGTTCTGGGGGAGTCTTTGCTTCTGTCTTTGGAGTAAATGCTCTGTTGCTTGCTTTCTTTATGCAGTGGAGCACACCCCTCTTATAGCATATACCTTTCACAAGAGGTGAGTCCATGAGTCTTTTGCAAAGCGAAAACAGTCTTTCTTTGTTTCTATTTTTACACGTTATCGATAAATGATTCCATTTAAAATTCTAGATTTTTTAGAAAATTCTATTCATATTTCTTAATATGTTATATATGAATTTTCAAAAAGGTTTGTGGTAAAAATATCCTCACTCTTTTCATACATGACATCCTCAGTCTTACCAGTTGCCCCTCCCTATTTTATTTGTAAAAATTTTATGTATACTTCCAGAGTTATGAGTACAAACATGTTGTTTATTTTCCCTTCTTAAGTACATCACTTTATTAATGTTGGAAATCTTTCTGCTCTGCTCTGTTCGGGATTAAACAGAATCCTACATGATATAGCAGTCTGACCTGATTGTCCCTCTACCACCCTAGTGATGGTAGTGATGGAGGCATTGCTTCTGTTTAAGAGAACTGGAGCTGGGTGGTGGTAACGTACAGCTTTAATTCTAGAACTCTGAGGCAAGTAGATTTTTGTGAGTTCAAAGCCAGCCTGGTCTACAAGGCAAGCTTCAGGGTAGTCAGGGCTATACAGAGAAACTGCCTCGAAAAACAAACTAGCAAGTAAGCAAGCAAACAAATGAGAGAGAGACAGAGACACAGAGAGACATGCCCTGTGCATTGTGCTGCCCTTTGCATGTGTTAGCTCCAGTGTGGTATCGTTGAACAGTGCTGCAGAGATGCTTAGTCACCATGAAGTGACAGTGCAGTCTCCAGATGTCAAGTCTCCAGGGTAGTGTGGTGTTTTCTGGAGAAGGCCTGGCTAACAACCCTTTCCTTAAAACTTAAAACTTGGCATTTGTCAGCTCGATGGGTATGAAGTTGAGTTTCAGTGCTGTTTTTCTTGGGACTTTCTTTAGCCTATCTGAGGCTCTTTTGTGTCTTTGATGAATCTTTATTGTGCTGTCTGATCCTTGACTGTTTATAGGTTGCCTGTTTGGGAGCTAATTGTCTCTGACTTTGCTTAGGCTTTTCCTCTGTAGATGTTTATGTATGTGGCTAAATTGATCAAACTTTATGACTGTGAGTTTGGGCTAAGAATAATATTTTCTACTTTGAAATGAATGAATGAGCTCATTGTTTCTTCTAGAATGCATGTGACTCTTCTCCCCCAGCTCTAACCCCATCTAGGCCCATTGGCCTTTCTTTGCTTACTGCGTGTCTTGTTTCTGCTGACTACAGAGCATGCTTTGCTTGGGGCCGGCAGGCCCAGCTTCCTCCTTCCAGGAAAAGTACCCCACTTCTCCTAGCACTATGTAGTTGGACAGTCCTTGCTTCCTCTGCTTACGGGACTGTTTGCTAATAGACTGTAGGTTCCTTGGGTCACTGAAAACTACAGGAGCTCTCTGGTTCTCCACTTCATTCCAGCTCACCTTTTGGTGAAGTTTGAAGGACAGGAAGCTACCTCCCGACTTTTTTTTTTCTGAAATACACATTTTGTTTCTTGGTAAAGTGGAAACTTATCTGACATCTTTGTAACATGGAGAATGGATGGAAGGAAGGAAATGTTTAAAGACATTTTTCTTTTTCGTCTTTTTATCTAATTATAAAGATTTCGTACTATATAACGGATAATTGTTCTTGTGAATTGGATGTTGAGAAGTGTGATTTATGTATTTTGTGTTGGTTGAGGTTGATTTTTTTTTGTTGTTCATTTGTTTTTAAACACTTTACAGAACTTGTCTAATTTCTTATTTACTGGAGAAAATTGTGTTATCTTGAGTCTGAAAAATATAGCCATGTGCAATTAGAGTGAGTGACTGAGATCAAATATTAATTCCCCAGGTTTCAGAAGGATCCAACTTGGTCAGAGACTGGAGATCGTTATCTGTTGAAACTCTTCAGGGATCATCTTTTTCATCAGGTCACAGAAGCAGGTGCTCCCTGGATTGACCTCAGTCATATCATTTCCTGTCTTAACAAGGTAATTTGTAAGGAAATCAGCTTTTTGTTTTATCAGTGTGTGGGTGTGTGGGTGTGCGCTCCATGTGCACACACAGGGTCACTTTGGAGCTTGTTCTCTCCTTTCTGAAGGTGTGTCAGGCTTGATGGCAAGCACATTTACAGTCACTGAACATCTTATTCACCTTGTAATTGGACTTTCAAGATCTCAAGGGTAGTTATTACAACTTGGTAGAGATGTAATGTGTACAGGTTCTAGGAGACTGAAGAAAACAGGATGTATACCTGATGTACTCTGTGAGGAATTTAAGACAGGACATTTTTTAAAGTGGGATTGTTTTGGCTGGGCATGACACCTCACACCTTGAATCCCAACACTCAAAAAGCCAAAGCCGGAACATGTAGAGCAGGGGTTCTCAACCTTCTTAAAGCTGTGACTCTTTAATGCAGTTCCTCATGTTGTGGTGACCCCCAGCCATAAAATTATTTTTATTGCTACTTCATAACTGTGATTTTCATACTTTAAAGAATCATCGTGTAAGTATCTGATATGTGAACTCTTTGAAAAAGCCAATCAACTCCCTCTAACCTCCACAACATGCACCTTGCCACACACAAATGGCAGTAATTCATAGTCTTTGTATAAGCTTATGGTTAAATCAGGTGCTTACAAAGCAATGGTCAGGTGCCAAATCCCTTCCATGGTATTTTTTTTTTCCTTTTTCCTTTTCCTTCTCTCTTAAATAACTCGCAAACTAACAATAGTTTATTTTTAGAAAGTGGAAAGAGAAAAAAAAAAGATTAAGCAAAGGCATATATGTACATGAGTTACCTAAAGTATATGTGTCTCTCCCCCTCAACTCTCTGAAAATACTTACTACCTTGACCTACCCATCCCTACATTTGCAGTAGCGAGGAGAAAATGTCCAGTAGGTAAACCATACATGGTCAGATCTAATTTCCAGATGGTAGCTCTGCAGGGAGCTACCTGTGCTGCTAAGTGCTGCTTTGCCCTTGTCTGAGTTTCTGTAGGACTTTCTGAGAGTGCTGTCCACAGCACAGTGCTGTCTGCACTGGCCTAGTTCATGGTGGCTCACATGATCATCCTCCTTAACTTCTCTTAAAGGGAGATCATTTTGGGGAGCAGGAAGTAGAACATACTCTAACAGATGTAGTAACCTAGTATTGCTGGTATCAGCACATAGTAGTTAGAACTTGTTAGATTGTATACAGTGACATGTACTAAGCCATATTGTAAAATAGTAAATAAAACTTACTCCAAATCTGGAATGTGTATTTTCCAAGTTTGAAGAATACAATAAAAAGACCATATTGATTAAAATCTTAGATTTTTCGAAAGGTCATTTTCATGGGACTGATAACAAAAATTGTTGGAAAAACATTTTGAAAGTTTTAAACCTTCAGTGAAATTTAAACCTGTTTTAATGAGTCAGGTAGTAGGACACTGAAGGAAAAAAAATAAAACTCCAATGGGAACTGTATCCTAAACGCTGCTGCCAAACCCCAGTAGCTGGAATACGTTGACAGAGATCAAAAACTGGTGTCCAAGGAGGAAGCTACAGAAACACATGGATGGGAAACATTTTAAAAGTTAAAATGGCAAAACAGGAAGGTACCTGGCTGACATGTACTACTGTTATATTGTTACAACTCATTGGTGACATCTAATTGACACTCTTTGGAGTACAGTTTGGCTATGGATACAATAGTATCCTTAAGTATTTCTCCTAAAGAATATATACTTAATCCTTTCTGTTCTGAGCTGGTACTCATAATATACAAAATGGAAACTATTGGGTAAGTAATTAAAGAGTGCCAAGTTGACAGAAATAGTAACTGGACACATTGTAAACACTAAGGCAGACAGAAGAAACATGACAGTGTTTCTTTGGAAAAAAACAAAAAAACTTTTGAGTTGAAATTTTATGCATTTTGACCTGTGGTACTATAAGCTGTTTATGAAAATTTGAAAGGGACTGTGACAGAGATACTTTAAGTATTTCATTTATCATTGTTGAAAATGTCCTGAAATAGATTAAATCAGCTCTTTGCTTGATATGAACTGCATATTTTTTATACCTTGCTTCTTTCAGTTAGATGCTGGTGTGCCAGAAAAAATAAGCCTGATTTCCAGGGATGAGAAGAGTGTGCTGGTGGTGACTTACAGTGACCTAAAACGCTGCTTCGAAAATACCTTTCAAGAACTGATTGCAGCTGCAAATGGTCAGTTGTAGTATTTGCTAAAAATGTCCACGGCGCATGGTGAAGGACCGAGCCCATAGCCAGTTGCACTACGGTGAACTGTCCTCCGCCTCCTGCCACCAGGGAAAGGAGCAGGAAGGAGTGAAGCGTCCTGCACTTGGGTCAGGTGCACTGTTACTTAACTTGAGGAAGAATGTCTCACTTTCTACACACTCTGGCTGCCACAGGCCTCTGTGAAGAAGTTCTGTCAGATTATGGTCACTATATGGTGAAAGATGCTCCTGCTTCTGTTTTCCACTTGTGTATGCACTTCAATTTTTTAAAGACTTTCTGATCTTTGACCTCTTGCCACATTGTATGCTTATTACGAGAACTATTTGCAAGGACATTGGGGAAGAAAAAGAGGCCACTTTTTGACACGGAGAGATGCAGAATTTGCTTTTGGGGATAGGCCAGGTCAGTAGTTCATAGAAATACAGTGTAGTGCATGGTCCTTAAGAGTATTGTATGTAAGCTCTGTGTGCCACCTACCGTTAGCTCAAATTGAAGCTTATGTTGTGTTTAAGAACACACAAAGAGAAATATCAGTGAGTTGTTGGATATGAATTTTCCCCTATTTGTTGATTTAAATCCTTTTCCAGTGAACGATTGGAACAGTGGCTGAAGGAGGCAGGCCCTGCTGTTCTCCAGGTTCATCCAGAGCCTTCTTCAAAGAGCCTGCCAGTCAGATACACTTAACATTGATGCAGTTTTTAATAACAAAAAATGAAATTGTGTTGAAGGCCTAAAGTTGAGGAGTTATATTACTTTAGGATCTTTCCATTTGCTTTTTTTTTTTTTTTTGTCTTTGAATTACAGCTTTATAATGGTACTTTACACTGGATACAGACTCAGACGCTGTTGAGAAAGTGAACTGAGCACAGCAGTGGTCTAATGCTTTGCAGTCTGACTCTGGAGGGACACCTCTCTGCTGTGCCTTTGCACTCACTGCTTAATCCAAAGTAACAGGCCTTGTGGTGAAACTCACTCTGCAGGATCGTCCTGAGAAGCAGTTTTCCTCCTCGGAACTTTCTTACTATTTGGACATACACTTGTCGCCAAACTCGAGTATTCATGGGATTTGTGGTCACTTCAGTACTGAAGACTGCCAAATACATAGGGATTTTCTCCTAAGGCCACCATGAAGACTCATCTTCCCAGTGCTGAGTGGTCAGTTTGCGCTGGGTGTGTACCACATGACTAGGAAGACAATGTGGGGCCTCAGAAGGTCAAGACGGACACCCGAGCACTTGCAGCCGATGTTACGTCTTCATTTTTAACAAACATACGTATTTGTATATTTCAGAGAAGTTTTTAACATTTCTCTGTCCACTTTTTATAAGCTTTAAAATTATTTCTCTCTGCCTTGAGATTTGCATCAAGAAAAAGCACCTCTTGTCACCTAGAGACACACTTCACATGTTGAACAAGCACGCCTGCATCCATGAGTGGTAGCATCAGTTGTTAACGAGAAAATCAATTACTGCTTTTGATCTGGATGGATTTTAAAAGAACATAATGTTCAATATTCAAAGGATAATGAACATTTGCCACCATGATGTTCCTTTTGTTTAAAAGGAACAAGAACTTTTGATGTAACACACAAAAGTCTCTATCATTAGCTCATGTATTTGAGGAAGAGCAGCTGTCTTTTTATATGTTTTTTGACAAATCATATTGTAATTCTTTTGTACAAAAAAGAACTACTTGTATTCTAGAAGAAATATGAAATGCTTACTTTATAAGCGGGCTGGAGATTTTCCAATATTGTTTTCTTTGAAAATGAAAGGGGATCATCTATTTTAGTTCAGGGGCCTGGGAACTTTCTGAAAATTTCATTTGTGGACCAATGTTATGTGAATGCTAAAGAAGGCGGGGGTAAATTAGGGCTTGAACCTCTCCTTCTGCATAGACCAGCAAACTTCCCCTCTGCAAGGCAGGTTCACATCACACACCCAAGAGTGTCTGCATTGGAAACGCTAGTTTGCTTCAGCCCCTAGTAACCTCAGGGCTTGGTTTGGGTATTAAAGGTAGTCAGCTGAACGTTTCATGAGTAAATATTGTCAGCCAGAAAACAGTTGGTGTCAGGTAATGCATATTTTTTTAGCTTTGTTTTATATTTATTTTTCATTTCATTTTTATTGGGAATGGTTTTCAAAAGAACTCGAGTTCTGCTTTGGTGTTCTTTTTTGGGGGGAGGTTTTTTTATTTTTTGTTTTGGGGGTTTTTTGTTTTTTGTTTTTTTTAAGGGAGCCCTCTTTTCCACAATGTAAACCCATTTAAGAGGTTGTCTGAAAGTTACTATTTAGTCCATAGGAAGACTTTAATATCTGAGAATATCAAATTAAGGATGTGTACTTCCCATAACTTCCTGTTATGACAGACAAAGCACGGAAAGGACAACCCTTGAAATCATGTAGTGTCGCTCATTTCAGCTGTCTGTGCCTATTTTAAATCCTGTTAGTGTATTTACTTCATTGCACTTTGAGGGTGCCCTTGTATTTTGCTTTGACCTTGGTTCTGTCATTTGGATATCAACATTGTTCCTTAAAAGCACCAGTATGTTAAGTTCTAACATCACAGTCCCGGTATCTGTTGCTCATCTTAAACCCTATTTTCAGTCTCTATGTGTATAGCAGTATTTTTTAATAAAGAATTGCAGAGATAAATTGTCTTTGTTCTGTTATTGTTAGCAGTTCATATAGCACAGTAGTGTTGGTCTGGATTGGGTTTTGAAGATTATTACCTATGTATTTTAAAGCACTCTGCCTTTGAGAGAAATGGTAGCAGACTTGATCAGTGGTTTATCAGTTACTTGTTGATTGTGTGGCTCCTGTGTCCTGGGTTTGTCCTGAGACTAAGGCTTACAGATATGAGGAATTGCTATGTAGGATTGTGTAAGAAACTACTTATCTGACAGGACAGGAATAACATGGAGCTAGTCCCTTCCCCCATTCAGGGAAGGACTCCAGGGCTCACAAGTGCACCCTTCTACTGGAGCTGTTCCTTGTAGCTAAATGTGTGTCGTGTCCAGTTTTCCATGTAGAGGAGAGAGGCTCTTTGCCAGTTTCCCCAAAAACATTCCACAAGGATAAATTGTGCCAAAAGATCAGCATCTGTTGAGCCTGAAGGTTTACTGTTGCTTTTTTAATTACCTCCTATACATTTGAAAATTTTGTGATTTGAATAGCTAAAACTATAGGATGGAAAAGTAGTCAAGGGGGCTTGAAGCTTAGGATGAGGATGGCAAAGTGATAAAGGAGAGGAGATTGCTTCTGGCTGAGGTACTGGTAGATGGCTTGACAGTAAGCCAGGCCAGTGTTACATTTGGTGAACTTAAAACAAAAGCAGTGGTGCAGCTCTCGTTCCATATCCCTGCTGTCTGACAGCTCTTAGGCTGTGGGTTGTTCTTCTGCTTCTACTGAAAACCTTCCACATAGACTGCAGAGGCAGAAGGAAAAAGGTTCATTGTTAAACCTATGCCTTTAAGTCTTTCTAACAGCAGTGTGACAGGTGGGTAAGAATCCAGTTGGCTGCACGCAGCAAGACGGGGCGGTTGTGTTGGAAGTACTGGCCCCACTGCCGAGCACAGGAAGCCCTCTGTGTATCGCCAAGCAGCTCGCCCCTCAGTGCCACCGTGGGGTGAACTGCAGTTCACTCATCAGATACTCATGGACTGTCGGCTTAATGGCAGATGTAGTTTTCAAAGGCAAGTGAAGATACTTTTCTGGTGTTTGGAGCTTCCATCTGTTTGTCATTCCATGGACAGTTATTTTAGGTGTATTTACACTGAGTTTATTATTAGGAGTCTTCTAGACATACTCTAAGCCAACAGAAGAATGAATGCACTCTACTATCTAAAAGACACCATCATGGTTTTTGGTTAGGTATAAGTGGAGGCCAGAATCAACTCCCCTTGGATACTGGCCATTGTATGTAGTATTTAGAAAGTAATTATGGTTATGAGAAGAGAACCAGTAGTTAATCAGATTTAGCAAATGAAGAGTTGAATCTAAATATCAGATAATACAGCTTTTTTGTTAGCATAGGGAACATTAATATCAGAAAAATTCTCTGGTCTGTAATTCTCATTTACCTGGTCATGTTTGCCCCTCTGTGGTGGCACAGTTTCAGAGGGTGACCTGGACAGGGTGTCTTGAGGTGGATGCTGAGTGAGGACTTGAAGCGGAGTCGCCAGCCCGGCAGAGGAAGGCAAGTGCAGGGATGCTGTAGGATACACAGAGATGAGTGTTGCTAGAGCAGGCTAAGACGAGAACTTGGAAAGTTTCTAGGAAAGGCAGGCAGGTATTCGGCTTGGGGACCATTTATTTTGTCTTTTACCCCCAGTGAAAGGACTACAGGACGATTGTGAATGGAAGAGGGGTGTGACACGCTTAATTACTCTAGTTATAGTATGAAGGACAGACCAGGAAGGTGTGCAGCCTCAATGCTAGAGCCTTCTAAGGGAAAGATAGGGCTTTTGGCCAGACTGGCCCCAGAGAATGCAAAGTATTGGGTTTTGGTTGTACTTTAAAGGTAGAAGCAGCATGGAGTGAAGAGAATGAGCTTTGGGATTGCTGAAATTTTTCTGAATTACAGAGGGTGTTGACAGGAGGGCAGGGTGAATCTAGAAGTGGGGCAATTCATTAAAAGTTTGGCCCAGAGCCTGAGATTTTTACACAGGGATGACATCTACACTTGTGTTTAGAGCTTTAGCTGGGAGAGTGCTAGTAGCAGGAGCTGGCCTATCTGAAAGCAGGCCTCTGCTAAGGATGTGTCTAGGAGTACCTGCCCATGGCCTGGCCCCTGGAAGAGCTTCTGGAGAATGAGTGTACCAAGAGGAAGGCAGGAAATAGGTCATGGTTGCAGTGCTGTCCCTGATTCCAGGAGTCATGTTGTATGCAGTGCTATCCCTGATTCCTAGGAAAGGGGACCTGGGAAAGAGTGGATGGAATCTGAGCTGTTGAAGCCATCCGAAAGACACAGGCTCAGAGCACTGAGAAGAAACATCAGCTTAGCACATAGGTCTGTATGTGAAGATCGGCAGATGGGTGTCAGTTAAAGCCATGGGGTTGCTTAAGAGACTAAGGTGAGTTAAGGGAGCCCCAGGTGATGTTCAGAGGTCAGAGAAGAAAGGCTAAACTAGCCAGAAACAGGAGAAAAGGAAGAAAGAATCCTCTTTCCCTCCCTCCCTTGCCCCAACCCCTTGACTTCCTCAATGTGATGGTACCACAACAGAAATAAAACTAAATAAATTGCTTCTGCAGAAGTGTGGTCAGTACTGATGAACCTAACCATGAAGCTTTTAGGTGTTGGGCTATTTTTGTGGAATAAAAGTTACAGGCTTTTGTTTGGTATTTTGTTTTTGACGTAGAATTTCACTGTATAACCCTGGGTGGTGGAAATCTGTATAGACCAGGCTGGTCTAGAATTTACAGAGACTCGCCTACCTCTGTCTCTTGAGAGATGGTATTAGACATGCACCACACATCTGCTGGGAAACTACAGTTTTAAAGAGATGTGGTGTATGCTGGGTGATGGTGGCACAGCCTTTAATCCCAGCACTCAGGAGGCAGGGGCAGGTGGATTTCTGTGAGTTCAAGGACAACCTGGTCTACAAAGCTACACAGAGAAACCCTGTCTCGAAAAACAAGAGATGTTGTGTGTTAACTTGACGAAGGATGGAATTGTGATAGTATTAATGGTCAACTTGACTCAACCTTGAGTCACCTGGGAAGGTCTTGTCTTAGTTACTTTTCTATGGCTGTGACAAAATACTAAGACCAAGCAACTTAAAAAAAATAAAACACTTAGGGCTCATGGTTCTAGAGCATTAGAGTCCGTGACTATCATGGCATGGCAATAGCAGGTAGACAGGCATGGTGCTGGAGCTGTTGAGAACTTATATCTTGATCTATAAGCACCCAGCAGAGGAAACATATAAGCCTATGGAGAACTATTCTCATTCAAATCTAAAGATCTCAAGGAGATTGAACTGGTCTGTGGGCATGTCTTTGGAGAATTACCTTAAGCTAATTAATTGGTGGTGTAAGAAGATCTAGCTCATTTTGGATGGCACCATTCCCTAGGCCAGGGTCCAAACTGTCTAGAAATGAAGAAATAGAGTTGACTATATGCAAGCAAGAAGCATGTGTGTATCCATTTATCTCTGCTCTTGACTGTGGGATATAATTAGCTGTTTTAACTTCTGCCATCATGACTCCTTGTAGTGGGCTATAAGCTGGAGTCATGGGTGAAAATACCTCTTCTCCCCTAAGTTGCTTTTTATCAGAATATTTTATCCACAGCAGCATGAATGAAATGTATGCATTTTACACATGTGAATGCAGGTGTGGATGTGCTTGCCCATGTGTGTGCATACTTGGAAACTGGATATCCATGCCTTTTATCCCTCTTACCCTCATTTTTAGTTGTGAGCCTAGCCTTTACTGGCTGAGCCATCTCTCCAGCCCACCCTTATTTTTATTTTTAAAATAATGTTAAAGATTTTTGTAGACAGAAGTTTCTCTCCTGCCTGGTCCCACAGCTGTTTAGACCCAAATAAACATGCACAAGCTTATGATAATTATAAACTATTTGGCTGATGGCTCAGGCTTCTTATTGGCTAGCTCTCTTTTAATTATTAACTCTTTCCTATTAATCTATGTATCTCTATGGCTTACCAGTGATGCCCAGGCCTCTTTCTTCCTAGGCAGCTGCATGGCCACTCTCTGTGTTCCTCTTCCTGGAATTCTAGTCTGGTAGCCCCACCTGCCTGGCTACATCCTGCCTGTTCATTGGCAGAAACAGCTTTATTCAATAAGAGAAACATATATTCACAGCATACAGAAGGATATCCCACATCAGACTTTATTTTTATGTGTATGAATGTTTCGTCTGTATGTATATATGAGTTTGCATCATGAGTGTACTTTGTTTCTGTGGAGGCTAGAAGACAGCATCACATTCCCTTGAACTGATGGAAACTGATGGGTGCTGGAAACTGAACTTGGGCCCAGTGTTCTTAACTGCTGAGCCCTCTGGACAGCCTCCATTTATTTATTTTTGAGGCATGGTGACTTACTTACTTCTCTGTTGCTGTGATAAGACACCATGACCAAGGCAACTTATAGAAGTTTATTGGGGATTTATACTTTCAGAGGGTTAGAGTTCATGGCTATCATGGTGGGGGACATGGCACCCAACAGGCATGGTGTCAGGCAGGAATGGTGTTAGAACAGTAGCTGAGAGCTTACATCATGATCTGCAAGCATCAGGTAGAGAAAGCTAACTGGGAATGACTTGTGCTTTTGAAAACTCAAAGCCCACCCTCAGTGATACCTCCTTCAACAAGACCACACCTCCTAATCCTTCCCAAACAGCTCCACCAACTGGGGAGCAAGTATTGAAATATATGAACCAATGGAGGATATTATTCAAACCACCACACAGTATCGTTGAACCTGGAGCTCATTGTTCACATAGACTAGCTGTCCAAAAAGCCCCAGGAGGATCTGCCTATCTTCACACAAATATCCTCCCACTCCAGTACTGGGCTTACATATGTATTCTACGGGACTGGGCTGGCCTAGACTGGCCTTTTATGTGAGAGTCACCCTGATCATGGTGCCCCTTCACAAAAGTAGAAACCCTAAGACAAGTTGGAAATCTGAACTCAGGGCTTCATGCTTGTGCAACTGAGCCATCTCCCCAGCCCCAAAGACCCTTTCAGAAACATTACAGCTGCCGGTGCTGGGTCAGGACTAAGCCATATGTCTACACAATGGCTGATGAGCCTTTGCAGAGCAGCTTCCATGTGAGCATACGACTTACTGAATTGCTAAGGTGAACTGGTTTTTAAGAATGAGAGGTGTTGAGAACCAGTAGTGTAGGCAAAGCCATTCAAAGTGTTCTGCCATGAAAGAAATAGCAAAATGGGATGAGAGAAGCAGGCTTGCTTGTGTGGTTCCAAGAAGGAAAATGGTTGGGAGGGAGGGCTGCTGAGAAGAAAGAACGCTACTGTGTGCTTTGGTTAAGCCATTTGAAAGTGAGGCAGGGTATATGAACACGGGGGTGGGGATGTGAGAGGGATTTTAGAGTTCTTTCAATTGCTTCACTGAGGTGAAAGGAATATCAACACTGCATGTCACAGTAGATGGTCCCGGGAATGAGTCTGGTCCTTCAAAGCTTTTAGAGTAGATAATGCCATGTAGTAAACACTCAAATTGACAGCAATTTAAAGCTGCTGCTAAACCCCAAGATACAGAATGGCATTTGTTCATCAGTTTTACTGGGGGTGGGATGCGGACTTAAGGTCCCTGGTGAAGTAGCTGCGCCTCAGGATGCAAGAGTGATGCACCTCGAGTAGAATCCAGCCTGGAACTTTGAATCTGAACTCCCTGGGGTGAGAGTGATGCAATCTGGCTGTTCTAGATACCGGGCAGCAGCAATAGTGACCAAAGCCCCACTGGCCTTGTGACCCTGCAGTGCCCTCCTGCCTGTGTGTTCCCTGGAGCCAGGGTGCTCCGCAGGCCAGGTGTTCTCAATGCGCTTTCAACCTACAGTCCTTTCAGTTTAGTAAGCGTTTCTCTGGGTGTAATGTAATAAGAGATCTAACTAGCCTAACCTGCGGTGCTGACCACGCCCAAGTGGGTGTGGTCACAGGTGCGTAGTGAGAGTGTGGGATTTTGGTCTGGGGTCCAGGACAGGCTTGCTCTCTTGGTTCCAGTTGGGTCACTGAGAGCATCTGGGTGTGGATCCTTGGAGTCGGAACTTGTGGGTCCTCGGTTTCCCATGTAAGTGACTTCTCCCCAATGAAATTAACCTATATTTATTCTAGTCCCGTGTATCTTAATCTGCACATCTACAGTGTAACCTCCAAATAAGTTAAGCATCTGCCTCGACGTATTTAAGATATGTTACTAATCTTTTCATTTGCAGTTAATCCCCTCCTTCCATTTATTGTACTTTGGTTTTGGGTACTGCTGGGAATGGAACTAAAGTGTTCACATATGAGCAGGTCCCTATCCTAGCCTTCCTACCTTTAAAATGGGCTTTAAACGGGTGCTACGTTGCCCGATGTGGTGGCACTCACCTTTAATCCTAGCACTTGGGAGCCAAAGGCAGGAGGATCTACATAATTGAGGCTAGCTAGGGCTACATAGGGAGTCCCTGTCCCCCCGCAAAAAAAAGGCACTAGATGATAGGGCTCATCTTTTTCTTTTAATGACCCTTTTTGAAGGTAGCACACATGCGTATTTTCATATATGTAAGAGTTCAGAAACATGCAGCACAGTGAATTATAATGGTCATATATGATTATGTAACCCATTTATCCCAGATCAGGTTCCATTTGGGGGCTAGCTTTTGGTTTCTTGTTTTCTCCCTTAAATGTCCATAGTTCACAAAATGGAAAGCTGGCCACCCCTGTGTGGGGACCCAGCATAGTTTTTCAGCATTCCTGACCTCTGAAAATTCCAAATCTGGAGATATATTTTATGCGGCAGAGCCTAAGAAACATTGCTAGGTCATCCTGTTGCTGAAGAAATGAATCCTCAGATGTCCTGTCAGTTCCCAGAGTCATGAGAAAATGTTCTGACATGAAGCTGGTTCCTGAAGCATTCTTCAAATCATTTCCCAAATGAGTGACTTTCTTATGAGAACTAGCTTTCCCTGCAACCCCAAGGCAGCCAGCTACCATGTAAGCTCAAAATCCAGGGTCCTTAAAATGTCTCAGATTCTTGAAGACTAAATGCCTCTTACGAGTTGGCTGAGATTGGTCATTTATTCTTTTGTCTTGACTTTGTACCCAAGAATGTTTGTCTAGCTTCCCGCCTTGTGTTTCTCCAAGCCAGATCCCCAGGGTATTACCAGCCAGATCACAAATAGCCACTTTATATCTAGCGCCTGGATTGTCGTCTGTCTTCCAGGATGTAATCCACAGGGCTGATTGGACACATCTAAACTGTAGCACTTTTTTGGAGGTGAATTTCTTGTGTTTTATGGTTTTTTGCCAGTTTGTTGTTTTCTACATGTACCGTTTATGTGTGCACACAATGCTCAGACCCTCTAATTGTGGTAATTGTTTATCAGCTGAAAATTAGTGTTTAGGGGAGATGCCTGTTTTTAATTGTGGGCTCATCAAAGGCAGCCGGCAGTCCCTCTGTGAGATTTACTGATTCATGATTTTACTTATTTTGATATTCCTGGGCAAGCTGTCTATGACGGTTAGTTTTAAATGTCAACTTGCCACTTAGAATGGCCTGAGCAGGGAACCTCAGTTGCAGAATTACCTTGGCTGTGTTAGTTAACCTAAGAAGGCCCACCCCAAATGCCGTGGCACCTCCTGGTAGCTGCCCGGATAAAAAGCACCCAGGAGGAAGAGTGTGTGTTCACCCATTGCTTGCCTGGCCTTCCCTTTGCCACTGAGTTAATTTACCCCATCGCTGCTGCTGATTCCTGATTAATTAATTGGCTTTTCCCAGTTTCCAGTGTGGACTGAAGACCACCAGCCCTATAGACTGACAAACTACCCGGGGGTCAGCCTCTTCAAGTAGTCACTGGTGTAGTGCTGGCTGCGCAAGCATCCAGCCTCAGGGACCAAGCACCAAGCAAGTTCTCAGCCTCTTAGGTGTAAGGCAGCTGTCATTGGACTATTTTGACCATACCGCATAAGCCAACTTAATAACTTTTTAAATTTTAGTTGTCTTCATTTTATGTGTGTGAGTGTCTTGTCTGCATGTATATATGCTCCACATAAGTGCCTGGTGTCTGAGAAGACCAGGAGGAGGCATTGGGTCCCCTGGAACTGGAGTTGCAGACTGTCTCAAGTTGTCACGTGGGTGTTGGGAACCAAACCAAGATCTCCAAGAACAGCAAGTGCTGTGGTTGACCTCTGAGCCTCTCTCCAGTCCCTAATAAGTCATCTTAAAATATGTGTAAGTTCATTCTGTTGGTTCTATTCCTAGAGAATCTCAATACACTGCGTTACGTGAATTTGCTTTTCATTGGCAGTGTGCAGTGTGCAGTGTGCAGTGTGCAGTGTGCAACGTGCAGCATCTTATGACTTAGGCAACCACTATGTGGGACCAGTGGGGTATTGCATGCCCTCGCTCTGGTAGTGCTTGATAACTGATATTTAGTGAGCTATCCCAGCATTTAGTCGTCCCCCCACCCCTACCCCAAGGCACACCTAGGATTCCTTCTTCCCTCTCTCTTACATGTGGTGATGTATTATTTATGATTTATTAGAGCTTGCCTGAGGGTTCAGAAAGCAAAGTTAACCATAGGCCATAGAAGTCAGGCAGTGGTGATACACACCTTTAATACCAGCAACCACACCAGCAAGCCATAGAGTCAGGCAGTGGTGGCACACACCTTTAATCTCAGGACCCAGGAGCCAGGCAGATGGATCTCTCTGAGTTTAAGGTCACTTTGGCCTACACAAGAGTGAAGAGTAACAGAGTTCATGCCTTTGATCCCAGCACTAGGAGACAGAAGTGCTGTGGCTGGGCAGAGAAAGGAATAAGAGGAGGAGGAGACAGAAACTGAGAGCTTTTGCTTCTGAGGCTTTGTGGAGACAGGATTGCCACTTCAGAGGTAACATCTACTGGATTAGCTGCTTTGCTTCTCTGACCTTCAGCTTGAAGCTTGAACTGCAATATCAGCCCCTGGGTTTTTTTTTTTTTAATTATCCGTGTTAGAAGGAAAGTGAGAAAATATTTGGTTTTGAAAGTGAATTTTATTAAATGAAGATAATATACGAAATACATTCATCATGACTAGGAAGGTGGGACCAGATCATGTCTTAGTTCTGTCTGTGGCATATCATCTTGGTTCATATAAAAGTTAACTTTAAAATTCCAGTTTCTTTAAATAGTTATGCACAAAACATACAGATACACACACACAAACATACATGTACAGTTCCTGCCACTGTCAGTCAAAAGATGCCCTCTTCCTCCATTGAGTTGATGTCTAGGCAGGGAGCTAGGCACTGCACAAAGACAACAGTTTTTAGGAGTTGAACAGCTCTGTCCCCTGAGTATCTCTCGGGCTAACTTAGGCTTGCCTGGGGTTTCAGCTCCCTGGTTCCACATTGGTGACCTCAAACACTAGGAGAAATGTTTATTCTTCCTTAGTGCCCCCACACCGGCCTTGAACGGCAAACAGTCTTAATGTCACTGTCAGAGTCCTAACATCCAATGCTGTTTTGATGAGTGGGCACCATGCAGCTAAGTATGTGTGTCATTGCAAGTTTCATTTTTCTTCCTGCCTTAACGGCTCAGACGGAACTGTCTGCTTTCTTCCTCTTCGCTGATGGACTTTAGCAGACTCCAAAGCAGAGCCAGAGAATCCCCACAGATTTTCTTTTGTGGGAAAGGGACCTTACTAAAGTCTCTCAATGATTAAGAATTAAATGATTAAAATGAAAATAGTACAGGACTGGCTAAGGTTTTCTTTTTTCACTAATGGCTGAATGTTTAAGTGATGTGAAGATCTGTAGAATGCCTGCATCACTCATTTCTCCGGTGGCCTCTGTCCACTCACCCCACTCTGACACTTGTCAGCTGGCACGAGCTTCTGCAGATGCAAAGATGAAGAACAAAGGGTTCTTCCCCCAGCCCTGCCCTGACTTCCGTTTGTCCAGTTCCTGGTTGAAGCCTTTTTCCTTCTTCTCTATCCTGGCTACTGAGTCCCCCAAGAGCCACCATGGCTGCAGACTGTCTCACTGGGGATTGTTCCGCGCCCCCATTCTCAAGAATGTGGTGCACAGGGGAGCGGGCACACATGCTACTGTTCAGGCCATAGAGCTAAGTGGCAAGCATAAAGGAAGCATGGCCTGCTCTCAAAGGCCGCTGCCCGCTGTCTGCCCCGCTGTGACTGGCTGTAGCGGGTGCACACACCCTAGACACACAGACCATAATCTGCACATACAACACCTAACAGATCCAGGGCTCACAATCTCTAGACACCAAGGAGTGAGTACCCATTTCTACCCTGTCTCCATCATCCTTAGACCCCAAGTAAGGTTCCAAACAGACAAAAATAGAATATTTTTTTCCTTTTGATGGCTCATTGACTAATATCCTGAGTCCCAGCTGAAGAAATAGCTTGCGTAAATTACACATCACCTTCTCTTCCAAGGAGTGTAAAGTGCTTAGTAAACATTGGCCAGTGCTCTTTTACTCTCTCAGATTGGCTTGAGATGGGGAAACCCAGGACGAAGTAAAAGGAAAACAGTGAGGTCCCAACTCTGTGGGTGAATTGGTTTGGCTATTACACATGGAGCGCCCACTCTGCCTTACTGGGTTTTAGTCCGTTAATCCTGGTTTGGGTACAGAGAAAACCGTCTTCTAGGCTCTCACTCTTAACTCTCTCCAGCTTCCTTGAATAGCTAAATGTATGAAACAGGATAATGCAAAAGTGTCCTATCTGTATATGAATACTTGAAATAGAACCTGACTGATTAAAATGTGGCGTTTTAGCACCCTTGCTAGGCCAAAATGGACTGCTTAGCTCCCTGTGAGCAGTATGCTAAGTCACCTCCAAGCTTGGGTCTGATCTCAGTGTCTCTCGCTACAGGAACTGATGGTTAAGTATGGCTTCAGAACCGAGTGCCGCCCTCACTGACCTATGTTAAACATGCTGTGGATGGATGGTAACAGACAACAGAGATAAACTCTCAGGGAAAGACGTAAGATTTTCTGTGGTTCCCAAAAACATCTGTTCTTGTCTCTGAGAATCTAGAAAATGTCCCACACATTCTTCCCTGTCACCTCTTAGTAGGTCAGAAGTGAGAAATCACTGAAGTGGCATTGAGGAGTCAGCCCTCTCCTGCATCGTCTCCACAAGCTATATCCCAAGGCCTTTCCCTATGTACGCCTCTTTTTTCTCTGTTCTCCCTTTCTCTCCTCTGTAAGTGTCTTAATATCTGCCAGGGGACTGCAAAGATACAGCGCCGGCCCATGCATGCCGCTGTGAGCTAAGGGGCCTACTGCGCCTGCTCCCACAGCTGCAGGGAGGGCAGATGGGGCACGAGGACACACAGCGGGTGCCATGGCCAGCAGATGCCCTTTCCAGGGTGTCCTGAGGCTTTGGGAGCTGGAGCAGGTGACTCATTGGGCTTAGAAAGGGTTTCTCTGACACAGGGTCACATGAGGACTTGAGCAGTAGTGTTCCTCACTTGTCACTATCTGGGGGTTACATTCTTGTTAGTCAAAACAGCAACAAAAACGACAAAGAAGCACGATTAAGTCAGGAAAAGCAGCCGGCCCCTGTGCAGAGGAATAGGTGTAAACTCATATATGCATAATACTGTCAGGCTGTCAGCTGTCTGCGTCTTGAGAAGCGCTAGGCGGGTGGGGAGGAGTACAACACCACAGAGTTGTAGTCTGGGGGTGGCGAGCAGCAGGAATCCTTCCCCAGCTCAGAGTCGTCGTCGTCGTGCACGGGCCTGATGTGGCCACAGCTGGAAAAGCAGAAGCTGGGCCTGGGGACGTCAGAAAGCCCCGACTCCTTGCTTTTACTTGTTATTCTCAAGCTAGAGAGAAAGAGAAATGGACAAACAGGGTCGATCAGATGTCTCTGAGATGTTTTCCGGGAAAGGACTATCTTTTCTTAATGGGTCACCTGTCTGTACCTGTTCTACACTCCTGTCTGTCTCTAGTCGAATGCTCTTTGTTCAAAAAGTATGCACTGCCTTCCCCGTGCTGATGTGGTGTCATTGGGTGGAGGGGGCAGACCAGTGACTGGGGGTGGGATGCTGGATGAGATGGTGCAAACCCTGAGAATCTAATCGGAAAACAAGACTTGGCAGTAGCTCTCTTCTGTCTTGGGTCAGACAGCTCCTGTGATCAGCCTGCCCTTCCCTAATATCATCTCAAGTCCTGGGAACCTGTGACTCACCCCACAATTAAAACTGAGGTCTAAAGAGAGGAACTTGTTCTGAATTAGTCAGGTGGGTCCCAGCGCAGTGTGGACACAGAGGCCGGTCATAACCAACCGGAGGGAAGTTCATATGAGAATGGAGTCAGGAGAGACAGCCCCAAGCTGAAGAAAGCATGAAGTTATGGAGGCTGTGAGAGGCCTCGGAGGCACATGCATCCCTGCCAGTGCCTTGGAGATTGGACTTCCAGCCTCTAGAAATAAATTGCTCTATACAGTCACCACATACACGGTCAACGGTCTCAAGAAAAGCAGAGCTGTACACAGAGTCATACAGGTGGCTCCTGAGCATGCAGCCTGGGGGACTATTGTTCTCGGGTACCATATGCTACATGAGTCTAAGATGGACACGGGAGGGAGGGTAGCATCTCCTACCCTTTGCTATTGGATTGAAATCATTGCTTAGCAATGGAGAGAACCATCTGAGCCACATGATGTAGACTGGCCTGGACTGCAGGGTAGGGGATACAAATTAGGGTTTGTCTTTTCTTTATCAAAGATCAAGTAAAAATAACCACTTTCATCCCACGTTCCCCAGGAGGAAACAAAAAAGCAGCTGGCCGACTCTTTGCTTTTGTCCAGTTTGGTGTCCCTTAACCTGTCACCTCAACACTAGGGTCCACTTTTGAGCCCATGTTACAAGGAAAAGGCAGATGTCTGCCTGGACATGTCCTTGTCTCTCCAATGACCTAGTGAACTGTGTGCATCCAATCACCTGGAAGGGTTTGCAGCAGCGTTTTTTTTTTTCTTTTGAGACAGGATTTCTCTCTGTCACAGCCCTAGCCATCCTGTAGACCAGCCTGGCCTGGAACTCAGAGATCTGCCTGCCTCTGCCTCCCAAGTGCTGGGATTAAAAACGAGCTCAATAAAACTACAGCCCATTGACTGGCAATCTGGTTGCTTTTCGTTTTTATGCATATTATGTGTATGGGTGTTTTGCCTGCCTGTGTGTGTGTGTACCACTTGTGGACCTAGCACCTTCAGAGGTGTTAACAGATGACTGCTAGCAAATATGTGAGTGCTGGGAATTGAACTTGGTCCTCTGCAAGAGCAGTCAATGCTCTTAATTGCTGAGACGAATGGGTCCAGCCCTGAGGACAAGGCATTTGAGCCAGGAAAGATAGGTAGGTAGGTAGGTAGGCAGGCAGGCAGGCAGGCGGGCGGGCAGATAGATAGGTAAGCAGGTTGGTAGGTAAGTTGGTAGGTTAGTAGGTAGGTATGTAGGTGGGTAGGTTGGTAAGTAGGTTGGTAGGTAGGCTGATAGGTAGGTAGGTAGGTAGGTAGGTAGGTAGCTTGGCAAGTTGGTAGGTAGGTTGGTTGGTAGGTAGGCTGGTTGGTTGAGAGGTAGGTGGGTAGGTAGGATGGTAGGTAGGTAGGTAGGTAGGTAGGTAGGTTGGCAGGTTGGTAGGTAGGTTGGTAGGTAGGCTGGTTGGTAGGTAGGTAGGTATATAGGTACATAGGTAGGTTAGTAGGTTGGTAGGAAGGTAGGTAGGTGGCCAGGCCTTTCTCAGCACAGCACTATTCCTAGGAGCCTCCAGCCTGGAGAACCACTGAAGTCAGCTCTGCCAGTGGAACAGACAGCAGGAGCACTGAATTCTGCCAGGGGCACAGAACAGAAGGAGGAGCTGACTGACAGATCAAGCCAGGGGTTTGTGGAGAAATTTGCAAATGAGACATGGGTCCAGCAGGATACAGAAAATCCTTATTGTGGGAGTTTGGATTCTCAGTGTGGCAAGCAGGACTTTGCCTCCTTGTATAGACTCTGCTAGCCTATAGACCGGAAACAGGAGTGTTATCTCATGAGCCTGTGAACACATCCCGCCCCCCCTTCACAGCTGGACACATCTGGCTCCTTTCCACCAAAACCCTGTGCTTCTCAGGTTCAGCCTGCCTGCTGCAAAACTTCCCCACATATTTTCCCTCCTTAGGCCACAGACTTCCTTGTCACAGAGCTTGGGGTTCATATGTCCAGTATTTCTGCCCCTTTGGGGGTGGCTGTTTTTCTGCTATGCCTGAACACTAGGAGGCTAGGAAGCCTTAAACAACCCACCAACAAACCGTGGCTCCTGGCATCCTCCTCCATGTCCCGACCCTTACCCCCTCCCCCACCCCCTTCCTTACTCTATCTTCATGGAGGCCTTGGGCTTGCTCTCAGTCCAGGTGAATCGCTTGAGCAGCGGGGAGGCCAGCAGAGTGCTAGTGTCCAGCTGATAATCCTGCAAAAGGAAAGAAGGAAATGACCCGCTCGCCTGGCTCAGAAGGTACCACAGGGACTCTGGGAAGACACAGGGAGGCACCTCTAAGGCTCTGCCTGGTACTGCCCTCATCATCCATAACTCTTGCCCACTGGCACTGAGCACTTTCTTTACCCTGGCAACTGTGAGACCCTTCTTCCTGAAGATGAAGAAACAGGAAACTACTGGGTCTACGGAGATGACTCAGTGGGTAAAGTGCTCGCTGGGCACACACGAGAGCCTCAAAGTTCTCATACAAGTCAGGCTTGGTGGCCCATGCCTGTCACCGTATCCCTGGCAGCGGCAGGTGGCAACAGAGACAGGTAGATTCTGGGGCTTGCTGGCCAGTTAGTTTAGCTCAAACTGTGAGCTCTGGGTTCCTTGAAAGACCCTGTCTTACAAAGACAAACAACCAAAACCCCAGTTAGGTGAACAGTTGAGGGAGACACCCAACTTTGGCCAATGGTCTCCCCACACACATTTCATGGGCAAGCACATATGCACATGTGTACACACACACACACACACACACACAGAGAGAGAGAGAGAGAGAGAGAGAGAGAGAGAGAGAGAGAGAGAGAGAATGGAAAATTGCATGTAACTGCCTAGCATTTTCCACATGAAACTTTCATGCAAATGATCATACATGTTAAAACTAATCTTGAGGGTAGTCTGTGGGTATGTTGTCATACGTAAAATTTCTAGGAAATTAGAGAGGTGGTTGGTTAGCTATCTTTCTTGGAGAGTCTATTGAAAGGGTTAGGCATTATGCTGGCCTGCCCCTGTTACCTGGCAGAATACACTCAGGCAGTTCTCTGGCCAGCCCAGGGTTCCATGAGAACTGGTCTGCACGTAGGTGAAAAGGACCCCTTAAAAAGACAGACCCCTGCCCTCTTATACTCTCTTACCTTCCTCTTCTCTTCCTATCACTTACTGTCTCTCTGTGTCATGTCTGTCTCCCCCCTTTCGATCTCGCTATAATAAACTATGGTTAATGTGCTCTCCATGGCTTGTGCTATTTTGTGCTCACGCTTGTATTTCACCTTTCACCCCCTTCCACCTTCTAATTTCTAATCTTAAGCAAAATAACAACATCTATGGCATTGGCGGGTCCCCAGTGGCCATAGTGCCCAGGAACTGCTGCAGTTCAGTCATCTTCATCATAGGATTGTCTATGCACTCTTCATTACTCTGTCACTACGGTGTGATGTCCTGTTAACGGGAAGTGGACTCCATACTTTGTCCAGCTCCCTCTGAGGCTCTACTGGGCTGTGTAAACTCCAGTGAGGACCCAAGCAGGTGAAGATGCTGCTGTCATTCGCCAAGTTTTTAGGGTAGCCTAAGCCTGAGAAATCCCCAGGTTTGCTCAGTGTGGTTCCTTCCTGGCACTTGAGACACCCAACTGAGCCACAACACAAAATTTCTATCTACTTTATCATGGCATTCTACAGCTTAACGTGGAAATGTGTTTATATTTTGAAGTTACCATGTCCCTTTATCTTGTGTGTCTATGAGGGTCAGGCCTTTGCTTGCTTATTAAAAACATATATTTATTTTATATGTGTGGGCATTTTTTCCTGCATGTATGTGTACCACATGCAAACCTGGAACCCAAGAAAACAGCTTCAGGTCTCCTGTGACTAGCGGTACAGACAGATGATTGTCAGCCACCATGTGGGTCCTTGGGACCAAACTGGGACCTTCTGGAAGAACAACTGGTTCTCCTAACTGCTGTGCTGACTGTCCATCCCCAGCATCAAGATTTCTACTCTTTTGTTGTTGTTCTTGTTGTTTGTTTGTTTGTTTTTGTTGTTCAAGACAGGGTTTCTCTGCAGACCAGGCTGGCCTCGAACTCACAGAGATCCACCTGCCTCTGCCTCCCGAGTGCTGGGATTAAAAGGTGTGTGCCGCCACTGCCACTACCACCGCCGCCGCCACCACCACCACCACTACCACCACCTGGTTTGGTTTCTACTATTGAATTATCGCATTGTGTTTGTCTCAGGAACCCACTTGGGGCACAACAGTCAGCCATACCAGAAGAGCACTCCTGCTCAGCCTTCCTCCAACTTCTTAGTCTCCCAGTCCCATGAAAAGCTTTTCCAGACACTTGCTGACAGAAGCCCCTGGTTTGTCAGGCTACTCTGGTATGCTTTGGCCAGTGTGTCTCGGTGGGAACATGGCTACTCAGCTGTAGAGCCTTGATGAAGGGGTCTGGGGTCTACGTGGACTTTCTTCAGATGTTGTACACTAGAGCACAAGGCCTCTGCTGCATCCCAAGGCCCAGCCACTCTCATCTCATCCTCTCAAGGGAGGGTGCTCTGCTGAGAGCTTGCAAGAGATCCTAGGGATATACACTTCCCCTCCCAGGAGCTGTTGGACTAGAACAGACCCCGGAGTGAGCTCCAGATCTGCAAACCATGGAATTTTCCCTCAAGTCGGCTCTGCACAGTGAAGTCTGACTGTCTGTTCTTCCTCCATGTTGTAATCTTGGCCTCTATCGATCGATCACTGGCCCTTCTGGCCAAGCACTGCTGGGCAGGGTGCTTAGACAAGAAGAGATCTCTGGCAGAGAGCACTGGGTGCTACTGTCACGACTTACTTTAAACATGGAGGTGGCATTTGGCGAAAGCTCCTCAAAGGTCTTGATTCTCTCCAGGCTCATGAATTTGAAAGCATTTACATATCTGATGAAGAAGTAGAAAGAGTCATCAAGGCAGGAAAGCTATGGAATTTGGGTAGATCCCACCTAACAACACAAATACTTGATGGCTCAGTTTCCTTGGTACCCTCTAGGAATCCTCACAGTGATGTCACTTCCTCTGTGTAGTCAATCCACACTTAATTTGTAGTCTTCAGAAAATCCAGTTCCTCACGGAATCAAAAAAAATGCTAGTCTTAGAGGCAACGTGAGACCTCATCTGCCCAAGTGTCTTAGAGACACAAGAGACCAATGCCCCAGGAGGCAGTATGACTTCCTCTTATCACTTACTGCTGTCTACCTCCTAAAAGGGTCTGGGGTGACAAATCAAATATCCCATTGAGACTTCATAGCTGATTTAAGAGTACTACTGAGGCGAGAGGCCACACTGTACATTCTGGGCCGTAACTGGGACAAATGAGTGATGTTTGCAAGATATCTCAGTGACCACCTGCCAATTTCCATTGATATATTGGAAAGACCTGATGGGATATCACATTGGATGGCTACTCAGAGGCAAACCCACTCGCCAACTAGACCATTGTCTGAGAGTTTTAGTGGCTGCAAGGCCCAAGCTCTCAGGCTATATTCCTACTGGGTCTCTGGCTGAACAACATACTAGAAAGACTGAAATTAGCGTCACACCCTCAGCCCATTTGTACCCCAGCCAGGCTTTATCATTTAAAAGGAGATGACTGGCTGGGTGTTGGGTATGAGCAGTGACATCAACCTATCATCCTCACAGCTCTGGGCTATCGTAGATGGCTGTCGGCGTTTTCCAACTGGTACATCTCTATCCTGCGCTTCCCTGGTAGTGGGACCAAGGTCAAGCCTGAAGGGTATACCCACATAGCTAAAGGCTCTAGCAGGCTCTAAAAGGACCCCAGCCACATTAGGAGCCTGAACAGTGGGTCAGTCTTCCTAGGTTACAAACTCAGTTCTGATATTTGAGAGTCACACATTTTGCTAAGTTCTCATCTCTCCAGTTGACAGGTTCCTATTTATCAAACAGAGAGATATGTACTTGGTAGGATGGTTTTGTACATGAAAGTTGTTGATATGTACAAAATGCCAACACAACACCAGATCAGAGCACGGGGACCAACACACATTCCATATGTTGTAACTACCCATATTGGCGAGCACACCTTCTCAGTAATTATTTTTTTTAGCTTCTGCCCAGTTTCCTCTACTGTAATGCAAGATGTAAAGGTTTGTTAGGTGAAGATATAAAATAAAAAGAGAAAACTGGTTTTGTTTTGTTGGGGTTGTTTATTTATTTGAGAAAGGGTTTCTCTGTCTGAAACGTACTCTGAAGACCAGGCTGATCTCAAACTCACAGAGATCCGCCTACCTCTGCCTCCCAAGTGCTGGGATCAAAGGCGTGTGCCACCACCACCCAGTAGTTTTATATAACTTTTCTTCTTCTTGGTTATTCTTGTTTTTGAAACATCACTTCTCTATGTAACCCGGGTTGGCTTTAAACTTGTATCCTCCTGCCTCAGCCTCCTGAATTATGGGATTACAGTCCTGTGCTATTATTCTTGGTTAGTTTAATTTATGTAAGGTTTAACCAAAGTTAATGTCATGAAAATCAGGCTACAGTGCTAGAATAAGATAAGGTAACTTGAGAAAACACAATGCCTTGTTCATTCCTTTAGAAGTTTAGGGGAAAAAAAGGAAAATATGTAGGCCTCCAACTTACAGAACATACAGATAAAACATGACAGAATGTTAACAATGGTTGGATTCAGAAATAGATACCAATTCTTTCTTTTCTCTATTGCCTCCTTTCCTTCCTCCATCCTCCCCCTTCCTCCCTTATCCCCTCTTCTTCCCCTAGGAAAACTGGGTAGCAGAATCTCACCTCACATCATCAGAGCTTCCAGAATGAAACGGTGGAGCTGTAAAACCATCCTTGAAAAAGTCCTCAGAGAAGGTGGGGACTGAGTACGTGAAGCCACTGTTTCTTGTCAGTATGGCATTGATCGGGATGTAGTCTTTACCATCCTAAATACCAGAGATAGACTAATCACAGAAGTGTCTCCTTCAAGGACACACACATACTCTCATGGACACACTCGAGCGCGCTTGCGCGCGCTCGCACGCACACGCACACACACAAACACACACCACTTTTTATTGCTGTTCTTTCCAGTTCTATTAGAAATGCACAGACCTTCTGGTCTAAACTTTACCTGTTGGACGTTGGCTTGAAGCAGGTCACCTAGTTTCTCCACAAGTTCTGCAAACCGGGGCCTCTCTTTGGGGTCTTTGTGCCAGCAATCCAACATGATTTGGTAGCTGTTGATCAGAAGCACACAGAGAGAGCTGGACAACAGTGGGGTTTATACAGCCCGCCCTGCACATTCTCAAGTGAGGGTTGTTGGTTTGCATCTCAGACCATGCTTTTTGTAATGTGTGACATGGCTTCAGTTTTTGGTTTGTAACGTCAGTGCCTGGGGTCACGCACATGTCTGCTGAGGCAGACTGACAGACCAACCCTCCTGAACACCTGACCCACCTTCCTTAGGTGCCAGGACCGAGTCTTGCAGATCAATGAAGGGGACTGAGATAGGAAAGTGGTTGTGCTCTGTGCAGTTGGGTGTGAGTGGAGCAACCCTACTATCTCAAGACGATGTCCCCAAAGCTAAAGTCACAGCCTGACCAGCGAGTAGCTAGCAATGCCCACTTCATTCTTTTTTTTTTTTTAAGACAGGGCTTCTTTCTATAGTCTTGGTTTTCCTGGAACTCACTCTGTAGACCAGGATGGCCTTGAACTCACAGAGATTCACCTGCCTCTGCCTCCCAAGTCCTGGGATTAAAGGTGTGTGCCGCCTCTGCCACCCACTTAATTCTTGAGTTATAATGAAGGTTGGTCCCACTTGGGTTCTCTGTAAGCACCTGACATCTTCACATCCTAACACTTCCTTAGGCAGGGCCTCATTTCCTTGGGAAAAATCCTTACACTTCCTTGGGAAGGACTGCAGACTTCCTTGGGATGGTCCTTAGATTCTTGGAAGGACTCCCACACTTCTTGGGTAGGGTCTGCAGTGGAGGCTAACGGAAAAGGCACCAGTTCCATGACATAGGTCATTTCCAAAGTAGGTGGCTAGACAGTAGAGGCCAATAGTTCCTCAGGGTGTGTGCAAGGTTCCCATGTGTGGTGGCTTAGTTTTTGCCCAAAATTTCAAAGCCTCAATTACAAAATAGTTTCTCAACACTAAGACAAAAATGGGTGCGGTTTCTGGGTTGGAAACATGGGTCTTAATATCATAGAGGCCAAATCTTGTCCTCAGGTTCCTATGTCAGCAAGTTCTTTTGCATTTTGTTTTCTTCTTATATTTTAGCTTTATTGCTCTTGGTCATGTAAACTTATTGTAAGTCTGCATGGACTCCCTGTGCAGAGCCCATGCTAGGAATCCCAGCACACACTGAGCCAAGTGTTCTCCTGTGCTCTCCCAGAGATTTTTCTTTTCATCATCTCTTCTTTCTGAGGAGCCTTTGGAGCAGAGCAGATTCTGACTACATCAGATCAAAATCTGAATGGGCTGGGACTTGAGAACGAGGTCTGCATTAGCTTGTGCGGCCTGGGACTTCATCTCCACTCTCTGTACCCAGTGGCGTACCCAGGTGTGTGCCACCACCGCCTGGTGCAGCTGTTTTGACATTTTTCCAGTTCAGATCAGATCTGCCCTACCTACTCCTCAAGATCACGGGAAGTCTACGGGAGACTATCTGGGGAAAGCATCTATCAAGTACAGACTGGCCTTATTTTAGCCTCTTCGGCAGTGGTGAAGGGTCCCAGCAAGTCTGTACCCTCTCTGCAGCCTAGGGGGCGCCTTGGGCCAGTCTATCCCTTATACTTCCCTGAAGAGGACACCAATCAACATTAATAGAGTCCCCTGTGTCTTCCCTGGCTTCACCTCTGAGTCCTTGGTCTCTCGCATCCAGTTCCCTGGCTTGGCAATGACCTAGCTTGGTCCTTAGATAATGAAGGAAAGAGACGGTGACCTTGCCCTTTGGGCAAGCCCACACTTCCTTCTCAGTCCTTGACTCCTCCCCAAAGGCCAGCCCAGGGCTCCACAGGACCTCATTGTGTGGGTGGGGAGGGGAGGCCGCCTGCCAGCTCAGGAAAGGTGGCGCCACCTCAGGGAGGCCCAAGTCCTTGTCAGCAGCTTGCCCAAACTGCAAGTGTCATCACATTCCTGCGGAGGCCTCAGAGTGCTAAAATGGCACAGTTACAGGAAATGGTACCCACACGAGTCAAGCTCACCCACTGACAATGGAGAAGCCTGCCCAGAGCCTCTCTGACTCCCAAACAACCTCCCATTGATCAAGAGCTCTGACAGCTGCCTGGCTAGTCCTAATGGGTTCTAAAGAGGCCTCGCTACCCCACATTTTCTTTCTTTATCAATTTATTTCTGAGCTTTTGGAAACAGGTTCTCAAGTAGCTCAGACCAGCCTTGATCTTTATATGTAGCTGAAAATGACCCTAAATTCTGGATACTGCTGCTTCCACTCCCAGGGTGCTATGATGAAACACAGTATATGCATTGTTGGGGATGGACCCAGGACCTCGTGCATGCTGGGCAAACACTACTAAGGTGGCCGAGCCAAGCCCCACCCAGTACAAATCAAGTTTCCAGTCCCCATGGCTGTGCAGATGGAAGTCTGGGCTGCAAAGGCAGCCGCCTTGACCTGAGGCGGTGAGTGAAGCCTTGCACTCAGTTCCTAGGTGCTATTCGTTTTGCCCGCCTTCCTGACTTCAGTTCCAAGCTAAAGTCCTTGCAAGGCCAATCAGTGGGTGGGAGAGGAAACAGGGACAGATCCAGAGCACAGCCAGTTCAGGAAGTCACTCCCAGCATAACAGAGCCCACCAGAGGCTGGGGCAACATCCCTGAAGAGCTGAAAACAAATCTGTGTCCCTTACCCACCAGCCCAGGGTCCCTGTGTCCCTTACCCACCAGCCCAGGGTCCCTGTGTCCCTTACCCACCAGCCCAGGGTCCTGTGTCCCCTACCCACCACCCCAGGGTCCTGTGCCCCACACCTACCAGCCCAGGGTCCCTGTGTCCCTTACCCACCAGCCCAGGGTCTCTGTGTCCCCTACCCACCAGCCCAGGGTCCCTGCGTCCCCTACCCACCAGCCCAGGGTCTCTGTGTCCCTTACCCACCAGCCCAGGGTCCCTGCATCCCCTACCCACCACCCCAGGGTCTCTGTGTCCCTTACCCACCAGCCCAGGGTCCTGTGTCCCCTACCCACCACCCCAGGGTCCTGTGTCCCCTACCCACCACCCCAGGTTCCCTGATGAGAACTCGGTGAGCATAGGATAAAGCCTGGAACTCACATTTCAGGCGTCGCATACTCTGGTGCCCTCATTCTCATGCCTTCCTTCAGGCGGCTGCAGAAGTCTTCATCCATCTGTACTCCTGGGTATGGAGAACCTCCTGCAGGGGGCAGTGTGGAAAACATGCGTGTTAAGGTTTCTGGTACAAAATACCATGCGGTGGAGGTGCATGGTGGGGCACACTTTAAATTCCAGCACTTGGGAGGCGGAGGTGCATGGATCTCTGAGTTTAAGGCCTGCCAGGACTACAGAGTGAGACCCTGTCTCAGGTAAACAAACGAGCGAACAAACCTACCCTAAAGACCATGAGGGGCAAAGAGTTTCCCTCATTTCTTCAAAGTGATGTTTTAGCCAGGAATGGTAGGTGGTCCATGTTGTAATCCCAGTTCTTGGGAGGGAGGCTAAGGCAAGATCATTAGGTTCAGGCCAATGTGAGCTATCTAGTGACACCCTATCTCAAAAACCCCAAATACAGTGATGCTTCAGTGACAGATTCCCAGCGACTAAGGTGAACACAGGTGTTGGACAGGTACTTCCTGAGGCCACATCCTTGGCTGATTCATGCCGTCTGTGTGGTCACACGCCTGTTTGGTCAGGGAAGGGGCAATCTGAAGTGTCCCTGTCCTGGCCCCACGGACAACTTAAAAGACATCTAACCCTTAGGCACTCGTGTTGTGGGTTAGTCACCTATCTTTGGAAAACCAATGGACAACTGGGTGGTGGTGGCGCACGCCTTTAATCCCAGCACTTGGAGGTAGAGGCAGGTGGATCTCTGTGAGTTCAAGGCCAGCCTGGTCTACAGAGAGAGTTCCAGGACAGCCAAAGCTACACAAAAAAACCCTGTTTTGAGAAACAAGACAAAACAAAAAAAGGAAACAAATGGATTTGGGCCACTCCAACTTCCCAGAAAATGTCTTCCACTCCAAGTCTTTGGGAATGAGGGATTCTGACAAGTCTAAAGGATAGAGCCTTGGGTTCCAGGGTGGATGGGGGCTGCTAGGGGTGCCAGGGGCACTGGGCTGTCTTTGCCAGCGCCTGTAGCCAATCCTCTGTGGGTAGCCTGAGCTAGGTAAGGTAGACAATGCACTGCAGGATGCTTAGCCCTGCAGCCAAGGCCACCCCAGCGTGTGTGTGTCTGCACTTTCTAGTGATCGCTGCTGGTAGGAAGCAGCTGGGAGACATGCGGGGCTTGGCACTGTGTCACTGCAAGGCCATTGTAGCCACTGAGCTGCTTTCCAGGAGTGGAAGCAACAGGTGCCTGTCCTCGAAAGCAGGGGATGATCTGGACACATTACAGGAACCTCGGGTTGTTACTGTGGGAGACAAAGCGTGAAGATTCTTGGCAAATCCTCACACTTGGGAGACCTCATAGCATTTTGTATTTGTGTGAGCAGCTGCAGGGCCTATGCACATCTGTAGGAATGAGGCTCTGAAAAAGGTTTCTAACTCAGAGGAGATGGGCATTGGCTACTCTTGTAGAGGACCTAGACTCAATCTCCAGCCCCACATCCCTCCCGGTTCAGAGGATGTGATGTCCTCTCCAGGCCTTCTTTCTCAGGCACTGCATGCATATACTGCATATACCTAACATAGTGCAAGCACACACACACACACACACACACACACACACACACACACACACACACACACACACACACCAAAGGCAGAGGCAGGCGGTTCTCTGTGAGTTTGAGACCAGCCTGGTCTACAAGAGCTAGTTCCAGGACGGCTTCCAAAGCCACAGAGAAACCCTGTCTCGAAAACCAAAACCAAACAAACAAATAAGCCTGTAGTGGATAGTTCTGAGCAAACCTAGCTAGAAAAAAACCTAATCAGAACTTTTTATTGCTTGTCTGCATAAGCTAGTGTGCAAAGTTATTCCAGGTGTTAGAATCAAAGGCATTAGATCAAGGCCAGTTGCCTCTAATGATGCCTGCTAGTGGTCCAGCTGTGTACATCAAGGCCTTTCCCGAGAAGAAATTCTAAGCAGGTGGATGTGTGGAGGAAAGGGGTGAAGCCATGAGGGCTGGTATTGCAGAAACTGGAGAAGGGAGCAAAGGACAGACAGTTGCAACCCCTCCCTTCTCCACATTTACCTAAGGAGAAGATTTCCCATAACAACACTCCATAGGACCACACGTCGCTCTTGGTGCTGTAGATCTTGTCAAAGATGGATTCAGGAGCCATCCACTTCAGGGGAAGTCGAGTCTGGAAGAGGGCAAGGGGCCTTGAGCATGAAATCAAAGCACTGTCTGCACCCAGGGCCCAGGAGTCCCTTCCACTTAACATGTTTGCAGAACCAGAGCAGCTGTGATTTCCTACACCATAAAAAACCATAGGGCATGTGACATGTTGCTAAGAGCAAGCATTAGAGGCTACACTGTCTCTGAGGACCAGGCATAGCAGGTAGACTTTTCTGCTGCACCCAGCAGGTCCTTGTTCCATGGATCTTAAAGAAGCTGTGCTGTCATGATCCCTTCCTCACCTACACAGGGACTTGGTAAAGTGGTCTGAATTAGGAAACACCCTGAAAATTGATGGCAAGTCCTATGAATTTTTCTGAGAAGGGATTTTGAAAGACATCCCTATGTAAAAAGATGGTATGTTAAGTCTTGAGCTGAGGCTAGGTGTGTCTCAGGAGTGGACTGTGTGCTTGATATGTAAGAGGCCCTGGCTTCAGTCTCCATTCAGTCTCCCACATCCCTTGGAAAGAAGAAAGATGGTTTTGTATTGAAGTGTTTTCCATTTAGGAGAATATATGGCTGGATTTCAAGCATGCAGACCAGTCCTTCTCTTTCACACAGCAGGGACAACAGTGAGTTAGCTGGGAGTTGGGATGCTGGGCGTTAACAAGATGTCCAGAACAGTGGGGAGACAAAGACTGTGGAGAAACACAGAGATGCTGAATCAGGGACAGCAGAGGGTCAACCTGAAATGCAGGCAGAAACTGCAAGCCAGCATTCTACTGAAAGCTGGACCCGCTTCGAAAAAAAGTGACTGTGGGCTGGAGAGATGGCTCAGCAGTTAAGCTCACCAGCTGTTTTTCCAGAGGACCTGGTTCAATTCCCAGCACCCACACGGTGACTCACAACAATGTGTACCTCCAGTACCAGGGTACCTCTTCTGGACTCCTCAGGCACTGCATGCATGTGGTGCACAGACATACATTCAGGTAGACCACCCATACTTATAAAATAAAATTAAAGTTAAAAGCAACAACAAAACAAAGAAAGAGTGACTAAGAAGGTGTTCTGAAAGTGTTGTCTGGGGGCATCCACACACCATGGTCCAGAAGCTTGTTGAAAATGCAGATTCCAAGCAATCTCCCACCACCCCTCCCCAGACATTCTGCATCAAGGGGTATGGGGAGAGGATGTCAAGCCGTGGCTCAGAAGGCTGCTGGGTGGTGTGAATATTTCCGCAGTCTGAGAGCTTCTGCTGCAGAACAATCCAGAGAGCCAGTCACAAGCTGAAGCCCTTCTGGCAGAGGCCAGACAAGACAGGACACCAGAGGTCACCCGGTAAGTGACAAATAACATTATGTTCAAAAACAAATGGGGAAGGGAGGCCAGTGAGAGCCAGAAGGGAGATGGGTCCCACAAAAGGCATCCCTGGGGGTAGGCAGCTTCCTCCCTTCAAGATAGCGCACCCCCTCCCCCCACTTTTCCCGGAGGTACAGCCACCTGCTGAATCAATCATTTGGGTTTATCTGAGGGGAAGAGGCCACACTGTTCTTTCCAGTGTGACATGAAACTCCCCTAGGGGTGGCAGGCAAGGACTGATGTGGCTCTCCAGGGCCCAGCACGCTGCTTAGGCTAACAAGCCTCGTGCGGTCCTCCTCTAAGTCCAGGTCCCCAGCCAGGGCTCAGAGACGACAGCAGACACCACCACAAAGGTTCTCGGGGACACAGCTGCTCTGGACCACCACATGAGAATTTGGGGGGATGACTGCCTGGGAGGTGACAGGGCAGAAACGAATCAAATATACACCAGGCTGACTTACATCGCCTTTTCTCACATAGTCGGGGTTCTTATAAATATCCCGGGCCAGGCCAAAGTCGCAAATCTTCACAACATTGTTCTCAGATAAAAGGATGTTTCGTGCTGCCAGGTCTCGATGAATGCACTATAATAAAACAGTTATGTAATGAACCCACTTCCTTAATCCAGCTGCTTAATTTCCTGTATCCACTCTGGGTCATAATTCTTTTTTTTTTTAAAGCGTGTGTGTGTGTGTGTGTGTGTGTGTGTGTGTACTCGTGTAAGCATGCATGTAGAGGACAACTGTGGAAGTCAATTCTCTCCCAGGGTTGAGTTTAGGCCATCAAGTTTGTCAGCAAGGTCCTTTACCAGCTGAGCCATCTCACTGGCCCTAGTGTCATCGTCCTTAATTCTAAGTTCCATTTCATACGTGGGAAAGGAAGACACTCCCAGCACACACCCAGTCGCCATTAAACACGGTGCAAGCAGAGTACAGGAGGCCCCAAAGAGAGGTTCTAAATAGGCAAGGCTCCTGTTCCGCGGGAGTGTACTGGTCAACCCACTGACAGTCTGAATTACTCCAGCGAGTAAGATTTCCCCACAACCTTTTAGATCAGGTCTTTGGGAGCTTCGGATCAGTGTGATTTGTTTGCTGCTGCTGCTGTCTTTAAAACAGAATTCTGAGCTGGCTGTGAGCTCAGGAGGCAGAGGCAGAGGGATCACTGAAGCAAGTTCCAGGATAACCAGAGCTGCACAGAGCCCTGCTGTGTAATGACATTGACCCTGAACTCAGCTGGGTTGGTGTACCAGGGATGCTCCTGCCTCTCAGCCTCCCGAGTGCTGGGATAGCCACAGCTGGGCTTGAGCTGAGGGTTTTTTTGGAGAAGACCCATGTGGGTGTACTGGAACAGCATCTTTGTGAAGCCTGGACAGTTTGGAAATGTAACAGACTCTGTTGAAGATGGTGCTGGGTTTGAGTAGTTCAAACATCCAGGAAGATCTTCTTCCCTTAAATTAAATTCTACCCTCTGGGGCCTAGGTTCCACACCCATACCTCTTCACATCAGAACAAATCAAGGCCATTGTGGTGGTGTCTACTGTACAGTCAAGAATATAAGTATAAACAAATACTAGAAAGACAGCTTCCCAGCAGAGGCCTCACTGAGACAAAATGTAGAAGAATGAATTTTCAAAGTTTTCACAGTAAAGTTGTGAAATATTTAACCTGATTTAGAGATTACCCAACATATGCATGTGTTAAAACTTGAATCATTAATACACATTAATTAGCATATGTGATTTACATGTTTATATGTACCAGTTACATTGAAATGAAAGTGGGGAACAGGCAAGAAAAACAAGAGGCAAATGTGCATTCTTCCAGGCAGGTTCTAAGTTTGATAACATAGACGAAAATAAGATTTTAAATGTAAAGCAAAAGCTTCTGAAATCTCAAAACCTCTCCCTATCTCCGATTAAGAAAGTTAAAGAAAGCAGAAAAAACTGTAAAGAGCCGAGCTGACCTTTCTGGAGGACAGAAACTCCATGCCTCTGGCCACTTGGAAACTGTAGGAAATCAGATCTTCCATGGTGAGGGGCTGCTTGGAGATCTCACCACAATCTAGCAAGAGTTAGAATCTTGTCAAGACTTTCGGGACTGTGGCAAATCCCAGTTTAATAAGACAATAGTCACAAAACATAAAACAAACCAACAAGGGCACCAAGGTTCATTTGCAAGAGAATGTGAATCTCAACATGAACCTCAGAGATTTTTTCCAGACTGTGGGGGTGGGGGTGAAGGGTAGGGGGACAGGGGTTGGGTGAGAATGGGTGACCTGGTAAGACAGAAAGTCCCAAGCAGAGAGAAGGGAACAGTTCTTATCATAGTTAGCAACGCTGTAAATAATCTTTATTTAAATCTTGTCTCTCTAGGACATTACCCTCACTCCCAGGTTGTTTATTGGGGTAATAAATAAGAAAAATGTGTGAGATGCCCAGTATATTGTAAGAGTACCCAGATGGAGGCCAGGAAGGAAGGAATGCCTACCCTCATCTTCTTCAGGGTCGCTCACACTTTTGTCTTCCTGAAAGCCTGAACTGGCGAAACTTTCGCTGCTGTCCACGCTGTCAAGTCTGGGTTTCTGGTCCTGTTCCAGGCCTGGCTCCAGGTTTTCTTTCTTGGGCTCTGTATGTAAGGCCGCTTCCTTAGAACAGACAAGAAACAGGGACGTGAGAGAGGCCCAACGAGGATCGGGGAGCCACGGCACAGGGTGGTGGCACTGGCTCCTGAGGATATCCCAGGTTGGAGACCCTCTTGTGCCCTTGCTTGAGCTCCTAGAAAACACCTTAAGTCAACTGAAAGAGATTCCTAGCAGCTGATAAATATCAAGCATTTAGTGTGACTATTGTATATATTCTCTATTTTCCCAAGAGTTTATGTTGTGAAACAATTGTGTGTGTGTGTGTGTTTTAAAGAGATTTATTTTATTTTTATTTTTGTGCATATTCATTCAGGCGTCCACAGAAGTTAGACAACGTCACTGGGGTCATAGTAGGTTGTAAGCCACCCAATATGGGTGCTGGGAACCGAACTCCAGTTCTCTGCAAGAGCAGCAAGTGCTCTTAACTATTTAGTCGTCTCTCTCACTCTTAAACAATTGGACACAAAGCAGGTTCTGAAGAGTTGTGTCACCAAAGCCACACCTACTAATTGGCAAAGCCAGACATGCAGTTTGACAAACTCCCAAGTCTGTGTTCTCCACTGCTTTTCATGGTACATGCCATCTTGCTTGAAAGGCCACATAGACCTTCAAGATTTGTCACTCAATGGTGTGAAAAGAGCTGCCTCTAACCCCTGTGGAGGCTCAGGTTACCAGTTCTTCTGGTTTCTTGGGGAGAGGGGAGAAGATGCACTTTTCTCTGGGTTTCCCTTTCATTCAAGACCAACCAATCCACCCTAAGGAAGAGCAAAGGCCACTCCCTCTGGACATCAGAGTCTTGGTGCTTTTCTTCTGCCTTCTCTAACTACTCTCCTTGCTTTTCTATTAATCATTTTTCTGAGTTTCATTTTTGTAGCACGGATTCTAATTGTTCTTTTTAAAAAATTTATTATGTATACAGTGTTCTGCCTGCACCCCAGAAGAAGGCACCAGATCTCATTATGGATGGTTGTGAGCCACCATGTGGTTGCTGGGAATTGAACTCAGGACCTCTGGAAGAGCAACCAGTGCTCTTAACCACTGAACCATCTCTCCAGCCTCTTTAATTGTTCTTAGTAATAAAAACTCAGAGTCAGGTATTGGGTTTAAAGTTGAAAATCAGAGAAGCAAAGCGGCCAGCCACTAGAGAGTTCTTACCTCTACCAATGTTCAGACCAAAGAGGTGATCCTGCCCTCTGACTGCATCTTCAGATTGCTTAGACTGCCCTACTCCTCAGACCACACTGAGCTCGTCTCCTCCTGCCTTATATTCCTCTCTCCACCCAGCCATATTAGTCCTGTCTCCACCTCCCTAGTGCTGGGATTAAAGGGGTCTCATTCCAAGTACTGAAATCACCTTTGTGTGAGCTCTGTTTCTCTTTTAGACAGATTCAACCTCTTGTAGTCCAGGGTGGACAAGAGATCCATTCGCCTCTGTCTCCCGAGTTCTGGAATTAAAGGTGTGTGCCACCACTGCCTGGCCTCTATGGCTAACTGGTGTGGCTAGCCTGATCTTCAGACAAGTTTTATTTGTAAGATTATAAACAAAATATCATCATACATTTTCCTCATCTAAAAGACGCTATCTTATGTTTTGTGACTCATAGGAAAGGACTTACATGGTCTAGTGTTTTGCCTTCAATAATTCATCTACTACTTGACACTTGAAACACATCCTGTCCAGTGGCTTTCTCTGTACCATGTCTGCAGCCTAGGTTCTGCTAGATGGCAATGTCTAGACAGGGGCTGGGAAGGAATGAGGTTCAGGGGCATGGCAGCTCTAGGATTAACCAGCCTGTTCATCCTGCCTTGAGTTTTCTAGATATGTCTCAGTAGTGGGAGCGGTCTCTCCACTAGAGGGCACAGAGAGCAAGCAGACTTTAGGAGGGACAGCTCCAACGCTGAGATACAAGGGACAGAAAAGAGACTATCCTGGGAGCACACCCCACCCTGTCAGGTCCTTGGAAGGAGTTTTGCTATCTCAGCTCTTCTCAAACTTTGTCTGGAATTTCAGGCCTGGAGAGTATTTGCCCAGCCCAGACACCTTTTCCTCAGGGCAGGTAAAAAACAAACACACACACACACACACACACACACACAAACAAAGAGAACATAATTTTTTTTTTCATGAGGTCATTAGCTTGCTCAGATGTAGACTAGAATTTTATATTCTGGAAACCTACCGCCTCTTTCCTCATACCTCCCAGAAGCCAAAACATGGAAGCTGTCCCCAAGTCACCCTACCCTTCCTCTGACCCCTAATCAAAGGTATACTCAGTTAATTTAGTGGACTTTTGGGATCCTGCCAAAAGAGTGGATTTGCTACAAAGCATATTTAAGAATCTTGACAAACTTGGGAAATAATAGAACATGTTTTCAATTTTGTCTTTTGGGCTGCTCCGTTGTCTGTCTGTCTGTCACTCTTTATTCCTTTAGACTCCAAATGTGACAGACAGTCATAAGTTTTCCACAAAACACAGCTCCACCAAGTACCACGGGGAGGCAATCATTAAATATAGCCCCAAAAGGAAGCAAGCTCTTCCAAACAAAGGATGCACAAACCCAAACGTTCCATCCTGCCAGGTCCCTGGGGGTGTTCTGAGGGCTAAGAGCTTCCTGAACCCAGTCTAGGACATCAGGACTGACAAGGATCTGCGCTGCTCTTGACTCAGGGCATCCAACACCACGACCCTTGGTTAGTGTGGCTCACAGGAAAAGCTCTAAGACAGGGGCTGAGTTGAGACAGGTCTTTCTCCCATCTTCATCTTGTGGTTACTATGTCCTTAAGTTAGTTTCTTTATTATATGATTATATATTTATTTGTGTTTGTTTGTGTGCTTGGTTAAAAATGGGAAATACAGTTTAAAAAAAAGTGGTGGTGGTGCATGCCTTTAATTCCAGCACCCCGAAGGCAGAGACAAGTGGATCTCTATGAATAACTCATAGAGTTCCAGGCTATGTAGACAGCCTGGTCTACATAGAGAGTTCCTGGATGGCCAGAGATACACTGTCTCAAAAAGGAGGGCAGGTATGTAATATATTCTCAATGCTTTGGTGGAGCACCTATGTCTTTGATAAAAGCATAGTCTGGGATAAAAGAATGGGTCAGCTTTCCAGTGCTTTGCTTTTGTTTTTTGTTTTTTTGTTTGTTTGCTTTTGTTTGTGAAGGGTCTCTTTCCATATATGTATATACTTATTTGCTTATTTAAATTATGTGTACACGTGTGTGTTTGGGTATGTGCACAGGAGCACAGATACTCCCAGAGAGCAGAGATAACAGATCCCCTGGAGCTAGAGTTATAGACAGTTGCAAGCTATCTGATGTGGATGCTGGGAACTGAACTCTGGAACTTTGGAAGAGCAGCAAGACCTCTTAACTGCTGAGCCATCTCTCCAGTCCTGGTCTCATGCTATTTTCCAGGCTGATCTCAAACACATGGCTCACACAGTCCTCCCATCTCGGCCTCAGGAGTAGCTGGGATTGCAAGTATATACCACAACACCTGGCTGTATCCTGTGGTTCAATTATGTACAAAGACTCTCCCCTACATGGCAGAGATGGGCACATCTTAGAAGTCTGAAGGTTCATCTGCCATGTAGCTGAATTCTCTGTGTCTGTCTCTGTGTCACCTTCTCTATCTCTGGCTCTCTCAGTCTGTTTTTCCAGTGCAGGTGAGGGGATGGATACAGGGCCTCACACAAATAGGCGGGCACCCTCCCACTGAGCTACAACATCCTTCAACATCCCAGTGGATCAAAGATGACGAAAGGTGACAACTAATCACTTAAGGGAAGAGTTTCGTTTTCCCAACAATCCCATCTGGGATTCCATTATTAGTGCCACTTAATACACGGGGAACCAAAACGGAGAGAGACTGAGTAACTTGTTCAAGGTCTGGTTTCATGAGAGGAGATGCAGGATTTAAACCTGGAAAGTCTGGTTTTGGAGCCAGAGAGCTTGCCTCCAGTGTGCTCCTCACTGCCACTGCCAGTGACTGGCTAACACTGGCAAGCATTGTCTCCCAGACTTCTCCAGCCCAGAGAGGGACACAGCAATGGTACCACATAACACACCACAATGTCTGAATAAACTGTTTCTTCCTCAGAGTCAATGTTTCTTTAAAGTCTTGTGTGTCCTCCGGTCTTGGCTCAGGTATTCTTGTTTGGTTTTTGTATGTGTGTGTGTAGTTCTGGGGATCAGTCTTAGGATCTGCTAACAACCAGGCCCATTTCCTACCCAGTCCCTCAGATGTTCCTTTTGTTACTGACACAGCTTTATTTTGTGGATCAGGGTTATTGAAGGGCTGGGGGAAATGACTCAGTGCATAACAGCAGTTGCTTTGAAAGTATGAGGACCTAAGTTCCAATCCCCAGCACAAATGTGAAAAACAGGCCATAAAGCTATTATCCCAGTCTTTAATCCCAGTACTTGGGAGGCAGAGGCAGGTGGATCTCTAAGGCTGAGGCCAGCCTGGTCTACAGTGTGAGTGCCAGGACAGCCAGGGCCACACAAAGAAACCCTGTCATAAAAACAAAAACAAGCAAACAAAACTCACAGCTATGGCTTTGCACACCTGTAACTCGAGTGCTATGGGGAGTGGAGGCAGGAGGATCACTGGGGCTCGCTGCCTACTATCCTTGCTCCAGGAGGAGATTGACAGAGCAAGATTCCAGAGTGTTCATCTGGCCTCTGCATGCATACCTGTGCATACACTGTGTGCATACACTGTGTGCATACACTGTGTGCATGCATGCATGTGTATATGTGTGTGTGTGTGTAATTATAAAATAACAACAATAGTAAAATAGAAGAGGAAGAGCAAAAGACAACAAACAAAACTATTTTTAGCTCTGGCCTATCACTGCTCTATTGGTGACTATAGAAACCACTCAACTGTTTGTTTTCTTGGTTTATCTAGTAAGTGAAGATAAGTATATTCATTATTATTGCTTTAAGAAACAAGTGTCTTGGGGTTAACTTCCGTGGATAAAGTGTTTGTTGTGCAAGAATGATGACCTAAGTCCAGATCCCCAGCATCTACATAAAATCTGGCCAGGTAACCCTACTGCTTGGGGCAGGTAGAGGCAGCTGAATCCCATGGGCTCATTGGCAAGCCAGTCTAGAGGCAACAGCCAGCTCTAGGTTCAATGAGACACCCTGTTTCAAAAACTAAAGTGGAGAAGCAATTGAGGAAGACTTACCCATGTCAACACCTGGGTTTCACACAAGGGTAAGTTGTACCTACATATGTGCACACGTGCTCAAACACACACACACACACACACACACACACACACACATACACACACTCACACACACACACAGCACTTGGGAGACAGAGGAAGATGGGTCTCTATGAGTTTGAGACCAACCTGGTCTACATAGTGAATTCCAGGACAGTCAAAGCTACAAAGTGAGACTTATCTCAACTCCCATCCCCCTAAAAGAATTATGTTTGCCAGATTATATGGCAATGCAATTGCTGCCATTAAAACTGTGCTTCCTGGATAGTTTTTGTTAATGTGACATAAACTAGAGTCACCTGCTGGGCTGTGGTGGCACATGTCTTTAATCCCAGTACTCAGGAGGCAGAGGCAGGAGAATCTCTGAGAGTTCAAGTCCAGTCTGGTCTACAGAGTGAGTTCCAGGACAGCCAGGGCTACCCAGAGAAACCCTGTCTCGGAAAAAAAAAGCAAAACAGAAGAACAACATAAAAAAAAAAAAAACTAGAGTCTCCTAAGAAGACAGAGCTTTAACTGAGGAGTTATCTCTGTCACACTGGTCTGTGGGGCATTTTTGTTGTTGTCATTGCAGTGCCATCCCTAGGCAGGTGGGCCTGGGCCAAGTAGGAAAAGTAGCTGACCAAGGCCGGGGATGAGAGCCAGTGAGCAGTGTCCCTCTGTCGTCCTCACTGGGGTTTCTGCCAACTCCCCTCAGCGATGGACTGAGATCAGCATACAAAAGCCACAGCAAAAGAAGGACAAATCCTTACCTTGTTAAGAAAGAATAAGTCACGTTTGCTCTTGAGGTAGTTGGACAGGTTTCCGTATTTGCAGTACTCCACGATCACCATCAGAGGCCCTGCGGTCCAAATGGCACAGGCTCAGCCACGCCAAGTCAGGCAGCCATTTGACAGCTTCCAGTCAGCCCTTGAGACCTCAGACTAACCTGTGTTTATATGTGTCAGGCCTGAAGGGGCAACTGGGAGGAGAGGCTATGAATCAACTACTCAACTCAGCCTCTGTAGCATAGAAATGGCCCTTTTTAATAGATCTAAGAATATGACCTTGCTCCAATAAAGCTTTGTGAACACAGACATTTAAATGTCATGCCACAAAATATTATTCTCTCTCTTTTTTCTCCCACCCTGACTATCTGAAGGGGGTGAGCCATTCTGAGCCCACAGGCTGCTTGCCTTCTTCCCATTGCATTGGGGATCTCAGGTGGTAGCATGGCGGCCTCCATTGCACGGCTCAGTGCTTCCCCAATCGCACAGAACTACTTCCAGGTGGAAGTGAGCATTGACCCCTGAAGGCTAGTGGCTAGTGACCAACAAACTCCACACTAGGCTGGTGCCTGGTGAGGCTTGGAGTCTCACCAAGGGTGACACTCTGGGAAAGTGGCATTTCAGTTACTATCATTACTTTACTGGTTTTTAAATTCTGATAGCACCCCCTTGCCCTTCAGGGTCCCAGAAAGGAAGTTGCTTCAAGAGCTGGGGTCTCCCCACCACCAGCTTCTCAGTCTCAGAGGCTTTATTCCATCTTCCAGGTACAATGTTGAGGCAGACGGAACGTGGTCACTGGGGCAGATGCTCGAAGAAGGCTAACCCAAGGTTAGAAGCTACGGGGTCTTGTCTGGCTCACGAGGACTGTGTGTTCCTGCTCCCTTAGCACGTCTTTCTACTTGCCACCTCCTTTTCTACCTCTGTTCCTCCATCTCTGTTTTCTGTGTTGGGAAACTGAAGACCTTTTATGTACAACTCCTTAGCACCTTCATGACTTAAGCTTCTGTTCACACAGAAGTACTAACCTTACCACAGAGGAATTAAAATCAGCGAGGGCATGCTTGGGCCCAATGGTCTACAGCACAGCACAGCTCCATTTCTCTGCCCCTGTGGCTAAGGCCTGTCCTGATGGTCACTCAGAAGGAAGGGGCCCTTCTGGTTAATTCCCATGTCACCTTCTCTTGGGATTTCGCCGGCTGTGGTTTCTGTGTAGCTTCAGGGAGTGTGTAGCCTCTTAAACCATAGTTACCCCCCAACAAGTCAACCTAAGAGAAAAAGGCCTGGCATTTGACCTAGAATCTGGGGAAAGGTATCTAAAAGGGAGTGGCTTTCTTCCAAAGCACTGGGTGGCCATTTTCTCAGGGGTGAGGGGAGGGAATTATTTGAGTCAAGAGCTCCCCTTCTTGTGAGTCTAGAGTTCCCTTCTCAGCTTATGCAAAGCAGATAGCACAGCAGCCCCTCCCACCTTCTCCTTTACCTCCTTGCTTGGTGCAGGCTCCCAGAAGGTTAACCACGTTCAGATGATGGCCGATGTGAGTCAAAATCTTGAGTTCAGTCATCAGAGCCTTGTACTCACTAGCTGTGGCCCCCTCTGTGTAAGAAGCAGGGAAGAGTTAGGGTATGGGACAATGGGGCTGCTTCTGCCCTGAAGGGGACATTAGTGCCCTTCTTGTTTGTCATTTCTCACCATGGGTTGCTTCATTAACTTCCCCACATTCTGCAAAAAGCCAAGTAGCTAGACTGTTTGTAATCCTCCTACCCTCCTGAGCCAACATCCTTTGCATCGAGGTGAGGCCCGCTGTGTTGGTGGCCTCAGTCACTGGACATTTCCTTTTTGTGGCCTGGCTGTGCTCAACAATGTGCTGACTCAGAGTCCACCACCTCATGACCTCCAAAGGCTTCCCTTCAAGCAGAAACAGGTGAGGCAAGACTCCTTCAAGCAGGGGGCCGCCCACACCTTCCCTCTTCTCATTCCCCTTTCTAGGGAGTCACAAGAGAGGAAGGGGAGAGGGGGAGGTGGTGGGCTCTGCAAAATCAGGATAGCTGCTTCTATAAACACCTAAAAATGTGTTATCTTCTTCATAGACTCCTTCATGCCTGGAATTCAAGGGTTATCTCAGGCAACAAGGATTCATATTAACTACCTTTTTTTTTTTTTGGTTTTTAAATGTGTATGGGTGTTTGTGCCTGCATCATGTGTGTGCCTGGTATCTGTAGAGGCCAGAAAAAAAGCACCAACCAGAGCCCGTTACAGGTGGTTTTAAGCCACCATATGGGTGCTGAGAATTGAACCCAAGTCCTCTGCACAAGTAGCAAGTGCTCTTGACCACCCTCCAACTGTAACTTCATTTTTGGCAATCACCTGTATCAGTTCAAGAACCAATAGTGTAGAATCTAAACTGAGTTCCTCTTGTATTTGTTCCTGTTAGCTATTTTGAGGCATTCCTAATTTGAGGTATGTTAAAAATACTAAAAAGTGTTACTGTAAAAAGATTCCAACAAGCCGGGTGTTGGTGGCGCACGCCTTTAATCCCAGCACTCGGGAGGCAGAGGCAGGCAGATCTCTGTGGGTTCCGAGGCCAGGCTGGACCGACAGCCTCCAAAACAGAGAAACCCTGTCTCGTAAAAACCAAAAAAAGAAAAAAAGAAAAAAAAAGATTCCAACAGTATGAGCTAGAGTATGGAGATCTGAGTAGGGGTGTGTGAGAGAGTGTGTATGTGTATATTCATGTGTGCATGTTTGTGTGTATGTGTCTGCATGTATGTGCATGTAGGTGGTTATAGCACAGTGGCAGAGCATGCCTTTAGCATATGCAAAGCCTTGAGTTTCATATCCAGCACCCAAAGTCAAAAGACAAGAAAAAGAAACAAAAAGGAGTTCGAGGGTCTAGAGTGAAAAGTGCAAGTCACTTGAAGCAGCCACTGTGAACAGTTCAGACCTTTCCATATACACTTACAATACCCACTGAGGGCTGGCACAATGGCTCAGTGAGGGAGGGGCTTGCCACTAACCTTGATGACTTGAGTTCGATCCCGGGGACCCAAGTGTGGAAGAAGAGGACCGAGTCGTACAAATTTTCATCACACACACACACACACACACACACACACACACACACACACACACACACACACAGAGTTAGTTTCACGCCCCCCTTTTAATATCAAGAATTCTTCTCATTTCTATTTTTAAAAAAGCTTTCTTTATTTTTGTTTTATGTGTGTGTTGGGAATTAAACTCGGGTTCTCTGCAAGGACAAGTGTTTGTCACCACTTAGTCATCTCTCCAGCCTTTTCATTCCTTTTAATGGACTAATGTGTATAGTTCTCAGTTTTGTGTGTGTGTACTCATGCACGCATGCATGCATGTGTGTGTGTGTGTGTGTGTGTGTGTGTGTGTGTGTGTGTGTGTGTGTAGGCCAGAGGACAACCCAGGTGCCATTCCTCAGGGTCTGTCTACCATGTATTTTGAGACAGGGACTCAAACTCAGGTCCTCATGGTTGTTTGGCAGACAAAACTACTGCCCCAGCCACAGGGTTTTTTGTTTGTTTGTTTGTTTTGTTTTTGTTTTTCAAGGCAGAGTTTCTCAGTAGCTATGGAGCCAGTCCTAGAACTCGCTTTGTAGACCAACCTGGCCTGGAACTCACAGAGAAATGCCTGCCTCTGCCTCCCTCTTGCTGGGATTAAAGGTGTACACCACCCAGCATTATTATTATTTTTTTACTATTAGAAATAAAACTATAATAGGCAGCTTGAGTAAGTCCTGGAAGTGGGTCAAAGGTGTGTGTACTTAACATTGTGGTAGATATTGATATAGTATTTTATAAGATGGGATCATTTTTTAATAATAACCAGATAAACTCGGAAAGCCTGGCTGGGGTAGGGGTCAGCTGACAGTGGCTGCTCAACAAATATTTTTGTATAAATAAACAGTGCTATTAGTTTTCTCATTTTGGACATTTTTTCATTTGAGTGTGAGGGCCAAAAAGTTTAAGGTTTAACTTGGGAACACATTGAAAGGGCTTTTGAATATGGCCTTTGTCTGACATTGTGCTTTTTCCAGTTCCCCTGGAACAGAGAGTAAACTGCTTTAAGCAAGAAGGCTTGAGGGATTGACTTTTTTCTTCCAGAATTCTGTGGCATGGATGCTGTAGAAATCTCTGTTCTATCAATGATGACAGTATAAAGATTATTTTTATTTTATGTGTATGTGCACTGCATGTGTGCCTAGTGCCTGTGGAAGCCAGAAGAGGGCGCTGGATCCCCTGGGGTTACAGACAGTTGTGAGCTACTGTGTGAATGCTGGAAATTGAACCCGGGTCTCCTGGAAGAGCAGCCAGTGCTCTTAACTGCAGAGCTGCCTCTCCAGCCCTGAGTTTACAAATGTATTCTGGATTATGTAGAGGAGAATGGCCTTGAAAACAATCTCAAATTATAATATTCTGCCTTATAATTTAACAATTCCTGATAAATGGTATCCTTGTATGGTAAGGAGAAAAAGCCAGGGTCTGTGGCTCAGACAGCTCAACCTTTCTGAGCCACTTTTCCTCATCTGCAATAGAGAGGGGGAGGCAGGCAGATCTCTGTGAGTTTGAGGCCAGCCTGGTCTACAGAGTGAGTTCCAGAACAGCCTCCAAAGCAATGCAGAGAAACCCTGTCTCCAAAAACCAAAAAAAAAAAAAAAAAAAAAAAAAAAAAGGTTGTTACTTATAGAGAAGAAATGCTTATAAACATGAAAGGGCTTAGCAGCATCACAGAATAAAATTTGATCAACTAACTTCCTCTAGCTTTTTAGTTTCAGGTTATAGTGAGGGCAGACGCTGGCCTAGCCTTTGGGATTTGTGAAGTGTGCTGTTTCCTGACAACCACAGTGGACCATGACCACACTAACCTTCTGAACCTACGTGAGATGTGAGAAAAGAAAGACCTTAGGGTGACAGAGATCATTTTCCTATGGACAATTTTGGATTGTTCCATTGACAAGGTTTATTTTGAGCTAGTGTAGCTGAATCTAACAGTCCTGGAACAAAGAAGCCAAGGCTGGAGCAGAAGTAGCTTGTTTATTCCTAGGCTACATTAATCTTGCATCAACATTTAGAGAGTGCACAAAGGTGAAAGGTCACTGGAAGCTAGACCACAGCATTTGGGAATGCACAAACTTACCTTTCAACATCTTCACAGCCACGGTCCGGCAGGTGGGTGATTTCTTAATGCCAAATGCAGATGCTTGAACCACTTTCCCAAAGGCCCCTCTCCCGAGCGATTTGCCTACAATAGAAGAAGGCCTTGGTTTGTTTGTGAAGCCAACAGCAAGGCTGAGTCTTTTCCAGGAAGGAAATGCCGTGCTGTACGTGTGATGCGAGGCGCGCATCTTTGAAGGGATTCTGCAATGGACTGACCCCAAAGGAGGCCAAGTGAGTGCGTTTCTGGTGTCCCTTCCTCTGAACTCATTCCTCTGCCTCTGAGCCCTCCCACCCCAACTCGGCCACATCCTTCAAGACTAGTTTAGGGCATTCAAAGAAGAAAAGTGGCCATTTCCCCTTGCCATAGAGCATCACAGGAGGGAAAAAAATAACCAAACCCAGGTGGTTTCTTTCACTGTTTCAGGACTGATATGCTCCGAGTCCTCTTTCTCATCCTCAAGGTCATCCCCTCTGTTTTCTGCAAAAAGGATGAAGGGGTGACTGCTGAAGTTATAACAATGCCTCCCATCTTAAGAACAAACACTCGGTCGTTTCTCAGACTGCTGTGCTAGTCAGAGCATTCCCTGGTAGCTATTATATGATTATAAGATCACTACAAGCCCTTGTGGTTTTCCGAGCATGAGCCATCAAACATGGGTAGTAATTTGCTTCAACCCCAGAGAGATGATTGCCCGAGCCCTAAGAAAGCAGGATATCTTTTGTGATGCCCGTTATGTTTTGCTATAGTGACTGTTAGCACACTTTTTTTTTTTTTTTTTGAGACAGGGTTTCTCTCTTTGGCACTCACTTTGTAGACCAGACTGGCCTTGAACTCACAGAGATATACCTGCCTCACCTACCAGGTGCTGGGATTAAAGATGTGTGCCACCACCACTGGGCTCTTTCCCCACTCTTGAAGGAGACAACTTAACTTGGAGAGGGAGAGACACTGCCTGAATTATCAAGTACCTGGTGTAGTCACGGTTAGGTTACAACGGTGACCCTGCCCAGTTACAGCAGAATGGAGTGCCCTGTTAGGACTTTGGTGGACAGTTACTAGAGAGTCCTGTGGAGGGGAGATCGGGAGCTCGAGGCCCTTTAGGCAGAATACCCCTGGATATCTCAGCTATCATTTCTACTTAGGGTCCTCTTTTGCACAATAAGGAAGCTAAACCGAGCCATAAGAAACCGACTCCCTAGTTGAAAGGAGGGTAAACCAAGAAAGTCAACTTTGAGGGGCTCTTCTGATGACGTCTCCTCTGGGGTGGGGCAGGGTGGAGGGATAGAAATAACAGAACACCATTGGTTGAAAGAAAATGTGCCTGCTAGGTTAATTTAACCCTCTTTTCCATCTCAGTCTCTTTCCTCAGAATGCCCTGGTAATTCACCTTCCACTAATTAGCCTTCCTTCCCCCAAAGGATATGGGTATGGATGTATGCATGTATGTACATATGCTCTCGTAAGCTTTGTGATGGAGCTTTTGTCATGTCGGAGCCTGTCCAGCAATGCACAGCTGCTCAGAAGTCTGCATCTTGCTGCAGCTTCAAGGCTCCTGCCCATCACGAGGAGTCCAATTAGGACCCAGGCAGTTTCCATGACACGCATCATCACAAGAGGACACACTGGGACACACCCAGGAGGTGACATGGTTTTCAAAAGCCAAGCATGTCCTATGGGCAACTGCTCAACTTGATTCCTCCTAGAGCATGTGACAGGACAGAGACACAGCCCCCTAGCCTGTTTCCAGGTAAAATGGTCTGAACCAGAATGGACTCAAGTTAAAACAGAAGAGCAACCAGTGACTCCCAGAGTGCTGAGCATCAACATTAGGTGGGGAAGAGTTCCTCAGGGGCCTCATGGCTTAAAAAAAAAAAAAGGTTGGGTGGTGTTGACCCAAGCCTTCAATCCCAGCAGAGGCAGAGGCAGGCAGATCTCTGTGAGTTCAAGGCCAGTCTGTTCTACAGAGCAAGTCCCAGGACAGCCAGGGCTACACAGAGAAACCTTGTCTTGAAAAACCAAAACAGGAAAAAAAAAAAGTAAAAGAACAATGGTGTTCCTTAGCTGTTGTATCCCACCATCTGATATGAAGGGTCCCAAGCTCAAGAAATGTCCTGATAGTCTCTCCACACACCCCAAAGCTCCTGCCTTTCTCCAGGGTGGACCCTACACATTCCCTTCTGGGCCATCACCGGGCATTTTGTGTTACAAGTGTTTGGGGGTTCTGCTTCCATCAGGGGGTATAAGTTGGTGCATACTGGGCAGGCCGAAGCCCCATAAAATGACACCAAGCTATTGTGGGCTCTTTGATTATCTTGTGCACTGGTCCGTCTTCAGACCCCTGGTTCTAGTTGCAGTCAGACTAGTTCACACTGAACTTAACCTAGTCTGATAGTGTCTTTCGATGGAATTCTTAGTGCTGTCTGGAATGCCACATAGAAGTTCAGAGATATGGTGAGTCACTGTCACACAAGGCAAAAAGTACTGGAATGGCCTTGAAGAGTTCTAGTCACCCTAGGGAGGGTGCAGGGTAACATGAGCTCGGCCCCCATTATGTTTCCAACATGAAATGTCTATCATAGATTCAAATGTTGAGTGAGGGCTTGATCTGGAGCTGTGGTGTTATTTGGTTGGTGAGGGTGAGGAGTTTCCTGGAGCTGTAAGAGGTAGGCTGAGCCAGTGGATATAGGTCACTTGGGGAGGTTTCTTGGGGGTGGGTTATCCTTGTCTGCCTGTCTCTCTGTTTCCTGTCTTCTGCGAAGTGAGACCCACCCATGCTCATACATAGACTTCTGCCACCAGGATGCCTCTGCTACAAACAATGCCAGGCCACCATGGGCAGAACCTCCTGAAGCCATTAACAACAACCAAAAATCATTCCTGTCCTAAGTTTCTGTCAGGTGCTCTGGTCTCTGCGGCAAAAGCTAATCAATGCCACCCTCTCTGGCAATCAAGGGAGCTGGTCCTTATTGACTGTTGTAATGACCCGGCTCCTGATTCCCTGTGTGCCTCCCCGTGCTAGAAAACTTGCCTGTATATCACTTGCTAATAGAAACAGACTACGATATCAGACAGTACCAGTGCATTTCCAGGAGCTGCATTCTCTCCCAGGGTTAGTAAGGAACCCTGAAGGAGCCAAGGAGTTTTCTTTTCTTCTCAATTTCAGCAATTCCACTAATAACACCGAATTCCAACTGAACAGTCAAGCAGCAAAACTTCTGACTTACCTCCTACAAGGCTGGGCGTTGTGGCCAACAGAGAGAGTGGGCGCTGCTAAAATCACCACTTGGTCTGTGCATGTCTTACAATTTTTTTAAACCCCAATGTAACACTGTCTATCAGACCATCTTTTTTTTCCCCTGCTCCATCAGTTTAGATGCAAGCGTGGTAACTTTCAGTTGCCAGCCATGATTTCAAATCACTTTGTCATTTCTTTGGCTAGCAAGAACCAAGAAGTCTGGGGCCTCCCGGCTCCCACGTTAATCAGAGGGGCACTCCTCCCATCTTGTGGCCACACTGTGCACTAAAAGGCTCGACGCCGGTTCTCACTAGTCAGAGACACTCAGGTGGACGGCAGCCAAATCACAGCTGAGGCCCTTCACACAGCACAGCGCTCACAAGAAAAACCTTCACCAAGGAAAAGCTTATGAAATGTGATTGTGTGAATCCCCTGAGCCCAAGGGAACTCTGGAGACCAGGGAAAAGCCTAGAGGGATGTGCTGTGAACTAAACTGACAGGGAATGAAGGGCTGGCGCGGGCTGGGGTAGGGGTCAGGAGTTGGCAGGGAGCTCTCACGGATCCTGTCCGGGGAGAAGCATGTCTAATCCTAGCTAACGAGTTTGGAAAGCAGCATGGCCCGAGAACAGGTCCTGATTGTGGGGAAAATGATGGTGTGTTCCCTGCCAAGGTCACCGAGGGGCTCAGTGAGCCACTTTTGAACTGTGCCTGGCAGAAGGAATACATCCAATGTGCTACTTCGTATAACTGCTCCATGTTTAGTAGATTCCCCCCCCCCCCCAGTCCACCCCCAAGCAGCCATTTCTGGCTTTCTACAGCTTTCAGCTGACTTTCAAATGTTTTCCCCCCGAGCCAGACAGGACCTACATCGATACTTTCCTCTCCCTGTAAGCAAGTGTTTGGAGACCTAAGAGAAAAACCGTTTTACCCTCTCTGTCACCACCACCCCAGGGAGACTTGCCTGTGAAGAGAGGGGTCACAGTGCCAGAACAGCCAGCTCTCTGGCTCCGAGAGTGACAAGCCCAGAGAACATTGGGCTCACAATCTGTTTTCCTAGTTCCAACCGCTAATGACTCTGGCATACACGGAAGCGGAGTGGAGAACTTTCAGAAGCCATGCTCCAAACGTATTGGGTAGGGGTAATTGAGGCTTCAATTGTTTTGCAAGGCCAGAGCTGGAGATAAAAGCTCATTGTGACGTCTGAGCCAGAGGAACTGGGGGTACGCACAGGGCCTGCTGTTTACAACATCTTCCCTACCTGGAAAACCTGTTTCTGCTCTTCAAAAGTGAAACTTCAGTAATCCCTTAGGGCTGGACCACAGCACACCAGGAAAGTCACGGGACATCTTACAACGTGAGTCTGCACAGAGGGCTTGATTTGTCCGAGCGTCACTCTGCTGGATTGTGTTCTAGGCAACGTGTCTAGTCCCCAGTAGTTTCGTTATTTAAGGCTGCCTGGGCTTGTAAGCCAAGGACTCTCTTTCCTTCCTCCTTCATTTACCCACAGGCTGGAGACTCAATTCGGAGGGAAGAGACTGAAACATCTTGGCATTTCTACGGCTTATGCTGGCACCTGCCGCTCAGTGCTCAATAACTACTGAGTGATGGCAAAGGTGCTTCTTGTTGCCTTGTCCTATTGTCTCAGCAACAGCTTGTGTTCTCTCTGGTCCATGACTCCAGCTAGTCGGTGGGCAGCTGGAGGGTAGACTCCTAAACCTAGCTCTCTGTTGCTTTTCTCAAAACAAGTGTGCTGCATGGAATAGCTTGTTCTCACGGGCTTAGAATCTGTCAAACAAAATACATTACCTAGTTTAAGTCTTTCCCGCGCAAACTCCCACTTGCTGGCATCATAGGGCAGCCGTTCACACTGCTCATCCAGGGGGACTTCATCTGGGTCCATTATGATTGACAGGTAGTCCGTCTTTACTTCAGAAGAAGGCTGAGAGACAGAGAACCACCCCCAAAGTCATCAAGAAGAAAACAACCGACTTTCAAAACCTAGTTACTTACTTTATGATACTCTGCCATGTCTGCCCGTTTGTGTCGTTGGGCCAAGCGCAGAGGGTCCTCCTACACACTGTGGTGGTTTGAAGGTGGATGGCCTCCATGAGCTCATGTTTGAGTATCTGGTTCTCAGTGGTGGACTGTTCCGGAAGGATCAGGAGGTGTGGCTTTGTGGGGGGAGGTGTGTCACTGGGGGTGGGCTTTCGAAGGTTCAGGCCAAGCTCTGACCGCACTGCCTCCCCCTCTCTGCCTGTGACTTTGTGTGTGCATGGTGTGTGCTTTAAGCTGCTCTCCAGTGTGACCACGCTCGTCACCATGACGGTCATTGACTCCCCTCTGAAACTGTTAAGCAGGCCCCCAGTTAAAAATGCTTTCTTTCTTTCTTTCTTTCTTTCTTTCTTTCTTTCTTTCTTTCTTTCTTTCTTTCTTTTTGAGACAGGGTTTCTCTGTGGCTTTGGAACCTGTCCTGGAACTAGCTTTTGTAGATCAGGCTGGTCTCAGATTCACAGAGATTCTCCTGCCTCTGCCTCCTGAGTGCTGGGATTAAAGGCGTGCGCCACCAACACCCAGCTAAATGCTTTCTTTTAAACGTTGCTTTGGCCCTGGTTTCCTCACAGGAATAGAACAGTGACTGAGACATACACACTTGGAGCATGCCATTTCCAGGACACAGCTCCTTACTTTCCTCTCATGACATTTCCACAGAAACAGTAGCATCTTTTCTTGAATGAATGCACCTCAGACCTCCACCGACCTCACGTACACATCATGTTCTGAACCAATCACATGAGAGTTTTTCTTTAAGAAATGAAGAGTGGGCCGGGCGTTGGTGGCGCATGCCTTTAATCCCAGCACTCGGGAGGCAGAGACAGGTGGATCTCTGTGAGTTTGAGGCTAGCCTGGTCTACAGAGCTAGTTCCAGGACAGCCTCCAAAACAATACAGAGAAACCCTGTCTCGAAAAAACCAAAAAAGAAAGAAAGAAATGAAGAGCATTCAATACAATTCTGAGCAGCGACTGAGCTTTCCATGACTGCTCTGGACATTTAAAAAAAGATTTACATATGTTTATTTTATATGTATGGGTGTTTTGCCTGAATGTATTGAAGGGACCAGACCCTCCTCCAGCCCCTTGCTTTAGCAACCATGACAGGCTGCAGAAAAGACACAGCAAGATGTAGGCCTCTGACTCAGCACATGTTGCTGAGTTTCCAGCCTTCTGACCTTGCTGGACCTGCCCTAGTCACTAGGGGAGGGCCTATAGGCCATAGCAACCAGTTGACCAATCAGCACAGGACAGGTCATCCAAGCCCAGTAGTACACCAATTCTGAGACTGTTACGAACCCCTAGATACTCCCCTTGCTCTGCCCAATAAAATTTCCTGACTTGTGGCTCCTTCAGGCCCTTCTCTCTCCACCTGCCATGTGAACGGATGGAGGGCCTGAGCTAATACAGTTAACTTGTTCAATAATAAAAGACGCTTTGCTTTTGCATCAGATGGGTCTCTTGGTGATTTTGGGGTTCAGAATTTGGGCACAACAGTATGTAAGAGCACCATGCCTGGCTGGTACCCATGGAGACCAGAAGAGGGCATCAGATTTCTTGGAAGTGGAGTTACAGAAGATTGGGAGCCATCATGTAGGTGCTGAGAACAGAACCCAGGTCCTCTAGAATAGCAGTCAGTGCTCTTAACCACTGAGCCATCTTCTAGCCCCACAAAGTCCTTTCTATTCTCAGATGTAGAGGCTAACAATTTCAAAGGCTGAGGAGTAAATGTAGACACATCTTGAGTTCCTCAGGGCAATGTGTTCAGATGTCACATTCATAAGACAGGCGGGAGCTATGAACCCAATTTCTTGGAAATCTATGGCAGATCACAGATGTGTAGACCGACAGCTACTGTCTATCATCAGCAGGTTCAATTTCTACTAATGAACACATTTCCAGGGCTGATGACTGAGTTTCTGTGGGCTGGACAGAAAAGAGGAGTTTCCCGTAGAACCCTTGCCTCAAAATAACATAAACTCCATTGCAATGAAGTGGGCCTTCCCCTTTGCAGTTTGTTTCCCTAAGCAAGAGGAAGCATGAAGCGTGTGTGTGTGTGTGTGTGTGTGTGTGTGCATATGTATGTATCTGTGTGTGTGTGTCTGTGTGTGAGCATGTACTCGTGGGGGGTGGGGGGTGGTACTGCCTTTCCATATCCACCACTTCACCCCCGCCACATTCCTCTGCCCTTCCAGTGCTCCAGGCAGTCACAGCTCACCTCATCCATCACTTGCCTGCAATCATTTCCTTCCACACATTATCATTAGAACGTGGGACAGATACCTCAGGGCAGACAGTTTGCTCAGCCTCCAATAAAGGGCGAAAAGTCAAAAGATTAAGGAAGGGTACCATGGGTGGGGGTCAGGCTGTAGGTGCTAGGTACTCCGGGGAGAAGCACTGTTAAAATTTTGATGACGTAACTTTTTTTTTTTTGCATTGACTATCACCAAGGTAACCACTAAAAAGCATGTGACAGCTGGGACCTGGCAAGGGACACCTTGGGTTTCTGCAGCATGGGGAGGTGTCGAGGATGCAGAGCGGGACAAGAGGACAGGCGAAGGAAGAGCCTGTCCCGTGTGGGTCCTGTGAGATTCTATGCTTTTATCTCAGTAAGGCAGATGAGGGGAAACACCACACAGCCCTGTAGGGGAAGTATGCTGGCAGAGTACTAGTTGGCAAATATTTATTCTTTTAATTGACACTAGCACTGAGCAGCTACTCAACTTGGCACGGAGGACAACTGCCTGGATTTGAGCCACCCTTTGACTTGCTGTACACAGCCAAATGACCTCCCAGGCAAGTTGCTTAACTCCCCTAAACCTAGTTTGCTTATCTGTGAAATGGTAATCATAATTGTACTTCTCTGAGAGGGTTGCTATGGATATCAAATGACTGGCCAACCTGTTAGAACAGGACCTGGCTTCTAGCAAGCATCAGTACACATTGGCCATTGTTCAAACACTGGTTCTACCGGGTGGGGACGAGGAAATAAAACACATTCTTAGTCAATGAGGAATTAGCATTGTGGTTAGGAAAAGCAGGTGACGTGCATCTTTTTTGGGCTCCTTGTTCACCTTTGCCTCCTCCAGTCAAGTTGTAGATGATCTTTCCCTCCCACCAATTCATAGGATGTAGAATCTTGGCAGTATAAGAGCCCTCTTAAACCTGTTCTAGATCTTTCCATTCTTATCCCATAAGGTCTTGCTGAGAAGGTTGGCTGCTGCTCCAGGAGAGGAGAAGGGGGCAGAGCAGAGAGTGTTTTATTCTGGTCATTCCCTCCAGCTATACTCTTCCAAGTCCACCTTAAGCACTGCGTCCCCCTTAGCTTTCTCCTTCCATGCCCCTCCCTTGGGGTGCCCCAGTTCTGCTCCCTGCCAGCAGACTCAGCAAGCTTGCTTTTCTGCAAATACCCTCCCAGAAGATGCAGTCTCTCCTTTCAAAACTATTGTTTCCTTCTGAAGTTGTTCTGAGGAACAAACACTCTGTGTGCCAAAGCCTGGTGCCCTGTATGAACATGGAAGACTGCTGCCAGCCACCTCTCCCATTCCAACTACTAAGCATGCCTAAAGATTTTCAATAGCAAGCCGGGCGGTGCTGGCGCACGCCTTTAATCCCAGCACTCAGGAGGCAGAGGCAGATGGATCTCTGTGAGTTCAAGATCAGCCTGGTCTGCAGAGAGAGTGCCAGGACAGCCAGAGATATACAGTGAAACCTTGTCTCGAAAAACAAAACAAACAAGGAAGGGAGAGAAAGAGAGAGATGCAGTAACTTTGCCTTTCCCAAGATCTTTTCTAAAGATCTCTCAACTCTAACCTTTTAATAGGCCGCACGTTTCTTCTTACGCCATGATTCTTGCTCGTTCTGGTCTTCAAGGTGAGGCTTCATCTGAGACCAGAAAAAACACCATCCCTCTCCCACTCCTCTAACTGGAGCAGCTCCTCTTACCACACCTCACTTTTGCCTAACACCAGCCATCCGCCTTCACCAAAGCCTTCGGCTAGTAGATTTACTTCTCTGCATTGCCTCCAAGGCTCTGCCCAGCTGGACTTGGCAGCCCGATGCTGGCCTTGCCTTGGCAGCCTAACCTCAGCACTGTTGCTCCATGGGTTCTGTTCTTCGACACCCCTGCTCCCTCTAACACTGATGCCTCCGGAGTCCACACTACCCCTTACACATTTTGGTTAACTCTCCTTTCCTTTCTTTTCTTTTCTTTTTTTTTTTTCTGAAACAGGGTCTCCTTATGTTGTCCAGGCTGGCCTCAAACTTGCAATCCTCCTACTGCTGCCTGCTGAGTGCTGGGATTATAGACATGAGCCACTATGTCCATGCTTGGTCCACTGTCCATTAACCTGATGCAGAATTGCAGTGAGACATTTGACTGTGTGATGGAGTCCAATCAGTCTCCTTCCAGACTGCAAACAGTAGCCATGGCTCTCAGAGGTCCCCAGAGGGCCTGACGTGGGGGCTAGTGCCCTGTACCACACAGACTCATGGGAAACAGAGCCCGCTCAGAGGTGGGTCTTTATTTCCCTTCCCCTTTGATTTCTTTTCCTTTTCTGGGGGACAGGCGCTGAGACAGGGTTTCTCTGTGTAACCCCTGGCTGTCCCGGAACTCACTTTGTAGACCAGGCTGTCCTGGAGTTCACTGAGTAAATACGACTTCGGGGCTGAGCACTTGGCAGTGGATAACCAATTAGAGGGTTCATTCCCGGGAGAGGCTAATTCCCCCCTCAGTACTCCTTAGCGGCCTGTAGTTCTTTGTTTAGGGATGAGGCCCCTGTGATATTAGCTATACCTATGATAGCTCAGCATTATGGCTGCCGAAGTGAGATTGAACAATGAGGATAGGGATGGACATGCTCTCATGGAAGGGGGCAGTTGCAGGGCTTAGTGATCCCTTCTTCCGTACTCTTACCCGTTTCAGTTTCCGGATGAAGAGAGTTAAAAGGAGCCAGAAGAGAGTCGCAGCCACACAGGTGCATGTGAGCGTGATCAGCTCCAGGTTCGACTTGTCTGAGGATCCTAGAGACAGAAAAAGCACAAAGACGTCTGCTAGGAATAAAATGTGTGGGGACCTTGGCGGATTCCATGGCAAGTGAAGGGGAGAGGGAGAGAGGGACAGAGGGAGAAGGGAGAGAGGGAGAGAGGGAAGGAGGGAGAGGAAAAAGTCCTGTCTGCCCCTTCAAAGGAAGGGGGGGAGAGCGTAAGTGGGTGGGGTCTGTCTTTTTTTTTTTTTTTTTTGGTTTTTTTTTTTTTTCGAGACAGGGTTTCTCTGTGGCTTTGGAGGCTGTCCTGGAACTCGCTCTGTAGACCAGGCTGGCCTCGAACTCACAGAGATCCGCCTGCCTCTGCCTCTGGGGTCTGTCTTTTAAAGGGTCCTTTGCAACTGCGGGCCGACTAGTAGGCGTGGGACCCTGGGCTGACCAGGGTACTGCCTGAATGTATTCTGCCAGGGACAGGGATGGGGGCGGGCAGGCCAACATAATGCCTGAATCCTTGCAATGTCAACACAATGAAACCCTCAAGTGTGATGCCTCCGCTTGCTCTAGGGAGCAAAAGTCCCATGTTCTAAGATACACCATGATCTCACACCCAGAGGACTTTCTAGAAATTCTTATTTCTAGAAACAAGATCTTCTCAGAAATGGTTAGTTAAAAACCCGAGGAGAAAGTAAAGATGGAGGGATATTGAGGCAGGGGGAAAAGCTCATTAGAGTGTGAAATCTGGAATATGTTAAATCTCCCTAATTGGTTTTAGAGGAAATTCTACAGAAAAGAAAAAGACATAAAAGGGCCCCTTTGGGACTCACAAAAGTCTTCAAAGCTGACACTGGAAATAAAAATAAAACTCAAGGACAGTCACGAGTGCTTGCTTGCCACTCTGAACCACCCACAGTCTTGTCCCCTGCGTCTGGGACTGTGACCTCAGCAGCTGATTGGACTGGCTGAGAGGAAAGAAGAGACCATGGGCCTGCCTAGTCACATTGATTCCAGGGTCAAGAGTGCAAAAACTGAGCCGTGCCCCTCCCAGGTTCAAAGAGAGACCAGAGCAGTTATGCACGCCATGCCTGGTCAGTAAGGGAAAAGTCCCCTGGGCCCAGCGGGGTTCCCTCCTAAAGATTCCAGGGGTAAGTCTCCAGGAATTCCAAAGAAACATCTTCTCCTTTGACTTGACAAAGGAAGTTAGGCCAAGGGGGGTGAGACTTGTTCTTAGGCGTGATAGGAGGGTCTGCTGACCAGCGGCTGGTACTTACAAGTATAGTGTGTTCACACCCACCCCTTGGACATGTGACAACAATATCACAGCTTCAAACATCAGTATATCTCACCGAGGGGCTCTTTCTCTTAACTAAGTTCTGCTACAGGAGCAGTAGGTGCAGCAGAAGACTAGAAGATGAGTAGTGGAGAGTCAGAACATTTGAGAATCCCAGAGAGCCAAACCAAGTGTCTCACAGCAGACATCAGGTCATTGGCCTACTTTATTTTTCATCCTTTGAAACAGGGTCTCCCATGCATGTACCCTAAGTGGGCATCAAACTCACATGTATCACCAAGGATGACTTTGACCTTCTTGCACACACCTGCAATTCCCAGCACTCCTGGGTGAGATGGGGGGCAGGAAACTCCCCCAGAAGCTTACGAATTGGCCAGTGACATACTCAGCATAGCGACAGAAGCAAGACAGACCCCCAACTTCAAAACAAATTGGAAAGAGAGAGTAAGCTTCTAAAAGGTTAGCCTCCGATATCCACACATATGCCCCCCCCATAGTAAACAAATGAAATTTAAAATGCGTCAGAAGCTGAGCGATGCAATGCCCTGTGGAAGATGTACTTTAAATAGGTTTTGAATGGGAGACTTGAAGGCAGGGAGGAGCATCACGGGAGTGGGAACATCCTGGAGGTGACTGTAGATGGTGTGTGTGTGTGTGTGTGTGTGTGTGTGTGTGTGTGTGTGTGTGTGTGTGTGCACAGGACAGGACTGGAGCATCATGGGCTCTGGGCACCTGGGTGACGAATGCACTAAGTGCAATGCTGCAGGCAGCTGGAGTCCGTGAGAGACCCTGCACGGAACTGCGGTAAGTACACAAGCACTCTGGGACCCTGTGAGTGATGGCTGACTGAGTGCCTTCTGTTCTGGGGACACTTCTAAGGACTGGCGAATGTCCACTTACCGAGACTCCTGCCAACACTGAGCTGGATTTCCCCATCCCTTGGATGAGGAAGTTGAGGGTGCTGAGAGATTAAGTCTCTTGCCTGTGAGTGGAAGGGCTGTGGTCTTAACCCAGCTGATGCCACTGTGTGTCTAAGGGCACTGCCACTTCCTCCTCTCCTCCACTGTCTGAGGCTTTATGAGAGCCCATTAATCGCTGTAGAGAGGCAACAGTCTCTGTCCCACCTGCTCGACTTTCTCTGCTTGTGAAGGTATCACCTCCTCTGTCATCCCACAGTCACTGTCCCCGAGAACTCTCCAGTTCTCATCTGCCCAACTTTGCCTGTGTCCAGTCACCTCCACTCCTTTCCAGGCCACAGATTAAATCCTATCATTCGGCTGCCTCCGTGCCAATGTGTTCTCTCTGCTATTGTCAGGATAGAATTCAAACGGTGAGCTGGTGGTATGGCTCAGTGAAGGTGTGTGCTTTGCATGTTAAGGCCCTGGCTTCCATGCCTAACACTGCCATTTTTTAAAAAGACTGGTATACGTTTATTTTATGACATGGGTGATTTTTGCCTGCATGTGTGTGTATGTGCCAGCATCTGTGGAGGCCCAGAAGAGGGCATTGGATCCTTTGGAACTGGAGTTGCAGATGGTTGTGAACCACCATGTGGGTGCTGGGAACTGAACCAGCTCCTTTGCAAGAGCAGCCAGTGTTCTTAAGTGCTGAGCCAGCTCTGCAGCCCTGCTCCCAATTTTAAAAGTTAGTTAAAAATTTAAATGCTTAGGTCTTTATCTTCTTTTGTCCTTCAATTTCACTATATATCCTCAGATTGGAAAAACTATAAGCCAAAGTTCATGTGAATATGGGTTTCTTCAAGTGCACACACACACATACACCACACACATCACACACACACACCACACACACACACATCACACACACACACCACACACACATCTCACACACACACACACACCACATACACACATCTCACACACACACCACACACATCACAGACACACCACACACATCACACACACACACACCACACACACCACACACACACATCTCACACACATCACACACACACACCACACACACACATCTCACACACACACCACACATACACACACATCTCACACACACATCTCACACACACATCACACACACACACCACACACACACCACACACATCACAGACACACCACACACATCACACACACACACCACACACACATCTCACACACACACCACACATACACACACATCTCACACACACACACATCACAGACACACCACACACATCACACACACACACCACACACACACATCTCACACACACACACATCTCACACACACACACACCACACATCACACACACACACCACACACACACACATTTCACACACACATCTCACACACACACACACACCACACATCACACACACACACCACACACACACACATCACACATACACACACACACACACACACACACACCCTTGCTTATGCTGCAAACAGGTTCTGTGGTAAGACTGGAACCTTCTGAAGGCACCCTGCAGTGGCCTCCAGCCATCACAGATGCTTATGACACTGTCTTCTCAGGAGCTCTGCACGTACTCCCGGCACGGAATGTGAAGCCCATGGCCCTCTCTGACTGTGAGAACTTTCCCACCGCATTCTGTGCGACAGGAAGCTGGCCCCCAAAGTCTAATTCCACAGTCCTTACTCAAGCAAAATTCCTGTCAGTGGGACTATTTGTGTGTAAACACATATTTATGGAACCAGCTCATTCGAATACCCTTAGGAAGACTGTCCATGAGGTCCAATTTAACACCAGTATTCATGGACATTCAGTAGAAATCTGAGGACTTTACCACGTACACCGTGGCACGCGGCATTTATGGTCTCATTTGATAATTCTCTCTCTGTGTGTGTGTGTCTCACTCTGTCTCTGTCTCTTTCTCTCTCTGTATCTGTCTCTCTCTGTGTCTGTCTGTCTGTCTCTCGCCTAAAGAGCTGTCAGGACAGGCTTTGGCTGGACAGCAGGAGCCCTTAGGTGCTTTCTCTACACACTAGTCTGGCTATACCCAGCATCAGCTGGTGGTGACGGAGATCAGTTGAGTACATAAAATAGCCTCTCTGCTCAGGGTCAGAGGCAACATGGATGGGACTTGATAACCATTGGGAGTGAGTGCTGGTCTCAGGGATATCAGTCCCATAAAATGTGTGTAAATGGACAGAGTCAGGGACTATTTCCACGGGATGCTGATGGGAATGTGGCCCAGAGTATATGATAATGGTGCCTTTTGTTATCGATTCTCACCCTCTGGCACAGACAAATGTTTGTCAGTTGCCTTCCCAGGCTTGTATCGTCCCTCTGGGTGCCACCTAGCAGCTAGTCTGAATGCTGAGGGATAGTGTATCTTGTCAAGGGTCTGTCTTGCCTGGTGTCTTGAGCCTCTCTGGTGATGATGGCAGCTCTTTTTGCACTGTCTAGGTTGCACAAACTGGCAGCCCACCTTCACAGGACAGCCACCAGGGACAGGCTTCCGCTGGGTAGGCCAACCTAAGCCAAAGTTTAGGTGTTTTCACGGTAGCTAGGCACCACCCACACACTGGCCTGGCATGTGGCTCTGTGTGACAGCAGGCGCCAGCCCCTCAGGAAGCAGAGTCGTTAGCTCAGCTCACAGAGTGTAACAGGTGAGTTCCCAAGAACGAAATCACAAGGAGTTTTGTTCCCAGAGCCTACCCTGCCCCAGGGGTGGGGTAGGGGTGGGTGGTGGGTGGTGGGGGACTAGGGCAGCTGCCATCAGGAATTGGGAATATGTCCTTGCAGAAGCCTTCAAGTAGCTGTGTGGCAGACCCAAGCCTCAGTTTCTTAAAAAAAAAAAAAAAAGAAGATAACAGGGTGAATGTGCAAACTGTTGCTAACTGTGGTTTGAAACTTTCCTTCCCCTCCTGCCCCTTCTCCCAACCCCTCTGAACTTTTAAATATAGTTTTATGGGCTGGAGGGATGGCTCAGCAGTGAAGAGCTTTTGCAGAGGACCCAGGTTCAATTTCCTGCACTACAGATCACAATCATCTGTAACTCTAGTTCCAGGGGATCTCACATCTTCTTTTGGCCTTCTTGGGCACCACACACACACACACACACACACACACACACACACACACACACACACACAGTACACAGATGTACATACAGGTAAAACATATGCACACATACATAGTAAAGTAAAAATAAATGAATAAAATTTTTCCTCATCTCTTTTTGGACCTCAAGTGAAAGACAGTTGGGTTGTGTTGGGTTTGGTTTTGCTTTACTTCACTTCTTTTCAGTCAGGCAAACTCCAGGCACCATAGCTTGCCTTTTCTGCCTAAAACAAACTAGATTTTGACTCAATTGTCTGGCATCTTTTAGAGTAACTGCTTTCTCATAAAGTTTTGCCTGACCCCAAAGGGTGGGTTAGGTGATCTAGGGTCTACTGTTATTTTAATTTGAAGTAACAAATAATGTAGCAGAAATATGTTCCTTCTGTGTTTCTACTTCAGGCCCAGAGAAAGTCAATAAAAATTTATATGTATGAGGAAAGATTAGACTTCATTCTAATAAACTAAGCACAAGTGCTATCGTCTGCTTGAAGTTCAACATGGCTTCCCTGTCACTATTGGAATAGTACAATTGGCCTGTAGATATTTGTAATGGTTTTTGATGCTTTTTTTTAAATTTTAAAAACATTTATTATGTATTTTGTGTGTGTGTGTGTGTGTGTGTGCTGGTGTTTTGCCTGTATGTATGTCTCTGTGAGGGTGCCGAGTCCCTTGGAACTGGAGTTACAAACAGTCTTGAGCTGCCATGTGGGTGCTGGGAATTGAACCTGGGTCCTCTGGAAGAGCAGTCAGTGCTCTTAACTGCTGAGCCATCTCTCCAGCACCTGTTTCAATGCTGTTTGAGAATCTGTATAGACCAATTTGGATCTTCTCTTCAGGACTCTGACATGTAGATCTATTATATTTGGATTAAATTTAAAGTACCTTTTTGGGGAGTGATTAAAAAACAAACTATTTAAAATTATGATTTCTAACATTTTTCTCTCTAATGCATTTTTACCACAACAAACTAAATTGTAAGCTAAACAGGAATGTTGTGGTTTGGGACACCAGCTGGGTGACTCACAGAAAGCTCAGGATAAGTATGTAATATTGAAAGTTTTGCTGGAGTAGAGGACCGCGTTAACCAACACTAATAATAGCTAATACTTCAGATGCCATCATGACACATTCCCTTTGTCCTGTAACAGCTCAGGAAAGGCTAGTCAACCACTGTTCCCACTCCCATTTCGTACTGCAGAGCTGAAACACTAGGAAGGGTGGAAATTTCCCCCAAGTGACTCAGATTCTGAAACAGAGGCTCCCATCTACCATGTGACATGAGACACGGCAGAAGAGGGGGGTTCAAGCATTTCCAATTCTCAGCTCTGTCACTTCCTAGCTTACCGGCCCTGTGATGTTATTTGACCTCTCTGTGGATCTTACTGGATTCTTATTTTCAACAATCAAACTTCCTCACAGGATCACTCCAGAATTTAAGCAGGGAGTGGGGATGGGGATGGAGAGATGACTCAGTGGTTAAGAGCACTGGCTGCTCTTCTAGAGGACCTGGGTTAGATTCCCAGCTCCTACAAGTTGAGTCACAATCATCTGCAACTTCAGTTCCAGGGTCTCTGATGCCTTCTGCTGGCCTCTGGAAGCATTGCATGCATATGGTGCACATTCGTGCAGGTAGACAAAACACCCATCTACATAATAATAAAAGAGTTAAATAGACTAGTGCATGCTTGCTTAACACATTACATCACATGCTTGATAAGACAAGGTATAATTGACAGGCCCACGCCTTCTCAGGTTAGCGAAGCTACCATCCATGTCTGGGATACTCGGCATAGATTCATGTTAGTCTGGTTTCCACAGGGGAAAAAAATGAAATGGGTATGTTTGAAGTCTAATTATTTTGCTCTAAGAACTATCTACAAAAGCTTTAACTCACCCTAACTGAACTCTGGAACCATTTTTAAATTCTCTGCTAAGGTGAGGTTTATCCTATGGTTTGGAGTTGAAAGTTAAAGGAAAAAAAAAGGTATGTGTATTTAGGGCCCCTAGCTTGCCATGTGCAACTAGGAACAGGTAATTCATCTGTTTTGAGCACGGGTTGTCACTTGGGACACCTCTGAAGATTGCCAGCATCTATTAGAGGAGAAACATGGAGGCCAGAGTTAGTTTAGAATATCAGAGGACGGTGGGGTCAGGCTGCATGTCAGAGAGGACCTGGGAATGGAACACTAACCACTGGGTAGAACACAGAGACACCTGCTGAGTTCCTTTTGAGCCGTTTTTATTCTTAAACTTGGGATCTGATCAGGGGATGTGGTGCCTGCTTCTTACTGTGTGGGCCCTTTCTCAAGCGTGTCCGTTGGTGTGGCAACCTGTATCTGTGATACCGTGTCCAGCATTGGGACTGGGACCTCTTTGGGTCTTCCCTCAAGCCATCAGTCATCTTTAGCAGGTGCTTCTAACGGCAGTTGTTCTCTGGGGTGTTTTGTCCTATGTAGTTATGAAAACCGTTAAAGTACAGCGATGCCTAAGTCTGCTGTAAGAAAAGTTCTTGTGGGAAGCATAGTTATCAGCCTCAATACAAAGAGTTAGAGCTTGGGTTAAGTCTTCGGACACAAATGGGCCAAATGTGTTAACTTCAGAAATGATCCTGAGGGGCCTGGAGAGACGGCTCAGGGGTTAAGAGCACTGGATGCTCTTTCAGAGGTTGTGACTTCAATTCCCAGCAACCACACGGTGACTCACAACCATCTATAAATGAGATCTCAGGTCATCTTCTGGCCTGCAGGTGTACATGCAGATACAGCACTCATATGCATAAAATAAAGTTTTAAAAAAAGAAATGATCTTGATTAGCGACACTTTTACTGTGGTATTGACACTGGACTCTCCCACCCCCACCCCCTTGGGGGCCTCCACATGTGCTCAAGGTCCAGTCCAAACCAAACAAACCTGGGATTATTTAAAGAAGCCTCATTGCCTCCCCTGTCCACTTATCCTTTTCAGATACAAAAATAACACATTGTTTTATCTCTGAGTATAAGACTCCTTTTTCAAAGGAAATAAAATGAGCAGACAGTTTCCTTCCTGGCTGATTCCTGAACCTCTTTAAAATCTGTTAAACATAGCTACAGACACAACCCATGTGCCTAGGTTCCTAACTTCAACTGGACAAGATAGGAGTAGACCAGGAAACCGTGTCTGAAGCTCGGGGATGCTTCAGGGCCCCTCAGTGACATGAGTCATGCGCTCAAGGGCGAGAACCTAATTTCAATTATAGTCAAGGGCAAGAATCCAATCCCAATTATCAGATGATCTGCAGATAACTGTGGACAACTGTTCTGAACAGTGTCACATGGCCACATTAATCCAGGGAGCCCAGAGCACTTCAAGAAACTGAACCTAACTCGTACGCGTAGGCTTCTCTGAGTTCCATGGACTGTCAACTTGCAAACTGCTCTCTGTTTCAAGTATGGAGCCAACACCTGCATCCCCGAAACCTCACCACCTGAGAGGCTGTGGAGAGCTACCGTGGGTGAATGCCCAGGTCACAGATGTTGCAAAGCACAAAGCTAAGTCACATGGTTCCTGAGAAGCCCAGGCTGTCCTGGCAAAAGAGGGAAGATTTACATGTGGCGTGCACACTCCTACTTCATGCCAGGGCTTCTCCCAAACCAGCGGCTATGCAGCCACTGCTGGCAAGGGGACAGGTACTTAACAAGGCAAAGCAGCCGCACGATGGGCTGAGGTGAGTCTCAGAAGAAAGTTCTTCATCAGGGCTTCACTGCCTGTGAGAGTCCAGTTACCACTTCCTGCCTCTGGGGGCTTCCTAACTGCTCCACACACTGGTGTGTGCCGCCTTCCAGGGAGACTGAGGGGCATCTCTTGTGTTCTGCATTCCCCTGGCCTGAGGAAGCTGCTGTGGTGGCTATACCTGATATTCCTGCCGGGGACAGAGGAGCAGACTTTTGAGAAGGAGGCTGTTCAAACGAGAGGCTTGCTCAGTCTCTCTTGATGTGTGGCAGAATTGGAATACTACTTTAAAACAAGAAAGATTTGGGGGACATAAGAGAATTCCTCAGGCTGTTCAGGGATGGCTGCCCTCTTTCAGGAAGTACGGATTTGTGGTAGAATAATTTCAGCATTTCTTCCTTCCTGGCTTCTCCCCAGAAGCAGCCACACCCTCTCATATACACTACTGAGCACCGGGGAACGGCTACTGAACACATTCCGTCATCGAATCTCAATATGTCATTGATGTTGGGTTTGAGAGGTGCCCATGCGCAATGCTATGAGGCTGTAAATTCTAGGGTTGGGATGGTGCTTAGCATGGAAAAACTGAAGCCTGGGTTGAAACTGTTTTCCAAGCGGAAGCCACATGGCTTCTGTCAGAGTAGGACCCAGCTACTTTATGATTCACTCTGCAACACACTATCTGGGCCCAAGAAGCACGTAGGGCAGTGTCTGAGGTGGGAGCTATTCTGTATGTGTTGCATCTGAGAATATTTTGTGCCTCCTCATGTTAAGAACCAGCTGAGGAGCCAGGTGCTAATGGTACACGCCTTTAATCCCAGCACTTGGAAGGCAATATGGGGGGGGGTGTTAGTGAGTTCAAGGCCAGGCTGGTCTGTAAATCGAGTTCCAGGACAGCCAGGACTGTTACACAGAGAAATCCTGTCTCAAACAATAACAACAAAACCAAAAAAAAAACAGCTGAGGAAAAAGTAACGTCTAATTTCTAGGACTCAGAAAAGGGGGGTAGGGTGGGGATGAACAATTTCAGTGGGTTCCCCCCTCCCATTCCCTTTCTTCCTGGCCTTATTTCTCACAGATGTGGACCCCTTGGGGCACTGTGAGTCACACTGCCTGCAGCAGCGTCAGTGACACACTAGGCTCCCTTCTTCCCGGAAGCACTTCCCCTGCTGAGAAGGCTGGGGCTCCGGAGGACAGCCAGCCTCCGCCTCCAGACAGAGCCACAGTGTCAACAGTGTCCAGACCAGAGAAAGGGGTAGGGAAGGACCCACGGAGCTGCCAGAGGAGAACAGGAGGTGGGAAGTTAAGTCAACAGGGAAACAGGTGTCTGGGCTGCCAGCTGTTTACCTTGCACGGTGAGGTAGGCTGAGCTCTCCACGGCTCCCTTCTGGTTGGTGGCCCTGCACCTGTAGACACCTTCATCCTCCTCTGTGACTCTTTCAATAAGCAGAGTGCTGTTGCCCGGTCCTAAAATAATTCCTGGGGAGTGAGAGATGCTTAGATTAGCAGGTCTGGAGGACAAACACAAACAGCCCGCAGGAAGCCCAGTGCCTTCCTATCCTAGGCTCCCAGGAGACGTTCTGAGCTCTTCTTAACCCCAGACCAGGCCATTCCCTCATGGCTGGGGCTAACCAGCATCTGCCCCACGCCTGCCCTGCTGTGCGCCAAGCCTGCCCCACCCAGCTCACAGTTTGAGGCTTCCCCACACTCAGAAGGTGGGCGCTGTCCTGTCCTCCTCACACAGAGAAAATAGAGACTTCCCAGTATCAGGCAATATGACCAAGAAGAAGTAGCTTAACCCACAGCACATTTGTGGAATAGGGTCCTCTGTCGTGTGGCCTGTCGTTGGTACATCGTGGAAGTAAAGAGCTTGGGCTATAGCTGTGTTTGAATCCACACCTTAGCACTAGAGGCAAATTACTTTACTCTGTCTGTGTTGTTTTTCCCAAGTCTTGAAATAAAATGAAAATAGCTCCCACTCAATACATGTGTATCCTGGTAGGGGGTGCTCAGTAGATGTAAGTACTGTGTACTCAGTACTACACAGACTTGGGTGATGGAAGAACTCGCAACAATTTCTGGACCCTTTGAAAGGCTTTGGGAAACAGGTATCTACGCCAAGTACTGTCACCAAGTATTGACTTGGTATTAATCTCCCATCAGTCCAAGTATGGGAAATAGACGGTCAACAAGAATGTAAGTGAGTGCTGGGGGAGGAGGCGGCCCTTTGAAGGACTGTCAGGGGCGAGGTGGGAAAGGGGGGCACGGGACAAGAGGTGGAAGTGAGCAGGCACTGAGAACTTGTCCTGACCACAGAGGACAACATAATGATAGGTTATAGGTGACCGGCAGATTATAGATACATGATAGATACATAGATGATAGACAGAGAGAGATACATAGATAGATGATACTATAGATAGATGATATATACAGATAGATAAATGATAGATACATAGATAGATGATAGATACAGAGTTAAATGATAGATACATAAATAGATAGGTTGCTAGAGATAGATACATAGATATATAGATGGTAGCTAGCTAGATAGCTAGACAGATAATAGAACAGGTAAACACCAATCCTCTTATTCCTACACAGTTTTATTAGTCTTCTTTCTGTCTCCCCTCCTCATTAAACCCAGGGATTTACACAAACACTCAACCACTGAGAATTTCTCTGCCCTTTTAATGTTTTCCAATATAGATTAAAAAATAATTTGTTCATTCGTATGAAGGCCTCTTTTATGTACCAGACAACTCTTAGATACTAGGAAGACCATGACAGGCAGACAAGTCACATCCTTGCATACAGAGGTGTCACATTCTAGTTTACAGTAAAGTCTATGGAGAAAGCAGGCTCCAGAGAGGGTCAAGGTAAAGGAGGTGTAGAAGAGGCTGTTGGAGACAGGGAAATCTAAATGGACCTTCAGGGACAGCTCTTCTCTGAGGTGACCTGTGGGCGGGGACCTGCAGGAAGGGTGCAGCCCTGTACAGGGTTGGAGAACAGCATTCTAAGCAGAGGGAGTCACATATGTGACTCGTTCCTGGGCTGGCATGCGCCTGTGTAGACACAAGGGGCTGGGAGATGACTCAGTGCTTAGAGCCCTGTTGTTCTCCCAGAGGACTCAGGTTCGGCTCCCAGCACCCACATGGTGGCTCACAATCATCGCTAACTCCAGTTCCAGCGGAGTCAGTACCTTCTTCTGACCTTTGTGGGCGCCGGGGATGCATGTGGCACATGTGCATCCATGCAGGCAAACATTCGTAAACATAAAACAAATACTCCTGAAAAAGAAGAGGGAACAAGGCCTCCATGGCTAGTGTACAGTAAGCACACAGAAGAGAGAAATGGCCAGGACCTAGATCCTGCTTAACCTGCCCCAGGCATCATAAGGATTTGGGCTTTGTTGTGTTCTCCACTGCTCAAAAACCCTTGGAGAGGGCTGGAGAGATGGCCCAGCAGTTAAGAGCATTTGTTGCCCTTCCAGACGGCCTGGGTTCAATTCTCAACACCCACATCAGGCTTACAACTGCTTGTAACTCCAGTTCCAGGAGATCCCACGGCCTCTTCTGGATACACCCAAACATATAAAATACACGTACATACATACAAAATAATGACTAACTAAATCTACTGGAGTGTGGTGGCACACTCCTGTAACCCTCACACGAGAGAGGCAGAGACAGGAATTGAAGGTTGGTCTCAGCCACACAGTGAGCTGGAGGCCGCCCAGCACTACACAGCTCTGTTTCAGAAACACAAGTAAGCAAATCCAGAAAACCATCCTAAGCCAAAACAACCCACGGTAGGATGGGCTGCGGGTGTAGCTCAGTGCTAGGGAGCTTGCTTTGCACGAGCAAGGTCCCCTCCCCTGCATCACAAGAACAAAATGAAACAGATGACATTAGTCATCGGCGGGCATGGGCAGCAGGCAGACAAGGAAAGTGGGTTGGCTGGTGTGGGCAGTCTCCCACTGAAAGACTTGAACCAGAGTGCCAATGCCACGGGAGGGATGGCCTTGGGGATTTTTATTTTTCTTCTGAAGAACAAACCAGCTTGCTTGTGGATTGGGGTGTGGTGTGTGAAAAAGGGTGATGAAAAGACAGACGTCTAAGCCAATCGTGTAGACAGCTGGGATGTGCAGTGTCTGGAAAAGGAAAAGATGCAGGAGAGTGGACCGGGGACGGTGGTCAAGAATTCTGGTGTTTGCCAGAATTCAAGATGGCTACCGCGTACCCCAAGGGAGGATTCATCTGGAGCACCGGGAGGGGTCAGGACTTGAAACCGTGTGGGCTCAGCACTGGGAAAGCATTCGAGTCCCAGGGCTACAGACAAATGCCATGGGTGCAGTCAGTCCACAGGGAGGAGTGAGGTCAACAGTCTGAGCCCTGGGGACTTCAGAACAGGCAAAGGAAGTGGCCAAGTGGGGGGTGGGGTGGGGGCAAGAGGCTCTTGGAGCCTAGGCAAGCATTTTCTCACAGGCAGTGCTGAGCTGTGCTCAGAGAGGCTCAGAGGAAGGAAGCCAACCGCCTGCTTTAAGGGGGTGCAGAAGAAAGCCTGACCAAGGGCACAGAAAGAGATACCCGGGTGACCAAGTGGAGACAGCAGGAGCTTCCTTTCTAGCAAGCGTCTGGTGTGTGCACATGATTGCAGATGCCCAAGGAGGCCAGAGGCATCAGAGTCTTTGGCGATGGAGTCACAGTGTTTCTGAGCTGACTGGTGAGGGTCCTGGGACTCAAACTCAGGTCCTCTGGAAGAGCAGCTCATGTTCTTAACTGCTGAGCCATCTGTCCAGCCCAGGAAGTCTTTCTTCAGATGCAAAACTTTCTTGCATTTTTATGTGCTGATAGGAACAGTCTGGGAGAGCGAGAGGGCAGGGAGGGTTATAATGTCCAGATGAGAATTTCCCACGAGGTAAGAGGACTAGAGTTCCACTGCTCAGGTGACCTGGGAAGGGCACAACAATCTGTTTCTTATATTCTTCCTTCCTTCCTTTTCTCTGGAGACAGGGTCCTGCTATGTAGCCAAGGCTGGCCTTGAACTCATGATCCTTCTACCTCCACCTCCCAACTGCTGGAATTACAACCCTCCCATGTCTCCCTACCTCACTTCACTCCATCTCAACTTCGTATCTTTTTTGTTTATTGTTACACATATACAAAATATATAATTACACATGTAAGTGAATGAACATGCAAATACAACCTGCTGAATCTGTGCACACACACACACATACACACATACATACACACACACACACACACACACAGTTTTTAGGGCTGACCAATTGGTATTGGGTAACCAATTAGGTTGCTCATTCCTGGGGAAGACTAATTCTTTAGCTCTTCATCTAGGGGTGGGGCCCTGTGAGATCTTCCCCTTCCATGCTGGCATGCCAAATAGCAACGCCATTGTCATTTTCCTGATTAATGATTGACGTGCCCTGTGTTGTATAAGAAAGCAGGCTGAACAAGCCAATAAGCATAATTCCTCCACGGCCTCTGGTTTGGTTCCTGCTTCCAGATCTTGCCTTGGCTTCTCTCAGTGATGGATTGTGACCTGTCAGCCAAATAAATCCTTTCCTGCCCAAGTTGGTTTTGGTCAGTGTATTTATTATTCAGCAACAGAGAAGCAAACTAGGCCAGCTGGTTAGCATTGTACTGGGAGTGATAAACTATTTTGTCTTTCTCCAGCAGTATTGAGCATTGCCGTATAAAACCAAACACAAACAAAACCCAAAACCCATGCTGTGGTGGGTGACATAACTGCTGCTTCCTTCGCACTCTCTGAACATTTCTCCATGCGCGTGTGAGCCCCTGTTCTGAGTGACCGGCAGATTGGGGGGGACTCTGTAGTCAGAACTGGTTCTGGTCTTGGCTTGGAGGAGGAGAGGCCTGCGGGTCTGTGACTGTGGAAATGACATCATGGAAGTGGCATTTAGGAGAGTTTAGTCTAGCAGAAGGCAGGATGGGCTGGGATGAGGAAGGAGCAGCATGGGGCAGTCCGGTTCCCTACTTGAAATTTAGGCAAGGGATGGTGAGGCTGACATTTGGCCCCCCACCCCCATCCCTGCCACAAACGGAAGAGAGGACGGGAAGGGAAGGGGGAGGGAGAAGTGGATACGTACTGGGAAGAAACGGCCTGCAGGAATTGGTGCTTTATTGGCTAAACCAATGGAGGGAGGTGAGCTCAAGTGGATGCCAGGATTTTAAGCCCAAATAAGAGGAAACCGTGTTCTTCCCAGAGTTCTCCCCTAACGACATTGGCTAAGTCCTCCAGTCCCTTTGGCCATTTTCTTTTTCTCTCTGTAAAATGAGGGTAACACCGGCTTTGCATTGTCAGCATTCCAGAAACAGGGGTAGCAAACATAGTGGAGTGTGGGCAGAAGGGTTGAGGGGTGCAAGTTTGGGGGTGCCTCTCAGTGGTGGAGCACTTAGCCGGCGCCAAGGCCACTTTGAGCTGCATCCCCAGCACCACGGAAGCAGGAGAGGAAGGAGCAAGCAAGGCCACTGGAGTTGACAACGTGTAACAGCAATCAGAAGTGAGGCTGCGGCTGTGGAATTTGGAGTGAGAGCCCATCCTGCTGCTTACGTCATCTCACAGTGATCTGAACCTCTGCTCCTTCCCACCCTCAATTCCCCTCCTTGTACACTTTTTTCATAAAAAAATCTATAAAAATATGTGCTGGAAGCCAGGCATAGTGGTGCATGCCTTTAATCAAATTTTAATGCCGGCCAACTTGTTCACTTAGTCTAATAAAAGCGTGTATGCTGGGTAGATCAGACAGCCTCTGACAGAATGCTATCCATGGGTAAACTTCAGAGTTTTGTTTACCTGTGTGAGTTGGCCCTGTCTGCCTCCCAGTTTTAGGCTCTGTTATCTCCCTGCTAACAGGCCCCTGACCTGGAGTCTTTCTTTTTGCAGTTCATGGTAAGTGTCAGTGGCTTCACATACGCTGTTTCTTTGACTAATGCTTACTTGGTTTTTGTTTGTTTGTTTTTTAGTATTTGGTTCCTGGACAGCCACATTGCAAGATATCGTCCATTGTTCTTGGACCCCAGCTCTGTTGCTGAAGTCACCCCGCCCGCGCCTGCCCCACTCTGGCACGTATCATTTTGCAGTGAGATCACAGACTTTCTTATTTGCCCACTCCAATATGAAGAATAGTAACCCCACCTTAGCCTTTCTCAATCCCCAGAGATTAATTAGCACTGTGCCAAACAGCCGACTGGCCTCCAGCGACTGTGGAATGACAAAATGCGTGAAGACCCTGGGCAGTGGAGTGAAGGCAGAGGAGGGACAGTTTTGTGGTCTTTGGGAATCTTCAGTTAAGGCTGCCATTAGTGCCAACTCTGTATATGGTAGTTCAGCATGAGCGCATGTCCTCAGAATCAAATTTATGTCTCTTAGCTATATCATCCTAAGGTTCAAACACACCCAGGTTCCTGGAGCATAGAAATGATTCAGGGGACTGTGTAGGTATCGGTAGCCCCAAAGAGATAAAAGAAGCTTCTCTCTAGGTTGTGTTCGAGGGAGTCTGTTATGAACCCTAGAGAGTATGAGGATCAGGCTCCATTGTAAGATCCCAGTGACCTGTTGAGTTGGTTAATGATAGAGATGTCGGGTCAGTTTATGATCAAGTGATCTTCAGGTATCCAGGGGGGTAGTCCACATGTGTCTGAACATGTCTAGCTGATTCAGTATATCCAAGGGACTTTGTAAATCATTAGTTTTTCTACTAATGCTTCAGGTGATGGACAATGGCAGTGTTATGTATATGAGAACTATATCATCTCAGAAACACACTAAACCTGTAGAGTTTTTGGTTCACATATTTGGTTAAATAAATGCACACCGTGTTGCTTCTCCCACACAAATGACTCTGCTTTTCTGACTGGATTGTCAGTTTGAACAGTGACTCCTTCCTTGTCATGTGACCATCTATACGTCTGACACAGGTTATGCCATCGGATTTAGCTAAACAATCTTCATCTTTTTTATTTTAAGATTTAATTTTTATTGTTAATTCTCTCTCTCCCCCCCCTGTATGCTTGCTTGCGCGCGCATGTGTGTGTGTGTGTGTGTGTGTGTGTGTGTATGTGTGCGCGTCACTTGAGTATAGGTGCCATGGAGGCCATAAGAGGGGGTCAGATCTCCTGGAGCTGGAGTTATAGGCAGTTGTGAGCCACCCCATATGGGTGTGAACACATGTTTGTATGTTATAAATACATGTGGACACTCCTGGCCAATAAACGCTTATGGTATGTTCACATTTGCCATAGCCTACCTGGAAGGTTGGATTCATTTCTACCACAAGACATAGCTGTCTACATACAGTGGCTTTTCTAGTTTCTGTTTAATACAGGCAAATGCCATTCTGTTGTATAGAGGCTAAAGCTAAGAACATGCTTTTCTATCAACAAAGGACTAAGAAATAAATGATAGGAGTACATATCATACTGCAATACACGGCTGCTAAAAAGGAGGTATGGCAGTGTGTATTGGCATGGATAGGCCTCCCTAAACCCCTTCAAATACTATATTGCACCCTGTGATTTCAGTTCATGTACCAACCTTCCCTTATAATGGCACTACCAGGCACCTAGTATAACCCATTGTTTCGTTTCGTTTTTCTTTTTTTTCTTTTTCTCCTTTCTATTGGTTGTTTATTTTCTGGGACGATGTTTCTCTGTATAGTCCTGGCTGTCCTGGAACTCACTCTGTAGACCAGGTTGGCTTAAATTCAGAGATCCACCTGCCTCTGCCTCCTGAGTGCTGGGATTAAAGGCGTGCACCACCATGCCTGGCTTCTTTTGTTCACTTCTTCTTCATAGCAGCTATCTGATTTCATGCTATATGTTTTGTGTGTTGAATTTATTGTCTGTAATTTTTATTTTACTGAAGTGTGGATTCAGTGTCTTATTGTTTGTGCCTATTGTATATATGGTTCTCAGTGAATACTGGCTGGATGAACGACTGAGACTGAATTCCATTCAGTATGCTTTAAAAACCCCAAGTACACACACACACACACACACACACACACACTAACACACACACACACACACACACACACACAATGTGAAAGGTGGAGCTGGGCATGGTGTAACACACCTCTAATTCCAGCACATGGGGAGCTGAGGTAGGTGGATCTTTGTGAGTTTGAGGCCAGAATTCCAGGCCAGCCAGAGCTAAATAATAATACTTGTCTCAAAAAGCAAACAAACAAACAAAAAAGGTGCAAAGTGGAAAAATAATAAGACAGCAATCTAGCCACTAATGTGCGTTGGTTTTCCAAGGAGATTTTTTTTTCGGTGTGGGCAAACATTGTGCCAACAAGATTTGTATCGTATTAATTAGAATGCTTGATATTCAAATTTGCTCTTTGAGTTGCAGGTCCACGTTTCTTAAGGAAAAGAAAATTCAGTGACTTTTGCCTTGGGACGAGGATAGAAGTTTCTGAAGTGGCCTTAAATATACTTATGCCATTTTGCATTACAAAATTATGCAAAGTAGTCTTCTCAGCTTGGGGGTTATAAAGTCAAAGCATCAATCAACTCTGAGAAACCCTGAACATGTTTGTGTCCTGTGGAAGCGAAGGCTCAGCCAAGACTTAATTCTTCAAGTACCTCTTAAATTCTTTTTCTCTCTCATTAGAATGGGTTTGCTTTTGTCTTTGATGAATGACAACATGCTATGTGTACCACACACCTGTTTTTAAAATGTATTTCTTTATGATTTATTTTCAGTAAATGCTTGGTCTGTCTGTCTCTTGCTTATACTCACGTTATTTGTGACTGTGTAAAATAAAATGTAAGAAACCCTGATATTGCTGGGCATTGGTGGCACACGCCATTAATCCCAGCAGTCAGGAGGCAGAGGCAGGTGGATCTTTGTGAGTTGAGGCCAGCCTGATCTACAAGAACTAGTTCCAGGACAGCCTCCAAAGCCACAGAGAAACCCTGGCTCAAAACAAAACAAACAAAAACAAAAAAAAAAAAAAAAAGAAAGAAAGGAAGGAAGAAAGAAAGAAAGAAAGAAAGAAAGAAAGAAAGGAACCCTGATATGGAGAGCATTATCTGCATTTTGTTTGCTTTGGTGAAGGCCAGCTGAACGGTGAGCTGACCCAGCTGAGTGAGACAAGATTTGATGGAATGGAGGGATTCAACTGTTGTAGCAATGACTGAGCCCTGAAAACAGTGTACAAAGTTCACCCAGCAGGTTATGAGGGAATCTCTGTTTGCCTCTGGCCTTAACTGGGCATAGTGGAGACTCCAGTGAAAAGACTGGTGTGTATGTGCCAAGTTAGGTATTGGTTAAACTCTTTTAAGTTTGTATTTGGGAGGAGGGGGGAACTCCAGGAAAATTCTGAACATGTGGAATAGAAAACCCCCATTCAAAGACATTGGTACACCTAAAGCCACATAGGGGCTTCCTCTCTAAGCATCATCTTTGGTGTAAGGACCTGGTAGATTGGGGTTGGAGCCCCTCCTGCTCTGAGCGCACACTTGGAGTCTTTGGACAGGGTACAGCACTGCTGGGAGAGTGAACCTTCCCACCCCCATGACCCTAGATCTCTTTTATTCTCCTCTCTTCCTTTGTCTTTGTTTACATTTCTCTCTCTCTGGTTTCCGCTTGTGATTTAGGAAGGTGGCAGCGTGGCTATACAACATTGCGACTGTATCCATTGCCCCTGAATTGCATCCTTTGAGATGGTAAAATTCACATTGTGTATTTGGTTGCCATTCCTCTTCTGGAAAAATTGGGCTCATTTCTAAAAGTGTAGGCAAAGCAGATGGCTATGCCCTCCCCGCCCTCCCCTGCAGCACTCTCACTCACCTCTCCCTGCTTTTCCGGGAGGCCTTTGCTCCATCTACTCAATCCCTTCACAATCAGGGATGATTTTGATCTGTCACTATGGTGCCCCCTGGAGCTGATCTTTGGGGTCGTGATGCATTGGCGACAGGACAGACGTCACTCAGTGACCAAGGTTCAATGGAAGACAAAAGATTTTAATCCCTGCCTTTGGGCGCTTCTCTCCTGCTCCAGCTTTGGTCTGCTGGAGACGCAGGGTACTCTGGATAAAATACTACCATTTTAACTATCAAGGACTCTAAGCACGTTGGACTGTCACAGACATTTACTTTCAGTGTTAATTGGCAGATGGCTGCTCCAGGCAGGCTTTGCTGAGAACTCTTGGGTCAGCATTGCCTTCTTGTTCCCAGAGATCTTTGCAAGAGAGGGAGAAACTCCTCCCCAGCGTGCTATTGGTGCTCGGAGACCCTTTTCTCTGGTCCTTTTGAGATTCTAAGCTGTATCGGTCCATCTGTGCATCAGCTTTGCAGTGCTGCCATGAGCTATTCCCCCTGGGGGTGGGGGTAGACCTTGCTTAGCCATGTCACTGTCTGAAACACATTCTGACCCTGGTGGAACCTCTGAGAAGAAAACAGATGGAGCTGAAGGAATGTATAAAACGTGAGCTGCCTGTCCCTTGGGCAGGTGGCCTGAAGAGGGAGTAAGGGCATTCAGAGTCAGCTTCTTCAGAGTGACTCTGCAACACTGTTTCAACTGCATTCAGAGCCCTAAAGCAGACATTAATGCAGAAAAATGGATTTTTCTTATCTAATGTAGTAAAGATTTTAAAAATTAAGTTTACTTTTAACCCAGATAGAGAAACATACAAGGTGATAAAGGGATGTGTTATTTTTTTTTGATATAGATGGGGATTGTGTGATTTTTAAATCAAGTTAAATGTATCTGTTGCTTCAAATGTCAGACACGTCTTCATGGTGAACACTCTTAACCCATATCCTTCTGGCTTCCCGGTGTCTGTGGTCTCACTGCCACCTGCAGCCACCTAAATGTGCCCTAGAACTAGAATTTCTAGCTCCTCCTTTAGCTGAATTAACCACCTGTTTCTCGGCTTTCGTGTTACACAGATCTGAATCCTGGCATTAAGTTGTGGTGTTTTCTTCTAGCCTCATTTTATTAATTCATCTTATCTCACCTTGAGGCCTGTTGATGTGGACAGTGAGCAAGTCGGATGAGGATGGATGCTGATGTGGACAGTGAGCAAGCCGGACAAGGATGGATGCTGATGTGGACAGTGAGCAAGCCGGACAAGGATGGATGCTGATGTGGACAGTGAGCAAGCCGGACAAGGATGGATGCTGATGTGGACAGTGAGCAAGCCGGACAAGGATGGATGCTGATGTGGACAGTGAGCAAGCCGGACAAGGATGGATGCTGATGTGGATAGTGAGCAAGCCGGACAAGGATGGATGCTGATGTGGACAGTGAGCAAGCCGGACAAGGATGGATGCTGATGTGGACAGTGAGCAAGCCGGACAAGGATGGATGCTGATGTGGACAGTGAGCAAGCCGGACAAGGATGGATGCTGATGTGGACAGTGAGCAAGCCGGACAAGGATGGATGCTGATGTGGACAGTGAGCAAGTCGGATGAGGATGGATGCTGATGTGGACAGTGAGCAAGCCGGATGAGGATGGATGCTATTTAGATGAGGATGGATGCTGATGTGGACAGTGAGCAAGCCGGATGAGGATGGATGCTATTTAGATGAGGATGGATGCTGATGTGGACAGTGAGCCAGCCAGACAAGGATGCTTGTTGCGTGAAAAAGCTGCATCCTGTTAGGACACATACACGAGTTCATTGCTTGGCCTTTTGGTTATATAATGTTTAAAAATTTTTAAATTTGATAGTAGCTTCATTTACTTAATTTTAATATCCAGAGGTCAGGCCTTAAGGGTTTAGCTCAGTGGTGTGCTCTTGCCTACCAAGCAGAAGGCCCTGAATTTGGTCCTTCGTTCTGTGGGGCAAGCGGGAGACAAATGTATGGATTTGTGGCATATCTGCACAGCCTAGCACAGTGTCAGATAGAAAGTAGTAGCTTATAAACATTAATTAAGTAAACAAACAAAGTCTGAGCTGATGTGGCATTAATCCTGACATTTTAAACATTTAAATTAGCTGGCCATGATGGGTCTTGCCTTTAATTCCAGAATAGAGAAGGCAAAGGCAGACACCTGCCCCTGTTAGCTCAAGGCCAGCCTGGTCTATATGGCAAGTTCCAGGTCAACCAAGAGCTACATCGTGAGGCCCTGTCTCAAAATAAATAAAATAAAAAATAAGCAAACAACGAAGAATCCTTAAAGATAACTAGATCTGGCTTCAAGATAATTTCTGTCTTTATATATGTCATGTCCAGCTTTAAAAAAATGCCTTGTCTATTTTAATATGCTTTACAATGTTTTTAAACCACATTTTAAATACAATTCTGTAAAAGCCTTTACATTTGAGAGGAATACAGAGGTCTTCATTGCTGTTAAACGGTTTTTGTTGCCAACCTGGCTGTTTAGAACTGGTGCTTCCCTGTCATTTCTAGCTGTACTAGTTGCACATGTCAGAGACAAGCTTAGCTGTCCACGTGCCATGACCTAAGTCCCGTTATTTCTCCCCTCTCCCTACTCCTTCATGCTTGGACCTATAAAATAGGCAGAATAACTTAGTGAACCTCTCCAAACTGCCATGAAAGAGACAAACGAACCCTAGAGAAGTGCCTAGGGCAGTAGTGTGTGTGAAGCAAAAGCTGCCTGTGAGCCGGCTCGCACTAGCGTCCACCTCAGGTAACGGCTATGAACATTAAATGAGCTGGACATGGTTCTTGCTGCCTGACCAAATGACCAACAATTTGCATTCACTGTGGGAAGACCTCAATACCTATCTTCAAAGCTCTGAAAAACAAGTACACAGGAAGCCAGAGAATGGGTAATTGCATGAGGTATGGACAGAACCCGCGAAGAAAGGATGTCCTCTAGCCATAAGACATAAGAGAAACACCCTAGTGACAAGGATTTGAGGTGGACAGTGAGTTTGCCAGGCAGGGACGGAAGCAGGCCAGGGGGTAGAGGAGGCAGGCAGGGTGGGTAAGGCGAGCCCCATGGCAGAGGCAGTCAGTGAGTGGTGATGCCCGTGGATCAAGCAGAGTCTCCATGGTTGCGGGAGTCAGTGACATGGGTTGCTGAGGCCTTTTCCTCTTGTTCCATTGCTGCAGCAGAGGTGACCCCCACGCCTGTGTGCATGCTCTCCTGGGCCCACACACTCCAGATTTCCTTTTGTTCCTGCCTGCTGCCCTTTGGCCCAAGAAGTTACTACCCAGCTTTCTTGCCTTTGCTTTCCTTTGCAAGAATGGCTGTGTCTCACTGCAAGGGGTTTCCTGGGAGGAAATGAGCAGGGAGCAGAAGTTCCAGCTTCCCTAAGCTCTTTCAACAAGCATTTGATGGTCACCGGGGCATGAGCTTGCATGCGTGCCCAGCTTCCTTTCTCCTATTTTCTTTGGAATGTTGAAGAGTTGTCAGTTCACAAGTAACAATGATAGTGGACCGGATCCTGTCAAGGATCCAGCACCCCCACGACTCTCTGGGTATGCAAGCCCTTTTTGAGCTGCCATGCTTTCTGTGAGAGCTGTGACCTGGGCCACATGCTCAGGTTTGCAAACTTAGTCTGGCCTCACTGGTTTAACATGTCCTGAAGAGGGTTTCCACTCCATGGAGCCCTGGCAAGTCAGGGCTGGCTACTGTGGTTACCAATGGTCCTTATTCACAGGTTTGTAACGGAAACAGCCGCGGTAGAGTTGGCGTGTTTGATGTTACCTGTGTGTGATGTTGAACACGAGAGCCAAGAAGACAGAGTATGTTAGCCTGACTTCTGCACCTCAGGTTGCATTTGAAACATCATGGGTATGTGAACTTCCTTCCCAGAAAGTTACAGTAGGAGTTAGTCACTTGTGGGGATCAGGCCTCTCCTTCCGCCACATGGGTTCTGGGGATTGAACTCAGGGCATCAGGCTTTGCGTCAAGCACCTTTACCCACAGAGCCATCTCAGTGACCCAGCCGGCATAGCTTTAAACAGTAAAGCAAGAACATGGGCATAGCATGGTGAAACTTAACATGCTAACAGTGGTATTTACTAAGGACCTAGCGTAACTTTGTAGAAGACTCATTTAAGAACTTCTTTGGGGGGGCAGACCGATGTTTGGGGTGCTTCACTCAGTCTTCATGCTGTCTAGTGGATTCCTACTCATTGGCCAGTTTCTGCACAAACGAGGAGGGTCAGATGGCAGGGGTGGCCACTAAGCTGTGACCATGGGTGGCTTGGCTGAGTGAAATGGTCGAAACCTCACCATGTCCTGTGCAGGCAACATTATTCCAGTTTCAGAAGTAAACAGGGCCTTAGAGGGCAGGAAGCTGAGGGCAATGCTGGGGCCTCAAGCCCTGGTCTCCGGAGTGGACTCACCCAGCATTTACACTCCCTTTCTGCCGTGTGTGTGTGTGTGTGTGTGTGTGTGTGTGTGTGTGTGTGTGTGTGTGTGTTTCCAGCCGCATAACACCCACGGGCTTTCAGGATTGGCTGAACTTTGTTTGAGACAGGGTCTATGTAGCCTAAGCTGGCTTTGAATTCTGAACTCCCGATGTGCCTGCCTCTACCTCCCAAGTGTTGGGATCACAGGCATGATCCACCATATTTGATGTTTTAACTCAAATTCAAGGTCTGACAACTGAATTTAAATCAGACTCACTTCTCTCAAACACACTCCACATCTTCCAGCACTTCACAGAAGATGCGCTGTGTCCAATCAAGTGAGTGTGGAGAACACAGGGTTGAAACCACTTTCCCAGGCTTCTGGAGCACAGGACTCTGAATTTATAGGGGAAGAGGTTACAGCCGCCTTTTTATGAGCTATGTGTTTGTTTATCCACACACTCACTCATCTTTTTATAATGGCAGAATACCTCAAGGGATGAATTTTCCACAAACCAGCATTTTGGTAGTGTATCATCTTGGGTGTCATTTAATCTGTTTGGGCCAAGTTGTCTATTCTCCATATTGTCCTAAGATTTTGGATACTCCAAAATCTCCTCAGTCACTGATAGCTCTATGATGTAGACCCTGCCTCAAACCAGGTGTTTGGGTTACCACATGAGCTACCAAAGGTGGTGTACAAACCTTGAAAGTCAGTCAGTCATCATTCCTGGAGCATTTGACTGGTCACCAAATACGATGAGTAGGACACAAGTAAGACTCTCCACTTGCTAAGGGAACTGCATATCAGTTGGTGGTTAAAGAGTAATACAGGGAGGAGAAGGCACGGCTCAACAGTAAGAGCATGTGATGTTCTTGCAGATCTGAGTGCGGTTCCCAGCACCCATGCTAGGCAGCTAGCAACAATCCGTAGCTCCAGCCCCAGGAGAATTGATGTCTCTGGCCTCCTCAGCCACCTGCACTCACATGCATACACCTACACACACACACACACACACACACACACACACACACACTTAAAATGAATCTTTAAAAATAACAATACAGTATGAGAATAGGAGAAACAGGCTTATATCACACACACACACACACACACACACACTTAAAAATGAAACTTTAAAAATAACAATACAGTATGAGAATAGAACAGGCTTCTCTCTCTCTCTCTCTCTCTCTCTCTCTCTCTCACACACACACACACACACACACAAAGTAATTACCTCTTTAAATAATCTCAGTAAGAGGAAAGTAAAACTTTAGTAGCATGGGTGAAAAAGACTCAGAGACAAGCTGCCTCCTTTTGGCGAGAGGTAGGCCTTTGGGGGCAGTGACAAGCTGGTCCCAGGGTGCTGCATTTGTATAACAGAAGTGCTACTTCTAGATGTGGTGTGACATGGCTGGCTTTGTGTTGCAGAATATAAAGTCTTTCTAAGACACTGTCAATAGTGTGAAGCTTCGTCATACCATGGCCTCATCAAGGCCAGACTCACATGGAGGCTTTCTCTAAGTGCAAGACTCACATTTCAAGAGTATGCCACACTGCCACATGGGTGATCGAGGTTGTCAAATATTGTGAATAAATGACAATCTTATTTATACTATGGGCATTGAACCAGGTCCTTGTACATGATAGACAAGTGACAATTTTATCCTTGACTACAAATATAATTGTCAACCAGAAATGCAAGTATGTTTAGTTTAATCTTACTTAGCCACAGCATGAAGTAGGCAGGAGATACTCTCTATAGTCATTGGTTTTAGTCTAGCTGGTTTTATTTTTGAAAGAAACTAACTCATAGCCATTAGCTTAAGTTAGAAAGTTGTTTCTTAGCTGGGTGGTGGTGGTGCACACCTTTAATCCCAGCACCTGGGAGCCAGAGGCAGGCGGATCTCTGTGAGTTCGAGACTAGCCTGGTCTACAAGAGCTAGTTCCAGGACAGCCTCCAAAGCCACAGAGAAACCCTGTCTCTAAATCCTTCCCCTCCCCACCACACACACAAAAAAGAAAGTTTTTTCTTTTCTTTCTTTTAGGGCTGGAGAGATGGCTCAATGATTAAGAGCACTTGCTGCTCTTCAAGAAGACCTGAGTTGAGTTCCCAGCACCCACATCAGATTGCTCACAATTACTTGTAACTAACGCCATCTTCTGGTCTCCACTGGCCCCTGCACACATACACACACACACACACACACACACACACACACACACACACACCTAAAAAAGAAAGTTTTTTTTGTTAAACTAGTATAATAAAATAGTGCCTCCCAAATTATTAAAATGAGTGCAGATGAATTTAAAAATTATAAATCTACCTCTCTGAGCTCCATTTGTACTAGGTGTTTAAAACTGCAATGTGGGACTGGAGTCCAGTGATTAAGAGTACTGGCTGCTCCTCCAGAGGACCCAGGTTTGATTCCCAGCACCCACGTGGCTCATAGCCATCTGTAACTTCAGTTCCAGTTCCTCCCTGTCTGACCTCCATAGGCACCAGGCAATCAAGTGGTACACAGACACACATGTAGATGAAACACTCAAACACGTAAGATTATGAAAATTAACAAAACGAAACAAGCCTATGCAATCCCTCAAGTCAAGAAATTCATTCCTGACTCTCCCAGCTGTCAAGGTGAATTGAGCCACCTCCTGGGTGGCCTTCCCATTTCTTTCTCACTGAGCTGCTTACACTCAGGGTGAGCAGATGTAGTAAGGGCTCCTTCTAATGTGAGACACGGGGGCACAGAGCCAACTCCAGGCTTCCTTCTTGGAAGCTCCTGTAAATGTGGTCTGCAAGCATGCTAAGCAGAAGGTTCTAGGTGTTGGAGAGGCAGGTGATAGGGAGCCTGGGAGGGAAAGGGGTGAGACAAAGGGGGTGAACAAGTGTGAGGGAGAATCTTACCAGGTTCTTGTTGTATTTTGTGGTTGTTTTTAAACCAAGTGATCTGAGGCTGGGGGACGCCGCTAGCTTGACAGTCTAAGGTTGCGGAGCCGCTGATGGATACCTTGTGGTCGCTGAGGTTTTGCAGCAGGTGTGGTGCCTCTTGATCTAGTGAGGAAAGAGAGTGCTGTGGTTACTTCTATTGCACAAACAGACTGGCATCTTAATAGAGACAGAAACCACCCAAGGTGACCGTAAAACTTCAGCATGCATTGTGTTCCCCTTCTCTTCACTCATTAAAGCAATTTCTTCCCTTAATAAGTGTGACGACAAATTGCAGTGAGCCAGAATGGGTAAGCCAAGGACTAGGCTGGACTCCTGTTTTTAAATATTAATACCAGGGCTTTGACTGGCCAACTCACTTCTTCTTTGACAAGGAAAATCTTTTCTAAAACTCACATGTTTCATGCATTTCAGGAAGTAAACATGAAAAACATCACTATGTACAGAGGGTTATAATATATTTTTTTACATTCCTATTACATGTTGTGATGGGCTAATGTAATCTTTTGTCTTGTTTGATTTCTGAATTGAACCCGATGGTTCCTGAACTTGTTTTGGGTGGAGCTTTATGGGGTGGGTTGTGTTACTCCATAACCTACATGTCGAGGCAGCAGACCAAGCAGGAAAATTCTGACATTTTCAAAGCTTTATTGGTTACTCCTCTCCCTCCATTCCCTTCCCAAATGCAAGCAACCACAAAGTTAATTCAAGAGGCAGAGGCACAAATTGTAGGTTTTGCGCTATATAATAGCACAAGTATTGTATTTTATATTATTTTCTCTTAAAACATACAAATATGGTACAATACAATTTATTTTAATAAAATGCCAACCAATATAGTACAACAAAAATGAACTTAATACATTAAGATGCAATACATTATAATATTAAAATCCCACATAGGAACTGCAGTACCCCCAGGGCCCCAAATGAGTACAGTGTCTCTGTGTAAATGAAGTAGACGGTCAGTCCTGCTGATGTGTATACATTCTAGTGAGGAGGGATTGGATCAGGGGCTCAAGCCCAACAGAGAAGAAAGAAATGCCTCCTAATGTGGTCCCCCACTCCCAGCCCCCGCCCGGGTCCTCCTTCCCCAACTTGTTTGCAAATCCTAGGACAGAAATCCCAAGGGTTTGGGTATCACTTACATATTCTGCACACTGGTCTGAGCTTTCTCTGACCAGGTTTGGTTCCTCGTCTTAGGGCATTAACACAGGGAGAGAGCAGCTTAGGAATGGTTACTACAAAGTGACGCTGTGGCCTGGGTTCCGTGTCCCCTGCAGAAGTCTGCTGCGTCCCCACACCTTTCTCTTTAAGTCCCTGCAGGAAAACTCTCAGGGTCAGCATTCGTTAAGGCCATTTTGAAATCCCAGGTTAAGAAGTATATCATCACACAACACGGGGAAGTGGCAATAACGTGGCAGGGTTACTATCTATGAGGAGAGTTCTCAAGTGTTTGGGGTTCCATAGCTTATCATTAGTCTTCTTGCTTTACAGAAAATGAAATCCGAAGGCAAGAGTGTTGAAGGAGGTGCTGACTGATTAAAAACCTCTTCCAGAGTAGGCTATGTGAGAATGGTCTTATTCCTGCCTTGTTCAGGGTCTCTCCTCACTTAGCTTACTCTTCTAGGCAGACCCATCCCCGTTCTATACAATCTGTCAGCTTTTCTCGATTGAAAATGCAGCCCAAAAAACTTTCAATATATGATAACTTGTGCACACTTGCTCGTTACAATGTTGACATTGTTACAAAACATCAGTGAGATATGACAAGATAAGAAAGAACACATGACTAATTAGTGTTTATTTAACTTGGACAGATGTAAGCTCAAACTCAGACCCAGTCCATTGAGTTTCCAAGCTTCCTTCAACACTTTTTACTATTACCAATGTGTTAATTATGACAAAACACTATCACTGCTCATAGGCCTTAAAGGAAGTTTGAATACAGGGCCTATAAAACATCAGTTACTTTTACAGCTCCGGTTTATAATTTCATCTGTACAAAGAGGCTTTGAGTTTCCCTGACAGATGTACTTAGAAGAGAATGTTTGTTTTAACAAAAAGCATTGCAAGGAACACCCAAAGGGCCTATTTGTTCCATACAAACTTCACACAAGCAGCATAAAAAGCTGTGGAATTAACACAGAACTCTCGATTTAAATACAATGTTCACGCATACCTTATGAAGCACACAGTATTAGGATTTATCTATGAAAAATGTTTTCTATATGCGAAGTGTCTCAGTTTTGGCTACTGTCTACAGGACTCTTCAACCTAAGAGTCATACTTTGTTAATTCTACTCATGCTTTGTAACAATGTATTTTGACATTTTAAATTAGAAAGATACATGGAACCCATACATAGTTGTTAGAAATAGAAACCTGATCCCTCTACTAAAATAATCTGAATTAACAGAATATTTTGCTGGTTATCAGTAGCCAAAGACAACTGCCCACAAGGGGGTTCTTTTCCTTTTTAGGTATGACCCCGGGTTGCTGGCAAGGTCTTAAGTTTCAAAAGATATGGTTTCTTTTCTCCATTTTTGGAAGGGCTGAGGAGCCAGCCTCATTACCCCTACTCTTCAGCTAGTCTTATCTCTAGGCTCTCTCTCTCTCTCTCACCCTCCTCTCTCTTCATACCCCAAAAAAGGACCAGAAAAAAAAAACTATACAATAGTTTCTTTTCTTAAAAGAATCTTCTGGAAGGATTAGGATTAATTATACAACAAACAATGAATGGAATTCTTAAAATTGTCTCCTGGAATACATACCTCCCCATCCTCCTGGGGAAGGAGTTGGAAGGCTTTGCATGTTCAGTTCAGTTTTTCTGAGAAGGCTCCCTAAATCCACCATTCCTTTTTTTTTTTTAAAGCTTTCTTAAAAGCTGAGCCCCCAAAGTCTTCTTAACGGTGCTGAGGTTTTGTTTCCTGAAGGAACACATTGCCTCAGAACGAACAAAGAAGCCAGGCCAAAGAGCCATAGGTAAAACTTCAAGACACAATTGATTATTCTTTCGTCTGGGCTGACAACTTCCAGGCTACTGATTGTTTTCACAGCGTTTGGGGCTCCATAAAACCGGCATTTGGGGGAAATGCTATTGTTTACTCTTTCACACTCGACAAAAGCAATTCCCACGTGAAAGACAAGTTTAGCCATGGGACCCAGTCTGTTACCTAAAGGAGGAAACAGGCTGGTGAGTTCCCAAGGTTGAGGAGTTGTCATATTGTCACCTCCTATTGAACTGCCCAGCCATGGTGTTTCTCAGCCATGCTATTTTGGTCATTATTGCTGGCTTCCCCAACCCCTATAGTTCACATACAAAGATCAATCATACATGGAAACAGAACAATGCATATTAAAAGTACCTTTCCTTCAAATGCAAGTTGAAAATGTAATTGCTCTTGATATTTCAAAAAAGCACGCATCTAAATAATTGCAATGCTGTTTTTGTACTTTTGCAATTTCTTAACCCCATAAACATCCTACTAACATTTGCATATATAGAGAAGGTGGCCTTTTCTTTTTTAATGGATAGATTTTTCTAATAGATATTAAGAAGGTTGCATGCAATCTCTAGTCACAATATTTCCTGGATACATGGATTGTGGACACCTGTGAATGCCATGGAAGCATGATTAAGGGCTATAAAACAGTGCCCAGGGGCCATGAGTATTGAGAGTGAAGGCTTGCTGTACTTTCACTGACTGTCAGGGGTTGTTGGTCCAGTCCAGGGCAGTGAGGAGCAGTGCCTAATTGCTGGACTTCCTAGTGGGGATGTAACTGTGTAATTACCTGGAATGGACAGAGGAGGGTGGAGCTGACTTGTGGACATTCATACATCATATTGAGACAAAGCTTTGCTCTTGGAATTACATCAACATTTTGCGCCCCTGGGAACCCATCTTAGAACCCCCAGTTTAAGATCAATATACTTCATGTAAAAAAAATACTTTCAAATAAATAAGCATTATAACTTGTTATCCAGGTACTATTTACAAGTCAAGAGCAAATGAAACAGTTAAAAATAAAACCAGGTAGACACCAAACAAAGACTCAAAATGAAACTGTACTCATCCTGTGCTGAAAAATTAACTTATTCATGTCCATCTTTGGCAGAAACCAGCATTTGCTTAAATTATTCAGTTTGTGTAGCTTCACGACTTAAAAAAATATCAAAAGAGGTTGGCATCAGAGTGGAATAAAAGGTGAGTCCCAGGTTGCTGTCTATCAGGCAGGAGAAGACAGAAGAGCAAACACAAGGGAAGGCAGAGTACAGGGATCTTCATCCAAACATACACCAGGTGACCCAGAGAGCACCCTGGGCCAGCAGGCACTGGGGATCCTTATTACACTGTCAAGTCCAAACTCATTTTGAGAGGAACATCTCCTCTGGGCCTGAAAGTTAGCAACAGTAACAATAAACCAAGATGATAGGAGACAACTGTTACTTTTCAATGAGTCCTTTAATGTTTGACATTACTTTGTGTGGTACAATCATTCCTCCTGCTTTTAAATTTGGAGATCCGAGAGAAAATAGCCTTTTTGTTGCAGTGCTCACCTCTAATGAGAACTTCTGTCTTCCGAAGGATTTCTTCCCCTGTGTATATGTTCCTGGCTCTGCAGGCATAGGTGCCCGAGTCTTCCAGGGACACGTTCTTGATGACAAGGTTCAGGGTGATGGAGTACTCTTGAGTGGTGGCCATTTTTTGCTTGCTGATGCTGTGGTGCATGGTCCGGTTATTAACTGTCCGTAGCAGAATCCAGGTAATGTCTCTGTACAGGAACTTGTTGACCATGCAGGAGAGTTTCAGGTCCTCTCCTTCTGTTGGCATCTTTTCCAAGGAAACGTGAAAGCCATTCGGTACATCTATAAAATAAGAATGAAGAACTTCAGACCACCGTCTCTCAAGGAGATACTCAGACACAGCAAGAACGATTCATTCCCCCACAGATCCTCTAAGCATGAGCACGAGCCAGGACAAGGGTTCTGTCTTTTTGTGTTAGCGGAAGTGATGATCAAACCAAGCAGGGAGAACCTGTGGAGTTGAGCCCATCCCTAGTGACACAGGAAATGCAAAACCAGGGCAGTTTGGGGAAGATAACATTTTCTTATTTGTCCCCAGTTGCTCTTCGTGGTGAAAAGGGTTTTTCCTAACCTCTTTCTTCATCTCTTTACCACACACAGTCCTGGTAAGCTGACATTTGAGGAGAGTAAAATAATAAAATAACCTAAGAGCATTTTGTAGGTCCGTGTACAGGCAAGTTAGTTCCAAACAGAAACTTTTCAACTGAGCATGGAAAGGCTGGTCAGAGCCAGTCAATGCCAGTCCTCCAGGGACGGCCCTCACTTCACAGTGGCCTCCTCCCTCTGTTTCTGAATGCCTCCAGGGCTCTCTACTAGTCCAGGGGGCCAGAGGACAACCAGGGTATTCACCCACTCAGGCTCTTCTAGTGGAAGGGTTGTACTCATATACAAAAGGCAACGAGTTTTCTTTGGAAGATGTAGGCAAATCTGGACCAATCTCCAGATTCCAAACATGCTCAATAGTTTTAAAAGTCAAATTTAGGGCTGGGAGCATATCTCAGAGGCAGAGAGTCTGTCTAGTTAGTGTTCACGAGCTCCTGGGTTTAATGCCCAGCACTGCAAGGCTGGGAGGTCATATCTATTCTAAAGAAAAAAAGGGGTGGGTCATGGAGGTGCACACCTGTCATCCCAGCACTTGGGAGATAGAAGCAGGAGAACCGGGAGTACAAGGCCATCCTCAGTTATATAGGAAGTTTGAAGAGGACCTGGGCTGCTTGAGACAGTCTCAAAAACAATAACTAATAGTTTTGAAGGTAATGGCGTCAACAAGAGTCATTCTGTTTAGGATTAGTTTCCAACCTTTTTTCTACATCTCCTAAGCCCCTCCCCATTCCACACCAGCCTGTGCACCCTACCTTTCAGTAGTCCTTCTAGAACTATCATTTGAGTTTAGGGGTACAGCCCCCTCAGTGCCATTCTAGAATATTCATTGGAGGGTTTTAAAAATCATGGCATTGAACTGACTTATTCTTAATACCCCCCACTTGTTACTGGTGATGTATCTATATTTGAGCAAAGAATTTGGGCCAACATTTTACAAAGAGCTTTGAAGATGAAAAGAGCTGTTGTCTGTTGTTATTATTATCCTCTGTACACAAAGCTATAAAGAGACCTTTAAACCTTAAGGGGACAATAGTCCAAAATTAGACATCGTATCAGCTCTTTCCTAAATCTCACTTTGCTTGTTTTTCTGATTTTTCTGGCTTTGGCTGTATTATAAAATGTCTCGTCTGAAGAAATGCCAAAGTATTCATTTGAAACCTGGAAGCAGGGGGTAACCGCAGCTTATGAGGTGGTGGCGGCTGAGCAGTAAGGAGTAGAGGGGAGACACTCTCGGTTGAAAATGAAAATCAGAGGATGTGACAGAGGACACAGCAGCAATCTGAGAACGACATATTTGCTGTCACTATCCACACATATATGAGGAGAGAGGGCTGCACACAGGCTGTTGGCCGGCGATTTCCTAAAACCAGAGCCCTTCTCCATCACTCCAGATTCATCCTGGTGGGTTGGCACCCAGGGATCCCGGTCACACCACTGAGGTCATGTACGGAGTCTCTATTTACTTTAGTGATTTGAAACTTCCTGTGGAAATAGCTCACAGGTTTCCTGATGGAAGATTTTGTTTATCTTTGCCAAGCACCACCAGGAATCTCAAAATAAAATGCATTTAGTGACATTGGGAAACGAGGGAGATAAGACATTGTTCCGGTTTCACCCTTGGTGATGGCTCACACACCAAAATTCACACCGGGTGCCAGACACCCCCCCAAAAAAATAGCACACAAAATTCACAAGAAGGAGAGAAAAAACAAACAACAACTAGAAACAAACAAACAAACAAAAACCCAGATCTATCTTACAAGCCTGTTTCTGGGGGGGGGGGTGTGTGGAAATACAGTTACCGAAGCCATCAGACAGCCCTTATAATTGTGTTTCTCAATGTAACCCCCTACAGTATTTGCTTTCAATCCACAGAAGACTTTAGACAAACAAAATAGGATTTTCTCCTTATTTTTTTAAAGAATGAGTATATAAATGGACCTAAGAAAGGGCTGTTCTCCAGCTCTGCCAATGAGAACAAGAGATGATTCCTCCCTAAAACAACTGTCATTAATACCAAATAACACTCCTCATCTGTGTGGGGCTCACCCACATCCCCTGAGGGGTCCAGGAGAGAAGCTGGCCTCCCTCTGGAGACGCAGACAATCTTCTGTAGGTAGAGCATGCTTGAGTACAAATGGGCAGCTGTGGGGGGGAGGTTCTCCTTAATGGGGTGACCCACATAGAAACTGACAAGGATGGGTGTGATCTCATTTGGAACCTTGAACATTTTACTCCCACTGCAAACTGGCAGTCATATTCCCTGAAAGAGCTTTGCTTAGTACCAGGTACAAGTGCCAGGATCAGGAGAGGACACAGCCAAGGATGCCAATGACTGTAGTTAGCTGCTTCCCCAGGAAGAAGGAGAAATTACTATGTTTTTGTTTTAAGAATAGGGATGCGTTGGGCATTGATGATGCATGCCTTTAATCCCAGCACTCAGGAGGCAGAGGTAGGCAGATCTCTTTGAGTTTGAGGCCAGCCTGGTCTACAGAGGGAGTTCCAGGACAACCTTCAAAGCCACAGAAACCCTGTCTCGAAAAACCAAAAAAAAAAAAAAAAAAAAAAAAAAAAAGAATAGGGATTTAATTAAAATGAGAACCACTAAAGTGCCAAATTGATCTTCACAGCATTAAAAGTTTAGGGGTGGCGGATCCCAGGGATTGAACTCACTGCCACCTACATGATATTAAGGGGAGGGGACTCTACCACTGAGGTCACTATGTAAGTTTAAGGCCAGTCTGCTTTACATAGGAGTTCCTGGGCAACTGAGGATACATAATAAGACCTGTCTTAAAATTAAAAAATCTGGAGCAAAGATTTGATATGAAAAATATAATAATTGGCTAAAAGCCAGTAGTGAATTGGCAGTTCAACCTCTCGTCAACCCACATGTACACTTTCCAGGGCTGATAGAGGAGAGTTAGAGGGAAAAAGGAAATACCAGACAACAAGGCCTACATTGCGAGCTGTTTCAGGCTTGAGTTAAAGTTTGTGTGTTTCCACAAGTGCTGTAGGCTCCCAGCAGGTGCGTCCTCTCCCAGAACAAACACTCCAGTGTAAGTGAGAGGAATCAATCCATCCCTCCTTGGGTCTCTGGGTGGTCTGTTTAGTTGGACCCTCCTTATAATGTGAAACATCTATGGGCCAAAGGAGTGTGCCTTCCCTGAGCCTGTGTCACTCTATCTAGATAACGCTCAAGGGCCTTGCGGTTCCAAAATTCCCAGAAAAAGACAGATGGTTCCCAAGTGTGTCTCTGGACTGGCTCAGTCTCTTTCTTTGCTAGAGGGCAGGCCTCCTCAGCGTGCTCACCGCTAAGTGTGCTCACCGCTAGGTCAGCACACAGGAAGTGGCCTAAGAAAAGACTCAGTGAGAGGTCAGGGGGTGGGCGAAGGTAGGAGAGCAGATGTGGGCATGGATGTGTGCATGGCTCCTGCCCACAGGGATAGATAGAGTGAGAGGCAAGCCAGGTATGGCTACAGGCTGCTGAGCAGCCCTGAACAGCCCCAGGACTCCAAGCCTAGCCAGGCCTTGAGGTCCAGATGAAGGTAGAGTTGTCTCCAAGAAGTCGGAACATATGGAAAGGTTGTGGAATGATTTTAGATTAATCAGTAGCTGGGGTAGTAGCCCCAGTGGCACTCACTGTCCCTCGGCTTTGAACACTCAGGGGTGAGCCCAGCCTCTTCCCCCATCTGTTCACATTCTTACCCAGATCATTGCCCTCTCTCACTCTGCTTCCTTATGGGAGGGTCAGGGCCAACAGCACAGCACAGGAAGGACCCTTTTAGCCACACATGGCTTTGAACCACTGGCTCGTGGTTTGTGTGAGTGAAGGTCTGAATTTTATCTCATTTATTTTAAATCGATTAAAATTAAAGCAGAGCAGTGGGGCCCGAGTGCGTGCATGTGTGTGTAAGAATGCATCATATGCATATGTGTGTGTGAGTGTATGCATGCATGCATGTGTGTGTGTGTCTGTGAGTGTATGCATGCATGTGTGTGTGCCTCATTGTGTGTGTGCATGTGTTCTTTAGTTTTTCTGTTGAGCACAGGACTGTGGGCATAGCTCAGTGGTAAAACTTCTGCATGAGATCTTAGGTCCAATAATCACCAGGAAAATTGTCCCTTAAATGTTGACTACATATTAAAATTATAATATAGTATTTTAGATATACTGACTTAAATAAAATGCTATTCTTTTTTATTTTAAATGGGGGTGGTGTTTTGGTGCAGGGTTTCTCAGCTAATCCCTGGCTGTCTTGGAACTTGCTCTGTAGATCAGGCTGGCCTCCAACTCAGAGATCCACCCACCTCTGCCTCCCAAGTGCTGAGATTAAAGGTATGTGCTACCATCGCCCAGCCTCTAAAACATTATTCTATAAAATAAATGAACACTAGAAAAAATTTTAAAGATTTCTCTTTGTTTCATGTGTATATTATGCACAAGTCTGTGCAGTTGCCATGGAGGCCAGAAAGAGGGCATGGAATTACCTGGAACTGGAGTTTCAGGCAATTGTGGGCTGCCTGATGTGGGCTGGGAACCAAACCCTTCTGCAGCAGCAGAAGTGTCAAGCACTCTTAATCACTAAGCCATCTCTATAGACCCCAGAAAAGTGTAAGTTACATAGCGCTTCCATCTATTGGACAGCAGCGGTACCAAAGAGCAAATCCAAGCACCACATTACCGCTACAGATGATATATACTGATCCCAGGACATGCGCAAGGTGATTGATACATGCTCTCATATTTTTTCTGGGGGACCTGGGCCCATGCTGTCATGAGAGCTGACGTGTGCTACTCCGCAGTGTTTGCCATCAACTGTTGCAAGCTAGTGGACCATTCAACACAGATGTGTTCAACACAGATGTGTTGAAAGTTCAAAATAGAAGGCATTGTCCCAGCTTTCATCTTCCAAACCACACATGCTTTGACCATGGATTCAGATTGTAAAAACCTGTTTCCAACTAAATAAGAACAATGCAAACTTTTGTATTTAATTAGTTCAAAGCACCTGGATTTAATCTTGGACTAATTTGAGTGAAATCTCTGTGAGAATCCATCCCCAGCGTTTTTCTGCTGGAAGTGGACACAAAAGATACACTCCTTTTTGTTCCTGTAGGTGAGAAGGCAGGGACAAAGCTTCAGTCTAGGGGCGCTTTGCTGTGGCGATCTCCCCTCTCCAGAAAATGCAGGGCCACTGTCCAGGTCTGACCTATGAGAATGACCTTCAGGTCTGACCTATGAGAGCGACCTTCAGGATGTCTTCATGGCCCAGATGCTTTCGTGCTTGGCTCACTGGCCAAAGACTCCTATCACCTAACAACTCAAACTGTGTCATGAAATTAGTCCTGCTTGTTCTTTCTGGAGACTTCTAGGCAATGTCAGCAGCAGCTTGCTCCATGCACTGTGAAGTTTCCAGAGTGTTGGCAGACTGCCTGGGTTTCCTCCGAAATTGGGGGAACGTGGAGCCAGGCAATTGTTTTTAGACTTTGAGTTACTTATTTCCTTCCTGAACCCGTGGAGGAACACAGGGAGTGCCACTCGTGTACCTTGCAGGTTTTGAGATTTGCAGAGCCCATCAGGTTTAAAATTAAAAATCCCTAAATGCTCAAAAAAAATAGCCTATTAATTACGAGGAACAAAGTTCAGTTTCAGATTTTGACAGGAGAGTCTCAGTCCCCCAAAGGTCTGAACGACTTCAACTACGAACTTTTAAGTAAAAAAAAAAACAAAACAAAAACCCACAAACCAAAAACAACCCCCTCAAAATAACCCCCAAAAAAACCAAAACCCAGAAAACAAAAGAGTAAAAGATAAAAAACAACAACAAACCCTCTAACACCATGGGGGTTGGGGGTGAACTTGTCTTTTCTGGAGGTGGGTCCTGAAGGGGGTGAAAAGCGAGCATATAGATTCCCAAATTTAGAATCCAGTGTGGGAAAGAGACACAGACACAACTGAGAGAGAATTCAGGGAAGTGGCTCTTTACAGAAGTCAACGGTGTTGTGGAATTCTACTCCTCAGATCAAGAATGGAGGTCCTCGCAGCTTGACGTGTCTACAGAGTGTTAAAAAAAATCACCAAGAGCATTAAAAGCAAAGAGACAGAGGCCACCAAGTCTCTCTGTGGGTGGAGTCAATGTAGCTTACCTGTGACGTAAAATTTTATGTTCCTTTCCACAGTTCCTATTTTATTGAAGGCCTCGCAACTGTAGATTCCAGAAGTTCTCGAGTCAGCCACCACCAAGGTGCTGACCGTCTGTAAAGAGACAAAGTTCAGCTAGAGGACAGAGATCTTTTGGAACAGCCCTAAGCAACTTGGAGGGCAGGAGTGATTCAGCTATTCCTTCACGTAGCCTTTAAAGAGGGCATTGCAGGCAGGGGTGGTAGCCACCAGCAAGCTCTCTGCTTGTGGAGCCCCAGCACGAACAGAAAAATAACAGGAAGGCAGGTCCTCAGGAGACCGGAGCCCATGACATCCGACTCCTTGTAGGGTTTTAGGCTTATCTCAGCCTGCTAGCATAACAATCACAGACCTGAAGCCGAGGTGTGGGACCGCACGTCCCACCCCACGTCTGTGAGAGGAACAGGTGAGGCCCAGGCCTTTCCTTGTTTGGGTGCCCTGAGAGCATGGGTGTCAGCGGGTCACAGGAGGCATTTGTGTGGGCATGTGAAGTGTGCAAGGACAGGAAAGGTTTCTTGTCTATGTACAAAGGGCGTGGCATGCAGCCCCCCGGGGGTCTTGAAGGAGACAGGAAGCTGAGAAGCTAAGATAGCTGCGCGCGCGCGCGCGTGTGTGTGTGTGTGTGTGTGTGTGTGTGTGTGTGTGTGTGTGTGTGCGTGCGCGCGCGCGCGCGCGTGCGCGTGCTTATAGATCATGCATTCTCAGTCTACAACAATGAAGACCTAAACTGGCATTTTCACACTGGGATTTAACAGAACTGTCCCTAGACAGTTGTCAAGTTGATGTGAACTTGAAGTACTTTTCAAATGAAATAACGTCTACTATAATAATGGGCTGAAAAATTAGACAGCTTAAAACCATCCCCCTTTTCCTTTAAAGGAAAACATTAGAAACATATGGACACACTGCTGAGCGGTCTTACATTGAAGCCACCGTTCCACGAATAGGTAATTAAAAAAAAAAGTAAAGCTACCCTTTCACACTTCAAATTACAAACAAATACACAAAAGTTGATCCAGTTACTTAGAGATCCTGGTCTGTGGTCATGAGCTGCAGGACTGTGGTGTTGTTCTGAGGGTTCTAGATGAGTTAGATGTGCTGGCTGAAGATAAAGATTATGCCATATGAGGACCAGCCACTTTCCTGAGTGAGCATTCCCACAAGTGACTGCTCTTGGAGAAGGGTCTTAACATTTTCTTAGTGGTTAAACAACATGGTGGACACCTTATGTGTGGTCTCTCAGCTCCTCTAAGAAATTAAGGCATTTCTGTTCTTAATCTACAAATCAAGAAGACTAAAAACAAGGGCCTAGAGAGTTGGCTCAGTGGTTAAGAGCACTTGTTGCTCTTGCAGAGGATCTGAGTTCAGTTCCCAGCATCCAATGGTGGCTCAAAACCATCTGTAATTCCAGTTCCAGGGATTCTGATGCCTTCTTCTGGCTCCGTGAACACCAGACACATATGTGGTGCACATACATACATGTAAGCAGAATACTTCTTACACATAAAATATAATAAGTGAATCTGAAAAGAAGACTACAAGCATGCTCAAAGTTTTTAGCCAGAAAACTCCTGTCTCCATCCCCCCCACCCCAATGATTCCCTAACCGTTGGAAGCATCCACTTAATCATGTCCACTCTTTGTGCCATCAAGACTCTAGATAATGAAGAGGGCTGCAATATGTGGTATTTCTAATTCAGCTTTTTGAGCACTCAGGACGTGGCTGTGGAGGCACTGCCACGATGTCAATGGGAAAACAGGAGAGGGCAGTCCCCATGGCCAGTGACTTTAGAAGTGTTTTGAATCAATCATTCCCTACTTAAGGTTCCAATAAATGCTTTCTCCTTTGCAAGCCGGGGAGCCAGGTCTGAAAGAATGTTCAGCTGTCTCTTTATTTTGATTGTTACTTTTAATTAAGAGTGGGGATTGATGAGTTCTGATAAGTCAGCGTCTTTTAACTATCATGCACGCACTAACAAGAGGCATGGAAGACACGGTAAGGAGTGATGAATCAAGTTTGTTAGGGGGCAGGGGGCACTGTGAGGGGGGCCGTTAGTTGGTGGCAGAGGAAGGACAGAGATGACCAAGCACATTGTGACCCCCAGCGTTGTCCTGGGAGTCTGGGCTCTGGCATGTCCAAGCTCTTCACTGGATGGTCAGAAGCAAGTGTCTGGACTACGGCTTCCTCTTGCAGCCAGCTTTAGGCCAACTTCCTTATGAAGTAAGTTCTTATTGTTAACCCTAAAGGACCCAGGTAAACTTATTTAGATTCTTGGATTCAGACACATACAGTAAAATAAATAAATCAACCTGCCCAGATGGTCTGGAATGGTTACAACCATTTTAGATGGACATGTCAGACTTTTCGTGTAACCAGAGAATAAAGCTGAGATGCCCAGAGGTGATGTGACTCTATGTTAAATAAATGGATCATGGCGAAATGAATATAATTCAATTTTTTTCTTTGCCTGAATGATGTCTTCCAAAACAAGACACCATATCCACAGGCAGGCATCCTCCAGAATTGAACCTCACCATGGTTTCTGTTCAAGTAGAAATTGTGTTGGTGGGAGTGTTTATTATTTCTTTGTGGTGGGACCTTCATGTTGTCAATGATTTGTACTGGACAGCATTACCTCATTGAATCTTAGCCCTATGAGATGGGGGTATCAGTCTTTTAAACAAATACACAGTCAAAGCTTCTGGAGGCTAAATGAAGAACCCCAAGACACCAGAGACCATAGACAGGCCTGAGGAGAGTGGCTGGCCTGGCATGTAGAACTCCAGAACCTATACTCTCAATCTGATCGCTTAATCATCCAAGCTCATCACATCCTGTCCATAAGGGTCTGTCTACCATTTGAAAGGGACTTTCCTTGAAATACCATTTAATCAGCAGCAGTTGGTGACATGAGCTAATGCCTCTTTCATTCTGGGATAAGATTTCACACAAACTCAAATGTTTTTTTTTAAGTGCTATGATTTGAAATGATTAGTGAATGAAAAGGTTCTAACCAGAGAAAAACTTTTTGCCACAAGGTGAAATGTAAAACTTATGATTAACTTTACTACAACTTGCTTTGCTTCTAGAATATGTCTTAAAGTTATAAAACTAAATATCTTTTCATATAATATCAGAGATATAGATTGGGTGTAGTAGTGCATACCTTTAGTCCCAGTTACAGGAGGCAGAGGTAAGTGGATCTCTGAGGATTGGAGGCCTGGTCTATGTATTGAGGCAGGCCAGCCAGGGCTACATATTAAGACCCTGTCTCAAAAACAACATAAACCCCATGAAAGATGTTTAACAACTATAAGCCAGGTCAGCTCAGAGATAGAGGCTTCAGCATCCTTTTGTTGGACTGGAAGACAGCTTCTCATGGGACAGTAAGGATGCATGAGTTCCTTGTGTTAAAGGGACCAACCTGATGGATGTTAAGGCTCACAACCAAAGGGGAAAGTGAAAAAAGCAGAAGAGAACACCAAATTATTCCCTTTACACTTTAGAAGAGAAAGTGACGAAGATTTGAGATGTAACAGATATTTAGAGTTGTAATCATGCATTTTCTAGGGCACACTGAAAGGACATCTCAAGACCCATTAATTCTATAATTAGTTCTCATGCTCCACAAATGACAAAGAACAGAAGAGAACTGAAAGCCAGCAATGAAGGCAGAAGCACTAGGCTAAACTCTAATTAGGATATTCACATTTGACTCAGTCAGAGAAGTTATAACACTTAAAACCCACAGTGGCCTTAGACAGGGACACGCAACAAAACTGTCATCAGAAGTCAGACATAGTAGTGCACGTCTTTAATCCCACCACTTGGGAGGCAGAGGCAGGCAGATGGATTTCTGAGTTACAGGTCAGCCTGGTCAACAAAACAAGTTCCAGGACAGCCAGGAATATATAGAGGAAACCCTCTCTCAAAAAAGAAAAAGACAAAAAAAAAAAAAAAAAAAAAAAAAGGCCAAAGACAAACTAACAAACAACAACAACAACAAAAAAAACCAATCAACCAAAAACCTGCCATTAATGATTGTAAGCTTGGATTTCTTCATATTCCTTCCTTCTGGTTTGCAAAGCCTTAGTAATATTACAGTGTTGCTTGAGCCTCATGAAATATACTGGATGGAGGTAATGTGTCAATCAGCCTATTTTCTAGAACAAGGTTTTGCAACGAGTCTTTCTCTGTCCCACCAGCCAGCTCCCAAATAATGACACTTAGACTTTTTTAATTATGAAAGCTCGGCTTTTAGCTTAAGATTCTTTCTAAATAGCTTTGTTTTGTGTTTGTTTTTTTCAAGACGAGTTTCTCTGTGTAGCTCTGGCTGTCCTGGAACTCACTCTGTAGACTGGGCTAGCCTCAAACTTGCAGAGATTCTCCTATCTCTGCCTCCCGAGTGCTGAGATTAAAAGTGTGTGCCACCACCGCCCGACTCTAAATAGTTCTTATAGCTTAAAATAACCCATTTATATTAATCTATGTTCTGCCATGTGATTCACGGCTACTACCTCTCCTCCTGTACATCCTGCTTGTTCTGCATCTCCTCGAGTCTCTGCCTTTCTTCTTCCCAGAGTCCTCTCTGTTCCAGGAAGTCCCACCTAACCTCTTCCTGCCTATTGGCCATTCAGCTCTTTATTAAACCAATCAGAAGGCTCCTTGGCAAAGACACATCTTCATAGTATAAACAAATATTCCACAACAAGGATTTTTTAAAAAATCAATTTATGGAATGGATGTTTCTAACACAGCTCTCTTTTTAACATTTTAGGGAGAACTAGAAGTAGATGCATTATGGAAGAGCTGAAATGAATCTAGAATGGCACGCTAGAACCACATGATGGGAAAACAGAACCAGGGACTGTGTGAGAACTGGACTACAGCCACAGTTCTGGGGTTAGTAAGACTGTCTATGTCATGGATGTCTCAGATATTCACACACTTCCTTCTGTACCCCTACACAAGTCCATAGCAATGTTGCTATTGCTGTCAAGCTATCCCCATTTCTCCAGTCTTACAAAATCTGTTCAGGGTTCTGTCCACCTCTGATTTTAGACCCCAAAACTTTCAGACCTGGCAGTTCATTTGAACAATGTGAAAATTCAACACTCTCGTTTAGTCACTTACAAATGTGGGCCAAAGCCTGCCAACAAGGAAATGGAATTTTGGAATTTTATTTCCCTCTATGCCCTTCACTGACCTAAACAACAAAAAGCCAAAAACCCCTGAAACTCCCTAGGGCTCCTACTGTGAAAGTTCCCCCCCCCCACAACAATCCACAGAGGAGCATTGCTGGGCAAGGTTATGCTGTGACTGTGAATGAGCAATCTTGTGGGACTTTAGTGTACTTCAAACTGTACCAAAGAAACAAAAAGGCCTAAATTATAAAGAACATTGCATGCAATACTGGGCATGGTGGTGCACACTTTTAACCCCAGCACTCTGGAGGCAGAGGCAGACAAATCTATTTGAGTTCAAGGCCAGCCTGGCCTACAGAGTGAGTTCCAAGATAGCCAGGACTGTTACACAGAGAAACCCTGTCTCAAAAAAAGAGTGAGAACATAGCATGCAATTTAGAAATAGCAAAACTATGTTATTAACTGTCAAATGAAGGATAGCTTTTTCTCCCCACCACACAAACATATAGTAATTAGTGCTAAAACTAAAAGCAGTAAGTTCTCCTAAATCCAGAACATGAAATCATCTATTTCTAGCATAATTATATCAGCAACTGCCCAAAGGATCAGGACTCTATGCTTTTTTCCACTTCCTTTATGAAGAACGTTAAAGGTTTTATGATACAAATAGTCTTGGGTAGATACTCTTCATCATCTGTGACTGCAGCCTTTTGGGGGATTACACTGCAGTCTGTGTGGCGTGTCAAGGTCCTGTGTGTCGAGGGCCCCCTCCTCAGGTCATTTCATCTTTACCACAGGAAACTAGGGAGGATAAACACCACTAACTCCATTTCTTTGGAGGAGTTGGGGGATGTGGGCATCTTTGCCTTTGGCCATACAGATGGAAGGGGGAGAATCTTGCACCTCCTGAACATGGGCCAGGTGGTACAAATGCCAACTGTGCACAGAGGCATAGAAGTTCTTATCTGCACAGCTACACAGTTACAGGACAATACATTTATTTCCAGACTGAGTGGAAAAATCTCAGCCAAGATTTTCCTCTGCTCTCACCATGTTCTTTATTAGCAGGTCTTATACATGGAGTCAGGTAACTCCATTAGTTCACACCCATCAGGGAAACTCAACCAGTTTTATCCTATTGAGTTTTATTGTTCACTATATGTTTTTGTGGTAAGAAAACAAGATAGAAATTCCACTGAAATCACTCTCATAAATACTCTTTGTAAATTTCCAGGATTAACAGTACATTCCATCTATGTGGCCAGGAAGAAGCAAAAATGAATGGACACCAGTGATATCATCTGGAGAATCCACTAGGACCTTCTGGCAGTACTAACTTGCTCTCTAGTGGTAGTGAACAGTATCTACCCAAGTCAAGTGTTCAAGTTTGCTGAATTCCCCCTCATCTAACTTGTCTATTAAAATCTTTCACCAATGGCTAGACACCATGGAACTTCCTAGCTTCTGATTACTGTGCTAGGGGGAAAAGCTATAAACCACCCCAACTACTGCAGTGCCTAAAAACATCCCCAAATCCTTAGCAAGTGACTGTTGATGTTGTCAAACAATGGACTCTTTAATTATTTTCTTTTGACTTAGTTGGCCATGGGAGTGCAGAGTTTGGAATCTAGAGACTTTGGTTTGAATTTCTTTACCCCTTTATGCTGTGTGGCTTTGGGTTGTCCATGTTCAAAATGGCTTGCCAAAAAAGGATGCTGACATTAGCATCTTCAAAGATGATGAAAGATGCAGGGCCAGCTGTTGATAAAAGTTCTCTTGTCTCACCAGGTCCCTCCACTTCAGCCCCAAATGAGCACACAGATGCTATATTATTAAACTGTTGGCTGAAAGCTAGGGCTTCTTATTGGCTAGCTCTTATTGGCTAGCTCTGTCTTAATTATTAACCCATTTCTATTAATCTAAGTATTTCCACGTGGTCTTATCTTACCTGAGAAGGGTTTGGACCTCTTACTCCTTTGGTCGCTACATGTCATTTCTCTCTGGCAGGCTTTCTCTACCTCCCTTTCCCAGAATTCTCCTCATCTCCTAGTCCCGCCTATCTTCCTACCTCATTAGTCAGACAGTTTTTTATTCATCAACCAATAAGAGAAACATATATACAGAGGGACATCCCCCATTAGCCAGCTGTGGTGGTGCATGTATGCTGTTAATCTCAGCACTCAGGAGGCAGAGATAGGTGGATCTCTGTGAATTTATTTCAGGCCAGCTAGGGCTACAGTAAGACCCTGTCTGAAAGAGGACTCAAGTTTGGTTCCTAGAACCTACACAGTGGCTCACAACCATTGGTAACTCCAGTTTCTGGGAATCCAGTGCCCTCCTCTGGCCTCCACAGGCACTGCATGCATGTGGTGTACATACACATGTGCAGGCAAAACTGGAATATACATAAAGTAAAAAACAATTAAGTCTTTAAAAAGAGAAAAGAAGTATCCTACATAGGGAATGGTGTACGTGCTTTCCATCCTCTAACTTAAGGACACAGCAGAGTAGATGGTTATTTTAGGTACAACCCTACTTGAACAGGCAGGGATTTATAGAGACAAGTTCTACTTCGGATCAAGACGAGCATGTATAAACAGATGCTGGCAAGGGGTTATTTGGTTTGCTTTTTAAAAAATATTGCTAATCCCATGCCCAACAACAGCTGGTTTCTAAGCATACCCTTCACTACTTCAAGGGGAAAAGTTCTTGATTTGCAGCCCATGGGGCTTTCCCGACTCCCAGGGTTCCAGCACATTCCTACCCTCAGAGAGGAACACGGAACGTGAATGGTGCAGGAGTGGAAGGGGAAAATACGCAGATGGTGTGTGTTTGCATGCCCAGCCTAGACTGCACCTGGCAGGGACAGAAGGACAGATGATATTTTGTAAGACAGAAATATTCAACTTTGGGTTGAAACCTTATCCTAGTTTTTATTTACTAGGATCCTACTTTCTGTAAATCAGCAGAACCTAGGCACGGTTATAGGCTAGAATCACCTACATTAATCCCAGAACTTGTGTGGACTCCAGGTCCCACCCCAATAATGTGACTGTAATGGCAATTTGTAGAGGCTTGCATGTGTTGTTGGGATGGGGAGCCACTGATATGCACCGTCTTGGTGTTCATTAAGAATGAGTTCTCCAGGCTGGAGGAATAGCTCAGTGCTTAAGGACACGTATTGCTCATGCAAGGGACCCAAGTTCAGTTCTCATTCCCAGCACCCACATGGGAGAATGAGAGAGGACACTTACAACCATCTGTACCTCTCGCTTCAGGGAAGTCTGACACCTTCTTCTGGGCTCTTAGGGTACTACACACACATCTCTCTGTCTCTGTCTCTCTCTGTCTCTGTCTCTGTCTCTCTCTCTCTCTCACACACACACACACAGACAGACAGACAGACAGACAGATAGACAGACATATATGCGTGGGGGAACAGGAAAAAAGAGGAGGACCAGGAGTCTGAAGAATTCAGTCAGGGAAGTATAGCAACTCAAACTTTAATGTGTGGCTTCATGAAGACATACCTAAGAGGTTCTCTTTCTCTCTGCATTTTACCCTAGGCGCAGGAGCTTGAGGGCATGTTTTAAGACTATCCCAACACCTGTTTCCTACAAATGGTACCTTGTTGGTTCCTTCTATGACCATCATGCGCTGAGTGATGCTCTCAATTCTGTTTCCTACATTGCTGTCAGAATCCAGGATGGAGGAGTCTTCACTCTTGGAACAGAAGTCATACCTATAGAAAATAGGAAGCCATCACAATGTCACAATGCTGCCTTAGCACAGAGCAGGGAGATGGAGACGGTGGAGACAGTCCTCGGGGAGAAAACCACAAACTCTGTCTTAGGCTGTCTCCTCATATTTAGGAACTAAAAACAGCAACTGTATCTACCAAGTAGGGAGACATTCCAACAGCATGCTATCAAACGTTTCTCCTGATTTCAATGTTAAAGAAAACACATAAGGTAGGACATTTAATGACTGGATTTTAGTTAGTTAGCTCCTAGAATGTGTGGGTGGTGGTGATAATGGTGGTGGTGGCGTGTGTTATATTAATGAATGGAAACCTTGAGAAAATAAGGGCATTTCACATCTATGCAGGGTGACTTTAAGTCATAATATTTAGTTAGGTAGACAATCTTTATTTCAACCCCAAGCTAAGTAAATGTCCATGAAAACAAACATCTTGGCGTCATTTATTTACTTTAATAAATTTATCTCCAACTTTGGTGTTAGCACAGAAAGGCCTTAACTCCTTGGGCTTCAAGTGTTTAATTATCAAAGGAAAGTGGTAACAGTGTTGACTTTTAAAGTCTACAAACTCTTTTAATTTTTAAAATAGGATGCATTTCTTTTTAGTTTATGTGCATGGGTGTTTTGCCTACTTGTGTCTGTGCAACATGTGTATGCCTATGCCTATGCCTATGGAGGCCAGAAGAGGGCATCAGATCCCTGGACCTGGAGTTGTGGAGGTTATGGGTATTAGGAATTGAACCCAGGTCCTCTGCAAGAGCAGCCAGTGCTCTCAACTGTTGAGTCATTTCTTTAGTGCAGGTGTGTGTGTGTGGTGGTGGTGGCGAGGAGCTTTGCAAGCATTTCATTGCCTTGTACTGTGGTGATATACTATTTATAATTTATTAAAGCTTCAAGATGAAGATCAGAAAAGCAGAGCCCTGGGCCCTAGCTCTTCCCTGTACCACAGACTGAAAGGCGATCCTGGCTCCACCAAACCTTAGACTGCTATGTTCTCCTCAGTGCGGCTGCAGAATGCTGAGACTGCCTACCAGCTCTGAGGTCTTGCTCCTGTCTGGTATACCTCCCTAATGCTGGGGATTAAGGGAGTGTGATCCCAGGTGCTGGGATCAAAGGCATGAGCTCTGTTACTCTTCACTCTTGTATAGGCCATGGTGACCTTGAACTAACAGCTATCATCTGCCTCTTAACCCTGAGTCCTGGGACTAAAGGTGTGTGCCACCTCTGCTTGATCTCTAAAGCTTGAGGCAAGCTTTAATAAATCGTAAATAATATATCACCATGTGGAGCTCTCACCAGCTGGTCTAGAACTTTTGGGGAATAGAAAACTTGTTGGCCGCAATTTGAGCAAGACTCAGGTAAAAGAACCTGGAGGCTCTCAAATGGAGGAAGAGTTCTAAATCCGGCTCCAGAGGGAGTGAATGTCAGGTCCTAAGTAACCCAGAGCAGTGATGACTTACTGAAATAAAAGTAGGGCAGTAGGGGCAGGAGAGATGGCTCAGTGGTTAAGAGCACTGACTGCTCTTCCAAAGGACCCGGGTTCAATTCCCAGCACACCCATGGCAGCTCACAACTGTCTGTGACGCCAGTGCCAGAGGACCCAACACCCATAGTAAAATACCAATGCACATAAAATAAATTAATTAATTATAAAAAAGAATATAGAGCAAGTGAGAGAGACAGGCTGGAGAGGAGACAGACTGGAGAGGGCAGGGGAGCCTTCGGGGGCCTTGAGCTGGGAAGTTGAGAAGGTTAGTATCTGCTGGTTTAGGCTTGCCACTTCCAGTGTATGACCCATAATAGTCTCTTGTTTTGTACTCTCCTGCTTCTAAGTCCCCAGCCTCTGAGTCCCTAGCCTAGCCCAACATGAAGACTTGGTTATGTGGAGTGTGTGTGTGTGTGTGTGTGTGTGTGTGTGCATGCGTGTTCCTAAGGATGGAACCCTGGCCTCAGGCAACCTGAGTGTTCTACCACTGAGCTGTGCCCTTGTCCCCTACTGCCCAGTTTTCAAAGACAGACATACATGCTAAATAATATGCACATTTTTTATTACAGCCACAATGCCACTTTGATAACTAGATTCAATAATCGAATGCCTGTATCTGGTCCATATGTCAAAGCTCTCCAAATTTCTAAGCTCAGTTCCCACCACCACCACCAAAACTGCCTTATAGTTAAATGAGAAGATTTAAAATAAAAAAGAACAAGGGCTGATCCTTCCTTGGGGCACTTCTGAGGTTTCTGCTAACTGGTTTTGTAATCGTCAAGTAACAGAAGTGAACATTTTTGCTCTTATTGATTAGTATAATGAAACAGAACCAAGGAGAAAATACACATTTTCTCATTCTATTAGAACTCTTTTTTTTTATTTTTATTTTGAGACAGGGTTTCTCTGTAGCTTTGGAGCCTTTCCTGGAACTCACTCAGTAGACCAGGCTGGCCTCGAACTCACAGAGATCCACCTGCCTCTGCCTCCCGAGTGCTGGGATTAATGGTGTGCACCACCAGCGCCTGGCGAAAATCTTTTAACAATCGGGTTCAAAGATGATTATGTAAATGTCACTTTCCTCTTGTTTGGGTGATCAACATTCTGAGTTTTAGGCTTCAGGACTGGTATCTGAACTGTTAGTGACTGCGCACCCTTACCGCGCCCTCAGTGCCTACGGGAGCTCGTGCAATCTGTGCATGCACTCCTGCACACTGGGTCACACACCCACATGCACACTCACTCAGGTTCTCCACTGACTGGAAGAGAAGGCTTCGGGCACCTTTTTTTGCCTCTCAAAGTGCTGAAAAGAACGAGGGGAGGCTTTTTCCAAAGTCTTAAAACTTCTTACACTTCATCTTCAGGAAATGCAAAGAAATATGTTTGAGTAAAGCAAGCCTGGTCATTTCCCAAGGGGCTCGGGGCTCGTTTGGGGCCACTGGCCTCCAAACCCCTTCCCCCACTGCTATCCTTGATCGGAGGACATTCACCAAGACTCAAGCCCTACTGTGGAAACTGTAGACTTCACTTGCTTGCCAGGTCCTTCCAATGAAAAGGACAGGTTCTGTGGCTTTTTTTTCTAATTTAGGGGCTATTATTTTTCACTCTTTGTCATTGAACCATAAAAATAGAATGTCAATGAGGACCTGCCTCTATAACCCCACTTGAAAAGAGACTTGGGGGGAGGGGTGCTTGCCCAAGTCTTAAGAATACGTCAAGCTCTTGAGGAAGTAGATTGTGCCATGTTTGAAGACACAAAGATAACCACGGTGCTGGGAACAGTCTTGAGGGAGGCGGAAGGCGAACAACAAGAGGAAAGCGGAGCTTGCCCCTGGTTTCCCACAGGAAGCCCACGGCAGCTCCTGCCAGAGAGAGATAAGAACGCTCCCAGGCACTACTCTGGACAAGGCCACTGTCACCGGCTCTGCTGTGTCCTCTGCAGCACTCCAAGCCCTTGTCCTTTCCTACTGAGCATCAGGACTCCAGCCTCCGCTTGCATACGGCCTTACGGGCCATACGGCGTGTCAGCCACAACCAGGCAGTGGTATTTATAACCAACGAAAGGGAAATAATTCTGGGGGGAGAGGGTGGGTTCGTGCCATCTCCGTCCACTGCTCTGGGGCTGGCTGGACAACTTTGTTAGGATCAGAGAGCAGTATAAATAAATTAAAAGAAGTCAGCCAATTAGGTACTGACATACGGAGCTGGGCCCCACTAGCCAGTCTGTCTAACTCCAAGCGGGACTGCTCAGAGTTTCTAGTTCCACCGTTCTTCTCTCCACGCACAGTGGGGACTGTTGCCCTTGCTGCAGACGACAAAGACCTCCGTGTTTCACAGTGCTTTCTTTGTGGGGATGGCTTTGCACTCTTCCCTCCTGGCTCTCTTATGACCCAAGACAGGAGGCAGGTTGGGCTCACAAAGAAGAGTGATGCAAGCCAAAGCGCCCACCCTGACCGTGCTGCCGCCAGCAGAGCCTGTTTTCCCTTCTGGCGCATTTCCGAAAATCACACTCAACCCTTTCGCCTCGTGTACTGTAACCCCCCACAGACTCTCATCATGTACCAGGGAGTCACCGTACTCTATGGCTCTTTCAAGAAATTAAGTTTATTTATTTATCAATTTCTTCTCTACTTATCTCTTATTGCATGTTTGCATGTGCACGGGTGCACAGGCCACAGAACATGTGGAGGTCGGGGGACAACTCCATGGAGCCCGTCCTTTCCTTCCACTTTTACATGGCTTCTGGGAATTGAACTTGGGTGGTTAGGCCTGTGTGGCAAGCGCCTTTACCTGCTGAGCCATCTTCTCAGCCCCCCAATGCTTCTTTGTGTATAACAAGAATGCCTTCTGCTCTTTATCAATACCATTATGCCATTGGGGAGTTTTGCCTTTCTGAAGTTCCCTGCTCCCAACACGGTCCGCTTCTTTTCAGGTTTTAATTAACATCTCTCATCTCAGTCAGTGTGTAATTTCATCTTATATATTGCTCACCGAGTTGACAAATTCTACAGCTCCTGAAGTCAAGGCCATCCTCACGACTCTAGCAAGTATGGGGTATACGTGTGCTGCTGCATTCCCGTGACCAACAAGGATACCGTAGGTAGAGCGTGCACCCTGGAGGACCTGTGCATTGCCTCTCACGCTGGTTTTGAACAATTTCGAGTTTCAGATTTCCTCAGGCCTCCTGTCTTCTCCCATCTCAAACTTGGGTCTATTCCTCCCTTTCTTTGGAGGGTGGAGTGGTGCCTCTGGTGGAACCAGAAGCGGGGTGCTGCGTGGGCTTAGGCACTGATGAAGTGGTCTTTTCATTCGAGAAGATGGGAGCCAGGCTCAGGACTGAGTGAGGCTGACCGAAGTTCACCTGTTTTAATAGGACTCCAGGACTTTAGAGGGCACCCCTATGGCAGGAACAGAGGGGGCAGTACTGCGCTGAGTACCTCAACACCTACCAAATGCCTACATTAAGCCTGAATTATTGCCCCAGTATATTAAATATATATTTAAAATTTAATCAAGGAAGAAAAAACATCAAGACTCTAGAAAGTTCTGCAAAGCCACAAATCAAATGTTCTCCATTCCTTTGATTCTGTTCCGGAGACTGGACTATGAGGATGGGCATAGGCTGAGCTGATTTGTTTAATTTCAATGAGATTTCATTGCTCGTGCTAACCATGGCTATACTCTGTAAAAAGCCAAATCACCACAAGTTACGGAACATAAAGGGCAGTAGAACAACAAAGAGAAAACTGAAGCTGCAAAATGTCTTTAAAACAAAACAAAAACCAGGGAGGAAAAGAAAAACTGCTTGGAGTTGGGCCAGAAGACACACCCAGGGTCAGGCTGGTTGAGGTTGCCATCATGGCCTCCGGCCTGCAGGAGGGCCTGATGTAAACATCTCACTGCTACTGTGGGTGTTGTGTCAAAACACTGGTGATAGCACGTCACAGCGACAGATTGATAGACTCTGCCAGCGCTCTTCCCCCCTCCTCAGGTTCTCTCAAAACAAATGAAACGATCTGGGGAGAGGATGCTGACAGAAGAGGCGTGGGCTGGAAGGTGTGTTTAGACAAAATGGTTCCTGCTCCCTCTGCTCAGGAAGAGAGCTGCGCCTTCAGGGTGGTCATGGGGTCAGGCCAAGGGGACTCTGGAGGAGTGACTTTATTGAGAGACCTTGTGACGCCTTAGAGGCCATACTGAAAATTACTTCTTGTCTCAATGAGGGGGTGGGGCAGTGAAGAGTTTTGGGGACTGTAGGTAAGCGTTGGGTCAGCTCCTTGGACAATGGTGGAGGGGATCCAGAGCCCTGGGCCACCCCTGTTAGATAAGAGCTTTTCCGTGAGTGCCTTGGCTTGGCTGGCTTCCTGCTCTAGAGGCCCCGTGGTCCATTCACACTCAGGCCTGTCCTCAAGCCTCTCCTCCTACCCCTAATGCTGGCCTCTGCACCTTCTCACACTCCCAGGATCTTCTAGAGTATATACCAAGATCAGGGCTCCTTAGTCTAACACATGGGTAGACCCAGAGGCCAAAAGTGTTACACCCAGATAGGAACCTCCGTAAAAACATCTATTTTGTTCATTCAGTTTTCCTCTCAGTGAAGGACTGTTTGGCCAGCTGAGGAAGGGTGACTTTAATAAAGGGATCTTTAAGGAAATGTTAGGCGTGGTTACCAATAATATCCTTTAACACACTCAGGAAGGACACGTAATAGGGTAGTTCAATCGTTCAGTGATGAACATGTCAGACTGTCATTGTGGTTTGTTCTTGCAGAAAGGAAGACAGCTTACTTGCTATACAGAAGGGCATGGAGTCATGGCTTAGCTCAGGTAGGGATGGAGGTGGGGTGGCTTTTTAGCTCATTCCCCCCCCACCCCTCCGGGAAGCAGATGTCTGACTACAGGAATGAAGGTCACAGAAAAATCCACTGTGGATCCTTTTGCTTTCTTAAATGACTTAAAAATTTTGTCTTTGGGTCACAGATGACAAAAATCACTAGTAACAAATTCTGCTTGGTGTTCTGTCATTGGCCAACACTAAGCGATGTTATGATGACCAGCCCTGAGGTCCTCACTGTGGCAGAGACAAGGATGCGGAGTCTACCTGCTGTGCCCCCAGAGAGCCCAGGAAAAGTCCCTTTTCTCAGATCCTTCTCTCTCTCTCTCTCTCTCTCTCTCTCTCTCTCTCTCTCTCTCTCTCTCTCTCTCTCTCTCTCTCTCTCTCTCTCTGAACCACCTCTGGTTCCATGGCAATGAATGTGTTCTTTGCCTTGTGAGCTGCAAGGAGTCAGCCCCATGCTACCATGGCTCACTAGTTTAGGTATTAAAAGCAAATGGAAAGAACTGAAAGACAATCCCTTTGATGTCAGCAAGCATCACAATGCTACTGAATGAGTTAATTTAGACAACGGGCCAGCACACAGGAAGCAGACTGGCATATCCCTTGTCGTCTGGTTGCACTGAGAGCTACGGAGGAGTAGATGCTGTCTTACTAATCATTCCTAACTGACTGCTCAGAGCGTCCACCTGGGCTCAGCTAGCTGCCCAGTGAGGAGACTGAGTCCCCACAGGATAGTCTATCTGGATGTGGTGCCCAACTGCCATGGGTCACTGACCTCAAATGTGCTGAAAAGAGAGGCACTAGTGACCATCAAATGACCTCAAACCACCTCTTAAATTAATCACCATGTCACACCATCAGTGTCCGTCCACTCACAGTGACAATATCAGTGACGACAGGATCTGATAGGGACCTGGATGAAATCAGCTCGGCAGAGTCAGTGCCTGACAAAGTGACACTCCTGGACAGTCTCCGTGCAGACAAGGATGCTGACATGGGAAGGAGGCAGCTTCTGGTCTAGTGGAAAACAGGAGATGGACCACTGGTGCTCTTCTCCAGCTTGCTGGGTCATAGTCAGGGCACCATTTTAATTCATGCACACTCCCCTTCCATGTCTCTTGGAAGAAGCACATGGCTTTTGCTTCCTGCTTTTATTGAAGGGTGGCTGTGTCTATCAAAGAGACAAGTCACATTTATGGAAAAATAGCAGAATACATTAGAGAACATGAAAGCAAAAAATGCCAAGCGCTGAGAGAGAAAGCTTCTGAGGGCTACCCAGGACTGGAGTCATCGAGGATTTCGTAGCTGAGGAAGAACTGGCTACCGCAGACACAGCTGTTGTAACCCTCTAACCTAAATAACTGAGGCGACATGTCATTTCTGGTCCCATTTCTTTGGAGTAAGCTGTCTGAGACTTGTTCAAAGACAAAAAGCAGTTCTTTGGAGAACATTTGCCAAACGGCAGGGATCGTCTTGTGAGGTGGTTGATGATCAGTAGGTACAGGCGCTCATCGGGTGTGGTTTGGCAGTGAGCCACCCCAGAGCTGCCTAAAGGGTACCCTAACGATCTAGGCAACTTCCACCAAAGAAGTTCAGCATATGCAATATGCTAGCCACAGGGCTGAGTGCGTCGTATACATCGTTCATCTTAATCCTCCTTAACCTCTCCATGTTGGTGCCAACTCCACGGCACAGTGAGGAAACCCAAACTCAGATATAGGATCCCATGGCTGGGAGACAGCAGTGGGTGGCAGAGCCAGATCTTAGGTTGCAGAGTTTATGTCCTTAAACTGTAGGCTACACGGCCTTTCCGCATCCTAACCTTCGTACAATGGTCTCTTGATGTCATAACGCTGGCTTCCTAAAGAAGACCAGCTTTTGACCAAAACTACTCATTTGGTGGTTGTCATTTTAATTTAGAGAAACCCATGCTGGAATCCACATGCAAACTGCTTTCAACTGCCTGGTCCTGACGTAATGGGTGTTACTCATTGGCATCTTTCTTTTTCTTTTTTTTTTTTTTTTTTTGGCACAGCCACCAAGACTGTTTCCCAACATGCTCCTTGAACCCTGGGCCTGAGTTGAAAACTGGTGATGATAAAATCTCTGTCCCTTGGAAGTAATGTGGTAATTAGATGAGATAATACGAGTAAACGACACATTAAGTTTGCCACACCTTCTTGGTAAGGGCTTAATTACTGTTATCTATAAAGAAAATTAAAACGTTATTCTAAGCCTAGAGTTTTTTAGCACCTATTGTTGGTGATGTAGCTGGCAATCAACTCTAACTCGTTCTCTTTGGCCAGGGCTTTTCCTCACTCCAAAAGGCACATACATCATCAAGAAGGCAGCGGCAGGTGACTATTTGGCTTCACTCCCAGTGATGGGGCCAGGAAAAGGGAGCGGTATCACCCATGCAATCTCACAGTCTTGGTTCTCACACATGGAAGGCCTTTTCAGGCTTTCAGTGCCTATGTCACATGCTAGATATGAGCACTAGTAGTTAGTCTGTAAAAGGCCATCTGTGGGAAGTGACAAGGGAGGCTGATGGCCAAGGGATAGCAGACCTTCCCGGGTACTGGCCAGGGGAGTGAAGTCGAGTGGTTGACGACTCCACTCCCACACTGTCAGGTTCTAGTAAAGCTTGCCTTTCCTATGGTGCCTTTTATTTCTTTTCTTGGAGCCACACAAATCAATTTTCAGGTATGCCCTCTCTAACTAGACCTCAGTCACACCTGCCTCAAGACTGTTTCCATCTGACCCGACTGCCTCATCATGTTCAGGGCCCAGCTTCCATCTTTCCCATGGCCCACCATACTAGCTAGCCATTAGCCACCACCACTGACCCATTTTTTTCAGCCTGATAATAAACATGGACCAGGGGAACCCGACGCAGTCCTGGGTTGGAAATAATGATGAAGTGGAAACAAGGGCATGGCCTGGGTGGGTGGGTGGGGGGGCTGAGTGCTTGCTGAATCCTAGTCCAGAACATTCACCGTGAACAGTAAAGTCACGGAGGGTCATGGTCACGAGGGAAAAGTAGACAACAAACAGATTCCTGAACTCTCTGTCTCACTATTCCCCTGAGTTCACCCCTGAGCTTTGCTTCATTCAGAGCCTCTGTTCACACTGGTTCACACACCTTTCCTTTCGTTCTACAATATGAAAATACCTGGGAAACAAACTCTGAGCTTCAGGATCATTATGGCAAAACAAGAGAAACTGTAACTCCCATGGAGAATGGCTAGGCAGATGAGAGAATGTACATAAAAGAGATGGATGGAGGTTTTGATGCCAAAGGGACACACCAATCAAACCTATGAGATCTGCTGCACCTCAGCGGACCACTGGCTTAAGGACCGTCCAAGGGAGCGTGAAGAAGCAGGGACGGGGTTGGTGCGCGCTGTCGGGTACCACTGAGGCTACAGTCCACCCCCTCCATGCCTCCCATCTCCACTCACCAGGTTCTGTTTGTGTGCCAAAGGGGCACTGGGTTATATTAAAACTGCCCACTAAAGTCCATATTTCAACAAACAATACCACAAGGTCAACAGTTACAGAGCTAAAGCATTCTCTTCCAAGCACAGATCTACAGCCCAGTCTATCATCCACAAGCTAAGGGTCATCTGTATAAGATCACAATGAAAATGCTCACCCCATACTTAAAAGTCTTTCTCTATAAGGCCAAAAGGCTCGGCCCATCTTCTTGAGGCATTTTCTTAAATTGTGTGTCACTCACTGTCTTTTGCTACCATGAATCCTGGGAAACCATGTCGACCCCAACTGAAAAGACCACAAGAAAACCCATCCAGCACGGACTTCCTAGGACACAGTCTTCTGGCTTAATTTAAAACACATAATGAAATGTTTGATAGCAATTACAGGAGACAGTTAATTCATTAGAAACAATTACTTGTTGGGTTCCCTGCAGTAGTATCAACAGTGGGAAAAGAGAAATTGTACAAAGCATGGGCAAGTGGAAAGACGCATTTGTTTGGAAGATAAAGCAGGGCTTCTCTTCTCAGGACTGTGTGTGAAATATTAATAAGGGCTGTTGTCTGAACACCACATTGGGCAGTATGTGCTTCCTCATCCCACAATTATCCCAGAGAACGTAAGAAGTGTCTCATTAGTAAGAGAACATTCACTCCTGGCTAGTGATAAAAGTTTCCTGTATAAGACAGCCAGTCTTATTCGGCTTAGTTTGCTCTCACATGTCCTGCTGAAGTGCTCTGGGCAAGTGGTCTTCTTGAGTCCTCAGTTGGGCTCTAAGGTTTGTTTGTGGGCAGTTAAAATTCCCCTCAGTATGTCTGGTTCAAGCCTGTGTGCCTAGACACACTTGGCGAAGGGTGTACATCAGACACTTGGGTGTAAGATTTCAGATTTAAGTAGAGTGTGGTAGACATTAAATAGGAGGGAGGTGATCACATTTACAAAGATGCAGCCTTCTTAAATGACCACTTCCCTCAGACATCTGACCTACATTTTGCCCCCGGGGCATGCGGACTCTTCCAATTTAATTATGAAAACTCTCCTGAAGAAAGAAAGCAGAATAGAGGACCTAAAATGGTGACAGCGTAAAAATAATAGAATTCTTGCCAGCCGTCGACTCAATTGGGTCCTTGAGGACATTTCTAATTAACTACCAGCAACAATTGTTTTGTTTGTGTCTTGTTCACTCTGCATACCCTACCAATGCCCAAACCACGATTCTCCAGAATGAGATGAGCTATCCCTGACACATCCCTAATGATGCGGGCTCGCTTTGCTTGCCGATGTGCAAATATAAACAATAGAGAGATGCAATTAGGATGGCCCTTCTTAGAGGCTCATCTTTCCCTGATTTTGTAGGCCACCCCTCCTCCCACAGGCGCTAAGGGCCAACAGCACTTCGTCCTGAACCGGTGAACTTGTTCTAGATGTACACTCCCAAGCCCCTCTTCAGTGTTTCAGAAATGGGATGTCAAAGTGTCGTTGAGTGGCAGGGAATATTTTTTTCCTACTTGTCTTCTAAAGTGTGTAATTAGTTTTGACTCCATATGTGACCTACTTAAGAGTTTTAGAAACAGTGATTTTTAGGGTCCATCACAGATCAATTGAGTTTTTCTTAGAAAACCCACCAGTACAGTTAAGAAAGACATAAAGATAACTCTTTCCCCACAGCCTTCCACAAGCTAAGGCTTCAGTGCTGTCTTTCCCTCCCTGAGTGGCCTCATGGGAAAAACAACAAATAAAGCAGGGAAATTTTTAGAGCCAGATTGACAGAGGTGATGTCTCTGCTGGGCCGTGGCTGCTAGAGATGGTCCATGCTAACCCCAGAGAAGATGTGGGTTGACATCAATGGTGGAGATGGCTACACATTCTCTCTCTCTCTCTCTCTCTCTCTCTCTCTCTCTCTCTCTCTCTCTCTCTCTCTCTCTCTCTCTCTCTCTCTCTCTGTTACTGAGGTAGAATTTAGGGTTTCATGTACACTAGGCTAGGCAAGTGTTCTAGCATTGAGCGCCACCAGCCCTACCTTTTTTTTTTTTTAACTTGGTAATTATTTGTGTTAAAATCACAGAGCCAATTCTACGTGGCAGAATATTACTTACATAAGTACCCAGCTTTCATCGTTAAAATGCTATTCATTTGTCATTAATCTTCAGTCACTGGTCAAGTTAATTTGTAATTTATAAGCAACAGAAGAACAAGATCCATGCATATCAGCTGGGATGTTATATTCTGTGGCTTTTTGAAAGAACATGTGATTTAAAGGGAGGTTTTTTGTTTGTTTGTTTGTTGTTTTGTTTTGTTTTTTTTCATTAAGCTCCTCCATTCCTGGGAATGAGAGGAAAGGGGAGACTAGGAACTGCCATTCACAGAGGGGAAGTTGCTCAGATTAACTAACTGGCCAGAGTCCCACAGAGGTCAGGGGCAGTGCCAAGAATAAACCCCATTTCCTTGATTGCTAGTTCTCTAGCCCCATAATAGTACATAATAGATATTCTGCAGGTACACATATACATCCAATAAGCAACCACCAAGCAAGCTGGACCCTATACAATCAAATGACAAGTGATGTTGAACATGGCCAGTAGTTACTACATATTTATGTATGAGATGCTACTACATATTTATTTATGAGATGCTTGATACTGCACACTTGGGTTGAACACCAATGATGTGCAAAAATCAATCTATGTGGCACAGATAATATTAATGCAATTCCTAAAACATTTCATTGGCCACCACTGCTTTTCTTTTAAGACAGGATCTTATTATATATATCTGGCTGGGCTGAAATTTATTATATAGGCTCGCTTCAAACTCACAGAGATCCACCTGCCTCTGTTTCTCAAGCGCTGGTATTAAAGGCATGCACCACCCCAGCCAGCACAGTTGATTCTTAAAAATGACATTTTTTGCAAAGAAGTCAAGGCTATCTAACATTTTCTCTATTATAGAGGCCAACTTAGTATGCTTTGTGACTGTATCTTTTATAAATGATCAATGTCATTTATTACTCTGAATTTCAAACTGTGACCATTAGATGGTGTCCTAGTTTGCTTTCTTATTGCGGTGATAAAATACTGGGCATAAGAAACTTGTGGACAGGAGAAGAATTTACTGGTCTTACAAGCCATAGTCGATCATCTAGGGAAGCCAAAGCAGGAACTGAAACAGAGACAATGGAGGAATGCTGTTATGGACTTGCTTCCTCTGACTTGCTCAGCTACCTTTCTTATAGAATCCAGGCCCACCTGCCTAGAGATGACACCACCCACAGTGGGCTGAGTCTTCTCATGTCAATCAGTAATGAAGAAAATGCCCCACAGTCACGCCCACAGGCCAACCTGACAGAGGCAACTACTCAGCTAAGATTCCCCCTTCCTGGGAGTGTTTAGGTTTGTGGCAAGCTGGCAAAAACTATGGGAGATGGGGACAGAGAATTAAAGTGGCTTGTGCCCTATAGTAAAGTCCCAGACACACTTTAAAAGCAAACTTGGGCTTTAAAAAAGGAGAAAACACACCTAAAACAACCATGTTGCTCTGGCTACGAGTGGGGCAGATGAGCTAAACTGGCAGAAAGTGCCAGCAAGAATGACCCAGCTGAAGTCCACCCCCTATCTTGTACCTGTGGGGATAAGATGAAATGAGCTCAAACATCTATTAGTCAGTTACCCAAAGTTCTCGTGAAACACACACACACACACACACACACACACACACACACACACACACACAAGCAGCCTTTGAACATCTAGATTCTTCCGGAGAAAACAGAGCCGATGACTGTGGGCACAGACAGACAATGCCCATCATCCTCTCCTAGGAACCCCATATCCCCAGGGACAGACTCCTTGCTGCCAGTCTGTCACTTGTCAACAGAGACCAGCCTCTTTGCCCTGCACAGTCTTCTCTGAAATCTTCCCAGGTGAGTGAGTGAGTGAGCGAGTGTACCAGTGCTGCGGAGGCAGAGCTCATCGGGGACCTGCCATTAAGAAAAATGCCTATGGTGGACAAGTGACTCAGTGGTTAAGAACCCTGGCTGTTCTTGCAAAAGACTTGGGTTCTGTTCCTAGCACACATGTAATGGAAAACATCTGTAACTCAGGTTCCAGGAGATCTAATGCCCTCTTTGGGCCTCCCCAGGCACTGCGTGTATCTGTTGCATATACAAACAAGCAGACAAAGGCTCATATTTTTTTTTAATCTTTAAAATTAAATAAAAGAGTATCACCTGGCCCAGGAGGCTTAATCCTATTTTATTCTTTAAAATCAAGGGCCAAGTGAATTCCAGGAACTGAGTGTGGGCTACAGGGGAGGCAGCTGGTTCACCAACCGGTCCCTCCCCACCTCAGCCTGGGGCAGAGCCACTTCCTGCCAGGGAGGAAAAGGATGAATGGGATGGTCACTGAGTGGAGAGTTGCATCAAGTTTCCAGTCCACCTCTCTGGTCTTCCTTTTACTTTTAACTCTTCCTAGTTCCTTATTTTCTTCCTCTGACCCTCTTGTTTCCCTCAGACTTACTAGATTTCTATTTTTAAAGCACAGCGAAACTGCCTTAACTTCCCATCATCTCTATTCATTTTTCAGAAATAGTCATTAACAAATCTCATGTTGTGAAATTGGCTGATGTAGGCAAACATTTTCCCTCGATGTTCCTTAGAAGTGTATAGGTCTCTGAGAAATGTGGTCCTCAATATGCTTGTAAGAGTCTAGTCTCAAATTTCTCTGTCACTGTGGGCTTTCCCCAGACATGTTACTTTTGTCTGTGTGTTTAATCATCTTTATTTAGTGTTAACAGGTGATGTGTGAAGGGTACCCAACATTAAACGCTCTCATGGAAACTTCCTAGGTGAATGCTAGGCTAACGTGGAAGAGGGTTAGCAAGTATCTAGAAGTCTCTATTGGTTGTTAAAGATAAAGAAAACTAGTCTCCAAACACTTCTTCCCTCAGTACTGACAATTTACTTCAATTCTGTGTGTGTGTGTGTGTGTGTGTGTGTGTGTGTGTGTGTGTGTGTGTGTATGGTTTTTAGAGACAGGGATTCTCTGTAGCTGTGGAGCCTGTCCTGGAACTTGCTCAGTAGACCAGGCTGGCCTCAAACTCACAGAAATCTGCCTGCCTCTGCCTCCCAAGTGCTGGAGTTAAAGGTGTGCACAACCACCACCTAGCCAGGCAAATTACCTCAACTCTATTAAACATTTACAAGAAATTGTCTCCTTCTTTGACCACCTTTCCATACAAATACATAGGAAAGGGTCATGATAGACATTCAGTTACTTCTTCTTGCTCATTAGTTATACAAGTTTAAATACTACCCTCACTTTATTCTTAAGGTTTTTTAAACTGATGTATAAAATCCTATAAACTAGACATATTATGGGGAGCTGTGTGAAACTTCCTTATGCATATAAATTGCAGAATGCTTAAATCAGATTAAGCATAGCTGGAACATTTATCTTTTTCTTTTTTGTATGGTGGCAACAACATTGAGTATCCTTTCGTAAATCCTTTTGAGTTGTAGAACATATAATTGTTATTTATAGCTATCCTGCTGTGTAATAGCCTACTAGGGCATCTTACTAATGCTTTACAAGAATGAATTACAGGGGAAACAAAAACCACAGTGTTACTCAGTTGAAACAAAGTTCATTTGCATAAAGCATCTTGCCACATATTTTCAAGTCAGAAATTTCTAGCTGCCTTGTATTTCTGAAGTTTTAAATTATTTGTCAGACTTTAGGAAATGTTGAAATTTGAATGGTCTGAATCTTTCTTTGTATTAACTTGGGTATATTAAGTGGCTGGCCATGGAAAAACCAAATGAATAATGTTGGGATACCAAAAGAAACTACTGCTTGAGCTATGGCCATTTACAGAAATGTCCTTGAATAAGAGTCTCAAATGTAAGTACTAATAATTATTCTGCACATATATAGTTATTATATATAAAAGAATTCTAAAATGTTAGGCACATTTACAATCAAAGATCATGGATAAATACTACCATGCAAATATGTAACTCAAAAGAAGCATAACAGAACATCCCGAATCATGATAAGTTAATCAAAGCAATATATATATATATATATTTACATAAAGACACCTGTAAATTTTTAGTAATGGCAAAGGGCTTCATTTGGGTATAAATCTAGCTTTTCCCTCCTAATATAGTGTAATGAAGTTGTTCTGTTATTTTTAGTGTGTCAAAGTGTCATTGGTGACTCTGAATACGTCTTACCCAGTCACCAAGCACCAAGCCTCAGGCAGGTACTCCATCAGTACCCTCTGACCAAAGAACAAAAGCTGCTCATAGATGTATACAATTTCAGCAGATAATTTCAAGCAACACCATATTAAAAAAAGAACCATCATGGAGAAAGTCAAACTATCCATGTTTGATCTATCTCATGTATTATTATCATTAGTTATTATTTATTTATTTTGGTTTTTTGAGACAGGTTTTCTCTATGACTTTGGAGGCTGTCCTGGAACTAGCTCTTGTAGACCAGGCTGGTCTCGAACTCACAGAGATCCACCTGCCTCTGCCTCCCAAGTGCTGGGATTAAAGGCGTGTGCCACCACTGCCCAGCTATATCTCATGTATTATTAAATTAAATTAAAAAATAATAAAGTGACTTTAACAGAATAATCCAAATAGTCAACAAACATTTAAGGCGACACTTCTGAGTCTTGAAGCGTTTTTTTTTAAAAGGTGTAAGACATCTTTCCTTGGTGAGCATCCTCCACAGAAGGGGAGAAAGACCCCACACACCACAGAGACTAAAAAAGGGAGGCAGTATATACTGTGTTCACCTGAGTCTCCCCCCTCCGCTCTGCTCCAGTCATATGTCATTAGTGTCATTCAACCACAAACTCATAATATGGTGTCCCGTCCCTCATATCTGAATTTTTCTAACATGGTTACTGTTAAAATTTATTAAGACTAGAGTTGACATTTTAGATTTGTTGTTATTGAAACAACAATTTAAATACCTATAAAAGGCTATGTCATTTTATAAAAAATGGAACTCTAAATTTTTATCCTAAATAACACGTTTTTACTGTTTCATTTAGTTGCATGTTAGTACAAACATCAATTCTTGAAACAGGTGGACCCACTAAGTGGGGATTGATGCCTAACTCAAACTAGCAAATATTACAAAATCTCAGTAGGTGTCTTGTGTTCTCAATGGAACGTCCATAAGTCCTGAATATTTTGCAACTTCCATGTCTATTCTTAGAAAACGACTCTCAGATGAAAAATCAGACTTCTGTGGAAATAGCTGCTCTGCATGAATCCCATAAATTCCCAGTAACTTTCCACTGTTGTCACACTGGGTCCTAAACAAGGGATTAAGACACAGATGAAGAATCAGGATTGTGGGGACAGTCCAGAAAACCAAAGAGCCATCATAGAATTATCCCTTGCTTGCTTTTTATCAAGCCAGTTTGGAAGCTTGCTTGGTTTGGTTTAACAGCTATTGTCCCCAACCTTCTTAGGACAGGGTTAAAAGCAATAAGGAGAATAAATAGGCATAATGGTAACCCATGGGTAGTCTCAATGGAATCTTCCTGTTGTACTTGCCCATTCTGTTCCTATGCCTCCAGTTAGCTCCCATGGACTAGCACAGGTATCATGTCTCTAGACTAAACAAACAGGGAACAAAAACAAACAGGGCTCAGTCACAGACAGGATGCAAGGAAATTGTCGTGTAGCTCACAGAGGGTAGAGATGAATTCATTGTGTGGCAGCGACTGAGTATCTGCTGCGTGGTTGCAGTTAGCTGATCCAGAGCCTAAAATAGACAAACCTGGTCTCGTGGACTTCTGCTGCGATGATGATGGTATATGAACAATCACAGAGGGAGAAATGAGCTGGAATGAGGCAGCCCAGAGGTTTCACAGAGAAGGTCACCTAAGAGCTGAGCCTTGGGGCTTGATGAAAAACCGACTTCTTACGAGACAGACAATAGGTGGAAGCAGAATTAAGACAGATGAAAAAGCATGAGCCACGCCCAAGATAGGAAACAGTAGCCATGTGTTGGGAAGACCTTGGATTCCAGCCAACGAAGAGAAAAGAAAGAATGGGAAGACCAGAGTGGCCGAGTGGAAAGCTCTTAGCAGCGCTACTCAACTGGGAAAGGCGCGTGCGAGCTCTAACCAAGGCACGTAAGAACTCCCGGGTCCCAAGGAAGCCTTGGTTCTGTCCCATGTTCCTGTATACTTGAGCAAAAAGTGACCCTGTGAGCCCAGCGCAACATGTCAATGAGAAACAGTAACTGTGGTCAACCTACTTGAATGCAGGGGAGGCCTCTGCCCAAATTCAATGCATGTCCAGTGAGTGACTCCCAAATGTGGCCACTAGAGAATCCAGTTAACCTTTGAAAATCACTCAAGAAGTTGACTGTCCCTACCTTTCCTTGGAATGATTGTGATAACAGGGGTGCCAGAGCCACTTGATTGTAGGCCGAGGGATTCCGTACACAGTGCAAGTGAGGGCTTGTCTGCTGCCCAGTGGGTAGAGAGCCGGGCTCGCAAAGGATGACACGGACTTTTCATAGATCTGAGGTTTCGCTGGAGAGGAGAAGAAGCAGAGAGAAGTCAGGGGCAGAGGCAAGGATTTCCTCCAGGGCCTCACACGAGAGACCGGTCACGTTGGTTTTGATGTCAGGGAAACACCACTACAAACAAATGCTCATATTATGTAGGAAAATGCCTATTTGATTCCACAGTATGAATACCGTGATGGTGGTAAGTAATGCCACCTTACCTGAAGGAGGTAAGAAAACAGGAAGTAATAGCTGGGCATGGTGGCACACACTTTTAATCCCAGCACACAGGAGGTGAGCCAGCCTGGTCCACAGAGCAAGTTCCCAGACAGCCAGGGCTCCATAGAGAGAACCCACCTCAAGAAAACAACCAACCAGCCAAGCAAACAAACAGAAAATATGAAGCAGTTATGATGTGGGCAGAAGTGTGGCATTTTTCCTTTGTTTCTCTCTGGCGCTGGGGCTGGAACCCAGAGCTTTGTACTTAATAGGTAAGGACTCTGCTGTTGAGCTTTATCCCAACCATTAGAAATGGGACATAAAAATGTATGTGGGACTCAGCAGTGAAGAGCACTCACTGCTCTTGCGGAGGAACCAGGTTCGATTCCCAGCAAGCGCATGGTGGCTCACAACCATCAGCAAGTGCAGTTCTAGGGGATTTGATACCCTTTTCTGACCTTCTCAAATACCAGATATACATGTGGTACACATACTTGCACACACCAAAGCAGGAAAAACACTCGTATAACAAAAGAAAAAAACCCTCAAAACCAAATATTCTTAAAGTTTGTTTTCTTGGACAGTTTATACTGACTTTTGAACTCACAAGTTGTCAATAATAGCTGTAGAACCCAAAGATCCCACAAAATTGAACTTACCATTTACAATCAGAGTGGCAGTGAGGTTTTTGAATAGGTTTGACTGCTTTATGCCCAGCAAGATTGTATAATCCCCTGCATCCTCCGTAGCTACATCTTTGATAACTAGTGAATAGCCGTGCACCGAATAGCGAGCAGACTTCTCTGTTGCAGGCGAGCCATCTTTTAACCTGTGGTTAACAGCATGGTGGGTAAGTCACTTCATTCACTTCATGGAGTCACTTTGATGGCATGTGATTGCCAATTCAGTTTGTAACCTCAAGGGGATTAATTGTGAATCTTTGGACATCAGCACTGTTTTGTTTTGTTTTCTTCAGTAAACTTTAGGTACTTAACTGTTTGGTAAAATCAGGTGAGGGATTTAGACTGGGTAGCATTTCATCTTTATCCACAAGGAGGAAGGAACAAAAGATGAAGAAAAGAAAGAGGTGGCTTTATATACCCACAAATTACCTACACACCAAGTCAGAGGTTCTGGTCTGGGTCTGTCAAGCATTTTCTTTAAGGCTCCATGAGAAGTCCCAGAACAACTCTTACATATTAGATCAACTAGACCTGATAAAGAGTAAAAATAGACGCTCCTATTGTGGGCTCATGTGGAGTTCTTATTAATTACATAAATGGTCACACCAATTGTCCCTTTCATAGAGAAACTGTAGCAAAATCAAAATAATCCCCCTCGAGGAAGAACAATGGAAGGCACCAGGCAACAGGAATTTAAAAGTGTTTTTAATGTAGAATCAATGCCTTGATGTCATCTGTTTGTACTGAGAGTCAGGTGACCTAGCTCTGCCCTATCTGCATGCTGCCACCTGTGTAACAGATAGACCAACTTGAACTACAGTGTCCCTCAAGACTTCTAGAAGTTCTCAAGACCCCTTTGAACTCCCCTAGTCTATGACTTACTTTTATATTTTGCTATTTTTTAAAGATTTACTTTTATTTGATGTTTAAGTGTTTGCTTGTACGCATGTACGTATGTGCACCGTGTGTGTGTGTGTGTGTGTGTGTGTGTGTGTGTGTGTTACCCACAGAGGTCAGAAGAGGGCGCTGGACCCCCTGAATGTGAGTTACAGATGGTTGTGAGCTTCCATGTGGGTGCTGGAAATGGATCCAGGTCCTCTACAAGAGCAGCCAGTGCTCTTAACTGCTGAGCCATCTCTCCAGCCCATGATTTTAAATGCACAGTCTTTCAATATGCCCTTTCATTTGTAGGCCGTGTACTGTGTTGTAGAAAGCTGAAATGGCTCTTAGGCCAGCACACCTGGGGACAGACTCTCCAGGTCTCAGCTCCAACACACTTAATATGGCTATGCTGGATTTTGTGATTTCAAATAGCATTTGAGTATTGTCTCGATTGCATCCTATTTTTCTTTTAAGGTTTTTTACTTCATTTTGCATTCCAACCACAGTTCTCCCTTCCACCCTTCCACCTTTCACTTTTCACTTCCCTGCACCAGCCCACCACCTATCCGCTCCTCTCATGGTGGGGGCTCCCATGGTGGGGGGTCGACAAGGCCCGGCCCATTGAGTTGAGCCATGACCAAGCTTCTGTCCCCTGCATTAAGGCAGAACATGGCATCCCACCATAGGCAATAGGCTCCAACAAGCTAGAAAAATACAGAACTGTTCACAAATTGTGGGTCACCCCTGCACAGGGGTGTGCTAATCTTCTCTGTATTGTTCCAGTTCTAGTATGTGTGCTGCCAAAGCGAGTGCCGGTTGCATCCTATGAACAAGGCATCATTTCAAAAGTAGACATTTTGTTTCATTTGTTCCTTGCTATTTAGTGACTGAATAAACCAGCATGAATAGGCAAAGGGTATGTTTAGACATGAAAGCGTGAGTCTTTAGATTACTACGAACTGTTCTTTAAATTTAGTAATTTTTCTTTTCTTAAACCATACTTTGTATGTCTAGCAAGAAAATTATAATGTTCTATTAACTTTTTAGATAATGTAAAATAATATTTCCCACCATAATGCTGCGAAGGTGTAGTATACAGTTTCGACTTGTTACTTAGCTTCCTAATAAATATTTGAGTTAGCTACAAACAAACCCTGAAGGGCTGAGGGCCAGACAAGCTCTGGTGAGGATTTTCCAAATGGCAGGGCTTCTGTATTGTACGGATTGTTTTTCTAATCAACGGTGAGTGGACCTTTTGTTTAAAATGTAGTGGTCAGCCAAAGATAATGACATTAAAAAGTAATTTAGCAAAATGACTGCAAATTCTAAACAGATTGCATTGTTTTACATAGGTGCCGTACTGGTCTGACTTTTTAAAGAAAAAAAAAGGGCCAGGTATTTCTGAATACTTCAAGCCAAAGAAAACCTTCATTAATTCAAGTCGGTCCACTTGTCTCCACCTACCAATGAGTAAGTCCTGCCACTATCAATGTTTGTTGAAATTTTAAAACAAGGCTGAGACTTTCAACCCAGTTGCACATAAAGGAATTATTTTTGCCATCCTCATTACAAGGGCCCATTTCTTCAGGGTTAATAGAGCATGTTACACATTCAAGATGCCTCTGCGTTATTGCCCAACACATCTCATTCAGAGAATGTTGACATCATAGGAAGGTTTGGAGATGCGGGGATTTAGTATGTGTGAGGGACTGCCGAGCTGAATGGAGCATTCAAACCCCTCACCTCTTGCTTCACCTCTGGGAACCGCTTCCAGGCGCATTCTGCCCTCCCCAGTGCCACCACCCGGAAATCAACAGTGTCCAGCTCCCCAGAGTTGCTCCAAACAATTTCTCTTGGTGTCTCTTTCAGGACTGTGAGCCACTGACGTTCCAAAGTTCCTACTTATAAAAAGTATCTCAACTGACAATGAAATGATTGCAGTCCTACCATACGACTTCTGGCGAGGGGAAGGCCTTCACTTTCATGGACAGCCGATAGGACCGCTTTCCCGCTACGGTCTCCTGCACCTGCTGCTTCCGATGCTTCACACTGATGAATCCCTTTCCTTTGAGAGAAGAAATGAAGGAATCAGGAAAGGATGCATTTATGTAAGCATAAGCTCACTCCTTCCTTTAATGGAGATGCGGTCAATGAACGAATCATGGCGGAGCCTGTTAAAGAGCCCAAGTGTCAATCAATGATGCCTTCAGGTCAACTGCCGGCATGTCCTAGAGATGTTAAGCAGTGTACAGGCAACCGGAGCGTCACTATAAGCTGGTCACAATAACAAGGGACGGTGTCTCTAAAATCTACCCAGTTGATACAGCAAAGATGCAGAAAGTTGCTCTGGGCTGAAAAGTCAAGCTGAGAAAACTGTAAGGATAGAAAGTGCCTCTGACAGGGGCTCTTCTCAGAACACCGGTTCCCTTTGCAACAACAGACACAAAGCCTTTCACTTGTCCTTACAGAATTTACATCTAATAATTAAGCAATCATTTGCACATTCCATGATCATTAAACCGGAAGTAGAAGATCATGAATTCCATGTGATTTATTATATTTTTCTACATCTACTTCATGGCTGTATCAGGGAGATTGCCCCCAGACAAGGTAAGACTGATCAATGGGTTCTGCTTTGTTTATATGGGACAGTAAATGAGGAAGTCATGACTGCCCTACAGTTTACGTTATTAACTGGAGCAAGCGTATAAAACCAAAACTGCCCAAATCAAAAGTAGCATTTTTAAAAGTTAGCATTAATCTTTGAGAATTTTATATAGTATATATTGATCATATTCACCTCCCCTTCTCCTTGTGTTATAAGTCTTTGCAGATCTAACCCATCTTCACCCCACTGCCCAACTTCATATCCTCTCTTTTATTTAATTACCCATCAATTCTAGCTTGTGTTGGCATATACTTCTGGGTGTGGGGGCCATCCGGTGGGGGCACAATTGACCTACAGTTGGCCACACCATTAAGGAAAACTGACTCTCCCTCCCCCAGAAGCCATCAGCTGTCAATAGCTCCTCAGTTAGGGGTGTGAGCTTGTGAGTCCCTTCACTATTCATGTGGGAATGTTAACTGGCTTGGTCTTGTACAGACTCTGTGCCAGCAACCACAGCTGCTGAGGGTTCATGAGTGCTGAGGTCTTGTCACATCCAGAACACATTGTTTTGCTCTGGTCCCCCCACAACCTCAGGCTCTTATCTTTCCACACCCTCTTCCCAAAAGTATTCAACTTAAAGACTATGAAATGGTTTAATTTGCCTTTAGAGGCTCAAAAGAAAGCAGCCTTTGTTCATGGTTGTATAACTCTTAGCCAAAAGAATATTGACTTATTTTTGCAAACTCTTTTTTTAATAATTTATTTATTTTTATTTTATGTACACTGGAGTTTTGCCTGCATGAATGTCTGTATGAGGGCATTGGGTCCCTTGGAACAGGAGTTAGACACAATTGTGAGCTGCCATGTGGATGCTGGAAATCGAACCGGGATCATCTGGAAGAACAGGCAGTGCTCTTAACCGCTGATCCATCTTTCCAGGCGCCCTCTTGCCAACTCTTAATGCCTAGAGTGAGTGCTCAGCAGGTGCAGTGTAAATCTGCTCTCTGAGCTTCTGCTGCTTACCGTACACATGAACGGAGGCGTTGAAAGACCTGAATGATGATCCACTTTTCACACGACAAGTGTAGAGTCCCTTGTCGTGGCTCTGCACGTCATTGATCCTCAGAACGCTGTGGAACACATTGTTGTGGGGATTGCTTTGGTCAATCCGTTGCCTTATAGAAGCTCTCTTAGTTGCCTAGAAAGGGAAGGCACAATGAGTGTAGGAGTCACCATTGTTTCCTGCTTAAAATTCCAGTGTGTTAGTTTTCCCCAAATCAGGATTTAGGTAAGGAGGCACGTCAGATCCACCACAGGCCAAACATTAGGAAACTATGCCTCTGTGCAGACGTGCATCAAATACGAAGTATGCTAGCCTTTATTTAGCACTCCATCTCTTTAAATGGACTTTCACACACATATTGTGTCAGTTGCTTTCTGAAAGCACTTGGTGAGGTGGGAGGGGCTTTTCATTGTTACCAATGAGTAAAGGGAAGCCACAGAGCTTTGGCTGCGAATACCAGGGCTCTTGGGTGTGCACTTAGTGACTTCTCGCCACCACAGGCTCTCCTCTAAACAGTAGCCTGACCCTTCAGACTCAATGGTGGCATTCCTGTAAATAAACACAAGTTCCCCTTCCTACTGATGGGAACGAAAATTCAAGTCCTGCTTCAGCTACTCCCATTTCGTGAGATCACATGTTGAGTCATGCTCATCAGGTTCTGCTAAAGGCTGGCAAAGGGGCCTGGGATGTGCACACCTCAAGGTCATTTCAGCCATCATCTGCAGGGTTTGTCCCTTATCTCAAGGAAAGACCTCAATCTGCTGTCTGGTTGGCTACAGGGGCCTGCTCACTGTTCGGAGAAGATGCGAGCTGCGGTCTTCAATTGTTCCTCTTATAACACATAACACGTCATTTCCCCCTCTTAAGTCCTTCCCTGGGGAGGGTCGCGGGAAAAAGATCTGGCAGCTGTCCAGACAGAGCTGAGGGTCTTGGACCTAGTTCCCTCTACCATGCTTAGTCAACTTTCACACACCTACCTTTTAATGCCCCATTGGCACAGACATATGTTTAGGCCATTTGCATGGTTCTCAGTGATAACAAAAGATGCAACTGTCAATCATTGCTGTGAAAAGTCAGATGAAGTCCCCAGTGTAATAGACCTAGGAACCTTTCCACCACTCGGTCTAGAGGCATGACTTCCCCTCTGAAGAGTGATCTTCCCAAGTGTGTTGTTGGTATAGTTTGGTCCTTGGGAAACAACTCATCCAGGCCTCCCGAAGTGCCTTGTCCAGTTCTGTAGCCACTAGCTGTGTATGGCTATTTAATACAATTAATCAGGATGAAGAATTCCTCACTGTCTTAGAAGGTTATTGGTACTCAGTAGATATAGTACTAATACTGTCTTTAAAGCTTTGTTATTAATTGATTTTTTTTTCTGTGTATGGTATGGGTATTTTGTCTGCATGTATGTCTACACACCACATGTGCGCCTGGAGCTTGAGGAAGCCAGAAGAGGGCTTTGGATTCCCTGGGACTGGAGTTACTGACGGTTGTGTTTCACTATGTGGGTGCTGGGAATTGAACCTGGGTCCTCTGCAAGTGCAGCCGGAGCTCTTAACTTCTGAGCCATCTCTCCAGCCTCCAGTATCAACATTCTTAATAGCAATAGGAACCAGATAAAAGTCTCTTCCCTCTTGGCATTTACTGAGAATTTTTATTTCTATCAGAAGATACTGCTTCATGTTATAGCATTCTTATTTAAATGAAACAACAGTATTTTCTAGAACATTGTCAATATCTGATCAGTTCCTATAGGGAACAGATTACATCTTCTACATCTTCTGTTACTAAGTTCTATTTCCACAGGCAGGCGGGGGGGGGGGTGAAAACAAGTTGGAGTTGAAGCATTAATCTTTTGTTCATTATTTAACCATAAATTAGTTTTGATTGGCAGTCTGAATGACATAACAATCGCCCGTCCTTGGGATAGGCTACATAATCACACTGGCCCATGAGAAATGAGAGCAGGCCTCCTGCCAGCATTTCTTCCCAGCTTATCATCGTCTTCCCATCTGAGTATTTCAATAAGTAACTGCTGCTTGCAAGGGTGTTTCACCTGAATAGGAACACGGGCTCTGTCTTCATTCTTCTCATGTTTGTTTTTGAAGGACAGAATGGTCCCCATGAGAGTGAATGAGTGCAGTATTGGATGGCTGGCTTGAAGTATCTTTACCAAACACACCGTAATCAGGTGCCTGACTGTCTGCCAGAACCTTCCATGAATGCACTGACAAGGACAATCTCCTGAAAAGTTGTTATGACAAAAGATAGTCCCTGCCTGGCTTTTAGTGATAAATTCCCCTCTCGTCTTGAAATCCTTTTTTTTTTTTTCCCGTCTTGAAATCCTAATGCATCGTTTCCAAGGATAAAACGGTCCCTCTTGCCTTCCAGACTCACCAGTGGAAACAGCAGCCCTTAGCCTTCAAAACAAGCTCCAGACATCAAAGCCAGGATCTGCACTATCACATCCAGGGACCGCCCGGTGAGGGAGGCACCCGTTCAAACCTGCCCCTTTCCTGTCCACCCACACCACCCTGGGAGCAGGATTTTCTCATTTTTCCCACTTCAAAAACCCAGTGGGGTTTCACTCACTCAAAGCAGATACAAACAGTGCCCTGCGGAAGAACTAGAAAAGCGGCCACTCACTTTACCAGGGTAACTCCAGCTCATCTGCACTCTCGTGTTCAGGTCGGTGGTAGTGGTGCAGTTGAGGACAAGAGTTTGACCATGGAGCAGTCTCACTGGGCTTGGAGGACTTATGCGGACATCCAGGATGGTATTGGCTGCAAGCATAAGAGTCAAACGAATAAACAAACACATAAATAAATAAAATATTAAAGGTCAAGGTTTCACAGGGCAGCTGGAGCTCAAAGGACTGTGCTTGGTGTCCACACCCATAGGGACAGTCACTTACTTTGCCGATGGGTCAAATAGTTTGTCTGGTATAGGTGCCCATTGACTGTGGCTTCGCAGTTCAGAAGTCCTATTTCTCTGTATGTCGCATTTGTTATTATGAAGCCTTTCCGACTGTCCCACATTATTCTTTCTCCATCAGGGGTCAGAGTATCAGATGGAAACTACAAACAAAGAAGCATGATAAACAAAAGCCCTGGCAGTCATGTATCAGAATAGCAGGAGAAAACACGGTTTTCACTTACAGTGAGAACTACCGCACTGAGCCATTCAAAGAGGTGCAGGGACACTGACTGGGAAGTCGTAAGATCAACACCAGGGCCCAGTGTGCCCTGGAGTCCCCTGCACGCTAACCTAGGTCTTTTCTTGAGCAGCTGAAACTGTCTACTGATTCCAGCCCTGACACCAACAGGACACAGATGGGATGGGGACTCAAACCTGTCCCTGAGGGACACTTCAGGAATCTGTCAATCACAGTCAAAATTTTTCTGGCTTCCCGATTACAGCCACTGCACAAAGCTTACCTGATACCCACTTGTGTGTGGATTGGTGTGGTGCTGCCTTGAGTGAAATAGGGAGCTGGTTGGTCCTTACCCTCTAAACTTCTCTGTGGGAAAGCTTTGTACCAGTGGCCTTCTGGCTCACTGGATGTCTGACATTTTCCTTCTGTCTTCACAGGGCTTGATTGAAAACATGGAGGAGTCTCCTGGATGGATTTCTATCCCTCCGTTTTTCTAAGATGTTAAGTTTGGGTACCACCCGGGACTTAGGCATTTGTCACTAGGACATGACAAATTCAGACCTAAGGGTAGCTCCTTATGTGTGGATCCCAAACAGGTGATCCAGTGGCCCCCCTGATGGCCCCAGCTCCAGCAATGGTACCCTAGTCAGACACCAGCTTATCCATGTGAGCAGTAAAATTAACACTTACTTTTTGATGTGTGACAATATATCAAAACTGTGATGAATTTGGTTCTTTCATTACTTAGATATATGCTTAGGACATTATCATTTGACTCTACTTAAATACACAAGGTGTGTAACTCCCACTAGTGGTTTTTTTTTTGGTAGGAAACGAATGTTACAGATAAATCCACTGCGAAGCCCAGATGTCTGTAAGAAAATTATTCCAGAGACTCAAAATGTCATAACATCCATTTGAAGCAAAAACATGATGGAAGTAACAAGTTTTACCTTTTTTAGAGTGACTGTGATGTTGGGTGACGTCACCCGGCAGGGGATGATGAGTTCTCTTCCTTCCGTCATGTACACAACTTTAGGTATGTCACTGTACATCTCTATGAAAGGGCTCGCTGCATCTGAGTGGGGAAAACCACAGAGAGGCAACTGGAGATGTAAGTATGTAAGGCATTGGAGGCTGGGACTGTCCCTGGGACTCTGCTGCAGCTTCCTCATTGGACAGATTGTGTTTGTCTCTGAACCGCCTTCCACATGTCTGTCTCCCAAAGAAACCCAGTTTCTTCTTCAGTTCTTGGCCTTCAGTGGGATTACCCTAACACCCTACTATGCAATGGAGTTATGGAGACCACCAAATGCCAAAGCTTTAGAAGTGCAATGAGGGACAAAGGGGGAGATTCTGCATAAACTTCAGCTATGTTAAGTGCCCCAGGAAGTTCCCTCCAGGGTCTTTGTGACCACTGGAAAAACACAGGTGCTCCTACATGGGAGAGTCAGGGGCAAGACAGAAGTAAGCAAACCAGAGGGGATTATCATTTGAATGGCAGAGGCACCACTTGAAGGCTTTCTAGACCTTGCCTGGTAGACAAGAATGAATGGGAAAGGATCTGGGAAATGCATGCATTTCATTGGTGATTAGGTCCATTCTTCCACGTGCAAGGTTTACCTGCTAAGAGAAAAGCTCACTGAGAGGTCTGGAGGGGCCTTCGAATAATCACCAAAACACCTCTTTTCAAAGTGTGGCAGTGTCTCTGAGAGGATTCTAACTGCCTGTTCGACTTCCCTGTAATTCCTCCAAGGAATCAGAAGGAACATCAGACATTTCTAGAAACACTGTCCACCTTGCTCTTGTCTTAAAACAATCCCTTTCAGGAGTGATTAGCGCCAGCCTTCAGAGGGGCCAGGAGTCCTGTATGAAAGAACCAAGGAGGTCCCAGACCTGCTGGTTGGTCCTCTTTCAAAACTGGATGCTGACAGAGGATGGATATTACAGAAACAAGAACTGTTGGCAGGCAACAGTTATCAGACATCCCCAATGACTGTCGTGGGTGAAACTAGTAGGGTCTTAAGCCCTTTGCACTTCTGAATGGGGCCTATATGGAAAGAGAGGTGAATGAATGTAATTTTAAGCTAAGGGCCCTTAGCTTATAATAGGTACCTTTTTAAAAAAATTATATGTTAATTGGTGTGAAAATGTCAGGTCCTCTGGAACTAGAGTTACAGACAGTTGTGAGCTGCCATCCAGGTCCTCCGGAAGAGCAGCCAATACTCCCAACTATTGAGCCACCTCTTCAGCCCTAAATAATCCTAATCTTAAAACAGCCCTGTAAGAACAAAGGCAGAGGCTGATGTGACATCTGCTAGTCAAGAATGCTGGGAAACCAGGACAAGGAAGTGGCAGGCTAGGATCTAACAGGTATGGCGGCGGGCTGGCCATCGAAGCACCTTCACTTCAGTCTTGCAGTCGCAGAGAAGACAGAAAACAAAAAAGCTGGACCCAGGCTTTGTGGTCTGCACCTATAATCCCAGCAAGTCAGTCAAGGAAGCAGAACAAATGGCCAGCCTCAACTACTCTGCTAAGTATTCTGTCTTAAAAAAAAAAAAAGAAGGAATTAGGAGCAGAGGTATGGGAAGTGTGTGTGTGTGGGGGGAGTTAGTTATCCTTGGGTGCTAGTTTTGAGTTATTGTCTCCTCTCTTCTTTCCCTTTTTTTTTTTTTTTTTTTTTTTTTTTTGACATGAGATCTATGTAGCTTTGGCTGGCCTGAAACTTACTTTGTAGACCAGGCTGACCTTGAACTCATATAGACCCTCCTGCCTCTGCCTCTAACACTTAGCTCAGTTATTTTCTCTGTTGGTTTTTCTAGAATGATCTCATGTCATTTAATAATAACTGTTAAAGTTAGCACTCAGATTAGAAACCACTATCCATTTGCACTTAAGGAAAACAATACGTTTGTCACTGATTGGCTTTCATTTTGCCTGTCACAGTTAATAGAGCTGTTTGTTGATTAGGAATTCTCAGTGGGGGCAGAACACCACGGACAAAGACAGAAAATGAATGACTGGAGACTAGGGGTCTTGTCAGAACCAAATCCTCCAATAGAGGTTGCAGAGGCAGACACCCAGCAGAGCCAGGGAACTACTGCATCATGCTCTCTTCCTCCTGCAGGTCTCCCTCTCTCTCTGTGTATATATATATGTATATATGTGTGTATAGACATTGTGTGTCCCAAAGGTATACAGAAACACCAGGAAACGGCTTAATTCATTTAACTGAACTGTAAATCCTCCATATTGGTTTACTGTCTTCAAACAGCCCTTTCCAACAAAGCACACTAACATGAAAAGTTTCTAGAGGAGATAGTAAACATGGGTGTCATCAGCTCTTGGCTAATGAATAGGCAATTTCAAATGGAATTGTCTTTACCTCTGAGTTCCTTTGTCCCTTTGCTTAGGTGGATTCCCCTAAACACTTAAATTACAGACAGTTATCTCCCAAAGGCCCCCTTCAATGTCAGTAGTGGGCCCACCGCAAATCAAAGTTGCTAGAATACTATGTCTGTCCAAACACAACTAAAAATGTATTGCTTATCAATAGTGGCATTATAAATCCATGTCTAGAAATGACCCCATGACTCCATGCCTGTACACACACACACACACACACACACACACACACACACACACCATGCACATACACCCATCACTCTATTCTTTTTTTGTTGGTTTTTGTTTTTCGAGACAGGGTTTCTCTGTGGCTTTGAAGGTTGTCCTGGAACTAGCTCTTATAGACCAGGCTGGCCTGGAACTCACAGAGATCCGCCTGCCTCTGCCTCCCGAGTGCTGGGATTAAAGGCGTGCGCCACCAACGCCCGGCTCACTCGACTCTTTGGACTTATTAAGAGTACATTTCCTTTGCAACTTGCTTCAAGGAAGGGCTGAGAATGAACTTGCCTGACATAATACACACATTTTTTTGTTTTGTAGGACCATTGATATGGGAGAGGTCACGGTTCCACTAATATCACCGGTAAGACCACTTACTGCTCCCATAGGATGCATTTGTCTTTGTCACAACATTAAAAATGACTTCTGCACCCAGTCAGTGGGTTCCTGCAATCAAAGTGGCTGTGTATTGAGAGAGTGAGGAAGAGGCCAGCGCTCAGGCCACTCACACGGTCACTGGGGACTCAAGACAATTCTTCACAAACTTTCCCCCCAAAAAATAGAACAAAGAAAACTTTCTAACTCATCCTATGAGGTCAATAGTATGATGAAGCCCAGACTGAAGACTTTACAACAAAACTATCAATGAGTATGGATGTATGACCAAAACAAATCTCAACAAAATAGTTACATGTAAAAACCAGCTTGTAAGGATAAATAGAAAGAAAAAGACTGACAAAGTGCATTTTACCAAAATTGAGAACTTTTGGTCTTCAAAGAAGACTATCCAGAGAGTGAAAATATAAAGCCCTCCTGAAGATATGGGTGAAAATATTTGTATCTGCTAAGGCGCTTGTATATAGAATGTAAAAGATACACTTATCGTTAGTCCTGAATACATTTTAAGCAGTATATAGCACACATTTATAATACATATGAATCTAGATAAGAATATATGAGACATTTATAACATTACGTGAAATAATAATAAATGTAAGACCTTTTACACTTCAATAATAAAGACAAATAACTCCATTTAAGAGTGCCAAAGGGTGGGGCCGGAGAGATGGCTTAAAGGTTTAGAGTACTGACTGCTCTTGCAAAAGACCCAAGTGTGGTTCTCAGCACCCACATCAGCCGGCTCACGATCCCATGTAACTCCAGCTCCAAGGAATCTGACACCCTCTTCTGGCCTCTGCTGGGACTCCCATACACTCACACAGTTGCTCACATATACAATAAATTAAAAGGAATAATGGAAAATATTTTTTAAAAATAGTAAAAAGGATTTGAACTGATATTTTTCTCATGATGAGATACAAAGGATTAAATAAACACATGAAAAGTAGTCCAAGGTCATGAGCCATCAGGAAAATACTAATCAAAGCTATGAGTGACCATTTCACACCCACTAAAATGGCTAAATGAAAAGGACATGATAACAAACGTTGACAAGGATAAGGAACAACAGATGGGAATGGAAAATGGTACAGCTACATTAAAAACAAAACAATAAAACAATGGTTCTTTCCCCCAAAGTTTAAACATAGAACTAGCTAGTTGCCTTACCACTCAGACATTCTACCGGTAGGTGCACATTCAAGACAATGGGCCTTCTATCCACACAGAAGCTTGTCTACGGCATTTACTGAAGTGCTACTAAAAGTAGCCATATGCCATGTCTTTAGTCCCAGCACTGGGGAGGCAGAAGCAGTTGGATCACTGTAAGTTCTAGGCCAGCCTGATCTACATAGTTAGCTGTCTGAGAGAGAGAGAGAGAGAGAGAGAGAGAGAGAGAGAGAGAGAGAGAGAGAGAGAGAGAGAGAGAGAGAGAACAACAAAGTCAGGAAGCAGAAACTAAAATATCTATCAGCTAATACGTGGATCACTGAAGTGTGATCTATCTACACCATGCAGCATGATTCAGTTAGCTATAGGAAGAAAAGAGGGTGATGTAATATGGGTGAACCTCAAAAATATACTGTGTAAAAGGAGCCAGACACGGCTGGACTCTTGTGCAATATCCGGAAGAGGCAGAAAGTAGATCAACTTGCTAAGGACAGAAGAGGCATGGATTGTGGGTATGGAGAGGAGACCACAGGGTCCAGCTTTTCTTCGAAGGCGGTGGAATGTGGTATATTCTGTGAACACACTGAAGCCCACTGAACTCTATTGTAAACAGGTGAATCGTACAGTAGACTATATCCCCACATGATTTATCCAGAAAGAACTCCTTGGACCCTGTTTTCTGAGCTGGAACGACTCCTGTTCACCCTCTGGATCCCACAGTCTTTCTCTCCAACCTCAAGTCGCATCCTTTCCAGGCCATTCACAAATGACAGAATTTGCTCCTGTGCCAAAGCCATTGTGGACAAATGTGTCCTCAGTTCCCTCTGGCAGCCCCGAGTCAATGGGAGAACAATGAAAACCTTTTTGCCTTCATTTAGATGGCCAAAGCTTGCCCACTATGTGCAAGAGGTGTGCATCACACAGAGTGTGCACATTGGTAGCCCCTGGAGTGTTGTCCTGGTTACCCAGAGGATCAGCGTCCAGATTGAAGAGGGATAAAAATGCTACAACAAGATACCAGTAAGTAAAGGAAGGGAGGATTCAATGTGGCTGTATTTCAGGAAATTCAGTTCATCAAAGCAGTGGGCACAGAGACTCTGAGTGGGTCAGTCTGTGGTTGAGGGTGCATATAGCCACAGCTTCTTGTGTGGTGTTAGCTAAGAAATAGAGGCTGGGCCCGAAGGGAAGCTGGGCTATAATCTTCTAGGTCTACCTCCAATGGCCTATACCCTTGGTCTAAAAGGTTCCATAACCTCTTAACCCAGTACCACCGCAAAGGACCAAGTATTCAAACACAATAGCTTGTGCAGACCTTTCATATCCAAATGCTAACACTCAGCAGTACGTTCACCAGTTTCTGCCAAAAAGACACCTTACACAAAACATGTCTGTCAAAGAAGGGGACACAGAGAAGGGCCATTGCATTTACCATCCAAGACGCCATTGTAAACAACAACAACAAAAACCCCCACTAAAATTAGCAATTCATTTTTTGTGTGCTACAAAGTTAGCGGCACAGCTCCCGAGAAGACCCCTTCTAACTACCCGTCTGTCTGCAGTGAGTAGACTTGGGCTTCCTATTGCTTCCCTTACAGCAGTGGACTGAGCAGCAGCAGAGGAGAAAGGAGACAATGCCCTCCTATTGCTCCTCCCCTAACAGGGAATCAGGGTCACCCTCTCTGTCCACTGTCCAGCATAGTTAAACATGTGGGCCTGTGACTCACGGGCAAAGATGTTTCTGGAGAAGACATTCACTGAGGTGGTTTGAAAAGTGTGTATGATGCTCTATGCACAAAGACATTTCCTTAGCAGTTCCAGGCACGGTGCGGCATGGCACGCACACTTCATACAGTAGGAATGGTCCTTCCCATGTCTGGGGTTAAATTCTAAATTCTGCCTGGAAGGGGGAAATAGAACCTCTTTTTTTTTAAACTGTGCAGCACAAACTAAGTCGATTTGTTGAGGATCTCAGTGAGCATGGAATGCTGGGTATAGACAGGACAGGTCTTCCATCTCCCAGGTGCTCATACAAAGCAGGCTGGCCCACGCCAGTGTCCCGCTTACCACACAACCTGAGCCGCATCTCAGAGAGAAGGCAGGCAGGGGTGGGGATGGAGGCAGGAAGCAGAAAAGAAGGACAAAGATGCTGTAACTTTTCTACTCCGAAATCAGAAGCATTTACTTCTTGATCGTACTTTTCTCGTTTGCCTTGGACACATGAAACTATGAAATCTCCCAGGGATATTACAGACGCCTCAGTGTGGCTTGTCCTTATAGATGAGGGAACCGAGACCCGCAGGGAAGGAGGGACCTCCCACAAGCACAGGAATGGCAGAGCCAAATGGAATTCAGGTTTCCTGTCTTGACAAACCTGTGTCGCCAAGGGAAAAGCCATCACCTTAGCTGTTATTCACACACAGTGGGAGAAACCATGACCCAGAAACAGAGTCAACATGGAACCTTCTGACAGACCCAGCAGTATGTAAGCAGGTTGAAGGCTCATGGTTAGAATCAAGATCTGGACATTGGATCCCTTCTTAGCCTTCACTGGGGCCCCAGCAAAGAAGCAGGTGAGTAGAGGAACCTGCCTCTAGTCAGTAGGCAGGCGTGGTGGCTGTGTCTGAAGAGGGTAGCTCCAGCTTACAGGGGGTGCCAAGTGACAACACAGGTCAGTTTGGGTCGGTTTGTTTGCTTTCTGAGACAGGGTTTCTCCGTGCAGTTCTGGCTGTTCTGGAACTCGCTCTGTAGACCAGGTTGACTTTGAACTCATAAATCCACCTCCCTCTGCCTCCCAAGTGCTGGGATTAAAGATGTGCGTCACCACCACCTGGCCCAATTTTTAAAGTAAATAGGAAATCATATTTTAAACTCTTCCAATTATTAAGTATTGGCAGCAAAAAGTGCTGTGCCTGACCATCGGGCCTGACCCTGGTCTACAGGCTACCAGTTGGTAGTGCTACACAAACTTTCTCGGGAAAGTTTGGACGGATGCTGAGGCGAAGATGAAACAGTCAGAGACCTAACTGGGAACCAGACCTGGACCTGAAGCTTAAATGGTAATGTCCATTATCTGACATGAAATTCAGTATAAAAGATAGGTAGAAGACTTTGATATACCGGCATACCCCCAATAGAATTTGTAATGGAGCTTGTTAGGTTGCAATGGAATGGGCCCAAGAAGATAGCCACAAGTGACAGGAGCCTTTTTCAGGAAAATCTCAGAAAGGTGCTGGGTGCCACAGGAGCATCCAGTCCCATCCAGTCCCATCCAGTTGCATCCAGTGAGCACCTGCCTTGTCCTGAATTCCTGCACACACGGGATCTCCATCTCCCTAGACAGCTCACACCACTTTCTCGGATAGCTTTCTATCAATGTCACAAAGTGCTTCCTTATGCCACTATGCAATCCACCAGTCCTGACTTCCCTCCTGCTGAGGTACTCCACCATCAGGATTCTAAAGGCAATTCTATGGCCTGCTCTTTTTTCATATAAGCATGGGATGGCCATCGCCTTCCCTACTTCCCACCCAGGCTTGTACTGTTGATTTTTATGTGTACAGGTATTTTGTCTGCATGTGTGTCTGTGTACCATATGCACATGGTGCTGAAGGAGACCAGAAGAGGGCACTGGATCCCCTAGACTGGAGTTACAAACGGTTGTGAGTGGGTACAAGGAATAAAACCCAGGTCCTTTGCAAGCATAGCCAGTACCTTCACAGGTGGGCCAGCTCTCCAGGCCCTACACTCATTTTAAAAATTACTCTTTGCAAGCGGATATCCATTTGTTCTAGAAACATTTGCTGAAAAGACATGCAGGCAAACACTTGTGCACATACAATAAAAATAAATATAAACACAAGGTTACAAAAATTAACTCAGAGGGGTCACAGTCTTAAGCATAAAATGAAGATCCTCTACTAAAGACCATATCAAAAGAATGAAAAATGGGCCAATGATGCTCACAAAACATCTCACCAAATAATGTATGTGCTTCACAACATGCCACCGGGGAGATGTATTCCAAAACAGTGAGACAGCACCACACACCAGTGAGAACAGCTGAACGCCAGAACATTGACAACACTGGATACTGGTGAGGCTGTAGAGCAGTGGTTCTCAACCTGGGGGTCATGACCCTTTGGGGGGGTCTCATATCAGATACCCTGCATATCAGATATTTACATTCCAATTCGTAACTGTAGCAAAATTACTCATCATTATGAGCAGCAATGAAATAATTTCATGGGTGGGGTCACCATAACAAGAGGCACTGTATAATTAAAGGGTGACAGCGTTAGGAAGGTTGAGGCCCACAGCTGTATAGCATGAACTCTCTTCATGGCTGGTGGGAATGGAAGATGGTGTGGCTGTAATGGCCACTCTTAAAGGTAGCTTGGCAACTTCCTAAAAGCAATCATACAGTTACCATGCAATCCAGAAATCATATTCCTTGGCATTCACCTGAGGAGGTGATAGATATGTCTATGGATGTTCATAGCATCCTTAGTCATGCTTTCCAAGACTGCACAGCAGCCAAGACCTTCTTCAGTAAGTGAAGGGGCGAATAAACTGTGGTATCTCCAGGCAGGAGAATACCATTTAGTGCTAAAGGTCTGATTTGGTTCAGTGGGTTAAGTATTTTCCTGGTATGCCTGAAGCCCTGGGTTTGACTCCAGGTCTGCATAAACTGTAAGTGTTGGTGCATGCCTGTAATCTCAGGTCATTCTCACATAACAAAGCTGAAGCCTTTCTGGGATACATGAGACAGAAGGATGAGGAGGAAGAGGAAAAAAGGAAAGAAATATTAAGGTTATAAGAAAACAGGGATGAACCTTTTTATTTTGTTTCATGTTTACTTTGGGATAGGGTTTCTCTATCAGCTGGCCTGGAACTCACAGAGATCCACCTGCCTCCGCCTCCCCAGTGCTGGGATTAAAGGGGCATGCCACCATGCAACATGGAGGAATTTAATGAATATTACAAAGAAAAGAAGCTGGCCTATCTGTAAAAGACACTGTATGATGCATGTACATAAATTCTGGCGAAGGAAAACTGTATGGATTGGCGGGGGAGTGGGGAGGACAGTGGTTTCGTGGGGTGGGGGAGGGGCAACTAAGTGGTGCACAGGGAATTTTTAGGGAGGCGAAATCATCCTGTGTGACACGACAATGATGGATATGTGCCATTATGTATTACTCTAAATTCAAGATTACACAACATTAAAATGACCCCTAAGCCGGGCGTTGGTGGCGCCACGCCTTTAATCCCAGCACTCGGGAGGCAGAGGCAGGCGGATCTCTGTGAGTTCGAGACCAGCCTGGACTACCAAGCGAGTTCCAGGACAGCCTCCTAAGCCATAGAGAAACCCTGTCTCAAAAAACAAAAAATAAAATAAAATGACCCCTAAGCCAGGCATGTCAGGACAGCCTTTTATTTACAGCATTCAGGAGACACAGGCAGGAGAATTGCCACAAATTCAAGGCCAGTTGTGTCTACAAACTTCAGGACAGCCTAGGGTATACAATGTAAAGCCCTGCCACCCTGACACAAACTGGTTATCTACACACTTTTTTGATTATGACAGTAAATGTAGGCTGTACCACTCTGGCAAATGTGAACAGTGGGGGGCATCTGAGTGGGGGCAGAAGGCTCCCAGGATGTCTCTGTTCCTCCTGATCGATCATTTTTGGTGAGAACTTTTTATGTAAACTATGAGTGAAGTCATTTTTTTAAACCCACAAATGGAGCTGGAGCGATGGCTCAATGGTTAAGAGTACTTGCTGTTCTTCCAGAGGACCTGAGTTCAGAAGCCAGCACCCATACATAACAGGCAACTCACAACCACCTGCAACTCCAGCTCCTGGAAGATCCAACACCCTCCTCATGCGTACTCTCTCTCACTCACACACATGCATATACAGAAACAAAACAGTAGGTACTGCTACCTCCTAGGTTGGTACCTGTTAAAATTTGTAAAGTGTAGAGAAAGAGGTCCCTTTAACATAGCCGTTATCCTTCCAATCATTTTGCACAGGGTTGAAGACCCCGTGAGAGCCATAGCAGGAGTTCCAAACAAAGTCCAGGCTCTGCCATATCACTGGTCATGTATTAACTGATATCTCATGAAAGAAGGAGGGGACTAGGGTGCGGAATAGCACAGTTCAGGAAAGATGCAATTAATTGGAGAAGAAATAAGTTCCACACACAGTACTGGGGAATCACCAAGCGTTAGCACTGCACCACCAGCTGTAGGGACACAGATGGCTGCCCTCCCGTCGGCATTCCATTGAGAGTGTTAAAGTTACAAAAGCTCAGATACCTAAAGCCTTTTCAGTTTAAGGGAACATCTTTGGAGAAAACCTCTTGCTCATTTTCCTAAAAATGATTGCTCAATGGCTTTTTTTTTATTCTTAAAACCTTACAAAGTTTTGATCCACTATTTTTTACGTCTTGACTACTGTATTGGGGGAAATGAGCAAACATGACCAATCGTACTGCCTTTAGACCTCACTGACAACTGGAGATTTCATAATTCTATCCCCAGTCATCAACTTTCAAAAGTTGCAGGCTGTGTCCAAGTGGCGTGTTTGAAGCTATGCTCATTTTGATTACTGTTGAGTGCCTGTGCAATTCTGCTAGATGCCTGCAGGTACTCACAGGTGCCATTGCTAGCAAGGCTTATCGATGTGGCTTAGAGAACCCATATACCAGATCTAGCTGTGTAGTTTAGCAAACACCAGAAATTGTTCTCTTTGAGTGGCAGCCTGAAAATTTGACAGAGCTATGGATGGCAACCTAAGGAACATTCTAGAGAAAGTATGCCAAGAACACCAGCAACAGGAATGACTGGCGAGGAGTTTAATGACACAAATGTTTCTTTAAGAGAAACATGAAATGGCAGGGCTTAGAGACATCAAGAGTATCTTCCATCAAAGTCTGTGTCACTGAAAAGGAAATTGGTCGAGTTAGGTTACTCCTCTCTGAACTCTGGCCATGTGGTCCTAATCAGCCACTACGGAGTGATGGATAGAATGGATAATCTCTGTCATACTTCAGCTCCAGAGGGAGCACACAGCCAGGACACAGAGGGTCCTGTTTTCCAATGGGGGAAAGCTATGGTTCCAAAGCACATCTGTGCCTATTGTAAATGACAGAAATATTTGTTTCTCTTCTTTCATAATCTCACCAAAATGAAACGACTGTATCAAAACTTAACCTTGGTTTTTGATGAAGTTATAGGTAGACAAGTCAGAAAATTCCTAGGAACTCTACAGAAGACCCACTTGAGATAGAATTCTACAGATGCAAATTGGCCTTAGACTACCACCATTTTCAGAAACTCAGCTCCCAGCATGGAGCCCATGGGCTTCTAGGAAGAGATGACTTCCCCTAACGTATTCATGCGACCATGTGAGATTAAAAAAAAAACTACCCAATCCATGAGCACCTGCTACTGCTGGTTTTGAAGGGCTAGAAGTGACAACTTTCAGGAACCAGAGACAACACCCTGGAACAAAACTCCACAACAGACCCCTCCAGGAGGAGTGGCCCAGTGCATTGATTGGGGTCATTTCTAAGGTCTGAGACAGAGGTCCTCTTCATCATTAACTATTAACTGAACCATAACTATCCCAGGAAGAGTAAAAATAAAGGTGGGCTTTGTTTTAAAGGCCCATGGACTGGCACTATGGTCCTACAAAGCAACCAATGGATTCAATTTCAAACCTATACAATCCTGTATTTCAGTCTTCCGTACAGAACAAACCACAGGGTCTAACACATAGTAGGTTTGTTATCAATATCTGTAGACAGACCCCTGCCAATAGAAGTTTGGAGCCAGGCCTGGTGAGCTTCAGTTTGATCCCAGGAATATCCACAGTAGAAGGAAAGAAACAATTTGCAAAGTTGTCCTCTGGCCTTCACACACTCACTAGGGCACACACACACACACACACACACACACACACACACACACACACACACACACCAAAACCTCTGTGGGTCAGTTTCCTGCTGTTCACTTAAAACTCATATAAAGATACCTTTAATGAAATCCTTTGACTTCTAGAAAAGACCGTCCCATAGCCAAATATCTGTTCAAGTACCTGAAGTGTGAGCAGAACCCTTTCCTTCCCACGGGAGACAGACCATGCACAGCTCTGGAGATGCTTTGTAAGGAGGAGCAAGGGGGAGGTGCACAGTGATGCTTCATTTCTTTATGAGCCCAAACTTCATAGCTACATTTTCTGGAGAATTCCATTTTAGCAGAAACTCCTGTTCAAACGCCATTTATCCAGACCATGTCAAGAGTATATCCAAGGGGATGACCTCACATCAATGTCATTTACCAGGAAAAACTCCCTGTGGCTGTGACCTTGAGCAAGCTGCCTAGCGACCTTGACAGAATTTAAGTGTCCCTCTGACTCTTCCCAGCCCCTCATCCAGCATCAAGGCAGATTGCATTCCCCAGAGCTACCAGCTCTCTGCTTGGCTAACACCCTCTCTCCTGCTGTGAGGCACACACCACCCCCTGACGGCTTCCCTCCTTCAGTCTGGCCCCCTCCTGTTTCCTCCCACTGCTGAGACTTCAGGGAAAGACAGTGGTCCACTCCATCCGTAGCTGCAGGAGCCCTCTGCTCTCTGTAAAGCCTGCGGCGACGGAATTCCCTTTCCTTTCCTTCTTCAGAGGACAGCGAAGTAACTGGGTTAAGAATGGGGCTAAAAGGCATTCTATAAACACAGCCTCTTGCTTACGGAAGAAGTTGTTTTAGTGGAAATTCTAATGTGCCAGCCAACTTAGTTAAGTCAACTGAAGTAGTCAAACACGATTCCTTGTATAATAAACTACCTGAAGGCTGTGTTCTAGTGGAAGACTCGGTGGCTGGGTGTAAGTCCTGGTGACAGCGTGGTGGTAACTGGTGTTCTGTAGGCTACTGGATGCTCTGCCCACATCAGAGCTTAGCTGGTGACTGTGCCTGTGAAACAGTGGGTGCTCAACACTGTCCTAAACACTCGTTTGCTCAGAGTTCACCTGCTGTATTTGGCAGTAAATAGCAAAGGCTACCCAGGCTTGAGTCTTTTTCTCCAAACCTTTAGGGCTACACAGATGTCTTCCAAAGCACATCTGTACAAGGTTTCTCATCTTTCTACGTGACAATGAAGTGCCAACTCGTCTGTAGATGCTCATCAGGGGCAGAAAGTCTCCATACAAAATGCTTCCTGAAATAGCTATTCTGTGAGAAGTGTGTGACAGACAGTGTGTAGTAAACCTCAGAGACAATGTCTGCATTATCAGAGACAAGCTTTGTGCCCAACGACTACAGTGCACCTCTATAGGAGTGGTCAATAAAAATGGGAGAAGCCTCGATAATCTCAAAAGAGAATCAGGATGATAGGCAGGCAGTGTGGCTCACTCCTGTGACCCCGGTTACTTTGATCGCTGAAGAAGACGGCTACAATTTTGAGTCCTGTCTGGGCTACACTATGAGTTCAAGGCCAGACAGGCAACTCAGTGAGGGCCTGTCCCCCAGATACAAAAAGGCTGTGGATATAGCTCAATGATAGTGTGCTTAACTAGCATGTATAAAGTCCTGGGCTCCATCTCAGTGGGGAAAGGACATTCCAATGACAGTAGCTGGAAAGAGCTCACTGTCACGATCACACTGTGATGACTGTCTCCTGAGACCAGCCCCTAAACTGGGTAATTACATACTCTGCTTAGGAATCTAACTCCAAGACACTATTTATCCCAGCAGGAGGTAGACTGACAACGTTGTGTTTTTTTAAAGATTTATTTATTTATTTATTTTATGTGCATTTGTGTTTTACCTGCATATGTGTCTGTGGGACTGGAGTGACAGACAGTTGTAAGCTGCCACGTGGGTGCTGGGAATCGAACTCGGGCCCTCTGGAAGAGCAGCCTCTGCTCTTAACCACTGAGCCATCTCTGCTTTTTATTGAGGCTGATGACTGTCTGCTTTGTTTTTTTACAACCAGAGTTTGCGACTGACGTGCAAAATGATTTCAAGTTATGGTCTTTAGACCTCAGCGAACGAGGAGGAAAGGGCACAGCAATGGCGGTTCCCTCGTCTTCCTCGACTTCCTCAGAGAACCACTTCTACTGTCGACGTCTACTCTTAGAGAGTCTTAGACTCTCTCCCTCTGAGTATGACTTCATTTGATCATTCTGTAAGGATGCAAAAGGCAGTACTGCAAGATTATGACCAAAAGACCCATTTCTGCCTTTTGTCCTTCTCACTAAAATATGTTTGCTCTTCTATCGCTAATATTTGCTTAATGCCAGTGAACTAATACACTGTAGCCAACTGCAACAAATATGGAAAGTCTTAAAAGACAGCGCTACCATGTACTAAATTATTATTTTATTATTTTTAGTGATTTATTTTCATTTTATGTGTATCAGCGCTTGTCTGCATGTATGTATATGTACCATGTATGTACAGTGCCCAAGGACTGTGTCAGATCCCATGGAACTGTATAACAGATAGCTGTGATCTGTGATGTGGTGCTGGGAATTAAACCTGGGCCTTCTTCAGGAGGAGCAGGTGCCCTTAACAGCAGAGCTATCTCTCTAGTTCTCCAATGATTAATTTAATAGAGAAAGCTGTTCAAGCACACCCCGAATCCTGTGTGTGTGTGTGTATGTCTGTGTGCATATGTGTACATATACCTAGAGCTTTAAATTTGCCACTGACCTGTATTTATTCCCAGTTCCCCCAAAGTATTTTATACTTCTGATAAGTAAGAGATTGCATCATGCTGAAAGCCTACCACCTTGCACCACGGGTGGAACATCTCAACAATTAACACATGGAATTCTGATCCTACCACTTGGTCTAACTGCACTAAGCCCTGTTCTGGTGTTGTGGGAGTCAACTAAACAGACAAGAGTCTCTTCCCACAAGGAACATTGAACTCACTGGGTCTTGAAAATTCTCGTTGAAGCTGAGCAGTAAAAATGCACCACGACATATTTCGCAGGTTTCCGCATTCAGGCTGGTAGCCCTCTGCTGCCCATTTGTGTCACAATTACCAGGGAAACCGTATTCTCACCCAGCCACGGTAGACCTCGGACCCAATGCCAAACAAAAGCTAAGAGAACACGGGAGGGCGACGTCTTACCACTAACAAATATGTAGATTGCAGATTCTGTTTTCTTCTTCTTGGAAGCGGATTTGGGGAGGTATCTACAGGTGTAGAGGCCCGTGTGGTTGGCTTGCGCCATGTTCAAGGTCAAGGTGCTACAGAATTGTCTGTTGTTCCTCCCACAGGCGGATCTAGTAACGCTCAGCCTCTTCTCCTCCTTACTCACTGTTGCAGGCAGAGACCACGAGTGGGCTGCCTCCCCTCTGCAACCAAAGTAAAGCACAGTCAATGCTGAGTGAGGTCAGGTTTACTACCGGGACTGAAGAGTTTGCTATTCCGAGGCCTCCCGAGTGTCCATCTGCTTCATTAAGAACAAGACACATATTCTAAGGGGCTTTAGGACCATGGTCAGGATAAAGAAGTGATGATATTTGGGCATCATTCCCTCAAGGTGTTTGAAGCACTCCCCTCCTAGGACAATTCTCTATGTGAGGCCTAACACGGGTGCCCCTAAGGCTCTGCCCCCCTCCCTCCGGTTCTGAGGGAGTCAGGGAGCCAATAGGTTTGATTTGGGGATGGCAAGATTACTGCACCCATAAGCACCTTACTCACCTGCACTTGAGAAAGAGAGTCTGGCCAGCTTGCATTATGTGCTGGGTGCCTTTTAAACTCAGCTCAGGGCCTTTCAACTTTGACCCTGAACCAGCTCCTGTAAAACAGAAAATTTTAAATGTGTTATTTGTAAATGGGTTATTACCTCTTCTAAAAGATTGCTTTTTTCCCTTTAACATATGCAAAAGGATATACTGGATGCAAGTTCTCTCTCTCTCTCTCTCTCTCTCTCTCTCTCTCTCTCTCTCTCTCTCTCTCTCTCTCTCTCTGTTTCCTGGAGTCAGGGTCTCTCTAGGTAGCTCAGGTTGACCCAGAATTCATGGCAAATCTCTTGCCTCTACCTCCCAAATATTGGGATTGCAACCGTGAGCCACCATGCCTAGCTGTGGCTTCTGGATGTCATTCATTCATTAGTTGAGCAATATTTGGGGCCAGCCATTGAGTCATTTTTCTTTCTAAACTTGTTTCCTCATTTGGAAAACTAATTTTAGACTCAAAGTCAGTTTTAGAAGCTACTTGGCTCGGCTTGCATATTCTGTGTCTTGCATAATCCTTCTCGAGTGATCCAGTAAAACGGATTATTCACTCTTTCACGGCATCTGACAAGCCCACTTGGGATCATTGAGCAGCGGTAAAACAAGGCACGTGAAAGTGTGCTACAATCTGTGTGTCTTTACACAATGCAATAATGACATCCATCCCAGGGACTATGTGAACCTGGACATCTCTGTCTCTCAGTCCCTATCTCTGTCTCTGTCTCCCTCCTCTCGAGGAACTGGAGGCTCTCGCCTGTCTGCCTCCCATTTGGATTCTGAGTCACATGACTCTTTGAGCTTCTCTCTGCCCTCCGAATAGCATCTAAGTGGCTAGAGCCTCCTTCTTCCTTTGCTCCTCTCTGTTCCCCCCTTCTCCCTCCTTCCTCCTCCTGCTCTATCCATCCCTGTTCCTTCCCCCTCCTTCCTCCTCCTGCTCTACCCCTCCCTGTTTCCCCCTCCTTCCTCTTCCTGACCGCTGTGATGACAAGTGAAAGGCAAGGCTGGAAGTCAGGGATAGTGATCCCTAGGAAAGAACGGGGATTGGGAGAGTCGGAGTCTTGGGGATAGAGATATTTGTCACCAATCTTATGAGTATTTTTACTAGAAAATGGATTTTCACAGCAGGAGTTAAGGAAGAAACTTGAAGTCCTCTAGATCCCTTGTCAGGTCACAGATGTGTGAGGTGAGGTCTTTGTGTCAAATCCCTGGGCCACCCCTGACCGTGATCCACAGTGTTTGGAGTTCTAGTATCTTAAAGAATACAGGACTCCTTAAAACTCTACGTTGCATAGGTAGCTCCCTTTCCTTCTTTCCAACTGTGTGGCCTTAGTTTGCCACCCCTTAGCACCCATCTCTACCACCATGTGTGGGTGCAGGCTCGGAACCTTGGCATACCAGAGGCTGACTCACCACCCACCATGGGACACACTCCCCCAGCACAATTGCTGCCAAAAAGTGTTCTGTTGGGCATAAAGCTTCAAAGAAAGATATTAAGTGACCCTTACATTTTTTAAATGTGGTGGTGGTAAAATTACTATTTTAGAAGGTATTTCAATTGACAAGGATTACTGATACCAAACTATTCACAGAAATAATTGGCAGAATACTTGTGACTTTAAATAAAAACCACTGCTTCATCTAGACCTAGCTCATTTGTCAAAAAAACCCACAGATGTCAACCTGCCTGGGTAAGAACAAAGTTTGTACTTCATTCATCCCTTTGAGTTTCCTGATACAATGACCCCAAGAACAGTAGGTTTTCCTAAGGCCACAGCTAGCGGCTCGTGACACCTACCCTAAAAATATTCCAGGCTAGAATTGTTTCTGTTCTTCTTGTGTCATGGAACTTTGGGGATTTAATTGAGCAATTGTCTCTGTGCTGGGAAAGACCCGGCACAGCTTCCTGCGGAAAATTCTGGCATTACTTGCAATTATCTACAGTCTAGGTAGATTTGACAAAGCTATCCCTGCAGGAGAGGCCATGCGGAGAAACCTCCATTTTCACAACTTGAGGTTCCCAGCTGTACTAATCTTTCTTTGGGGAGTGGCTGAGAATACCAATACCTCGGCCCTTGTCAAGGGAAGCTGTAGCTTCAAGGCACATGCCCTACAGCTAGAAGTGCCATTGAGAAAGTCCCTTAAGGAACAAACCCTCCATGGTGTCTTCTCTACATTTTGCCCTGGACACAACCCGGAATGAGAGATTAGAGACACTGGAGGGAAATGGGGTTACTGGAAAGTTTAGGAGAGAAATGCTAAGAAATAAGACTTCACTGTGAAGTTTGTCATCACTAACACCAATAAATTCTTCATTTGGAATGAAGAAGCTAGATTATAGCCATTTTGGAAAAGGAGAAAGAGCTAGAGAGCTGAGCAGTTAAGAGCACTGACTGCTCATACAGAGGACCCAGGTTTGAATCTTAGCGCTTACATGATGGCTCACAACCATCTGTATCTCCAGTACCAGGGAACCTGGCACCCATGTGGTGCACAGACATACATGCAGATAAAACAGCAATATAAAAACATGAAAAATACTTTTAAAAATATATTTAGCAAAGGAAAAAAGCATAGGGGTACTATTTTTCTGAGTCGGTGAATGCTTTAAGGCCCTTCTTCAGTGAATAGGAAATGGGGCTCACATGAGGATTAGCAGGAACTAGATATGATGGCACTTGTCTATAATCCCAGTATGTGGGAGGCTGAAGCAGGAGGACTGTGAGTTCAAGGCCAGCCTGGACTACAGAGTGAGGCCCCAATCTCAAGAAAGCAACAACTGTAGATAGCAGAAAACTAATAAGGAAAACATTCTCTAAAGTTTCTAGAAAATATTATTAGTCCTTAAAACGTTTCTAGCCAGGTGGTGGTGGTGCACAGCTTTAACCCCAGCACCCTGGAGGTGGAGACAAGCAGATCTCAGTGAGTTAGAGGCCAGCCTGGTCTACAGAGTGAGTTTGAGGACAGCCAGGAATGTTTCACAGAGAACCTCTGTCTCAAAAATCAAAACAAAACAAACCCTCCCAAAGTCCTCCCCTCCCCAAACCATTTCTTTGAGGCAGCTGGATACCCATGTCCAAGCAATAAAAGTCCAGGTACCAACTTGTAAACATGTTGCTCATCAGACACTTGCTGCATCATTAGTGGTACACAGAGTAAACACATCCTTGCTTAGACACTTTCTGCATCATTAGTAGTGCCCGGAGTAGACACATCCTTGCTCAGAGTAGCACAGAATTGGGCCGTCCATTTTGATAATAAATCCACAAAATGTTCCATTTTCAAGGGTGGAGTACTCCACGTTAATGATTCCCCCGTTGTAAAGCTTGGGTGGGTATCAAAAACTTTCCACTGTTTGCCACAGTAGCCTTATCATCTGGACTTAAAGAATAATTTTGCCCCCTTATCATCAAAGTCAGTTGCAGCATGAGAAACGTAGAAACCTTTTAGCATCAGGAAAGGTATTGCTTAACATAATAATGGAAAATCTCGATGTAGCCTAGGACAATGGGCTTCCTTGTAAGTGTATTTTTAAGGGTCAAACACTGTAGCAAATAGCACTAAAAAACAAAAACAAAACAACAACAAAAAGAAGCAAAAAAAGCCTGTTGATCATGTCACTCACCTTTAATCCCAAGACTTGGGAAGCAGAGGCAAGTAAGTGGGTCTCTATGAGTTTGAGGCCAGCCTGATCTACATAGTAACACCCTTACCAAAAAATAAAATAAAATAAGCAGCCTGTGAATTTGTTCTTATTAACAACTGATAATTTTATATTGATCTTTCCTGCATATGTTCACTACTTTTCAGCTCTTTATTGCCCTTCCTCTGTGCCGAAGGTAAAAAGGACACACCCTCCACCCTTGCCTTCATTTCATTGTGCAAAATGGAATGCATCCTTTAACTTTAGCAGAAAGACTAAGTCAATTCCAAACAATGTATGGCTTTATTGTGAAACCAAATCCAAGACCAAATGGAGTCTCCTTCAAAAGTTCTCCAGGACTGCATGATGAATTTAAAAGAAAGAAGTTTCCCAGAGGTCATTAGGGATGTGACAGCCTTGCAATCACTCAAGAGTCAGTTTAGAAACTATAAAGAGATGACTCAGTGGATAAGGACACTTGCTGCTCTTGGAGTGGACCAGGATTTGGGGCTCAGCACCCATACCAGATGTCTCAAGATCAACTCTAACTCCTGTTCCAGCGAATCTGACGCCCTCTTCTGACCTCCGAGGACACCTGCACTCGCATGGGGCACATACAAACACACAGGCACAAACACGCATAAAATATATCTTTTGGGGGCTGGAGAGATGGCTCAGAGGTTAAGAGCACTGACTGCTCTTCCAGAGGTCCTGAGTTCAATTCCCAGCAACCACATGGTGGCTCATAACCACCTATAAGGAAATCTGGTGTCCTCTTCTGGCCTGCAGACAGACGTGGAGGTAGGATGTTGTATTTATAATAAATAAATAAATCTTAAAAAATATATCTTTCAAAAAAGACACTAAAAGTGTCTTCAGAAAACTGCTCATTTTAGTGATTTAAGTAAAAAGTTAACTTTGGCTTGTTGAACATATAGCATGAAGATAAGTCCTTCAGCTTTTCTTCCAAAAATGTCAGCATGGACCCTATTATAGAGAATTGCAAGATTATTCTCCTTAAGGAAGGCATTTTAGTAAATATAATGCCACACTTTGGTCCACATTGGGGAGTATATACCATAGTGGGGACATAGGCCTCATAATGGCATGTCCCAATTACTTTATGGTACACACAGTCTATGGTGTTCACACAATAAGGACTTTATCTAAAATGCATCTCTTAGGAAGTATCCTTGCCATTAAGCAATGAACAACTGAGTGTATCATGAACATCCTTTCTATTTTAAGTCATCCACCACCTTCTTGCCTGGCCCTGCTCTAATTAGCCCAGTGTGGCCACAGGAATCCACTTAAGCATCTGAGGTGAGACTCATTTGTACAATCTCGTCCAGCCTCTGACCTCTGTGACCTTTTACTCTGCGGTCTCAGCTTTCAATAACAAATTAGAAATCTCATGTTTAGGCTGGGCATGGTAGCACACACCTTTAATCCCAGAACTTGGTGAGAGAGGCAGATCTCTTAGTTTTAGTCCACCCTGGTTTACATATTGAGTTCTAGACCAGGCAGGGCTACCAGGTGAGAACTACCACCACCACCACCATCATCACCACCTCCACCATCATCACCACCACCACCACCATCATCACTACCTCCACCATCATCACCACCACCACCACCATCATCACCACCTCCACCATCATCACCACCACCACCACCATCATCACCACCTCCACCATCATCATCATCACCACCACCACCACCATCATCATCACCACCATCATCGTCATCATCACCACCATCATCGTCATCATCGCCACCATCATCATCATCATCATCACCACCTCCTCCATCATCATCACCACCACCATCATCATCATCACATTGCTGAGAATATGGTATGCTTAATAAAAGTCAGATAGCTCAATTTGAAAATTGACAATGGACCTGAACAGCCATTAGAAAAAATGAAGGACATCTTTCATTAGCAAGAAAACAAAAAGCAAAAGTATAATGAAAAAACACTTTATTAAAGTGCCAGGATGGCCAAAGTCATAAGAGGAGGGCAATACCCAGTGTTGTCACATAAGCAGGGCAGAGAAATCAGGAGTGGAGACACTGCTGGTAGGGTTTTTAAAACAGTGCAGTCACCTTAGAAAACAGTAGCTGCTTAAAAACCCCAATACAAAGTTAACCATGGGTTTAGTGGATTTTCCAGCAACTACATTCCTAAATACCTTTCCAAAAGAACTGAAAACACACAACCATATATAACTCAGACAGAGAGCATGCACTGCTCTCACAGATGACTCAAGTTGGTTCCAGGGAAGCTGATGTCTCTGATCTGCCTGTGCAAGTGCGTGATCGCGCACGTGCATATACACACACACACACACACACACACATACTCACATGTACACGCTCACACATTCACACACACTCATACTCACACACACAAATGTGTACATACACACATACACACACATGCTCACACACACATACACTCATACTCACACACACATGTGCACATACATGCATACACATAATTGAAAATAAAACACATCTTAAAAACAAACAGTAGTGCTGTGTGGCGGCACATACCTTTACTACCAGAGCTTAACTGACTGAGCCCACACCCAGCTTTCTATTCTGAGGTGTTACATTTGTTTTTCACCTTACATTTTTAGAAGGCTGATTTTAGATAAATAATTTATCTTTCATGTAGTAACATCACTATTCATGTACAGGTTTTACAATACATTGAAAAAACCTCAAACTATCCTTACTGTCTACTCCATTGTAACACTTTAAATTCAATTTATTATTCATTTTCAATCATTTCTAACTGCATAAAAATATGCACTAACTATTTAATGGGAATTTTAATCAAATTGGGTCACACTGACAGTTCATATGTAGACAGAATTTTTTTTTAAAAAAACTATGAATGTTTCATTTTATATTAAAATTCTTGATTTTTGCCAGGGATGGGGGCATGCATCTTCAATCCCAGCACTCCGCAGGAAGAGGCAGGCAGATCTCCAAGTTTGAGGTGAACCCGTTTCACATAGTGAGTAGCAGGCCCGCCATGGCTACACAGTAAGGCCCTATCTCAAACAAAACAAAACAAAAAATGAAGAAGAACCTGGCTTCTAATTTATGTGTTTTAACTCAAAGCTCAGTATATAGACTTATTTCAGATGTGAAACATCTGCTTTTCATTTTGCATATCACGTTTCCAATAGAACATAATCCTACATGATAAACGGCCTCTTTATCTAAATATAATTCAAATATCGTGTTTCAAAAAATTGAACTGGAGGATAATGAGCCATTTCCCAAGGTTATGTGAGGTCAATTAAACACAATTCATAATAAAAGAAGGTTCCCCTTTGAAATGGAGCTTATTAAAAGCCCACATCCCATAGTCTGAATAGCAAAGAACAGTTGTGGCTGGCGGTGGGGTGTGTGGGGGGAGGCATGGGGGGACAAACTGTAAATTTCTAGAAGCTACTGAAATTTGTATCTGAGGAGCTAAGTCCTCCAGAGCTAGTGAATTTACAGAGTACACCCCTGGGTCATGCCTCTATCCCAGTGCATGCAGATGGTGTGACATGAACACTATCGTGCATCAATTCTAACACCTGTGTTGAGACAACTGAGCAGCCTTCCCGTCTCATTCCCAGGAGGATGGAGGAAGGCTGCAGGGCTCATGTTTCACCTATAAGCACACTACACACAAGGTGAGATTTGTATGGCAGGAATCCCAACTGTGAAACCAAATTATATTTTAAAACAACGAGTTTTCCCTCCCAAACACCTGTCTTTGTTTATCTATTTGTTTTTAGTGCTTCATGCATACTATGGACTGATGCTATCACTTACTGGGACCCAGGCTCTATTTGTTCTAAATACCCTTAAACCAAGGACAAAGTCAAAGAAAATATGCTTATCAAGCATGCAGCCAGGAGTGCTCACTGCTGCTCTCTCTGAACTACGGGACCAGGAAGGGGGGACGGAACGGAGGAGGTTTAGAGGAAGGGAAAGCCCCTCCCTAGCTGGGATTCCCAAATTGAATTCTGTTTAGGACTAGCAGGCAGCTGAGACACAGTGCTGACTAATACTTATGGAGAAGAGATGACTCATGACTTTCTGATGGACAGCGGCACTGTGCGGAGCATCTTAGACTCAGGATACCGGCGGTACTTATTGCTCTTTAGGGTCCAGAAGGGCCTTAAATGTCTACAAAGCTGATGTTCAGAAGTCACACACTTACCTTGTGGAAAGTTTTACATCCCACGACTTGCTGTTCACCTTAAAGTTCTTCTAGTATAGTCACCTTATTCTCACACTAAACCCACGGAGAAAAGTCACTAGTTTCTGGCAAGTTTTTGCTATTTCTAGGTAATCCTCAAGTCATTAGACTCAAATAATGAACTCTGACATTTTTGCATTCATAGAAACAAAAAACAGCCATTATACCGCTTGCATCTTGAATCCAGGTACAAGTCAAGTCAAGATGTTTGTTATCTAAGGAGGGACCTGGGAGACAGCTTGGTGGGTAAACACACCTGCTTGTACAACTGTGAACATTTGAGTTCGTTCTCTGGAACTCTGGTGGGAGGAGAAATGAGTCCCAAAAGTTGTCCTCTGACCTCTACATGTGTGTTGTGGTATGCATCCATCCGTATGTACACACAGCCACACACACAGACACACACATGCGTGCATGCATGTGAACACACAAATAATAATTGTAAGGACTCAGGCTTCGTGCGGGACTACCCATCACCTGGCAGAATGCACTCAGGCAGTACCCTGGTCAGCTCAGGGTTCCATGACTGCTAGTCTGCACGCAGGTGCAAAGGACCCTTTAAAAGACAGACCCCGCCCACTTACACTCTTTTCCCCTTCTTGCTTTCCTGCTGTTTCCCCTGGGGCAGACAGGATTTTTCCTGTCTCCCTCTTCTCTTCTGTCCTCTCTCTGTCTCTCTGTCTCTTTGCCTTTTTACCTCTTTTATCTTTCTAATAAAACTTCTCACTTAAGCAACTCTGTCTGCCTGGCATGTTTGTGCCTCCACGTCAGTTACCCTCACGTCCGACATTTGACTTCTGTACAAACACACACACACACAAACACACACACACAAACACACACACGCACACACACACGCACGCACGCATGCACCAGCGCATGCATTTGAGTTTGTGTGTGTGTGTGTGTGTGTGTGTGTGTGTGTGCGTGCGCATGTGTGGTGTTGGGGGTGGAGGCGCTCTGTGGTCTTGTGAATGCTAGTCAAGCACTCCACCATCAGATTATCCCTCCATACCCACCATTCACGTTTTAGTTGTCAGTCAGTAAAATCTATAGGCAGGTATTCCAGGCCACAGCACAGGGAAGTTAGCTGAAGTAGCGGTGTCCAAAATGACCTGGTCAGACACAGTCTCATTCACTCCAGTCTCACATCCACAGGCTATTGAATTTATTCATTTTCTCTTCCCCTTCATAGAAATTATTAGAAGAAAAAAATCTGTGTGTTTTAAAAGGTTTACCAAAGAAAGTTCCTCCACCCACATCACACCCTCACACCACACATAGTGGGGACATGTCTGCACCGTGTCTCCTGGACACTGGTTTCTCTGGACACCGGTTTTTCTGAGGGTCACAGGTTAACCTTCATCCATCATTAGCCTTGTCACCAGCTACCATCAGGAGCCTACCCTTCCAATGACCTATAGCCACGCACCGCTTCTTTTCATGTGACATCGGAATTAATTGGGTTGACGGGGGAAAATGTCACTTTGACCAAGTGGCTACCTTTTCCCCAGATGTTCTCCTCCCATGAACTGTTCTTTTATTGAATGAAACCACCCTCCGGAGAGCCTACCACTGTGTCATTTCATCTTACCACTCCATGTCACAGAAGGGTCACGATATGGTTAGCAGGACATGAAACATGCCTTGTATTTAGCGGAGAAACACATCAGCCCTTTGTCTGGTTATACAAAGGGACCATAAACAGAGACAAATACCCTCTAAGAAAGCATCGGATGTGTTTTAGGTTAGGTTCATCTCTGTTTTCCTTGTCAATAGCAGGAGGTTCGATCCATCTGGTGCATCGACCATCAGCTGACATTCTTTGCCAACGCCACTGCTCGGAGCACTGTGGGGAAGCTGGGCCCTGATACCATGTCTTACAGAATGGGTCATAGTCACTGATAAATGCTGTGCTATTGCTCAAGTTGAAAAATCACACGCTGTCCATCAAATTAACACCTGAAATAACCACGGAAGCTGATGATGGCTCAGTGGTGCTGTTTTAGCAAACATATGTGAAAGTAAGTGTGCAAGCTTTTGTCAGTTGATGTAGCCTGCATGTTCCACTGAGAATCACAGTTCTATACCTTTCTATACAATGCTCCAGAATCAGTAACAGAATGCTGTGGGTGAAAAAGCAACTGGGTGAAGCTGAACTGTTAGGTGTGGTAGTAATTGTCATAAAATGCCCGAGCTGTCCTAGGTGTTAGAAGGCTAATGCTCAATTACTTAGAACTATATATAAACTCCAGTTTGGCTAAAGGCATCCTCCACAACCTCTGTAAGTAACGAGTTACTAGTCTGAAAGCAGTGGATGGTACCTACACCACCCAGAGTTTACCCTGCAGAGTCTCTTCCTCCTTACTGTTCAATGGCAAAGTCTCAAGCACATACAGACCATGACAACAGTTAGGCTAGAGATGGCTCAGCGATCTAGAGCACTGGCTACTCTTGCAGAGGACCAGGGTTCAGTTCCCAGCACCTACATGGTGCCTCACAACCATGTGTAACTCCAGTCCAAGGGAAATCAAATGCCCTCTTCTGGCTTTTATGGGTACTCCACACACAGTGTGTGTACATACATACATACATACATACATACATACATACATACATACAGGCAAAACACCCCCACACCTAAAATTTTAAAACTTGATAAAGCATATTTTGTTCAAGTTTTAATTCTGAATCCAAATTAATGCTTCTTTGTGTAATAAAATGAAGAAGACAGTCATGCACACATGTGTGCAGGCAGGCAAGCATGTACTGAGCTGTCCATGAAAGAAAAGGGCCAGAAAAGATTAGTATAGCCAACACAAAGTTTCCTCTGTTTTCTTCAATGGCTCCAGCTTTGTAATCTGGAGTCCTCTGGGGCTGACTCTTCATGAAGGGGATGTTTTAAATCCATTCATTAAGAGGAAATTGAGACACTATGGAGCCAATACAACACATACAAACCCTCTGACTTAAGTGACCAGGGGCGACAATAAAGTGATTCATCACATGGGAATTGAGATCTTGAAAGCTTCAACAGCATTGTATTCCTAAGCCTCATATCTTTCTTGTGTGTGTGTGTGTGTGTGTGTGATGCATGGGTACGTATGTGCATGTTTATATGTATGTGGGCACATGTGTGTGGGTATGCCTACATGTATGCAGATGGAGGCCCAAGGTTAATGTCCAGAGTCATCCCCAGCTGTCTGTCTCTTTACTCACTGGGGCAAGGTTTCTCAGTCAATCACAGGGCTCACCCATATGGCCAGTATCTCTGGCTTGCTCTGGGAGAATCCCTGTTTCTGTCTTCCAAGGCCGGAATTACAGGTTTGTCACCATGCCTGCCTGCCATTTACATGAGTTCTAGGGACCCAAACTGTGGCGTTCCTCATGTTTGTACAGCAATTCCTTTAACCACTGTGCTACCTCTCCAGATATACAAGCATGTATACATACATACTCACATACATGCACACACACACACATAGTTTTTAAACATAGTCTCCCTATGGTAAGGATGGCCTAGAACTCACTATGTCACTAGCAGGAGTGGAACTCAAGCCTTCGCATCAGCACCTCCCTGTCCTGAGATTACAAGCAAGCATCACCACAACTAGCTCAAAGAACATATTTGAACATACAGAGATCGTGTTCTCTTTTTGTATTTTGTGAATTAATTAATTAATTTATGTGTGTGTGCAGATGTCATGGTGTGTGTGTGTGTGTGTGTGTGTGTGTGTGTGTGTGGTGTGTGTAGGTCAGAGGACGACTTGTGAGAGTTGGTTCTTGACCTCCATTACATGGGCCCTGGGAGTTGAACTCAGGTCGTCAAGCTTGGCAGCAGGCACAGTTATTCACTTGAGCCATCTCACTGGCCCCAGATTGCTTTCTTGAAAATGTTTCCAACTTAACATTGACAGCAAATAAGCTAATATATACTGTTCCACTGAGGTCAAACCAACACCCATTGAGGCCCACATGTATCCTAGGCAAGTTTTCAACCCCTGAGCCACACTGCCAGCAAAACAGTTATCTCCTTTTAAATACTCTTGCCGCTTAAAACACTATATTCCTTCCTGTTTGCCGGGGGAGAAAACCTTGTTTCATCTTCTTTGGTCCACAGATGTTTTTAGTCTGGGATCTACCTTGCCACCAGAAACGGCCACAAGGAAACATTTGATGTCACACTGTGTTTTCTGAAACAGAGCGTCATGGCAGACATCTGTGGGAGACTCAGCAATGAGAGAGTAACAGACAAGTCTCAGATGAGGTGTACAAGCCAGGACTAACATTCTACCAATCTCTGGTCATCTAGTCCTGTGGTTCTCAACCTGTGGGTCGTGACCCATTTGACAAACCCCTATCTCCAAAATTACTTACTTTGCGATTCACAACGGTAGCAAAGGTAGCAAAGTTACAGCTATAAAGTAGCAGTGAAAATTAATTTTAAAGTTTGGGGTCACCACAGCACGAGGAACTACACGAAAGTGTTGCAGCACTGGGAAGGTTGAGAAACTCTGCTCTAGTCTATGCCATGTGTGGCTGGCAGGAGGAGGAGGTAGCTTTGTTTTGACCCAAAGTAGGGAATGCCACTGTGTCACCTGGGTTCTCAGGCTGTGCTGGTGTATCTAGTAGGTTCTGTGCTGGGAGCCTCTGCCTGCTGAGAGAGCCTTAGCCTGAGAGCCCATCTCCAGGACAGCACCTCCCCTCTCAGGAGCACATTCTTCAGTGGCTGGACAACCCCCATTCTCAGTCCTGGGTCTGGTGTCAATCGGGAGAACACAGCCAGCTCAGCCCAGGCCAAGAATGGGCTCGACCGGCAAAGAGGATGACCGACAAAAAAAGCAAAGCGTCCCACACACTGGGAGAGCCTTTGCCACCCCTGGGGGTGTGCTTCCAGCCCCTCCCACTTGCACATTCACGTGCACGCAGCTCTGAGACTCCTGCAAGTGCTCTGAAGCCCCTAAGAGTGGCTTAAGACATAGAACAAGGCCGTCAACTCAACACTTGCCAAGTGGCTACTGTGTGCCAGGGACTGTGCAGGCACCACACGGCAAAGATGGCTCAGAGTCAGCTCTTTTTCGTAAAGGCTCTTCCTTCCTCCTGAAGGTGACCTGCTAGGAAATGCCTCAGCATCTCAGATACACAACACTTGATACCAAGAAATCTAGACTATCACTGAAGTCAGCCATCCAAAACTATTTACGCTTTGTGCTTAATTGAGCACACATTAGTTTATTCAGTCAGTCCCAAATTCTTCATCTCATTAAATGATTCATTTTCATAAAATTTGCTATATGAGTCACAAAATATAAGCTTGTATTTAATGGCTAGCATGAAGCATAGAGAATTATAATTGTATCTGTTTTCATAAAGAAATATGAGAGGTCCCTTATGACAATCACCACAGTATCTTCTGAGGAAACAGATTAAAATGTCCTCAAATAAAAGAGTCTTTGTTTTGTTTTGTTTTCTTGAAACAAGGTCTCGTATGAAGACCAGGATGGCCTCAAACCCACAGAGACCCACCTGCCTCTGCCTCCCGAGTGCCACTACACCCAGCACAATGAAAGTCGCCCAAGCATGCCTCCACTCTAGTTGGAATTTGGACAGTGATGGCTGGCTATGAAACTGGCATGAGAATTAACACTGCTCTGATCCCTGTTTTTCATCATGAAATAGGAGGAAAAATCATAGCATCCCCAACCCTTTTGAGAACATACCTTTCCGTGTTCTCTCCTGTCCAATTACAGTCAGCAGCCTTGCCAAACAGGGACTGGGTCTCACAAGAGTTTAAGACACAAAATCACAGCCACAGTGACTGTGGTCACACCCCAAACAAGTTGTGTGCCTATGCTTTAGGTTTTACTATGCACACAAAATTATCTATCTGGTTTCCAAGTATTTAGGAGAGCTAAAGAAAAACTGAAATTTCTGAAGACTGGCATTCTTGTCCATGTCCTGGACAAGTGACTTTGTGTGGGAAATGCCCTGCATGGCGTATTTTTCCCTCCCCTGTTCTGAGGGCAGGCCTAGACGATGCAGGATGGGGAAGAGAATCTTAATTTCTACATCAACAACTTAGTCTCAATCAGTCACAGGTACTCAAATTCTATCCTCCCCCAGTTCTAGAAGAATTCCCTTTGGAGAGGATTCTAACAATAAAGAAACTTTCTATATAAAGACAACCTCACAGGAAAATCTGACCCAGCAGGAGATGCTCAGTGGAAGACCTTTCTTTTTTTTTTTTTTCCAAGACAGGGTTTATCTGTGGCTTTGGAGGCTGTCCTGGAACTAGCTCTTGTAGACCAGGCTGGTCTCGAACTCACAGAGATCCACCTGTCTCTGCCTCCTGAGTGCTGGGATTAAAGGCGTGCACCACCATCGCCCGGCTAGTGGAAGACTTTTCAATGGTGTTTTCTAGAAAGATGACGGTACCATTGATCACAGGTGAAACACTGCCCTTGCACCCACTCAAATATGTTTTTGGTTTCCCTAAAGCTAAGTTAGAAAACTGGTAAACACCAAGCAGTGTGGTGGCCACCATTCTATATCGTTTCCATTTAAAGCACGTGCCCGCACTTGGCCACATTTCCCAGCTATTTCCTTGGAGCAAAAGCTAAAAGTCCTCAGTAGGTGGCAGAATAGGATTTTTCTCCGGATTTTGACAAACATGGTCTACTCTGGGAATGAAACAGTGTCTGTCCCTTTCCAAGTATTAGGACAAACAAGTTGACACTGCTTTGTCTTTCTTCACTTTTTGCAGGTCTGACCGTCTCAAGACAGAAAGGGAGAGACATGAGATGCAGCGGAGCACAGCTCAGTGAGACAGCTGCCAAGTGTCCAGAGTTGCTCAATGTCCAGTCACAACACAACACACACACATACACACACACACTTGTATAAATGTACACACACCCACATACAGTCACATATGCACTCATAAATACACACTTACATTCACACATATATACACACACACATGCACTCATAAATATACACATACACACTCACATACATACACTCACACATACATTCATAAATATACACATACACACATACATATATATACATACACATACATAAACATACATACACACTAACATGAACACACACATATACACACACTCATACACATAAATATACATATATACAAACATATGTACACACACACAAACATACATACACACATACACACACCCACACACAAACCTATGTGCATACAAACCTATGTACACACATATATACATACACACAACCTTCCAGAGTCCACTGTACAAGGACTCAAGGAGGACAATCAATCCCAGCTGGAAAACAACAGCCTCTACTGAAGGCCTTTAAACTATTATCTTCCCACAGATGCACGGGCTTTTTATTCTAATCCCTCAAAACAAAACGCATTGCCTTTTCTTGAATCCCAAGGCTTCCCCTGTCAAGCTATTTTAGGGAAACTTTGGGAAGAGGGCTGATTTTGAAATCAAAAGGAACGTATTTGCATTCCAGCTAACCCACAGTGTATAGCTCTTAGCAAGTCATCCAATTGTCGTCAGCGCCAGGTTCCAAGTTCATCAAAGCTGAAAGTGCCTGTGTTGGTTACCAAGAAGCCTGCAGGGAGTCATTCTGATTCTGGGTCCTGTCCTGGTCCCCTTCTGAAGGATGGAATGAGCATTCGCCCTCACTCCAGCCACAGAGCATCTGCCTTTACAGTATGACACACTTCTGGACACACCCCTAGCCTTTCCCACAGGTACCCCTAAGTCTCTGAGAGTGCAGGGAGGAGAGGGTGCTGGAGGAGCATGGGATTCCCGGAAACTGTCAGACAGCAGCCCTGGCTCTCACTGCCTACCTCCTCATGAGAGCTTTACTAGAATTTGTTGCGGCCCTCAGCCAGCACTCTCCACTAGTTTATGGCCATGTCTACGAGGGCAGTTTGGAAGGGCATGCCATGCTATGTTCATAATGGCTTTGGGCATCCTATTATGATATTTCTCTGTGTGTTCTTGATTATCCACAATAAGAAAACCCACAGAAAGAAATGTCTGCCTTAATTGAGATCTTAACTGTATCTTTAACACACAGCAGTGAAATCTCCCAAGGCCACTTTAAGATGGAGTAGCAATGGCTTCTCACATTCCTTGAGAATGGCAAAAGTCCAAGGACAGACAGACTTGGAGGCCCAGGAAAAACAAACAGCCCCTGCCACCACCCTAAGAAGGAGCTTTCTCCTCTGCTTTTCAGTTGGATTGCAACATGCCAAGAGGGAATTTGGTGTCTGAGGGTTAAAACAATGCCAGCTTTACATACCGCTTAAGACAAGTGTTCTGTTTACCCACAGCCATCACTTTCCTAGAAGCTAGGTGAACCCCCAAGAACAGCCCCTGCACCCTGTTTCCACTTGGCATTGGTATGGTGGCCATGAAGATGGAATCATACTGTTGTGTTGGTGGGAGTCACTCAGGTCGTAAGTGCCATACACACCTCTGAAACAGAGTGAAGTGAGATATGTAGTAAACGTGCCTGACAGTTGGGGTACAGGCTACTCTACCCTCCCCCACGCTTCTCTCTCTGGAGAAGAGGGTCAAGGGTCAAGGGCGCAAGAGCTGAGACCTCAAGAAACTACAGAGCTGCAGGACATGGTGGCTCATGCCTTTAGTCCCAGGAATTAGAGGCTGGAGACTCTCTGTGAGTTTGAGGCCAGCCTGCTCTACAGAGTGAGTTCCAGGACAGAGCTACATCGTGAGACACTATCTGGGAAAAAAAGAGGGAGGAGGACGGAGGAGGAGACGGCGGGGGCGGCAGCAGCAGCAACAGAGCGGCTGACACTCGATTCCAGGACCAGCTGACTCTCACTGGAGTCACAGTAATCCCATGAGGTTGCTGTGCCAACTCAGCATGCCAGGCTAACCCTGGCCTGTGTGCCATGAACAAGATTTATGAATGGGAACCTCATCCCATAGGTCAGAATGGTGCCATTCCCGAGTACTGTTGTAGGAGCCAAGACATTATTTAGCGCTCATCATTATTCATCAGTTACTATAATTTTCTTGGCCAAACTCCAGCCAAGATGGAAAAGCAAAGTGGAAGTGTGTCAAATGATGCTGCCCCTCCCCTCAGAAAAGGCTGCCTCCCCAACCCAGGAATCTGGGCCAGGACTAGCTTTGAGCAACAGAATGTGACAGAGTGATGTGGGAATTCCAAAACCTAGGCCTTCAGACACTGCAGTCTGCAATGAATTGCAGGAATGCTCCGGCCTCTGTGAGACAGCCCCAGCTGCACTGCTGAGTGAGGAAAGGCCATGGAGGTGGGGGTGGAGGACAGTGCCAAGGTCTCAGTGAAACTGCCACAGACTCAGGTGAGACCTAAAGGACCCCGGCGGAGTCTCACAGATGTCTAACCTGCAGCAATCTAGATGTATCGAACTGACCAGGGCTGCCAAGTCTGGGGACAGCCTGCTGAGCTGCGATAGATGGCAGATACAACTGGCCTCCGCCCTGCAGAAGCTGGAGGCTGTATACTGTGTCTGAGGATAATGGGGTGTCACCCATTATCACATCAAACACCCCAAAATTCCTAGTGTCCTCAAGGAGAGGAAAGCTACTTGGACGCCTGGTGTGTCGCACAAGGAGCATTCCAGTGTCATGTTTCCACCAGGCAGTGACTTTTGATAATGAAGATCCTGCCATTATGCATCAGTATATTTTTCTAGCAGGTAATCAAGAACACTGACCCCAGCCAAAGAGACAGAGGCCAGGCGTTTCCTTAACAAACAAAGCGTTTGTGAGGCATCAGACAGCATCTTGCTGGGCCCACTGGAATGGCATAGGATTGCACTGGGCTCATAGTTTGACCATGCCTAGTACAGAACTAGAAAAAGGGCTGAATGCCATGTAAAGGAAGATGGGGGTTGGGGCACTGTTGGGGGTGTTGTCTAAATATGCATTCGATACTGGCTTGTAGCTTCTACTGTCCAATCACCAGAGCAGGCTAAGCTCAGAATGCAACTGACTTTATCACATTGGCTGGGTACATGGTTTGCCCTTGGTGTCTAGCTATTTCTCCTGTCAAAATTCACTGACATGTACTCTTTCTGGTGGGACTCCGCTGAAACAGTCTCCTCCCCCTCAGTCCAGACATGATTTATTTAGTGTCTGTTACAGATCAACACCTGCAGAATGGCCTCCCACATGGCCAGGCCCCCCCCCCCATACCAAGCCCTAGACTGTGATCGCCAGGATGCCTTGTAGGCCAGGTATATCAGCCTCTCCCAGAACTTGCCAGAAAAGCACAGTCAAGGGTGAGGAGATGGTTCAGCTAGCTGGTAAAGCACTGGTGGTCCAGTGCTGAGGACTAGTCTCCTCAAAGTGCTCTATACTGCTGGGCCTTCTCTCTAGTCCCAAATTTGCAATTCTTTGTTTGTTTGCTTTTGTTTTGTTTTGTTCTGTTTGTTTTTCAAGACAGGGTTTCTCTGTAGCTTTGGAGGCTGTCCTGGAGCTCACTCTGCAGACCAGGCTGGCCTCAAACTCACAGACATCTGCCCACCTCTGCCTCCCGAGTGCTGGGATCAAAGGCGTGTAGCACTACCACCCAGCAAAATTTACAATTCTTGATCTCAGCTGGCTACTGGAATCCTCTGGAGTTTTTGAATGACCGATGTTGGGGTCCCACCTAAAACACTGAGTAAAGCTGGCCAGGGGTGCAGAGCTGGTAGACTGGTTCTTATAGCTCCCAAAGTGGTCTAACAGAGAGCCCAGGCTGGGGACCCGGGGTCCCCAGCAATCCTCTGTCAGGCTAAGTCCTCATCAGGGTTTTGTTGAAGGTGGCCTCGAATTTAAAAGAGATTTATATTTGTGTATAGAAGAAAGGCCTTTCGGGCATACCTACTGACAAGAAGTGCCCAGAGCAATGTGATTATCTTCAAACAGACGAATGAGTTTGCCAGGATTGTGGTGGACTCACAGAGTCCAGACACGAAACAAACTGGCCTCCCAGCCAGAGGACGAACATGGGGTCTGGTAGCCACAGCACCAGGCAGTGATGCCCCCTTCACAACCAAGCATTCTGGAAAAGGGTACTTGGGTATCGGGGTTCTTTCCAGTGTCTGGAAGCAAATGCCTCAGGGAGCTTCGTTTCTGGTTAAAGCTTGGCTAGTTAATGCCATCTTCACTCTTTTCCACCATATCTGTGTTTTCTTAGACTTTGACTTTGTCTCCCATGATCTGGTTTGTCCCAAGATAAGGGATCCTAGCTAAGTAGGATGCAGGATTCCCACTGGCCACAGACCTATGTGGGAGCCAGGAGAGGCTTGTGGCTAACCTGGCCTTTGTCTCTTTGTCACACAGCCAATGGCTATCACTAGGGCAATAAGAGCAGAGAAACTGGACCCTGGTACCGGAGCTGTCCACAAACCCTTCACTAAAACCCACGCTTCTCCATTTTAAATGTGGAAACCAAAAGCACCTGGGGATTTTGACAGTAACCAACTCTGATGCAGTGTGTGTGTGTGTGTGTGTGTGTGTGTGTGTGTGTACACACTGATGCTGCTGCCATATGACACATATATTGAGAAGGGTGTTGGGGTGTGCTATGAGTGTGCAGTATGGGGGTGGGGTAGAAGAAGGGGTCAACTTGCGCTCTACCTATGGATACAGGTTTTATTTATTTTTTATTCAGTAATTGTACTTTTATTATCAGTTATTTCCTGGATGTTTCTTTGCATTGAATTTTTAATTAAAAAACTGATATGCACGTGTCTGTTTGAGTGTCAGCCCTGTGTGTGGGTACCTGCAGAGGTTAGAAGGCATTGGATTATTGCAAGCTGGAGTTAGTTGTGAGCCGCCCATCATGGCTGCCGGAACTGAACTCTGGTCTTCGGGAGAGCAATTGCTCTTAATCATTAAGTCATTTCTCCAGCCCTTAATTTTCTTTTCATCTTTAAGTGAGAAAATAATCACATATTTATGGGGTAAAGTGTGATGTTTCCCATGCATACAGCTATTGAGAGCAATCCCGTCGAATAACCCTATGTAACTGAGGCCTAATGGTTAAGCAAGAACACAGGAATTAATGTGTACCTGGCTGTGAAATATGACTGTGAAAGGACTCTCCAGCAACATTTCTGATGAATCAAAGAACTAAGACACAGGTTCTTCCCCCAAAGAGGAAGGACACAGACACCTAACATGCAAATAGTGCAGGTGACAGACCCTACAGGAGGCTGCATATTCAGGTCCCAGGAGGGCAGGAGAAGCCCTCCTTCTGTCCTGAGGCACCAGGAGGAGCTGCCCTGCTGCGCTGAATTTCCCAGGTAGGGAGGAAGGGGTGGGAAGGAGCCAATGATCTTGCATGGGCCAGGGAGTCCAGCAGCAGGAAGGCCCTTTGGAAAGAGGGCAATTTCTTTGACAGGGGCAGAATTAGCACAGATGAACAGAATGTGGAGGGAGCAAATGACAAGATTAATCCAGTGCCATAAACCACAGCCATCCCAAAGGGAGCCCAAGGGCTCATGAGGAGAATTAATCTTGGCACAAATATCTTCATGGGTTTCTAAGCAGTGAGCCTCTTGAAGTTCTTCATGTAAACCCTTTATGGGCTTTGATAGAAGACAAACTCAAGCTAAAGGAGATGTTAGGAAAGTAGCTCAATGATAGAGTTCCTGTCCAGCCTGTGACAGATCCTAGGCTTGATACCTAGCACCACAAAATTCTAATAGTACTATTATTATTATTATTATAATAAATAAGTAAATAGATACCATGGTTTAGAAAAATTTGGATTGAAATACTAACTCAACAAATATCTGGATGTCCCCATTTTGTCTGTGGTAGAGGAAATACACAAAATGAAGAAGAAATTATGACTGTGGGATGACCAGCACAGTGTCTTCCTGGGTCTGCCAGTGGCTAACAGCAGAGCTGAGAAAATATCACAAAACTGCTTTCTCAATTCCTGAAGCTGAGTCAATGAGGTAGCTCACGGCGGGGGGTGGGGGGGTTGGGGGGGTGGAGGTGGGGGATGGATGTGTGTGAGGGACAGATCAAGTCTCCCTCCCAAGGAGCCTGACATGGGAGACTGATGCAGTCATCAGAAATGGTCTTAAAGCATCCAGGTTTGCAAAAGCGGATGGGAAATGCCCAGAAATTCTTGACATCCCCCCACATCCGCCCAGCAACAATGCAGGAAATCTAGCCCACTATCTTCAGCAGACTGAGGAGAACCGTTTCCTTAATGAACACCCCCACACCCCCGACAGTGCTGCTAAGTCGGACGCTTTGCTCTCCAGCTTTCCCTCAAATACTCCATTCCCCCCATTTCCTTCCTTCAGTCTGGTATAAAGTCCAGCAATTCAATAGTCAGCACGCAGCATCCAAGGCACCCACCGCTTGGGCCTTCACAGCAGCCCTGGAAAGCATCCTTGGAGCTGCTCAGCAGAAAGAAGCCAGTGCACAGGATGCCCTGTTCTGTTCTGTCAAGCTAAACCCAATGCACCAGATGTTTTTATGCTTTTAGACAATCCTCCCTTGTGTATGTACAATGTGAAGTCCACTGAAAATGGTTTTTACCTGTGGTGACCTCACATCACTTAGCTTGGGCTGAACCAAACCCTGCTACCATCAGCCAGCAGACAGTTTGCACTCTCTTCCTAGCTCAATTTCACCGGGCAGGGAAAAAAAACAGCCACAATCCTGCTGTGTTACACTATCTTATTTCCCTCAGGGAATCACTTTCTTGAAGGGATGGGTGGGTGAGTGTCATTATAAAACCTACTGCTTGTTTCTGTTTTCTTTCTTGGTGATATATCACTTCAAGTTCTACATGATACACATTCAAGGATTTAGAAATGCCTCCATATTTGGGAGATGAAAAAGAAAGCAATTATTTGGTTTGTCTTTCAGAAGTCACACACATACACAAAAATAGGTTCAATTATCAAATAAGTTTAGTGGCCTTGTTGGGATCTAGAACAGTTTTAGAACATAGCTGTTTTTAAAAAACAAGTAAGTGTTGACTTTTTGTTTTTTAAACCAAGCTATATATAGGGGACTAAAGTGACTGATATCCTCAGAAAGATTAATGTGACTTGTCTCTGTCATAATTACACATTTTGCTGAGGAGTGGGGGGGCAAGCTAATGACCTCCTGGCTGAGGCATCCTCCACCACCAGCTCACCCCTTGCAAAATGAAAGTCCACTAAGGATCAATTGCATTCTACCAGAGAAGAGGAGGTGTGAGCCTCATAACAGAGGCCTAGCTCACCAGCCAGTGTCAACTGCTTAGCACCCACTAACATGCATAAGAATGGAGAGGAGAAGAGAAAAGGGAAAGACTTCATTCTGTTTGTTTCTAGAACTTCCTTCACTGAATTTTATAGTTGGAAAGGAGACTTAGAAATCACCGATATTTTTAGGTTGGGCAACAGTGGCACACACCTTTAATACCAGCACTGGGGAGGCAGAGGCAGGTGGATCTCTGTAAGTTTGAGGCTGGTCTGTCTACAGAGAGAGTTCCAGGCCAGTCAGGGCTGTTACACAGAGAAACTTGGTCTAGAAAACCAAAACCAAAACCAAAAAAAAAAAAAAAAAAAAAAAACCAACCAAACAAAAGGAAAACAACAACAACAAAAATCAACAGTATTTTCTAATTTCTGCATTTTTAGAAGAAAAAAACAATTGGGGATCATCAGAAAAGAAGCTATATAGCCTACTGAATATTTTTCACCCATAAAATTAATATTGTACATTTTTTAAAAGAAACTAAGTGGCCACCTTGTTTACAGCTTATGTGCAACATGATTGATCAGTCGATCCATCAGATGATTGACCAGAAAACTATGTAAACTCTTAAGGGTCCTAAATAATGATCACTTAAAGTATGAAATTTTTGGAAAAGCACAATTCTGTAAGCCCTGGAGAAAACAGTAAAAACCACTATGTAAAATGATACTATATCAGTAGTATAAGAAATGCATTCTATTCAATTCAGGAATGGGCATTGTTTTTTGAAAGAGGGATTCCCTGTGTAGTTCAGGCTGGCTTTTTAAGTTGCTCCACAGAGGTTGTCCATGCTTGGTGAGAACTCTGCCCACTTCCCTCTGCTTTAGGCCCTGAGTTCTAGGGTTATAAACAAGGACCTTACACCTGTATGGTGTGTTGTTTGCATAATTTTCTTTTTTAATTTAGTGTTACTATGGAGAACATTTCCCCCCTCCCTAAATTCCCACAATTTAGGTATTTCTAATTAGTTCTGCTCTAAACTTCAGCTGCTTGAACAAAAGTAGGGGGAGGGAGAAAGGAATGGAGAGAGAGAGAGACAGAGAAAGTGAGAGAGACAGAGAGGCAGAGACAGAGAGACAGAGAGAGAGACAGAGAGGCAGAGACAGAGAGATTCTAATAAAGGGTGTGGTGCCTCAAACCTGAACAGAGGACGGATAACTTTCATAGAAACAGTGGTCTCCATACAGAGGGACCCGAAAGTATCCGAATCACGGCGTTCGTAACAGTAAGTACTGAGGGTGTAACCTGGCGAGCCGTGTAATAAATCCACCGTCCGACCCTCTCACGTTCCCGTACAGCTTCAATCTGCCTCCGCTGTTCTCAAACACAGATAAAATGACTCTTAGCTAAAACCAAGCACGCTTTAAAAACAAGAGGTAAAGACATCCGAGTGAAGCAGAAAATTCAATAAAACGTGTTTTTCCCTCTATAATTTGGAGGCTCAAAGTAATTTTTTAACCTAGCCTTGACTTTACATAATAAGTTAGCATTTCAACTCTCTAAGCAATTATATTGTCATATAAGCAGCTTTTCAAAAACATTCGTGAAATAGAAAATATTTGATATCATTATTTTAACATCTATCCGCATCGAGTTCTTTTGCCATCTCAATCTATTTTCATTACCAACTCCTGCTCATTACTTTGAAATGAGTGTCCAGTCTTCACATTCTAAAAGGCTTACTTTTACTGCTTTTAAAAACCACGCTTAACCTAGTCGCCTTTCTTTCTGGGGACATTACAATTCTACTTGACTATTTCCCCGTCTTCTTTCCCCACCAAGTAGCTTTAAAGAAAGGCGCTCTCGCGTTCTCTTATCCGGCTCTGCGGAAAGGGACCACACGGGACCTCTCGCCGCTCCCGCCTGCTGCGCTGGGACTTAGAGTTGGAGTTCCCGTGGTCCGTCCAGCTTTGACCTCTGGGTGACAACGGTCTCTGCTGGTCCCAGATCGGTCCACCGCGGATTTTTCACATCCCAACGAAGGCTGATTTAGGAGGTGCGCACACCTCACTTAATTCCTCAAATCACATCTTTTGGTCCAAATTGTCAGTTCTTTCTAGATTCACAACCTAAAGCCAAGGGCTTACGATTCCGAAACTTGACGCTATCTAGACCCTAAGCTGCTCCGGTCGCTTTGGGTCATTCAAGCCGACCACCGGGACCTCGCACCCGGTCCGCTCTCGCGGAGGCCCCACCCGGGAGACGGCGCCCAGCGAATCGCTGAGAAGAACAGCACTGGCTGAGAGTTCCCCGACTTCCCTGGGACGGTCCCAAGCGGGTCCCGGAATCGGAGCTGACCCTCTTCTGGGCTCCATCGGCTCCCCGCCGGCACGCGACCCTCCCCAAAGTTGTCCTTCTCCTTAGCTCTAGGAGCACGAGATCCTGGATAGTGACCAGCATCTATCTTTAACGTCCCCTCATCTGTCCAGCCCTGCAGCCTCTCCGACGTCTTGCTTGCTCCAGCCACCGCCTGGGAGAATGCTCTGGATGCCAGAAAGGTCCACGCGTGTGGCAATCTGCGCACCCAGAGTCTAGGGAAGGAGACCCTACCCAGGAGTTGGGCAGAGGACTAGCGACTCCGGCTGCAACCAGTAACCCGAAAGTGACCCCAGCGTGGAGCTAAAGATAGTCTGGACGGTGATGCTCACCGGCCCAGGCCAGCCACTTCCAAAGGAGCCCACTCCGGGACGTAAAAGAAAAGAAAAAAGTGTGTCCCCAGGAGTGCCGGCTGCAAGGGTCCCCGGCTCCCGCCGGAGCTCGCTTCCCAGGCTTCAGCCACGCTCTCTCGGAACACCCCGCGGCTGCCCATCCCCGCCGAGCTCCGGTGTGGGGTCTCTGGCGCGCCTCACCTGTGAGAAGCAAACAGCCGAGCAGCGCGCACAGCAGGACCGCGGTGTCCCAGCAGCTGACCATGGTGAGCGCGACACGGCCTGCTGGCCCGGTGCCCGCGCTCTCCGAGGCCGATAGCGCAGCCGCCCGAGCCGGTCCCCTAGCGCTCCTGCCAGGCGCCGCGAGAGCCCTTCTCCGCGCCTGCAGCCCGGGGGATCTTCGCGGTCCGGCGTCCTCTAGACGATGCGCTGGACTCCCGGAGCCCGCTCCGAGCCGCCACCGCCACTACCGCCGGGGAGTGTCCGCCGCCGCGCTCCGAACCTCCTGCGGACCTCGCTGAAGCGCAGCCGAGGGCGGGGGCGATTTATAACCTTCCCCAGCCCACTTCCTACCCCGGCACCTCCTTCCAGTGACGTCAAGGGGTCCCCCACCCCTCATCCGCCTCCCCACCTACCCTCTTCTTCCTCCCGGAGGGGCGGGGGCCAGCGAGGGCGGGTGGCCCGGAGCAGGAGCGCGCGTGCGGAGGCGCTGGGAGCGCGGGTCCCTCGGCAGGTTTGCAGGTTCAGGGTCCTTGCTCCGTGCCCTCCTGCCCCCGCCCCTCCTGCCCATCGCTCTCAGGAAATCCTTGCCCGGTTCCCTCCACCGGGCTTACTCAGCTCTGGTGACCGCCCGAAACTGAGGAGGGGAACCGGCTAAGTGCACCGCCCTGCCCCTGGGGCGGGAAGTCTTATCCTAGGGAAGCTGGCCGCGCCTCCGCGACGGTGTCCCTGGCACCGGGAAACGAGGCTCAGTCGGGCCCTCTCCTGAGCGGTCCCGCCGGTCTCTGACCCGGCCAGACTGTTCCCAGACATCGAAGAAAGGTTCCCGAGAAAGGCTCCCGAGACCCTCCGCATACGGCACTTGGACCCGAAGCGTACGAAAAAACCTGACGCTTTGCCAGGCACCTTCGGAAAGAGTGCGAGCAGTGCAGGTCCCAGGGGAGGGAGTCTGTCTTTTTCGGTTGCATTAATGCACCCGCCCAAGTCATTTCCTCAACCCCCTGCTTCCTAGAAGCAAAACAAGGAATAACATGCTACCTTTTTAAAAAGACAAGGCGTGAAACATGCGCCTGCAACTTGTAAGGGCCAAGAACTTGAACTCTGTGTCTGAAATGCTGGATGGAAAAGAAATCTTTTTTGGTGGGAGCTGACTAGCCAAGATGACTGACCTGAATGTTCTTGAAACAAAAACGGGTGAAATTAACTTGAGGCACTAGATCATTTACGATGACACTAATTCCACGTTGTTCCTCAATTATGCATCCATTAACTCAAAGGCTGAAGTCGTCCCGGCCTCCACGGAGCAGCCCAGTCTTGTCCTTGTAAATAATGCAGATTTGAAAAATAACTCATTGGAACCTGCCAGATGCCCATGATAAAATGGCTCCTAAATGGGACCAGCGGCTCTTCCTGAAGGACTAGACTAAATCTCCGGCAGGGAAGGTTGCGCAACCTGAGTTGCCTCACTGTTAAAAAAAAAAAGTTTTGGGCCACCACCACCAGCAGCTTCAGTTATTACCCGGAGCCGCCGCAGAGCCCCAGCGAACCAGATTGCTGTCTCCTTCACGGTCCAGGAGAAAAGAAAGGCCGCTATGAACCTGCGGGCTTCCCGATCGGGTTCCGATTTCCCCATACCCCTCCACTAGGGTCGGTGCTCCCGCGCTCTGGCTCTGCCTCCAGCGCCTCAGATTCTCCTACCGAGAATCACGCTCGGAATGCCAGCCATTCTAGGTAGCTATCATTCTCCCCGCTGAATCTACAGCCCCAGACGGCTTGAGACACACCCACAGCTTCCAACTGTCCCTCTCTCTGCCTCTCGTCCGGAGCTCTTGTCACACCCACACATCTTCCACGAAATCGGTACTGCCCATAAGCAGCAGGTGTTTGGACTGGAGAGAGCTTGTCAATGGAAAGCCTCGGGCTGGAGGGGCTTAACGTGCGTGCGCTGAGCAGGCTGATCAAGAACCCAAGATAACAACAACGCAGAGGTTCACGATGCTGAAGGGGTGTGGAGTCTTCCACAAACACAGAAAACAGGCATGGCCGCTGTAGGGGCACCACTGACTTGGGGGGCGGGGAAGCTCCCCATGCATATCCCGCAAAGGTTTAGTTTAACACGTTGTTTTCAAAAGGCGTTTTGATATTTTTAAGTACTCAAACAGACAGGAGCCTGTTACCCGAATTGATCCCACAATGAGTTTACGAAGCCAAACAGGTATCTGACCGACAGCCAAAACAATCTATAACCTAAGATGTGCATCAATGATGCTATGCTAAAATATTACTCAATTATCTAAGACTGATGGACTCATAATTGACCTAACTTAGATTTGTATGCTGTGGTTCTCCATAAGTTCCTCCAACTCTTCCTTTGAAAAGTTCCAGGCTTTTAAGTACAGCCAGCAATTTCCTCACTGTTACTTCTTCTATAGGTTTTCATTACTATTGTTATTATTAAGAATTTAAAAATGATACAAACTGTTTCACTCACGATTTCAATTTCACTTTGATGTGGAGAATAAAGGAGTGAGGCTTAGCCCTTCTACCGAAAGTGCTATCACCTTTGAATAATGGGCTACAGGACTCTTCAAACTGAATCATGAAAGAGGTTGGCTAGATCCTACTGATGGGACAGATCAAATTCAACATGTTTGGCATGTATGAAAGGCTATTTGCTGTAGATTATCTGCTTGCTTCCTGCCCACGTACAAAAGAGCATTCATCTCCTGCTCGCCTAGCAAAACCAGACACTCTCTCGTGCTATCAGCCACATTCTCTTGACGTTCCTTTCTTGCCTCTATTCAAGAATGCTGTTGTCCAGCTAATAGCTTAAATATTCGGGGCTGAACAAGAGGGTAGAGCATCAGCAAGAGTGACAGGAGGGGAACTGAGCTGGTCTTCCTACAAAAAAGAAAAAAAAAGGCAGGGCACACTAAACTTTGTTGTTGGAGAAAAGTCCCCATTGATACACAACACAGCTTGTTTACAGCCACTGATGATCTTATCAAAGCCTACTGCATTGTTGGAAGAAAAACAGACAAACAGACAAACCCCCTAGGACATCTTCTGGGGACAGAGAGTCTCCCTGGTCTAAGAACACACTTCCACATCTCTTGCAGGAATTTCTGACTAGGTAGTATCTTACAGATTTATTGATCAGAAATGGATCAGCCCACTAAAACAATAACAACTAAAGTCTTGTTTATTTAAGCCACCCGAGTCCCAGAGGTACAGTCCAGCAGTAGACCATGGGATGCCTAAAGCGCACAGGGCCCTGTAAGGAGAGGAGGAGAGCAAAGTCCTTCTACTTATTTGCTGAACGAAGTTCTGGATGTCTGGTATAACCTCCTCTTTATGGCTCTGATAACCCCTCATGAACATTGACTGAACACTCACAAAAATGACTTTATCTCTAGGCTTCCTGTCTATGTCTTCTTGACCACTGCTCAATTGACATGTTCTAGAAATTTCTCCAAGCTTCCCTTGGAAGAGTCCATCTTATTGACATCTCTGCAGGTAACATATACTCAGGATTGAGCAAGTGTCGTGACCACTATTTCCCTTCTCTTAAAGTTAAGGGTTTTGTTTTGTTTTATAGACAGGTCTCACCATGTAACCCTAGCTGGCCTGGAATTCACAAACTCACAGAGATCTGCCTGCCTCTGCTTCCTGTGTGCTGGGATTAAAAGCGTGAACCATCATATCTAGCTAAGATTGGTTATGTACTTAATTATTTTTTAATTATGTGTGTGTGAGAGAGACAGACAGAGGAGAGAGAGAGGGGAAGGAGGGAGGGAGAGACAGAACAGTGTGCGTCAGTAGTTCATGTACTTACAAAAAGGCCTAGTAATGAGGCCAGGAGTTCAAATGGACAGCGCACTGGGTGGATGGAAGCTCGGGGAAAGGAACAACCAGAGCCTCCATGTGCATGCTCTGCATTAGCTTCTGCTTGTGCCACCCAGGGTGACAGGCCCAGGACACCCTCACCCTGTGCAAACCCTCCCCCTCCCACCTTCCCTGGCCAGGTTGTCGCTGGCACTGTTGATTAGCTCTCTGGATTTATCCAGGGTGGTCTGTCCACTGATACTGCTTGCCCAGCCTCACCCTGTTCGTCCTCCTCCTCCCAAGGGCCACCAAAAGTCCCCTGTGCTTGTGTCACTGCCACCTAAGATCAAAGCAATCTCTTTGATGGACACCTTCATGTCTAGGTCTCTTGCAGAGCTTCCTCTTAGCTGAGCCCCCTGTGGCTTTTCCAGAACGGCAGTCAAAGCCCATTTGCTTCTACTGCCGGCCTATGTATCTGCATGGTTTCCGGCAGACCCTCATCTGCATGCTCCTTCCTTCTTTCAGCACATCCAATGGCCCGCTGAACTCTTTTGGCCTCTGATTGTGCCATCCAGTGGATTTCTACTTCTCGCTGATAACCAGTATGATAACATGCTTTCTGGATTGTCATTAAAACCTCAGAGTAGGCCGGGCGGTGGTGGCACACGCCTTTAGTCCCAGCACTCAGGAGGCAGAGGCAGGCAGATCTCTGGGAGTTTCCAGGCCTGTTTGGTCTACAGAGCAAGTTCCAGGACAAAGCTATAGAGAAACCCTGTCTTGAAAAACAAAACGAAACAGAAAAGCCCACAGGCTAGTTGTTTCAGACTCATGTATCCTGGGCATGTAATGAACTTCACATTTTCTTGCTTTAAAATCATTATCTAGGGATAGAGTAAGATAGTTTAATAAGACAGTGAATGAATGAGGGGCCTGTGGAAGTTTCTTCAATCATGGAAAAACAGATTATTCCTTTGTGTCACTATTTCCAGGTGCATGCTCACCATGGAAGGCTGCCTGTAAACCAATCATCAGTCAGTACGTCCTGTTTGGAAACAAAGATTCTGCAAGAGAGAACTAGACCACCAGAATTTATTCAAGGCCATCTAAGAAAGAAAACAAAAGCTTAAAAAGAAATTTAGCTAGTCACACATCTTTAATGCCAGAAGAGGCAGGTGGATCTCTGAGTTCAAGGCCAGACTGGTCTACAGGTCGAGCTCCAGGACAGTCAGGGCTACACAGAGAAAAACCTGTCTCAAACAAACAAACAAATGAAAACCAGAAGAAAAAAAAAAACCTGGAAGAAGCAATCTCTGAAAGAGAAAGGATCCGCTCAGGGAATATACAGATGGGTCACTTAGTCACCGTCATCCTCCCTCTCAGGACTGTGTCTGTCACTTTGCTGTCAGCTCTGGTCTTGTCCTCTTACGTTTTGCTCACGTTTTTTCCACTTTAAACACACGACTTTATTTTGAAGCATAATCTTGGAGAAAGTTGAAAAGACAGGCTGAGTTACAGGCTGTCATTATTTCATCCTGTCAACAAAGCCACACAGTGACCACGTTGGGGCATTTTATAGCAGCTACTGTTCACAGTGGAGGGCTGTGTTTTGTTTTCCTATACCACCCTCATATCTCTTATGGCTAATTCCTATACTAGCATACAGTTAGACATTCTTGGTTCTGTATTATAAATGATTCCAAAATTGATAGAGTTTGACAGAGCGTTGTTAGTTAGACATCGCCCCCAACCCGTGTGTGTGTGTGTATTAGTGCACATTCATGTGCATGCATATATCTTCAATAGTGTTATTTCATGTAAAATTCCCTCCAGTTCAGTGTCAGCAGAAGGAAAAGGCTCATGGTGTACAGTCTAAGAAATGACTTTTATTTAGTACTCTCTAAATATGTATTTCTTGAACACATGCCCCATACACACTCCTGTGTTAGTCTGATTGCAATAACAACATGGGAGACAATAATTGTTGTCCTAAACGACCTTGCAATAAACTTGAGGAGACCACACTTAGATGAAACATCAACAAGCCATCCGGGGCAATTAAAAAGCAAGACACAATCCTAAGTATTAAGGGCTTGCTCCTTACTCCTCTGGGAAGCGGTCTTGAAGACAGCAGCAGATTTGCATCAGCAGAGAGAAACCCTTCTGAGGGCAGGAGAAAAGCTGTGACTACGGAGAGCAGAGAGAAACCCTTCTGAGGGCAGGAGAAAAGCCGTGATTACGGAAGAGGAAGAGTGTGGGAGGAGATAGCAGTTGAAGATGGAAGCATGGGGGCGGGTGGTGAGGTCTCAGTGGATAAGGCCCGGGGGCCTCGAGTGGTTTTTCATGTCTCCAGTGCCGATGAGGCTGAAGGAAAAGAAACCATCTGTGAAGAAGCAGACCGAGGAGAGGCACAGGATGTGTCTGGTGGCTCTATGGTGAGCAGGGGAAAGGGCAAGGCGGCTCTGCTCAGTGGTTGTGGGTAGGGGTGGCTGGAGTCAGTGAACCCTGGGGTAGCAGAGGAAAAAGGAGAGAGCCTGGGAAATGTCCAGGGTTCCAAGCCAGTGTGTGTGTGGTGGCGGGGACACAGGGAGGATAGAAGGGGACGGGGACAGCTGAAAGCGACCCTGTGTGCCTGCCTAAACTGAGGGAGATTTCGAAGGGATGGTGTGGTCGAGGTTTGGATGTGGGAAGGAAAGAATTACAGCAGGTTTCTGTGACCCTGGGTGTATTCACATGTACATGAGCTAGGTAGATTATAGACAGACAGGCAAGAGATGGGGTAGGTACACAGGGCAACGACGGGGTAATATACACAGGAACGGATGGCAGAGGAAAACTGGGAGAACCATGATGTTTTTAAAGGCAGAGTTTAAGTGGATAGCGTGGCTAGGATGTCCCCTCTGAGTAGGGAAGGGTGGCTGGCATCCATCTTTAGTCTTCCTTCTTCAAAAGTTCCCTGAAATCCAGACACACCCTCAGGGAAGGCCTGCTGGCCACATCAGTGGAAGACCAGCCCTTTCCTTCCTGCGCCTCTTACAGGCTCCTCCTGGCCAGCTTTTCCAGAGGAGTTGCAGGGGCTGCCAGTGGGGGCCAGCTGTACTCAGCCTGCCCCCTGGACCACCCTACCACAGATTCTGGAGCCTCCTCAGCCTCAGGTGCAGTACCCAGACTGCTGATGTTTGTAAGGTCTGAAAACCTTTGACTGACTTGGAGAGGGGAAAAGAAAACAAAAAACAAAAAACAAAAAACTTGTGGCAGCTTTAGAAGATTTTGTTTTGTTTGTTTTCAAAAAAGTCAAATCCTAGCCAAATGAGAACATTGACTGAAAATGACACCCTCAACTGCTTTATTTGGTGGCTATATGGTAACTTTGTTTCCGCTATTTCAATGATAAGAACCGTACTCAGACCACCTATATAAAGGTGACCCTAAGTGTGGTGGTTCATCCCTGGGAAGCAGGAGAACACGTGTCCTAGGCCACCGGGCAACACAGAAGGACCCTGGCTCAAAACAGATCAACAAAAGGTATTAAAAACGAACTGTGGAGGCCTGGAGAGATGGCTCAGCAGTTAAGAGCACTGGTTGTGCTCCCGAAGAGGACCCAGGTTTGATTCTCTGCACCTACACGACAGCTCACAACTGACTGTAACTCTGTTTCTGGGGGTTCCCGGGAACAATTCTGTTTTTTGGCCTCTGTGGGCACCTCATGCAGGCAGTGCCCATTCACAAATGTAGGCAAAACACCCATACGTATAAAACAATAAATAATAAAAATGAAAAATAAAGCCCAGCCAAATAACGGCTTATTCTTTAAGTGGTATCTCCTTTCTGTATATACTCAAACAGTCACACAAAGTAATAAACAACTGAGATTTGCTCAAAGTTACCCAAGACAAACAATGATCACAAGAGACATGTAGTGTAAAGTTTTACTCTTTGTAGTTTTTGAGGGACCTATCACCCAGTTTCCAAATAAATCACACACGAAAGTGTATTCTTAGATATGAGTGCCCGGCTTCAGCTTGGCCTTTTCCTGCCAGCTTTTGTTAAATTATCCCAACTACCTTTTGCCTCTGGGCTTCTTCCTTTTCTTCTGTATATCTTACTTTCACTCTTACTCTGTGGCTGACTGAGTGCGGGGCTGGGCGCCTGACCCCTAACATCTCTCCCCTTGTTCTCCTGTTGCCCCTCTTTAAAAACCTCCTCCACCTGCTCCTCCCTACAACTTCCTGACAGCTAGTTGCTGACCCAGCCTCCTGACTGCAGGTGAATTTTATTTAATCAAACACATCTTTGCATTGTTAAACAAGTGTTCCAGAGCATAAACAAAATTAACACACCTTAAAATAATATTCTACAACAGAGACAGACATGTATTGACAGTGTCAGTGTCAGAGCTGATTATGGATATATAATCTATATACACTTTTAAAAGAAAATATTTACTTTGTTGTTTATTTATGTGTACACGTGTATGTGACGGTTGTGGGGAGGTCAGAACACATGTATGAGGATGACCAAAGGGACCGGAAGAGGGCATTGGATTGCCAGGAACTGGAGTTAACAGAAAGCTGTAAGCTGCCCAGTGTGGGTGCTGGCAACAGAACTCCTCCCTCTGCAAATGCTCTTAACTTCTAGGCCATCTCTATAGCCCCATACTTTTTTTTTTCCTTCTGGGGAATGGAACCCATGCTACTAAGACCCCATTCTCTGGAACTGTAAACTCAGGATAGTGAACCCAGGATAGTGAAAATGTTAGGGCCTGAGACTGAGCACGGAAAGTCAGGGGCCATCCTTCCCATGCCTTCCAGGATCAGGATTGCAAAAGAAGTGAAACAAAACAAAACAGAACAACCTGGTAAATCCCTTCAAGAGAAAAAACAGAGCTGGTAAGAGGGCTCAGAGTGATAGATGACCTGGGTTCAGTCCTCTGGATCCACATGAGGTACAGAGAGGACAGACTTTTGACTCACACAGATTCTGTCTCTCTCTGTCTGTCTCTCTCTCTTGTTTTTTACGAGACAGGGTTTCTCTGTATTGTTTTGGAGGCTGTCGGTCCAACCCGGCCTTGAACTCACAGAGATCTGCCTGCCTCAGCCTCCCGAGTGCTAGGATTAAAGGCGTGCGCCACCACCGCCTGGCGAACTCTGTTTTTTTTTTTTTAAAGAAAAGACAATGAATTGATTGACATGGAAAGTCAAAACACTAGAAAACATATTCAATTTTTTGCTGTTGTTTTTGTATTTTTGAGACAAATTTTCTTTGTATAACAACACTGGCTGTCCTGTAGACCAAGCTGTCCTCGAACTCACAGAGATCTGCCTGCCTCTGCCTCTGGCTCCCCAGTGCTGGGATTAAAGATTTGCATCACCACCTCAGGCTCATATTAGAATTATTTTTAAAATGCTTCTTCATTTATTTGAGACAAAGTAGTTCAGGTAGGCTTCAAATTTGCAATGTTCCTTTTTCAATCTTCTGAATGCCGGGATGACGGATGTGCACTGCCATACCTGGTTATATCTGAATTTTTGAAGAAATATAGTCTTATCATTGTAAAGACCATGCTTTTAAGACTAGAAAAGACATCACCAATGAGTCCCTTGATAAGTCTGTTCCATGTTGAAAGTCATATGTTGACATCTAATCATCTAATACTTAGGGTGTTGCTTCTCTCTCTCTCTCTCTCTCTCTCACACACACACACACACACACACATACACACACACACACACACAAATGCACACACCCTAAGGCTTATGATCATTGCTGAAGATGGAGTGAAATAAATGCTTGGAGCCTGTGGTCGGGGACCAGGTGATCTGCACACACAGCAGGGCAATGCACATAAGAAGCCACAGCTGTTGTAACAAGCTGCCTGAGACCTGTGTGAGCTCAAGCCAGACAGAATTCCAGCATAGAGAGGGGAGGTTGGCAGGAAGTCCTACCCCCAGTCAAGGTGATGTTGATAACTGATGGCTACTGGGAGAGGAAGAGTCAGTTTTATGAGTGTGACCCCTCCACCTTCACCCTCCCACCCCATCCCCACCATCCTACCTCCCAAGCCTCTCTGCCCCCACCCCCACCCCCACTCCTCCATTTCCCCATCCCACCCCTCCCTGGCATCCAAGATAGGAAGGGGAGGAGACAAGGACATAAACAAGTTAGATGTGTAGGGAAGGGGGTGGATCCAGGGAAAACTGGGAGAATGGGGGTGAATATGATGGAAACGCATTGTATGAAATTCTCAAAGAACTAAGAGAAATAATTCTTTTAGGTGGAGGTGGGTCCCTGAGGATACACAGGAGCCATTGAGTTGACTAGAGCCTTGATCTTGGATTTCCCAACCTTCGGAATTAGAAGAAATAACTGTTTGCTACTTATAAGAGCCCACTCTAAGGCCTTTTATTATAGTAGCCTTGATGGGCCAGGAGAACCTCCAATGTTGGTGGAGTTTCTCTTGTCCCACCAGGTCCAGCTGCTTCAGCCCCAAATGAACACACAGAGATGCTATATTAATTTTTAAATGTTGGCCAATGACTAGGGCTCCTTATTGGCCAGCTCCGTCTTAACTATTAACCCATAACTACTTATCTGTATATTTCTACATGGCTTTATCTTACCAGAGAACGCCTGGCGCATTCTATCCTCCCTGTCTCTACATGGTATCTCTTTCGTGCCTCTCTGCCTACCCAGAATTCTCCTTGTCTCCTAGTCCTTCCTATCTTTCTGCCTCTATTGGCCAGTGTTTTATTCATTAACCAATAAGAGAAACATATATACAAAAGGACATCCCCCATCACTCCAAGGCGTGAAGAGCAGAAGCAAGGCCAGCTGACACATGCTGTCATTCACTCCAGGGTCCAACTCAGCCTCATCCTGAATGTCATACCCGGCAGCTGCCATGCTGAAATCCCTAATCGATTTCCAAAAGGGGCTTTATACATCCAATAGCCAGGAAGACCAGTGAGTAGTCAGCCAGCCAGTTGTGTTGGCCTGGACGGTGTGCTGAGGGAATGTAGACACCTCAGGCTAGAGAAGATCCTGTGGGCCAGGATTCAGCTCCGTGAGGCTGCTCTTTCACCATGACATGTAAAGGTGAAAGATACGATGACTAAGATTAGTGTGACAAGATAGCACCTGGAGAGCCATCCATCTGCCTCTGAGCACATGCCATTGAGATGCTTGAATTTTCATTCCCCGTCTCTGGCATTTTAATAGTGATCGAGCTGAAACAATCAGGAAGCATTATCTTGAAGGCTCTATAAGTCCCAATATAAATAAACTGTATAATGTGGAGAGGAGGTAGCAGGCATGCTGGAGCCAGCAGTGTACATCTCTGAGGACCAAACCCTTCTGAGCAGGATCCTCTGTGATGGGAACTGAAGCCAGGCAAGCCTCTCTAGTCCAGTGTACCCCATGAGTCCCATGATACACCGGTGCTCTGTGTGATCGTAACATTAGAACCCTGCTTTGAAAGGTTCTGCAGACATCCTGCCAACACATTTTGATGCCAAAAGATATTAAAGGGGCTGGAGAGGTGGCTCAGCTGATAAGATCCTTGTCAAGCATGAGGACTTAAGTTTGGGCTCCCAGCACCCATGGAAAACCCAAAGTGCCAGCATACACTTGTAATCCTGTTGGAGGGTAGATACAGGCAGATGCTCAGGGCTTGCTAGCCATCCGTCTGGTTCAGTGTGAGACTGATTGTCTCAACAAAAAGAAGGTAGGTAAGTGATGGAGGACTGTAGCTCAGCATCAGCCTCTGCATGTGCCTCAAACATACCTGAATACATTCACGCCCCCCCCCAACATTAAGGAGCTGGGCATACGGTACTTGAGAGGCTGGGGCAGGAGGATTGCTGTGACTACAGAGTGAGACCTTGCTGCAAAAAACTAAAGACAAAAAGTGTTAAGTAGAAGAGTGAAAATAGTAATTGACAGCTGTGATGCTGAGCCGCACACCATAAAGATATGCTTTAGCAGATAACGACAGCTCCCAGGACATATTTTGCACACTGTCTCACACACTGAGTGGCAGATTATCTGTCTGTCTTTGGCTGCTCTGCAGTGCCCTACAGCCTGGACATAGTGTGGATCACCTGAAACCAGCACCACAAAGGGTCATTAGCATGAGGCCACCAAACCACCACAGCCCCCTGTCCACATTCGTCAGGATCAGTGCTGAGCAGACACAATTTAGCATTTTCATTTTCATCTGATTTGTTTCTTTGTTTGTTTATTCGGTTTTTTTTGAGACAGGGTTTCTCCGTATAGCCCTGGTTGTCCTGGAACTCTCCTGGCCTCAAACTCAGAGATCTGCCTGTCTCTGCCTCTGGAATGCTGGGATTAAAGGCATACACCGCCACAACTGCCACCTGGCTTCTTCATCTGTTTTAAATGGTAACATCTTGGAAAATGATTGCTGGGAGGATGCAGACATGTTCAACAAACCAAATAGATGCTATCAAGAAGTTAAGTGTGACTTTAAGTTAACACACACACAAAGGTTTCCTGATTAGGCCAATTATTCATTCAGCAAACATAGGAGTGCCAACGGTGAATCATTTGTCATCCAAGATCTTTAAAAATCCTATAGCAGGCCTTTTTTCATGAAATCAGAAGTTCATAAACTCTGTGTCTATAGCTGTATCACCCAGGAATTGAGGGGAAATGTGCAGAAAATGTGAACCTTTTAACATGTATGTCAAAAGTTTCTTAAACCTGAATACCAACTTTTCACCTCCATCTATGATCATTGAATGTGACATGGTATAAAAATCTTAGACTAAGATTATTGTTTATCTGTCCAGGAGCAGGACAACAGAGGGTCATGTCATGATCTTCACTGTCAGGGTGTGCAAATCCACCGCAGCTTAGGAGAATTCAGCTGAGTGGCTATGGGTCAGGGGTTAATTACAGTTGAGTAGACATGGGTCAAGGGTCAATCACATGAGGAATATAAGCTTCTGGAGTGTCACCCAAGGCTCTCCTACCTTCTTACTCTTTTGTTTTTTTAAGCAAAGGAGTATGTACATACATATATCTGAATATATGTGTGCATATTTATTTTTATGCATATGAGTGTTTACCTGCATATATGTGTACATCATGTACATGTAGCACACAAAGAAGCCAGAAGAGGATGTCAGATCCCCTGGAATTGGAGTTAGATGGTGGTGAGCTGCCATGTGGGTGCTGGGAACTGAACCCAGGTCCTCTGCAAGAGCAGCTAATGGTGTTAACAGCTGGGCTCCCTTATTCTTCTTTTCTTTTCTTTTCTTTCTTTCTTGTCTTCTCTTTTCTTCCTTCCTTCCTCCCCCCCTTTCACCTCCTGAGTGCTGGGATTAAAAACATGCTTTGCGACCACCACCAAGCCCCACTCTTTTTCTTAAAGAAGGTTTCTAAAAATGTATATACAGATGAATCCTTGGGCCTCCACCATACAAACTGCATGTGATCCTGGCTGGCTCAAATTACTTTACCTGTCTATCCTTTCTGTTCACTCTCCTTAAAAACAGGCATGATCAAGGTTGTATCAGTTAGCTTTCCTTTGCTATAACAAAATGCCCGAGGAAGCAAATTTACAATGAGGAAAGGTTTCAGTTATATCATGGTGGGAGGGTGTGGCAAAGGAAACAAAGGAGACCCAGGCATGGGGATATGGCTTAGCAGTAGAGTGCTCACCTGGAGTGTGGGCTACCCTGGACCCCAATCTCTGACACTAAGGGTCTGGGGGTAGTGATGGTTGTTGTAACTCCGGCATTATGCTGACCCCACTCCCTGTGCTATGTCACTCGTTACAGGTCTGCATAATAAGTATGCATATCAGTACGAATGTGCAAGCTTCCCTTTTTAAGTGAGCATCTCCACGTAGTCACTCTCTCCATGCTCTCACTCTCCACTCTCTCATTCTCCACCCTCTTACCCTCCACTCTCTCTCGCCTCTCACCCCCTTTGTTCTCCACCTCTGTAATAAACTATGGTTAATGCAGTCTCTATGGCTTGTGCTCCATCCATCCAGTCCCAGGTCCATCTCCAGACCTCCGTCTTCCTAATTCTTAAACTTTTACAAAAGAACAACAATGGTGACCAAACCTTTAACAAATAAGTCTTTGGAGGACGTTTAGGATCCAAATAACAACAGCAGGATAATAACATGATGTCGCTTGGGGGAACTATATAAGATAATATACTTAGAATAGTATAATGAGTGGCTCACAGTAAGTATGCAATAAATAAAAGCTATTATTTGTTTGCTTGTTTGTTTCTTTGTTTGATTATGTGACAAGTTCTCACTATGTAACCCTGGCCTGGAACTCACTATGCATACTAGACTGGCTTCCAATTCACAGAGATCCTCCTGCCTCAGCCTCCTGAGTGTTGGGTGTAAAGTGGTATACCACCATGCCTGGCTTGAAAATTGTTATTTAAATGTTAATTATCACTCTCTAATGTTGGGAGCCGTGTAGCATATTTTTGGACCAGCATATGAGGACTTGTCCAACAGTTCCAGATGGGGCAAAAGCCCATGGGGATAGTGTCACTTGACAAGGACCAGTGGACTTTGGGGACAGTGCAGAATACTGCTGGGACTGCCCAGCCTGCACACTCTCTTCTCCCTTATAATGATTAATAATTCTCTTGGTGAATTTATGGATGGGACAGATGTGATCATTCCTGGAAGCCCCATTTTTTCTCAAATATTTGCCTTTAAACTTCTTTGGGAGCTGATGCCTCTTGGGTTTCTTGTCGGGGGATGCCAGCTGTCACTCTAGACCCCAGGAGCTGTTCTAATTCAGTGCTGACAGTATCAGAGGCAGATCACCCCATTTCTGTAAATATGTCTTCAACAAGATTGTTGTTCTTGAAAATGTGTGCCTATATCTATCACCTTTTAGTTTTATAGAGACAGGATGTATCTGGCTGGATATTTGGCCAAGCTAGAAAAATGATAAACGTTGTCTTTGGTTTAAAGATGTTTTTATGTAAACGTTGACATATTTGTTTTTGCCAGAGGTTACATTGGAGGATGGGAAAAACTTGTTAGTTTGGAAAAACATGATTGTTTTTGATGTATAAATAAAGAAGCTTGAGGGCTGGTCACTTGTGCAAAACTCATCTGGTGGTCACACTGAGGCCCCTTCCCAGCTTAGGACCTGAACCCAGGTTTCGGCGGGACTGTGGCACTCTCATTACTGAGTGTATTTTTTCCATACTGGCAGATTAAAGTGTTCTGTGCTGCTAGGAGTTCCAATGACGGTAAGGACTCTTGGACCCTTCTGTTTGGGGGGATTGGGTCCTGACAAAAGGGGACTCTGCGTATTTCAACAACTTACAGAAAGTCTTAAATCTGTAGGCACCTTCATCTTGGACCTCCTAGATGTCACAGGCACATTTGTGTGGTTTAAAGTCACCCAGTTTATGGGATTTTGTCAAAGAAAATCCTTACTTTTATTTTGAAATAGAGTCTTGCTAAATTGCCTGGGATGGCCTTGAACTCACTCTGTAACCTACATAGGCCTTGAATTTACAATGCTTCTATTTCAGCCTCCCAAGTACTGGGATCATAGACCTGCACCACCACCTGCAACACCCGACTTTGTTTTGGGGGGCAGTTTCAGGTTGGTAGTGGCTTAACTGGGTGGTGTAAATCAGGAGCAAACCTTTATGTCAACTGTGCACCCTCCATGACATTTGAATGATGTGACAAATGTTCCAGCCTGATATGGTGTAACGTGTAGTCTCCCTGCCAGCTGCCTGGGTCCCAAGCTATCTCAGGCCCCAAATCAAGTACTGGGATCATAGACCTGCACCACCACCTGCAACACCCGACTTTGTTTTGGGGGGCAGTTTCAGGTTGGTAGTGGCTTAACTGGGTGGTGTAAATCAGGAGCAAACCTTTATGTCAACTGTGCACCCTCCATGACATTTGAATGATGTGACAAATGTTCCAGCCTGATATGGTGTAACGTGTAGTCTCCCTGCCAGCTGCCTGGGTCCCAAGCTATCTCAGGCCCCAAATAACACACGAAACACTATATTAATTATGAAGTTGTTGACTGTTTGCTTGGTTTCTTATTGGCTAGCTCTGACTTAATTATTAACCCATAACTGCTAATCTGAGTATTTCATTTGGTTTTCTCTTACTGGAGAAAAGGGCCTGGACCTCTTCTCCTGCGTCCTACATCATGACTGTGCCTTCTGTTTCCCAGAATCCTCCTTGACTCCTTGTCCCACCTATCTTGCTTCCCTATTGACCAACAGTGCTTTATTTAATCAACCAATAAGACAACATATACACAAAGGACTTCCCCCATCATCTCCTCTTTTCTGTCTAAATAAAAAGAAAGGTTTTAACTTTAACATAGTCAGCTGGGTGATGGTGGCGCCCTTAATTCCAGCACTCTGGGAGGCAGAGGCAGGTGGATCTCTGTGAGTTCGAGACCAAGCCTGGTCTACCGAGCGAGTTCCAGGACAGACTCCAAAACAATACAGAGAAACCCTGTCTCAAAAAACCAAAAAAATAAAAAAAAAGCTTTAACATAGTCAAATTATATATAACAGAACAGTTATCAAGTAAGAACTATAGTTACAATATTTAGTCCATTAACATTTAGTAAGATTTAAAGAAAGTATTTTATCATCTATCCTATCTGTGTGAGTCTAAAGTCTTATATGTAACTTATCTTTTATCATAACTAAGGAAAACTACAATTATAACTAGCTATCTTCAACTCCTTCAAAGACCACAGAAGGATAATATATAAACTCTAAAATTAACAGAGACACCTCGCTACCTGGACAGTCACCTGAAGTTCTCTGTAACATTGGCGCATCCATCTTCAGTCCATAGGCCACAGTGTGTCTGGCAGACTTCTCAGCAAAGCAGGAAATTTTAAACTGTCTGCCTGCATTGGCAGTTTGTCAGTCATTTTTCTGTGTCCTGCAGAATGTCTGGCAAACTCTTCCATGAAGCAGGAACCCTGTAGGACTGTCAAGTTCAGCAGTCACTCTCCTGTGGGTCCTGCATGTCCAGTTTATACAGCAACAGTCAAACAGTCTAGGCAAGAGCAGTTTTTGCCCAAATGACTAATCTTGCCATGTTGAAAGCAAACTCCATAATGAGTTTTTTTGATGCCTATCTTCCTCCAAGATATAATTGGTCTGTCAGGAGCAGTTGTGTCTCACTATCATGAAAAACCATAAACCATTTAAATGCCATATATTCTGTAGGTCTTTGAAAGGTTTGAAAAATATCTATCTTAAATGCATCTCTGTATATCTAGAAAACCTAACTTACCTAACTATAAGTTCTGGCTATTATAAGTAGCTATCTATAATCTGTATTTAATTATGCATTACATTTTAAAAGATCAGTATAAGCATAATATACATATCACAAAATTGACCTTAAATTTATGTCAATAAATGAAAATCCATACAATACAAAGTATTCATTTCTATATCATATTCCCTTTTTTCCCTTTAGAAAGAGATTGACTGTGACCATTACCATTTGTAAACAACACTGTAAAATTAAAACATTTAAACAATTTTTGGGATTGTGGACGTTGTTCATTCCAAACTGCTTCCTGCTGGTTGGGGGCAATGTCCATACCATGGGGATCACGACAAAACACAGAAACTTGGCCAGGTCCTTGTTTTTGTAGTCTGCATCATCCCAGCTGTTTCAGATGCTGGACTGCCTGGAACATTGCTTCAGGGGGGTCTTCATAGAAGCCTAGAAGGAATCCACAGCCTTTCATTTTCTATGGAAATACAAATAAAATCTCTTTTCCAAAGTAACATATCCTTGTACTTAAATTTTTAAGTCAAGGCATTTTCAAAAGATATAAGTTGGATTAATTCAGCAGCATTTATAATCAAGTATATTTCAGCAGTTGTTCCTTCCTAAGCAATTGAACAACTGAAAAACACAATAACATATAGTATCCAGAATCTCTGTGTATTTCCCATCTTTACGTGGCTTTTTTTATTACGCTATATCTTTTAATTTTATTTTTTACTTTTTTGAGACAGGTTTTCTCTGTGTACTTTGGCTGGCCTTGAAATCACAGAGATCTACCTGCCTCTGCCTCCAGAATGTTGGGATTAAAGGCATGTGCCATCATACCCAGCTACTCTCTTTATGTTTTTTTTTCCCACTATCCTGTTTCTTTTTATCTCCTAAGCCTACGTACATTTTTTAACACACTATAAACCTTTTAGAGGCTTTACTTCATCTGAATATGACTTTATTGTAAATCTTTATGTTTTTCTGGTCACGTGTCTTTTATCTGCTAAACAACATTGCTAAAGTTAAAGTGGAAACAGCCACTGGCTTCCCAACATGACAGGCGCAAGTTTGCCGCCAACATTGGGAGCTGTGCTCACTGCCTTAGTCTATGACTGTTTGGAGATGTGGTCACTGCCACTGCCAGCTGCTTGTACACACCATTCAATTGTTAGCAGGGCTTCTTAAAAGAGCTTTGCAGTTTTTCGCCGCTTATACATTGTCAGCAAGACTCCCTTAAGGGAGCCACGTGAGTCTGCTTGTGTCTAGCAAGACAGAGCCCACCTGAGAAAAATGCTGCTACCAAGAAGCTGTGCTTCTCTCTGTTCTTTTGTTTCTAAAGTCCCTTTTAAGCTTTTGTCATTCTACATGAAAATTCATGATCTCACTGCTGACACTATATGTAACAGTGTAGTCTCCCAGCCAGCCGCCTGGGTCCTGAGCTGTCTCAGACCCCAAATAACACATGAAACACTATATTAATTATGAAGCTGTTAACTGTTTGCTTGTTTTCTTACTGGCTAGCTCTGATTTATTAACCCATAACTGCTAATCTAAATATTTCCACGTGGTCTTCTCTTACCGGAGAAAAGTGTCTGGACCTCTTCTCCAGCCTCCTACATTGTGACTGACTGTGCCTCTGTTTCCCAGAATCCTCCTCGACTCCTAGTCCCACCTATCTTGCTTCCCTATTGGCCAAATGTGGGATGTTGGTGGTGGGTGTGACAGGGGTGCTGCTTGCACATGGGGAAGGAACATGAAGTTACCCTTCTCCTGATCTTAGTCTAAAAAAAAAAAACAAAACAAAACTGAGAAGCAATGCCTGTGGGACTCTGTGTTTTCCTAATTTCACTACCAACCTAAACGTGTCTCCAGAAAGCAAAGTCAGGTAGAGCCTGGGATGCATGTCTGTGGGAGGCTGGGGTAGAAGAACTGTAAATTCAAGGCTTGCAAAGGCTACAAAGTGAGTTCAAGTACAGCCCAGGCAACTTAGCAAGACCTTGTTTCAAATACAAGTGAAGAGATTTGGCTCAGTGGTAGAACACTTGCCTAGCATGTCTGAGGTTTAGTCCCTAGTAGTGCCCAAATAATGAGGAGGAAGAAGAGGAGTAAGGGGAGGGAGAGGAGTGGGGGGAAGGGAAAAAGAGGGGAAGTCTACTAAAGTTTTTAAATCTAGTTTTTAAAAGAATTTGACTTTCAGTTTCTCTCTCTTTTTTAAATGTTCTCTTTTCTCCCCTTCTTTTTAATTTTTATTTTATGTGCATTGGTGTTTTGCCTGCATGCCTGAGTGAGGGTGTCGGTTCCCTGGAACGGAAGTTACAGACAGCTGTGAGCTGCCATGCGGGTACTGGGAATTGAACCCAGGTCCTCTGGAAGAGCAGTCAGTGTTCTTAACTGCTGAGCCATCTCTCCAGCTCCTGACCTTCAGTTTCTTGATTAACTATTGTGAGACAACATTATAATCTTGATTTACTACTCTATTTTAAAAAGTTATTAATATGGGCTGGAGGGATGACTCAGCTCACAATTATCTGTAATTCCAGTTCCATGGTATCTGATACCCTTGCATGAACAAACATGCAGGCAAAACACCAATGCACATAAAAGGAAAGTCATTAAGTTATGTACTATATGTGTACATGATGTGTGGGGGGAGAGCAGCTAGCATGGCATGTGGGTGTAGGACAGCTCTATGCAGATAATTCTCTCCTACTTTTATGTGGGTGCCTGGGGTGGGATTCTGCTCATTAGGATGGCATTGTCCAGCAGCAAGCAGCTTTATCTATTGAGGCATCTCACTGGTCCCCTACCTTTTTCTAAGGATCCACAACAATCAAAGGCCTAATTTTCTTCATTACTTCCCAGTCTTTATCAAAGAAGCTCAATTCAATATTTCTGTCGAAAGATTAAAATGTTACAGATTTTCATTATCTGTTTAAAAAACAAAAACCTGCCAGACACAGGACAGCCAATGCAGCTGAAAAGAGGAAGATTGTAGCCTCAAAGTTCCATCCCCCGCCCCCAGCCATTAGGAGTGCACCATCCATCACAGACAAGCTTCCCTCATTTGCAGGCTGCACATATTGAAACTCTCAAGTAATCAGGATTCGTCATCCCTTTCAAACTAATTTCACCAAACCCTGTGACATTAGTGGCAGTCACCTTCTCACATATTGTAGGAATCTTCTTCCAGCCCTTTTTCTTTCTGTTCCTAACTGACAAATAAAATCAGTGTGTTGGTGGCATACTTGATATTGTAAAGTATGTGCTTATTTCACAATAGGAGATTTGGCTGGTATGGGGGGGGCGTTGCATATTCCAAATTTGAATGTCACTTCTTGCTGCTGAGGTCACTTTTTGCTGTTGACTCTGTGAACTTTTCAGGAACTTAGTGACACACCTTCATTAAGTGTCATTTCCAGGGCATCTTAGCCCCCTTGACAAACTTCTTGGGATTTTCCTCTTATCTTCCATTCCTATAATCCATTCCTCTGTTTGCTTTTATGTCTTCATCTACAGAGGCAGAGAACTTAAAAGAAGTTTCAGTTCCTTAGGTAGGGTGGGCCTTGGATCCTTCACGATAGCTCTGAATGGTTCTTGCCAACCACAGACCAAAACAATCAGGACAGATTTGTTGTTTAAGGTGACAGAGAGTCAGGCAGGGTAGCACACACCTGTAATCCTAGCACTTGTGTTGGGGAAGTCCTGTGCATTTGTCAATAAAGCACTGTCTGGCCAATAGGGAATCTAGATAGGTGGGACTAGGAGTCCAGGAGAACTCTGGGAAGGAGAAACACAAGAGAGAGTCGAGATGTAACACCATGGGGTAGGAAGCCCGGAAACTTCTCCGGTAAGAGACATACTTAGATTAACAATTATGGGGTAATTACTTAAGTCAGAGCTAGCCAGTAAGAAAGAAGCAAGGCCAACAGCTTCATAATTAATACAGCGTCTTGTGTGTTATTTGGGGACTACAACGCGGCAGAGCCCAGGCGGCTGGCGGGGGATAAACCAAAGCGGCTGGCAAGGAAAAGCTGCCCTTTACACACTTGGTAAGACAAGGCAAGGGAATTATGAGCTGAGGCTAGCCTGAGATGCATAGTCAGATTCTATCTAAAAAATAAAATGCCAGAAGACAGATGACAAAAAAAAATGGGGAAGGAATGGTATAGTTCGGGGTTTTGTCACCAATCTTCAGAAGTTTCCAGTCTTAGGTCCCGTGTATATACTAGGAGACAATTTTCCATGTGTGATTCCGGGTTGTATAAGAAGACAGACTGAGCAAGCCATGGAGAGCAAGCTAGAAAGCAGTGTTCCTTTATGCCCTCTGTTTTAGTCCTGCCTCCAGGTTCCTGCCCTGACATCCACTGATGATGGACTATGACGGGGAAATGTTAGATAAAACAAACCCTCTCCTTCCCAAGCTGCTTTTGGTCATGGTGTTTCTCACAGCAACAGAAAGCAAACTAGCACAGTAGCCAAAGTGTGGCATCTTCTGAGTGGCAAGAGAAGAACTGTGTACCCCTGCAGAGGCCTGTGAGTGCCATTTCATCCTCAGGATGTGCAGCGGACTAAACACTTGTGTGACCCTCAAATGCCGTGTCACACTAAATACTGCCACACTAATCTGAGTGTGACAGTATTTAGAAATGTAACATTCGGAAGATAATTAGGTCACAAGGGTGAAGCCCTAATCAACAGGATTAGCAACGTTAGAAGAAGCCAGAATGTGTGCCCTACCTGAACCTGACCAGGCCTTCACCCTGACCTTGAACTTGCAGCTTCTAGAACTGTGGGCAAAGAACTTTGTTGTTTTAGCCACCCAGTATATTGTGACTAAGAAGGGAGGGGAGCAAAGAAGGAAGAGAGAGACAGGGAGAAGGAAGGTGGCTTTATGTTTGTTTGCTGTGCTGGGGAGTGAGCTCACAGCCTCCCACATCCTAAGAATGATTCTTTCACCGAGCTAAATCCCCGGTCCAGTGTGTTTGGGGGAGGAAAGGTTCCATCCCCAGAGGTAGGCAGCCTCGGGAGCTTGTTATGGACCAAGACTTAACACGAGGAAGAGGATGTAGGAGAGGCAGGTGCAGAGAGAAAACAGAAAGGCTTGGGGAAGTTGGAAAGGTATTCCCACTTTGAGTATATATTTAGGGAACTGCTGGAGGTTCATGGCAAAAACCCTGACCTGCCTCAAACTTGTGATCCTCCTGCCTCAGCTTCCTGAGTTCTGGGATTCCAGGTATCTTTCCATGCCGCTCCTGAATTGTGTGTAATCTGCTCTTTTTAAATCTGGTGGGGTTTTTTTGTTTTTTTTTTTTAACTGTGTTTAGTGTATTCTATCCCCCACCCCCATCCCCAGTGCTGTGGATGGAACCCAGGGTTCTGCAGGTACAAGGCTAGACTCCAGCTGCAAATCCATCCCCAGTGCTGTGGATGGAACTCAGGGTTCTGAAGGTACCAAGCTAGACTCCAGATGCAGATCTGCATTCTGCATCATCTCTGGGTGCTTTCCATAATTAAATCATAGCCCTGCTCACACATGTACATGCCAGATACATATACACACAGTTTAAAAAAGAGAGAAAAAAATGAAAACATACTATTTTAAGTTTTGCAAACAGGTCAATGTATTGTTCTTCAATATTTGAGTTTAAGGTTCTATTTCATTTATTTAGACTTATTATTATTATTACATGTGCCACAGTGCGTGTATGGCGGTCAGGACAATGCTGGAGAGTCAGTTTTCTCCTCCATTTACATGGCTTCAGGGGATTGAGCTCAAATCTCCAGACTCTTGCGGTTTGTTCAACTTTTGTCATTGAGCCATCTTGCCGTTTCCTGGAGAGTTCCTGTATTAACAATTTCATTTTGATCAGGGACCAGTGAGGTACTATTGTAATCCCAGCACGCTGGAGGCTGAGGCAGGAGGATGAAGAGTTAGTTCTAGGCTAGCCTCATCTACATATTAAGATCCCATCTTAAAAAGCAAAACCCCAAGACAAAACCCTACAAAACAGTCTCCTGTTTCATATGTATAATTTATCCACTTATAGGTGAACTTCTCTGGGACTTACCAAGTCTTAGGAAGAATTTAGCCATTTAAAACTCTAAGGCGAGGCTGGTGTGATGGCTTAACAGATAAGGCCTACACATCAAGGTGAAAAGAAAGAACTGTGCCCCAGCCCCATAAAGCTGTCCTCTGGCTTCCGCATGTGTGTCATGACACCTCATATACACACAGTGATAAGAAATACACTTTTAAGAATAAAATAAAAATCTAAGATGGATAGCTCAGCGATAGCCAAGCTAGCATACACAAAACCCTGGATTTGGTCTCGAGCATTGCAAAAATAAATTAATAAAAATAAAGCAGTTGAACATTTCAATCGAAGGTGCTACAGTAACTCACCTGGTTATAGTGCGTCCCTTAAATTGTGAGCAGAATAAACAGAAAGAAACCAAGTAATGAGAACCTGCAAGGTCATTACACATTTTGCTGGTCTTTCATGTCATGTGACTCACATTAGTTTGTTGTTTTGGTTTGGTTTGGTTTTTTGTTTTTGTTTTTGTTTTTGTTTTTTTTTTTTTTTTGAGACAGGGTTTCTCTGTGGCTTTGGAGGCTGTCCTGGAACTAGCTCTTGTAGACCAGGCTGGTCTCGAACTCACAGAGGTCAGCCTGCCTCTGCCTCCCGAGTGCTGGGATTAAAGGTATGCTCCATCACTGCCCGGCTCACATTAATATTTTTAAGGCGTTCATAAAAATGATCCTTTAACTTTACTTTCATTTAGACTCATCTCAGATAGGTTCTGAGCCCATCCTTCGAGTCTGAGAGATAGGTTCTGAGCTCGTCCTTCGAGTCAGAGACTGAGGGCATGCCACAAATGAGGAAGGAAGTTCCAGCTACAGAGCCCTGTTGGGGCCTGGGGAAGCCCCTGTTGAGGGTGCGCATGCTGCAGAGGCGTCCATGGGAGATTGGTGCAAACCCATCAACAATGTGAACAGGAACCTGAACTGAAGGATTTGTGACAGACAACGTGGGCAGAACAGGACAGTGAGGATCCGGGTGGACAGATTTCATAAGACAGTATTAAGCAAGAGGTGTGTGACTAAGTTGGCAACCCTGCCCCAGCTGAAGCATCGGTTCTAGAAACAGAGACCTGGCAACAGTCTTAGGAGACAAGCTGTAGGCAGGAAATCAGCTAGATCCACCACCCAGGAATAGAGAGGGGGAGGGGCGGCAGGCAGGGAACGGAAAAAAAAACCAGTTCCAAGGACATTTGGTTTCCAAGTCCTGGAGTTGATCTAGTTCATTACAGACTTAACTTCTGGTTGGAGACGAGGAACAACTTTGCTGACGGTTGCAAGAGGGCAAGAAGAAAATAATTCACCAATAGCCACCCAGCACCTCTCTGCAGCAGGAAACCCAAGCTGAAGGTTAACAGTGATGCCTCGGGAAGCACCCAGGCCCTGATGTGGCCCATTTAAATCCCCGCCAATTCTTTCTTGTGAGAGAGAAGACCATGGGACACAGTCTTCCTCAAGCCTCTATCACGTGGGGTAGAAATGCCATCAGGGTGTAGGGACAGGTAAAGGCTTGGGAGTTGGGGCTACCAGGTACAGATGAAGAACATGACAGGTTCCAACCTTCTTTGCCCCTGCCCAGCTCTTAGTAGGGTCTTTGCTGAGTTTCCTTCCCTGTTAATTCATACCTAGTTTAGAGCAAACAGTTAAGGGCTGACGATGGTGACTGTTCACTCTTGGATGTCTCCTCACTTCACAGGCTTGCAGTAGCCTGCACTGTGTGTGCTCCATTCTTCTGGGACAGCTATTTGCAAAATTCTCCTGAACATGGGCTCTTGAAATAGAAAATGTCTCTAGGAGCCAACACTTTTCCACATGCCTTGAACACACCCACAGAACGGTGATGGCACTGTGCACTGGAGTTTCAATCTACCGGCTCAGTGATGACTTTTGACCTCTGGACTGTTTTCTCTTTGTCACCAGTTCACTCATATTTATCTCTGTCCCACCTAGATATAAGGGGTTCCTTTAAGAATCATTTTTGTTATTGTTGTTGTTTAAGCAGGGCTTCTCTGTGTAATAGCTCTGGTTGTCCCAGAACTCACTTTGTAGACCAGGCTAGCGTCAAACTCAGAGATCAACCTCTGCCTCCTGAGTTCTGGGATTAAAGGCTTGGGCCACCATTTCCAGCTAATCATGTTCTTGTTGGATCATATATAAAAGTATAAACATGGGGCTGTAGAGATGGCTCAGTGATTTAAGAGAGCTTGCTATTTTTTTTGAGACAGGGTTTCTCTGTATTGTTTTAGAGGTTGTCCTGAAACTGGCTCTGTAGACCAGGCTGGCCTCCAATTCACAGAGATTCACCTGCCTCTGCCTCCTGATTGCTGGAATTAAAGGCGTGCACCACCAACACCCGCCGAGAGCTTGCTTTTCTTGGAGAATACCCAGGTTTGATTCCCAGCATCTACACAGCAGCTCATAACTGTAACTACAGTTCCAATGAATCAGATGCCCTCTTCTGACTTTCTCAGGCACCAGACATGCATGTGGTACACAGACAAACATGCAGGAAAACACTCAGATATAAAAATATTTAAAATGAACTAACAAACCATAAATGCTACAGCAGGTTCAACTCAGAGTCGTCGCACAGAGTGTCTAAAGCTAGTGTGATCTTAACTTTTAGGGGCAGCAAGAATTTTTCCAAAGTGCCTGAGGAGGGTCTTCAAAGAGGGGCACTCTACCAAAGGCTTCTCCCTACTCTATTACCCCAAGCCACGCTTCCTTCTGGTTCCCATGGGGTGAGACATAACTTTGGTCTTTGTGGTTTTTGTTTGTTTGTTTCAGTTTTTCAAGACAGGCTTTCTCTGTGTAGCCCTGGCTGTCCACCCTGTCCACCTTTGTTGATATTAAAAGTTTCCCAGTTGTATTCCTACAGACCACAAGTTACAATCTTCTTTTCCCTGGGCTTATAGATACCATGAAAAACAATCATTTATTCATTCACACATTCATTCAAGAAGCAGAGAGCAGTTTAGGATTTTGTGTCTAGCTCCACTGAGCTTCAATAGAAGACCTTCATGGTAAGAGAAACACCTAAAACAAAGCAATTAGAGGACAATTTATATGCTATGAAGGGCAACAGAGGGTTCTTTAAGTGTTTCCCCAGAGGATTCAAACATTGCATATTGTTTTACAGACTACTCACAGCTGGGGAGAAAAGGGTTCCCACTTGGTATAGTCAGAATAAAAAAAGGAAGGTTTAAACTTGAAGCTTAGTCTCACTTAGCTAGGAGAGGCCTCAGGGCTTGCCAAGCTTCTCCAGTTGATCTTATATCATTTAGGTGAGAGATAGAGTCTAAACTGTAGGATTGGGTTAAGCATGTAGCTCAGTAGTACAGCAATTGCCCAGCAAGTGAGAGACCTGGAGTTTCATTGCCTGAATCATAAAGAAAGAAAAAAATATAAAGAAAGAAGATCAGTAGTCTAAAAATGAGATGGGACATAACATGTTCAAAAGGCTGAATTTCTGGGTGGGTGAGATAGCTTAGCTTGTAAAGGGGCTGGCTGTTAGACTTGAAGGCCTGAGTTCAATTCCCAGGGCCCACATGGAGGAAGGTGAGAAGAGACTCCCATACCCCTACTGCAAATACATGAATAAATAAATTTAAAAGCTTCATTTCCAACAGAAGACAAATGAGAAGGGGGTCATAATAAATTTCAAATATAATCCTCTCTGTCTCTGTCTCTGTCTCTCTCCCTCCCTCCCTCCCTCCCTCCCTCTCCCTCCCTCCCTCCCTCCCTCCCTCCCTCCCTCCCTCCCTCCCTCCCTCCCTCCCTCCCTCCCTCCCTCCCTCCCTCCCTCCCTCCCTCCCTCTCTCTCTCTCTCTCTCTCTCTCTCTCTCTCTCTCTCCATCTCAAGAACAGCCAGGAGTTCCAGCATTCATAAACAGTGAAACTTACTGTAGAAGGAAGATGTACATTGTGTAGACAGTGCATCAAATGAGGCATGAATGTCATACATACACATACATCCCATTTAGGTTCAACGTTTGAGTGTCAGTGTTGTAACTGTAGACAGAGATGGTGCGGGTGCAGCAGGCGTAGCCAGAACAGGCAAGAGTGTTCCTGCATTTAGTGTGCCTTTTTAGCGATAGATCACCTACTGTGTACCATCACCCCCTCCGATTTTCCAATTGAATACTATTCTAAGACACTACTATATAATTGAGGGCAAGGTGGAATGAATGTCAAAATAGAAATTCTAAGTGGGATAAGTTTCTTTCTTTCCAGTGTTGATGCTGGGGATTGAATACCTTCCCCAGGCTAAGCACACTCCCAGTCCTAGGACTAGGGAATGCTAACTAGCAGTTTAGTAAATCTAGGGACCACCTGGGAAGTTCCTCCAAAGGCCTTGGCAGGGCTACTTGGCACAGACTGCCATACCTAGAGGTGGTGTCTCCGGGTAGTGGGGAGCCCCTCCCGCTGAGCTCGCTTCTGCCCTGGCCGCCCGGGGCAGGGGAGCTTGGCACGGCTGTCTCCGATGGCCCCAGTGGGAGGGTCACGGCTAAGACACCCGGCCCATCTCATTGTTTCAGGCCCGGCTTCCTCTTCTGGCAGAGGCCAGCGGCGCGCTGAGCGGGAAGGGGCCGGGACGCGGCTGGAGCCCTCGGGATGTCTACCTCTGCTGCTCCTTCCCCTCTCCAGGAGCTCGCGTTTCCCGGGGTGTGTGAGCATTCTCAATAAAAAGGGAAAAGCACCATCCAAGTGAATTTTCCAGCGCCGAGAGGAAATGCTGTTTCCTGCATCGTACAAAACTGGTGCCAATAAGACTGACACAGGAGCCCATTGTCCGACTAACAATGTGTGATGGGGAAGGGCGCCTGAGAAAATAGACCTGGGGCCACCGAGAGCGTTTGATCCTTCCCTGCAGGACTAGGTGTGTGTGTGTGTGTGTGTGTGTGTGTGTGTGTGTGTGTGTGTGTGTGTGTGTGTGTGTGTTGAGGGTTCGGAGTGTGTGAAGTGATATGTATCTGTGCAGGAGTGTGTGCATCAATCTGTGTGGGGGAGTGTGTGTTTGTGTGGAAGAGTATCCATTAGTCTGTGTGTGGGAATGTGTGTGATGTGTGTCTGTGTAAGAGTGTATATAAACCTGTGTGTGATGTCTCTATAGGCATGTGTGTGTGAGTAATGAGCCCGTGTGTTGTATCTTTATAGGTGTATGTATGTGCATGTGTACGTCTGTACATGTGCACAAGCTTATGTGTGTGCAAGGGTGCTTAGGCTGGTCAAGGCACAATGCATCCCTTTCTGTAGGCTGGTGCTCCTTTGGTGGGCTCTCAAAGGTGGGAACAGACGGGAAAACGAGCAAAGAAAAGCATAGAAATGGAAAGGAAAAAGAAAGAAAAACAAACAATCCCCAGGTCACTGAACTACATGTGGAGCCAGCCAACAAGTCAGCTGCTCGATGCGGGTTGGCGCTGAACTCCTGCAGCCTCGCAGTCAGCACGGTCCTGCACCCAGCCCAGACACAGGTGCTTGAGCGCCAGTGTTCCATGCGTGCCCAGAGGGGTACCCGGTGCCGGAGGCCCTGGGAGGTGATGGACCTGGTGGGAGAGCGAGCGCACACTGGCATCAGCCCACCTGGGCGCCAGAGGTCAGGGCCTTGGCCAGAGTGTCACCTCCCTGCCCTCGGTGCTCACGTACTCGTCGCGTTCGGGACGTGAAGTGCCGACCCAGAGGCTGCTCCGGCCAGGGCATGGGCTGGGCGATAAACAATCACACAGGATACACAACACCCTGGACTGTCACAAGTCCCTCGCAGGAAAAGACAAATAACATCTGAGGAGCCGCAGGCGCAGCTTCCCCCAGCAGAACAAAAAACTTTGGAGAAGTAAACAACAGGGCCGGGAAGAGTTCACACACTAGCCCTGGAAGCTGAGAGAGGCCATCTCTTCCCTGGGGGCCGTTCACTCAGGGGCTCCTTCCAGCGCAAAGAACACACATGCACAAAGGCACGCACACGCATGCACGGTTCAAACTGAGCCCTTTACAATGATTGGCAAAGCAGGGCGTTGTGGCACAAACCTGTACTGCACTTCCAAGGCAGGAAGCTGCAGGCTAACCTGGGCTACATACCTGACCTCCGTACTGAATAGCATACCAATAAACAAGAGATTGGTACTTGTCACACTCTGGGTAGGTACCTTGTTTTCTGGGCTCTGCAAGAGTAGCCTGTTGCACAGGCAAGGAGGGGCGGTGTGTTTTTCTGGACTGGAAGGCTGAGGATTTCCTGAAAATACAACTTTTTCCTTAAGGTTTGCTCTTGGAGTCATAGCCAGTGACACGAAACCCATCTTGATCTCCTGTAAAGGAGATCACAGCTATTCAAACTTGAGAAGCACAAATGTACTGTGACTACAATAAAATGTTCAAGATACACACTCTAGGGGTTCCCTGGGTGACCTTCCTTTTCTCTCACCTGGAGTTGATTCCCAAAGCAGCCTCCACCTTCTGTGAGGCAGCCAGACCTCTACATTGCCCTAGCTCTGCACAGATCACATGGCTGCCACACCAACGCCAGCTGTCCTCTCTGCATCGTTCAATTTAGTCACGTTTGCCTTCTGGCAAATAATTCACTGTGGTGGTTTGAACGGTCACCAGAGACTCATACATTCAAATGCTTGGTCTCCAGGTGGTGGGACTGTGTGTGGGGAAGAAGTAAGGGTATGTGACCCGGTTGGAGGAGGTGTGTCACTGGGGTGGGCTTTAAGGTCTCAGACACCCTGGCTATTCCCCAAGTTAGCTCTCCCATCTTATGCTTGTGGATCGAGGTGTAAACTCTCAGCTACCACTTCAGCTCCACGCCTGCCTGCCCACTGCCGTGCTCCCCACCATGACAGTCATGGACTCTGACCCTCTGAAACTATAAGCCCCCAATAAACTCTTTCTTCAATAAGTTGCCTTGATCGTGGTGTCGTAGCACAGCAATAGAAAATTGACTAAGACGTTTGTGTAACGTTTTGGGGGTACACAGAGGAAGCTAAAGCCAGGGGTGGTGGGAATTGTATGAGACAGTTAGTTTCTAAATATAATTCATGTCAGCCTAATATCTATGTACCATTTGGATCTCAGACCCGGCATTCTGAGGGACTTGCGGACACAGTGTATCTCCTTTTCTGAATTCTTTCTCATGCCTCTCTTGTGTGTCAAGTGGGTACATCTGGGTTAGATGAGGGCACAAGTAAGTGCGTTAGTGATTGGCTGGATGACAGGGTCCATGTATTCTGATTCCAACACTGATGGACTCCTATGGGACGTCTCAATTTGTGGCACTGTCCTTCCCATGATTTGTACAGTCGATACTTGCTCTCCTAGGCAAGTGGTTCCAATGTGGCTCATCTGTGGCCGAGTACATAGCATACTGGGAACATGGTAGGTTCTCAGTGTACACTTGCTCACTGCAGAGCAGAGATGCTGTGAACGACCTGGTCTGATTGGGAAGTGACACAAGTTAAGATCGTCCACGTAGCTCATTATAGACCACATCGGAGCACTGGCTGACTCTATAATGAGGACATTTGTGTCCCTTTGCTTCTTCCAGGGTTGATAATGAAAGGGCAGAGTGGGAAGAGCTAAGTATCCAGCCACACAGATTGTAACTTGCAGGGAGTCTAGTGCAAGGCACCCGTGACATTGTCAAGAAGTGAGCGTGGCCACAGCCTGTGTTAAAAGTGAGGGCTTTCATCCAGCGTCCATTTTGGGTGATCTAGAGCAGCTCTGTGTTTCATCAGCTCTGAGTCCTCAGATCAGGAGGGATTAAGATAGAACCCTTTGGGGCATGCGAGATGACCGTGCGTAAAGACACTCGCTTTAAAGTCCAGCAATATGAATGACCATTCCTTGGCATCCTTGTGGTGGAAAGGGAGGACTGACTCCTGCAGATTGTTTACACACACACACACACACACACACACACACACACACACAGAGTGATATGCATGGTCCTCTCACAATAGATAAATAAATGTTAAAAATGACATATCTGATGAGAGGAGAGGGACCAGAGGAAAGAGAAGCTCAGTGTCACACTGTGTGAATGGGCTCTCAATGTTTGAACCTATTAGGTTAAAATGGACACTGAAACTGTGTAGATTCTCTTAGGACCAGGGGAGATAGCCCAGTTGGTGGTAGAGTGATTGACTAACATGTAATGGTCCAGTATGGACCGGAGGTCTGTAGGTTTATACATCCCTGAAACAAGTGAACAGAGACCTTGGTGAAGCTAATTGGCTCAGACTTGGTAGCACCACTGAATGTTGCCTAGTATAAGTGGTTCCCTGATGGACCCACCAGAGAAGCCCCAAATGAGAGCAGTTACTGTACATAGCCACACAGGTATTGATGACTGTGTTTGGTTCATGTGGGCTCTTAACTGAGGAGGGAGGGAAAACCACTAAAAACCTGGACATGCTTTGCAAGGGACATAGTGAGAAAGGATTTGAGCATTCCCTCCAGAGCTTTTGTTTATTTGTCGTTGTTGTTTTTTTTTTTTGTTTTCCAAGACAGGATTTCTCTGTGTAACAGCTGGGCTGGAATTAAAGGCAAGTGCCACCACGCCCGACTTGAGAGCCCATCCTAAGGTCTCTTTACAACTGTTAACTGTTTACTTCTATTTTTTTTTGTTTGTTTGTTTTTTGTTTTTCGAGACAGGGTTTCTCTGTGGCTTTGGAGGCTGTCCTGGAACTCACTTTGTAGACCAGGCTGGCCTCGAACTCACAGAGATCCGCCTGCCTCTGCCTCCCGAGTGCTGGGATTAAAGGCATGCGCCACCAATGCCCGGCTGTTTACTTCTATTTTGCTGAGTGTTTACTTTGTCTTCCTATAATTTTTTAAAACCTAATGAGACCATTAAGGTACATTTCTATTACTATCTTACAGAGAAAAATGAACACCATGGAAGTAAACAAAAATTAAAGTTTCTGGTTCCCAGACTAGATGTTAAGATATTTCAAGTTATATAGAACTAGTTGGTCTGAAAATTAGCTTAGTGGTGGAGTATTTGCCAAGCATCTCAGGGCCATGGGTTCCATTGCCTGAATTGTGAAGACAGCTAAGTCATTGCTGATGACTCAGTGTTCGAGGCTGAGACTAGAACTCCAGGCTCTAACCTCTTGCCTAGTGTGGGAGATGCTCCAGATTCCATCCTGGTACCTCTAAAGGAGAAGAAAGGAGTATGACAGACAGGTTTTAAAAGCTTTGTCTGACCACCCAGGACACAGGACAACTGGAAAGCATATGTATTGTTGTTAAGAATGCCAAAGGAGTCAGGAGGTGGTAACACACACACCTTTAATCCTCCAGAGGAAAAGGCAGGCAGATCTCTGTGAGTTCTAGACCAGCTTGGTCTACAAAGCAAGTTCCAGGACAGCTGGGGCTATTACACAGAGAAACCCTGACTCTAACCCCCCCCCCAAAAAAAGAAAGAAAAGACCAAAGGATCCCATTTTAGAAGACAATTTGTTTGATTGTTTGTTATAAATCAGAAGCATATTGCTACACAAAGACCCATGTGAAAATGTGGTGGAAATATTCAGAATGCTGAAATTGCACTTGGGAGGCAGAGGCGGGCAGATCTCAGGGAGTCTGAGGCCAGCTGGTCTACATAGTGAGCCCCAGACCCTGTCTCAAAACAAAACAAAATTATATTTCAAGAAACTTGACCTCAAAACTAAATTCATCATCATTTTTTAAAAGATTATTGCTTTCATTTTATGTGCATGAGAGTTTTTGCCTGCATGTGTGTTTGTACACCATGTGTATGAAGTGCTCATGGAGTTCAGAAGAGGGAAGGCATTGGATTCCAGGGACTGGAGTTACACACAGTTGTGAGCTGCCATGTCGGGTGCTGGTAACTGAACCAGATCCTTTGCAAGAGCAGCCAGTGATCTTAAATGCTGAGCCATCTTTCCAGCCCCTCTATTATGATTTTAATAGTTATCTCTTGATAATCTGCCTAAAATTGCTCTTTAATAAATTTTGAGCGAACGAACGAGTCTAAGTAGAAGTTCTGCTTCTTACCGCAGTCAGATTGCTCCAAAGTGAAATTGAAAAGGCGTGAGTGCCGTCTCTTCCTGGTCTCTTGGAGATGGCATGGGAGGGTGTGGACAGGCCACAGGGAGCAGCCTCCACAAGATATGAGGCTTTCCGAGGAATTGTTACTCATTCGGGAAACTCCCAGCCACAGCCCTGAGAGTGGAAAGCACAGATGCTGTTGGAGGGTCTTCACAGTAAGCCTGTGGTGGAGGCATTCAGGATTCCACTGTTTGAGTAAGAGCTCATGTCCATCATCACACACGTGTGCACACTCCTGTGTAGTGGGAAGCCCCTGAGCCTCTCTGGGTGTGACTTAGTAAGGGAGGGTTACTGAGTGAGATCACTACTTAGCAGATAATGTCTGTAGAATCAAAGTCCAGGCTGGGACTTCTGTGGGCAGCAGAAGATTCTCAAAGTGAAAATAGCACTCCAAGGAGCCCCAGTCCTTCTCAATTCCAACCCCACAATAGCCTTTTAAGATTCATTACACAGAACAAGTAATCAGGGACTACCCCCTTCTGATTAAAATAACCCACTACCATGATTCCTTGGAAAACTGTGGCTGGCTTATACAGGAAAATATGCAGATTTGTATTTAGACAGCAATTGCTTCACTTTCATTTTGTCAAGTGACCTCTTCCATAAGACCTCTGTCTTCTCTTCCTCCTCTTCCTCTTCTTTCTTCCCCTTTCATTTTAAAACCACCTTAGCCATATAGTGAACAGTGACTATATTCATATTGCTAACTGGGTGGTGGCGGCACACGCCTTTAATACCAGCACCCAGGAGGCTGTGAGTTCCAACTCTGTCCATAGCCAACTGTGGTTGAACTCCCAGATTGTGTATCTCAACCTAGGTGACATCTAGTTATAGGGGCTTTCCAGGCATGTTATAGGTAGCCCACTGAACTTCAGGTTCAATCTTCACCTGGTCCTTTCCCCTTCCAAACTTCTGATCTATGTGTCTGTCAAAGCCAGAAACCTGATGATCAGCCTGTCACATAAGCATTAGATCACTTTTCCACTCAGCCTTGAGTGAGTCAGGCTCTCTGCTGATGCAGGTGCACACACACACACACACACACACACACACACACACACATATAAACCTTGTGTGAAGGGTGGAATACATCTGGTGGGCAGACAATGGTGGGAAGGTAGTTTTCAGCCCAGGAGACATTTGGAGTGTCTAGACTCTGGGGTGGTGGTGTGCAATGTTGCTAGCATCCAGTGGGCAGAAACAGCTCATGAGGCCTGGCCCCAAGATGGTCCTAGACCTTTGCCCTCCCCACCCAGATTCTGCTCACTGGAGACTGAGGCCAGCCTTGGCAGCACAGAACTGTTTGCTAACTACAGTCTTGTGCACAGAAGCAGTGTCATGTCTTCAGGGTACCCACTCCTGCTTCTTACCATAACCAAGACAAATGTCTGACTGACTAACATTGGAGTTTTAAAGCCTGGATTCCACCCGGCATTGGTGGTGCATGCCTTTAATCCCAGCACTCGGGAGGCAGAGGCAGGCGGATCTCTGTGAGTTCGAGGCCAGCCTGGTCTATAGAGCGAGTTCCAGGTTAGCCTCCAAAACAATACAGAGAAACCCTGTCTTGAAAAACCAAAAAAAAAAAAAAAAAAAAAAAAAAAGAAAAGAAAAGAAAAAAGGCTTGGATTCCTGGCTTCAAGCGGGTAACCATATGCAATTGACTGGATGTTTATTTGCCCCCAAATGTCACATCGTATGAATCCCAATGTGACTCCATTTGGAAGGACCCTATAGGAAACACATGGGTCATGAGTGTGAAGCCAGCATAGAATTAAAAAAACAAAACAAAACAGAGTGCACTGGGGTACCTTCAGTGCTGCAGAAAGTGAATTCTGGGATTGACTTCCTTCTCTCTCAACTCTCATGTGTTATCCTGAGACCTTGGACAAGGCCCTTTGATTCCGTTTCATCATCTTAAAAATGAAGATAGGGACATCAGCTTCTTTTCAAGTTATTGGCAAGCTTATCGAAGTAGATCCAGGGTCCTGGAACAGGCAGACAAGGGGCTGGAGCCCAAAGCCCAGTTCCCGACACACAGTAAGTACTTGGTATCTGTTCATTGTTACAAATGTTTGTTGAGTATTTGACCAACTAGCTCTAGAACTGATGAATAAACAAGGAATACACAGAAATGCTGTTTCACCAGACAGTTAAATCAAGACGTTTATTTACTACTTAAGGAGACTGACAAGAGGGCTGTTTACATAACCTGCCATTGTCTCCCTATCAGACCTTCCCTCTGAGGGTTGTTTCGGGGTGTTTGAGCCAAATCCTGAAAGAGGAGATGAAACCAATAGAAACTGAAAGGGAATTTCCCTGGGCAGAGATAATAACTACGGCCCCCAGGCAGAACCAAAGATCAAACAACCCCCACCCCCTATCCCACCACTCACCAGAGCGTCCCAAAGAACAAAGGAGGCCAGTGGACCCTGGGCTTGAGGAATCAGAGGCAAAGGAGGATGGGATGGAGTTGGAGAGGAAGGTGAAAACCAGACCAGGCAAAGAAAGCCTCGAAGGGCAGGCGTGTGGCTCTTATCTGTGATGTAATGGAAAGGATTCAGGTTGCCCATGGCAACGAGCTGTTATCTCTTTTAGAAAAGATTGTCTGACTCCAGAGTCCACAGGTAAACCTCTGGAACACAAAGGAAAACAACTGACGATTTCAAGATCGTTATTCCAGGTTTCATTCAAGTAAAGAAATGATATCTCCACGTGGATTTGAAATTGTTAAAATCTGTTTGAATTTCCAGGACTGTGACGGGATGGGGGAAAGAGGACAGTTGGTTTGTTTTAAAATTCGAATTTTACAAGTGCTTATGGGATATGGGAAGCTCTGTGTGTGTGTGTCTGTATGTCTGTGTGTTTCTGTGTGTGTCCGTTTCTGACACATTGCATGTGTGGAGGTCAGAGGATACCTATGTGGTGGACACCAGGGACTGAACTCGGGTTATCAAGCTCAGTCAAGAAAACAGCAAGTACGTTTATCTGCTCAACCATCTCACAGGTCCCTTTGCAAGATTTTAATGTGTTTCTTATGTCACAGCAAATGATAGATATTAGTAAAGGGTTTTATTTTTTATTGAATTAGACAACTGCGGGAAGACAGGTATTCAAGAATTTTTGTTTATGTTAATGTCAAAATGACGCGCTTTATTCCGACACTTTTCATAGACACTTACCATGCAGATGGTTCACACCACACCCTGAGTTATCCTTCCCCTCCCCCATCCTAATGTATCCCTTCCCCTTCTCCATGTTTCCCTACTCTTCCCAAGTATTCCACCTTCTTCTTTCACAATGGTTTGTTTTAAATATAGATTCTGGGGCTGGAAAGTTGGCTCAGGGGTTAAGAATGTGTACCTGTTCTCACAGAGGACCTGAGTGATGATCTCATCTGGGGGTTTGTTAAGCTTCAAACTGTAAAATTCTGCTTGCTTGAGTTTCTTGTTTGTGAATGAGAGCTACTATCTTAGAGCTTGTGCTAAGGCATCGGGAATGATTTACTTAAGAGGAGTGACATTTATGCAAATTCCCCAAGCTTTAAAGAGGAATGTTTTCTACCAAACAGAACAATTTTATTTATTTATTTATTTTGGTTTTTCGAGTCAGGGTTTCTCTGTAGCTTTGGAGGCTGTCCTGGAACTCTAGCTCTTGTAGATCAGGCTGGCCTCGAACTCACAGAGATCCATCTTCCTCTGCCTCCCGAGTGCTGGGATTAAAGGTGTGTGCCACCACTGCCTGGCCTCATTTTTTATACTTTTTTATTTCAAATATTTTACACACGTATTACAATTTTGCTATAAAGAACTTATAAATTAAAAAAAAATACCAGCAATATGGTCCAGACCCCCAATCTGTCCATTTCAGTGAAGCTCTATATGGCTAGTGTAGCCATTTGAAGCTGTAGCACTTAAAGAACAACAAACTGAAAAACTCATGACTGAGTTAGAGCTAGAAAACTATCTGCCAGGCATGATGGTGCACACAGGAGATAGGAAGGCTGACCTCTGTGAGTTCCAGGCCAGAACTGGTACGTGTAGCAAGTTCAGGACAGCCAGGGCTTATGGAGAGAAACTCTCAAGCAAACAAACAAAAATCTGGGAAAAAAGCCGGGCGTTGGTGGCACACGCCTTTAATCCCAGCACTCGGGAGGCAGAGACAGGTGGATCTCTGTGAGTTCGAGGCCAGCCTGGTCTACAGAGCTAATTCCGGGATAGCCTCCAAAACAATACAGAGAAACCCTGTCTCGAAAAACCAAAAAAAAAAAAAAAAAAAAATCTGGGAAAAACTAAATTAGCTTTATTACGACTCTTATAACTCAAGTGTCCATCACTCGCATCCAGTCCTTCCTCATCATGGACATTTACCCTTGCTTGTTCTCCCATCCACACTATTATACTGAACCCACGTTGCACATCTGTTTATGTATACACATGTATACATATGTATGACAGGCCTACCTTGTTCATTGTCATATAATTATAAAAATATTCTTATTTGCAGATTTTTATATATTCTCATCTCATGTCAGAGTTATGTTCAAATAGACTCATCATAAACTAAAAATATTATCAGTCAAAAATGCATTTAATCAACCGGGCGTTGTGGCACATGCCTTTAATCCCAGTACTCGGGCGGCAGAGGTAGGTGGATCTCTGTGAGTTCGAGGCCAGCCTGGTCTACAGAGCGAGTTCCAGGTTAGCCTCCAAAGCAAAACAGAGAAACTCTGTCTCAAAAAAATAAAATATCAAAAAAATGCATTTAATCCCTGTAATCTGACAGACACCCTGACTCACCCCAACCTACCTTAGACATATTCGGGACACTCCATCAACCCAGAGCAGAATCATCTAACCTAACCTGAACTCATAATACAGTCTGGGATCTTTCAAGTAATTTATCGTGTACCATGTTGAAGATATCTCCACAAAGCCCCAAATAATTATAAATTCTCAAATCAGGGGTTGTCTGTGCATTCTGATAGTTGGCAGTGTCAACAGTGAAATACATTTCTGTGTACTCCTAAAATTGCCCAGGTTTAAGTAAGACCTGCATAATGACAATGCCAATGGACAGGCCAGAGTGGATGGGGGAATCACCTGGGCCCAACCCCTAGATGAAGAGCTACAATTAACAACTGTAGAGAGGGCAGAATGGACTTTGTTAGAGATGAGCTCTCTAACTGATTATAAATACCAAGGGGACAGCTGCCAGGTGACAGACAGGGACAGTCCCTCATGATGCCTGAATCCTTACAATTATTATTTGTGTGTTTGCACACTGTGTGTGTGTGTGTAAAACACCAAATGAACTCAGCAAGTCATATTTATGTAATTATTCATATATACTTAACAGCAATAATTTAAAAAAAACAGAAGTCATGAATTTGAGAGGGAGTAGAAGCGTTTGTTAGAAATGATGCAAATTCAGCACACACACATGAAATTAAAAAAATAAATGTGATTAAAAGAAGAAAAAAGAAAAAAGGCATTTTGATTCATTTTATTTACATTTGAGATGGTTTCACTCTAGCTCAGATGTGGTGACATATTATTTATGATTTATTAAAGTTTGCCTGAGGATTCACAAGGCAAAAGACAGCCACAAGCTGTAGAAGCCAGGCAGTGTTGGTACACACCTTTAATCCCACCACTTGGGAGGTAGAGATAGACAGATCTCTGTTAGTTCAAGACCACACTGAGCTATACAAAATTGATCCAGTCCTAAAGAGAAACAGTTCACAACAAAGATGATCTCAGTACTTGGGATCACACACCTTTAATCCCTGGACTCGTGAGCGGTAATTAAGACAGAAAGAGGGTCTCAGAGCTGGCATTCATTCTCTAGCCACATTGAGTATAGGAAGACATTCTGAGAATTAGTCTCCAGCCACACTGAGGAAAGCATCTGAGTGAATCTGAAGAGCAGTAAAGTCGGGAGTCTGAGAATTGCCCCTTCGGTCTGAGCTAAGGCAGAGGTAAGAGCTAGTGGCTGACTGCTTTGCTTTTCTGATCTTTAGCTTGAAGCTTAAACCCCAGTCTCTGTCTCTGGATCTTTTTTTTTTTTTTATGTGCTACACCCAGGTGACAGAGAAATCACTAAGCCCAGCTTGACCTTGAATTTATAGCAATCCTAGTCCCTCAGATTCCCACAGGTTGGAGAGATTCTGAACAGATTCCAAAGAAGTCCCCTTCCCCTTTAACCCTGCCTTAGTGGTCTGACAGTCCCATACATGCATATCATGGATTTTGGTCATTTTCATCCCCTATTGCCCTCTCTCATTGCTGAATCCCTTCTTCCTGAGGCTGGAGAGATGGCTCAGCAGTTAAGAGCACTTGTTACTCTTCCAGAGGACCTGGGTTCAGTTTCTAGCACCCACCAGGTGCCTTCTTTCCAACAAGTTTAAAAACCATTTTAACTTCCAGTATTTTCTTTTGTGAGAATTTACTCTGATTGGATTAATGAGGATATACTATTTGTAGCATGGTGAGAATCCAAATGGGACTCAAGAGACCTAAATGTCTGTGTGGCCCTCTGGAGTGGGGTGAGAGTGGGCCCACACGGATTCTAAGGAGGCAGAGCCACCGTCTTACCATGCATGGATGAGGCACCCAGGAGGAGTGTCTTAGTTAGGGTTTCTATTGTGGTAAATCACTCTGACCCGAAAACGACTTGGGGAGGAAAGAGTTTATATTTCCGCATCATAATCCATCATCCAAGGAAGTCAGAGCAGGAACCTGGAGGCAGGAACCTAGAGACAGAGCTGATACAGAGGCCATGAAAGAGTGCTGCTTACTCAGTTTGTTGCTCAGTTTGTTTCCTGTGTACCCAGGACCACCCGCCTAGGGGTAGCACCACCCTTAGTGGGCTGGCCCTTCTCACATCAGTCACTAATTTAAAAATGCCCCTCAGGCTGATCTTAGGGAGACATTTTCTCACTGGTAGAACACTCTTCTCAGACAAGTCTAGGTTTATGTTGTGTTGACAAAAACCAATCAGCACAAGGAAGGAAGACCGTGTGGGACAGTCACTTTTCAAGTTCAAGCCAACAGCTAAACGGAGGTAGGGCGGGGAGTGAGGGTAGGACGCCAGCTAAGGAGGGGGAGCTGGGAAAGGAGGGACTGGACCTGGTGGTGAGGGACTCCAGTTCTGATCTGGATGTTTACCATGACACTCTGAGCTGAAGCTGGAAGAGAAAGTTGGATGGAGGAGTCGAGAGGACGGAGATGTCTAAGATGTCCTTCCCAGGAACGTCAAAATGGCATGAGAGCTACAAGGCCAGGTGGGAACAAAGGCCAGAAGAGAGTCTCAAGTTGAGACAGCGCTTAGCTGTGTGGTTACAAAGAGATCTGTGGCAGATCTAAGAAGGGAGCATCAGGAGGTATGGGAGGCCCATGTTCAGGAATGAGTGGGGAAATTTAAAGCAAAGGTCAAAATAGAGAAAGACGTTATTCTGATGTGCAGTCAGGTGTCAAGGCAAGAGCAATTGGAGGGAGTCAAGGGCAGGTGTGAGATTGGAGCTGTGTGAGGAGTGTAAGGGGAGGGAGGGCAGGGGCCACTCCTGAGAAACGGAGTTCTATGGTAGCAGAGAAAGGCATAGGAAACCGCAAGAAGTGACGAGTGTAAGCTACTGCGTGATGGAAAATCACTATGGCCAATTTCCAGTTTCCAGTCTGACAGAGATTTGAACACTTGGTTCTCAGGAGCCAGAGTGACCCAGCTCTAACATGCCACTGCGTCGGGGGCGGGCAGTAGCTACTCAAATGTACAGAATGGTGGTGGAAAGGAAGGTGAGACCAGACACAGCCAGGCTTCGGGAGGGTTCAGTGGGCTCCTCCACACGGGTACCAGGTGCTCGTGCCCTTGAACAAGAAACTGGACAGCAATATGGGGATAAGGGTAAATAAAAGAGAGACAGTTTACTAGGAAAGAACACATTTCCACTGAGGAAGTGGGCTAGAGCCCAGAGAAAGGGGATGGGAGAGGGAACCCAGGCTTCCTCGTTGTCGGTGGATTTTTCTCACATATGCTAATTCTGTGGTCTTCGTGTAAGGCGGTCTGAACTTCACTCTACCCTGTTCCCCTGCCTCAGAATCTCCCATGGTGTTAGTGAAAACTTTCTGTCAGTTGGGCACACGGGATGCAAGCCCCCTGACTCCATGGAGCTGAAGGACTATTTGAGCAGATACAACAGAAGGTTCGGACATCGTGGTGGCCCAGGGAGGAGCTGGGTTTGGAGATCACGCTGTGAGAGAGATAAGGACACAGTTTAGGGTGTGGTCAGCCTGTGGATAGCTGCTGTGGAGACTGGAGCAGTTCAGGGGTTGAGTCACCCATGAGGTGGACGGCCCACAATGCTGTAGGAGTTGGTGTGGACACAAAGGTAGACCACAGACTTCAATATCACAAAAGCTGGTCTACAAAGTGAGTCTCAAAAGACCAAAAGAGAGGGAAAAAATGAAGTTGCTTTGTTCTGAATAGCTCAATAAAGTGGGCACAGTTACATGACGGTGGCTTGGTGAGACACTGCATGACATGGGTTTGGGGGAAGGATAAGGGTATTATCTCACCAAGGGGGTAATTATCCCCCCTCATCCCCTTAACATCGCTTTAAGTGAATCAGCCTTCCTGAGGGGTGGTGTCCTGGCCATGTGATTGGCAGGTCTAGCTAGATGAACTTTAAAAAATATTCTTTTATTACATAGCATTTATTTATTTATTTTTTGTGAGTACCTGAGTGCAGGTGTGCTTGTGTATGTGTGTATTTGTACATGTGTGTATGTCTGTGTGAATGTCCATGTGTGTGCACACATATGAGCATGTCATGGAGTGAATGTGTAAGTCAGAGGACAACTTATGGGAGTTGGTTCCCTCCAACTCCACCATATGGGTCTTGGGGACCGAACTCTGGTTGTTAGACTTGGCAGCAAGCACCTTTGCCTGCTGAGTCATCCCACAGGCCCTGGATTAACTCTTGTGTCAGGAGCCAATGGTACATAATGCCTTCATCTTCAAACAGAGCAAAACTTTGATGTGTCTGCCCGGGACCAGGAGGAAATCACTTTTCTCTCTCTCTCTCTTTTTTGTTTTCCAGACAGTTTTTCTCTGTGTAGTTTTGGAGGCTGTCCTGGAACTTGCTCTGTAGACCAGGCTGGCCTCGAACTCACAGGGATCTACCTGCCTCTGCCTCCCGAGTGCTGGGATTAAAGGAGTACACCACCCATACACGACTCACTTTTCTCTTAAAGGATCTTAACAGAGCCCTGTCATCAGTTGACATCCCAGGTGACTGTAACACTTTTAGAACAGAGCAGCAGGCAGCCTGGGGTCCGAATGCTCTGCTGTCACACTCAGAGAGCAGGAGACAGGCATGAAGGTTCAGAGAAAGCCTCTGAGGCAGGGGCACTGTTTGAATGGGCCAGTCGGCTGCCTGTGACTGGACAAGGTTTGCTTGCTGTGGTTGGCTGTGGTTACTTGTCACAGAAATAAATTGGTATGTGTATGTACCGCCAGGGTGCCTTACAGAGGCACCATCAGTCTGTAGGGTAGGGATGTGCTTGCCGGTGTGGTGGGAGCGTGCTGGATCTTCTGGATGACGTGCTGTGGGTGGTGTGAATCTCAAAAGGTGGCAGCTTAATGGGAAGGAAATAAATGGTCTGCTAGTGTCCATAGTGACTGCAGGGACACATGACATTCGCCTGTTTCTGACTCAGGTCCTGTGTGTGTGTGTGTGTGTGTGTGTGTGTGTGTGTGTGTGTGTGTGTGTGTACATGTGTGTATATTTGTTTGTGTATATATGTATGTGTGTATGTATTCGTATGTATGTATATATGTGTATGTGTGTGCATGTATGTGTGTGTATGTGTGTGTGTATGTATGTATGTATGTATGTATGTATGAAAGGAGAGAGAGAGAGAGAGCTCGTTTTTTCTGAAGGAAGGTGAAGGTGATGAACAGAAGAGCTGTGCCAACTATATAGTGGCATCTACAGGGTCAGGAAGAAAGCTGGGAAGAGGTGGGGTTGGATTCCAGTGAAGAAGCATATCAATGTGGGAGTGCAATTTTGGGCTTCCAGAAGCCTGGCCTTTTTTTTTTTTTTTTTTTTTTTTTTGCTGACAGTGACTGAGAGAACAGATTGGAGTTATGTAATCTTGTTTGGTCTGCCTCCAGCACCATCAAGGGAATGCCATACTTGATTTCCCCAGAGACTTCACCTGGCTTAACCTCCAGGCAGACTGCAATTCTTGAAAGTATCACACGACATCCCCAACCACCCAGCCCTCTGTTCCTTTCCTTAGGACAGTCTGAGTCCATTCAGGTTCCCGGCAGCCAGCAGAAGCTCCTGGCCCAAGGCACCCAAGCTTTACCGTTCTCTCTCCCAAAGGTGATTTTACACGGTGTCTTCCTGTTTCTAGTCTGGAAAACAGAGCCCTTAACAGGCTTGGGTTCCCTTTAGCTGTCAGCTTGTCTGTCAACTCAAAATGTTACTTCCAAGTCTCTTAAGTCTTTTTTATCTTTCTGTTTAGAAAAGCACTCATCTCTTGAGTGTGCATATGTGTGGCAGGGATGTGTCTAAGTGCACTCGTGTGTGCTGCTCGTGCAGAGGAGGGCATAGTGTGCCTTGCTTTACATGACTCTCTGCCTTACTCCCTTGAGACAGCTCTCTCCCTGAACCTGGAACCTGCCCTTCTACAGCAAGGCTAGCCAGCCAAGGAGCCCCAGAGATCCCCCTACCTCTGCCTACTCTTCCATCTGGACTTTATGTGTGTTTGGGGATCTGAACTCAGGTCCCTATACTTGCACAGCAAGCACTCTATTCATCAAGAAGGCCTCCCCAGACCCTCCTTTTTCCAGTGCTGGAGACTGAATCTAGAATGTCAAGCAAAATGGGCTTTTCTCCAATAGGGGCTGGAAGGATGAGTCAGTGATTAAGGGCACAGACTGCTTTCCAAGAGGACTGGAGTTGGGTTCCCAGCACCTGTATTGGATGACTAGAAACCTGTAACTCTAGCTTCAGGGGATCTGTTGCTATTTTCTAACCTCTTTGGGCGCATGCTCTCTCTCTCCCCCTTCCCCTCCCCTCTTCCTCTCATCTTAAAAATAAAAAAAGAGAAGTCCATAATAAATAAACATCATAGGTCAGCTTGATCTCTTTTATTCAGGGATATTTGTAGCATTAGTAGGAGTAATCCAGTAACACTCCCACTTCTTTGTAAAAGTCCATTAACAACACACATGCACACTGACCACAGATCTCTGCAAAACTAAAAAGTCTCCCAGTTGTCAACCGAACACGATGCTATGTTCAGGTCTTTTGTGGAGCGACAGCACTAGAGATCTGCCAAGTTCCATTCAGAGGAAAAACATCACAGTTATACTGAAAGATACACACGGGATTTTAAGTCCTGGGCCTTATAACTTGGAATTTTCTATTTTTAGCTTCTGGCCTCTGCAAACAAGAGAGATGCTTGGTTGGGTTTCTGTTTTCTAGGGTGGTGGCCTTCAGGGCAGGAAGAGTCCAAAACGAGAAACTCAACAAGGGAGCAGGAGCTACTGATGAGAAGTCTGTGTGGGTGGCGTCAGCATTAGCTTCCAGTTCTGAATTCCCTAAACTGTCCTCTGATGAAATGTCCCAAGTGCTTTAGAACAAACAATAATGAAACAGTAACATCAGCTGGTCCCCTAGCCACGCTACAAAAAGAGCCAAACTTTTTACACTTCTCCTTGAATAATGAAAATGAACTTAAACAATATGTGGGTCAACCTTGCTCTTGCCTAGCCCTAGTATCGATACCCAGAAACTCCCAAGACCTAGAAGATTTGCTCCGTCTGTGTTAGTAAACAAAGATTCCTTTGCTTTGACACTGCTAGATTAGCTCTTAGGGAGGAGACCATAGGATGTAATATTCTAATCACAGGAGCAGGCCGGAATGTCCTGTCTGCTTAGGACTCTTCCTTCCCCTCCCCCCATGATATTTCATAGATGCCTGTAGACATAAAACATCGTTAGACTCATGTACATGCAGGGCAGCAACACATAGCACATGTCCTTAGAGAGAAGTCCCGAACGCTCTGGAGTTTAAACAAAGGGTTTTATTTCTGGCAGGGCACAGTCTTAGAAGTGGCTTGACACTGAAGGAGATCATAGGAAGGACAGTCAAGGTGGGGGAGCTCTCGACAGCAAAGTTTTCCCCATAGCCTGGATAATTTATAAAGAAAAGAAATTTATTGTCGGTACTGGAGGCAGGGAAATCCAGGGTCAAGGCTCTGGTGTCTGGAAGGTTTGTCTTGCTCTTGGCAACCTCTCTTTGTAAAGACTCTAAGGTGTCATGGAAACTCCACAATCATGCCCTCATCAAACCTTAAAGAACTTCTAGAAGATACGTTTGTAGCTACCATCATATGTTCCCAGCACATGAACTGTGGGAAGACACATTCAACCATTGCACCAAATAGCCAGGCTTAGTGGGGGGATACACAACACCGAAATAAGAGAAAATGAGGTTGTGTCCAGATGTAGGTACCACACAAAGAAGTATGGGTCTAAAGAAACAGGGACTGTCAAGAGCTGAGGGTCAGGGAGGACAGCTTGGGGAAAAGATGTGGCCGATACAGAGCTATATGTGTCCCATGTGTAAGATCTTTAGCCATTGTTATCTTCCAAAACATTCATTTGATGCTTACCATGTACAATATAGTATGGTAGGCCCTGGCATCAAGAGAAAATGGAATGGAACCCTGACAAACTGGGAAAAATTAATGGCATGCGTCATCACACCTGGTATAAAATGTATTTTAAAGAAACCCTCTTAAGCTGAGACATAGCCCCATAGTAGAATGCTTGCATAGCATTCAGGAAGCCCTGAATTTGATTCCCAGTCTTGGAACCAAAACCCGTCTAGAGAGATCAGATGCCATCATTAGGAACTTGCTGGATTGGAACCTGTGAGAAAGGAAAGCCTGGGTTAGATGCCAGCTGCAACTGCTTTATCCTGAGGGCAAATGGAATGCTTCAAGTGAGGAGTTGGTGGCCCAGGGAAACTCTTAGCTCCTTTCCTCTCCCCCTCCTCCCCTCAGGCCTTCTTCTCTCCCCCTCCTCCCCTCATCTTCTTCTCTCCTCCTCCCCTCATCTCCTCTTCTTTCTCCCTGCTCCCCTCAGCTCCCCTTCTTTCTCCCTCCTCCCCTCGGCTTCCCTTCTCTCCCCCTCCTCCCCTCAGGTGAGGTGCTAGTATCAAACATCTATATCACATCAAGTTGAAACTAAAAGGAGGCTGGCTGCTCAGCAGGGGCAAGGCTGACACCAGTTACCAGAAGTAACTTCCAGGCCAGATGTGGTGGAGCGCTTCTCTGATCTCCACACTTGGGAGGTAGAGACAGAAGGATCACAGGCTTGAGGCCGGCAAAAGAGTTATGCACCAAACCCTTTTGAAGAAGAAGGAGAAAGAGAAGAATCTTCTCTCATGATTTGAAATCTCATCTACCACATCCTAGGATGTAAAAGACCAAGTTTTTCCAGGAAGTTCTAACCCATGGCAATTCAAAGTCTCATAAACAGCCAGAATGTGTTGTTGATAAAAGGAATTCAATCTGAAAATAATACACCTTCCATGGTATGAAAAGAACAGGACTTTGTGTCCTTCTTCCAGGCCATTAAAGCTTATAGGAAGGAGGGAACTAGGACCTTGAGAGATGAGCATGGATGTTTACATGCCATGACAGCCAAGGTCTGAAAGTGCCATCTGCTGACATGAACCCTCACTGCCCTACACGGATGCCCTTAGTGATGAGTAGGAGTGAAGAAAGGGCAGCTCCTTTCTTCTCTGTGTGATGCCCGAGAGCATCTGTGCGATGTCCACAAGCATCCTTGTGATACCCACGAGCATCCATGTGATGCTCACGAGCACCAAGACAGGGGAATCGGTGCTTTCCTTTAGTCACAGCACACATTCCTCCACACATTCACAAGTGGCAGGAGATTATGGTACTTGAAACAAAAGTCTAGTTTGCTAACCAAAATTCACATTTTATTTAAATTGAAGTAGGTTATGCAAAATTGATTTCCCCCAAAAGAGCAGCTAATTTTTTTGGTATTATTTCTTGATAAGTCATGAAACACTAGTTTTTGGAAGTTCTGCTTCTAAATTAAGATGAGGCAGGAGATATCCCCATAGAGAAAGATGGGAGAAAACAGGCAGGTGGGCTGGGGTGTGGCTGACTCTGTCTTGGTTGCAGAGCAGAAATGCCCAGTGCTTATTGACTGGAAAGCCTGTGAAAATGTGGGCTCAACAGAGGAATGTGAATGGCAGCAGCCAGGTGTGGAGCAGCTGCACCAGGTTCTTCATTCACCTGTCACCTGAGACGACTTCCTGAAGCTTACTCGATAGACAAAAATCTGCCCCAAGCTTGTATCTCTGCTAATTCCTGGAATCGTGGCACACAGCTGTTTGTTTTATACTCTTTCTTTTCTCTATGAAACTAGGGGGCAATTTTTTAAATTTAATTTAGAAACAATCTTATTTTACGTATCAATCCCAGTTCCCTCTCCCATCCTCCTATGCCCCCCACCAACCACTCCACCCTACCCCCAATCCACTCCCCAGTGTGAGGCCTTCCATGGGGGATCATCAAAGTCTGTCATATCCTTTGGGGGAGGGCCTAGTCCCTTCCCTGTGTAAGGGCACAAATATTTTTAGAAAATTTTATCTGTGTCATAGCTCAATACTTAACAACTAAACCCACACTACAATAAATGTTGTATCTAAAATGACTTAAGTAACACAATTCAAGAATGCCAGTGGCAGCGATCATGAGCAGTTGAATTCCAGTACACACACCTTATAATGTACTGGAGAGACATAGAGCATGCCAATCCAAGCAGTGGCCACCTAAGTAAGTGGATTGCTAATGGTGAACCGATTCCTTTGGAGGCCTCTATGCAAACACACTCAGTGCTTAAACAGTGGCCTAGTCTAACCTCTAATGCTTTTCTTCCAAATAGACAGTTATGAGGAAAGCCCACTTCAACAACCTCTTATGCGTCAGTGGTTTCTGACTTGTTTGTAAGAAGCCCTGACTCACAGGTATCGAGTCCATCATTACATCCCCATCATATATAAATCTTTATACAAGCGTGGTTTGAGCAAAATCAAATTACTTGATCTCTGGTTTGTCGAAGTGTTCCCCTAGTATGCTTTGAGACACTTCCATCCATTTGGAGCACTTATTCTCTTTAAATTTTATTTTTTTATTTATTTAATGTGTATGTATGTGTAGATATACCTTGTGTATACAGGAGGCCACAGGGGCCAGAGGAGGGCACTGCATTCCCTGGAACTGGAGTTACAGATGGTTACGAGGTGCCATGTGGGTGCTGGGAATTGAACCTGGGTCCTCTGCAAGAGCAGTCAGTGCTCTAACCACTGAGCAATCTCTCCAGCCTGTTTGTTTGTTTGTTTTTGTATTATCTATTCTCAACCTTCACCACAAGAAGAGTACACAGGCTCCTTGGCATGCTATGCCCTCTGGGACAACTCCCACAGCCAAGCAGATGGAGGGTGGAAATGGTGGCTGGAAGCTCCATCTTCCTGTGTGTGTTCCCATTTGATTCTCCAATGGTGCAGCTTAGGGGACCATGTCAGCTTGGGTGAGACACTTCTGCACACGTTAGCAAGCCTTTCTTCCAATGTGTTGAATCTGAGCTCTCCCATGACTGGCAGTACCGGATACAAGCATTTACCAGTTTGAGGTGCTTGTTCTGAAATACAGCCCTAAGTGCTTAAACAGCACGTTGTACTCTTGGAGCATCTAGGATTTTATAGCAATGCTCACAGGTTACCTAAGAGTCTGGGTCAGCTTGCTGAGCTCTATGGCCTTTCCCCAGGAAGTGCATTTCAATGTCAAGTTTGGTTACTGAAGCCATGCTTCTTCACGATATACTTCAGGGTTTTCCCACCGCTTTGTTTTTTGTTTTGTTTTGTTTGGTTTGGTTTTTCTGAGACAGGGTTTCTCTGTGGCTTTGGGGGCTGTCGAACTAGCTCTTGTAGACCAGGCTGGTCCGGAACTCACAGAGATCCACCTGCCTCTGCCTCCCGAGTTCTGGGATTAAAGGCATGCGCCACCACCACTAGGCTACCCACCACTTTGTTGAGTGAACCTAGAACTGCAGTCAAGCTACCAGCTGCAAAAAAGACATGAGCTGCTTATCCCTGGAGAATCTCTGCAAATCCCTTGCAAAAGATTAGACATGCTAAATGACAATGGAAACAATGAAATCAAGTCCTTACACTACAGAAAACAAATGCTGGATCAGCTATACAATTATTCCATTTGTAACAATATTTCTATCATCTAAGCACAAAACAAGAGCATGCAAGAAGTCTACTGAAAAATCTCAAGAGCTTCATGCTTGTTGTAACCATGGTGTCTAGGTAATCCCACACTCTGCTTCCCCTCTCCTCAAGGATTATGGGTAAAATATATGTATCCTGCTAGCTCACTCTCCACTGTTTGCACTGGGGTCCCGAGCATCATTGCTTCTTGTTCCTGTTCAGAAACTTCATTTTTTTTGTTTCCACGTCCTGATTTCATCTTTACTCAATTCTTTTGCTTTCTGTGTCTGCTACGTGACTGCTAAGAGCAGACACCGTTGGTATTCACAGTCTCAGAGAACTGATCTGAGGTAGGATAGGAAGACAGGGAAGTTATGCAGACATGAGAGAGGACAGGACCCCTCATCCCACAGCCCCATTAAAGCCACTCACTAATTGAAAAGCAAGAAATCCAGCACAAACATTTTCTGGGGAAGCTGTTAACACAGATACAACATTGCTTTCATATTTAGGTATTTTATGTTAAAGTGACAGTAAACCAGGCTTAGGGCTTGTGTGTCTGAGACTTGGGTGGAATCTTATTCCTTTGGCAGACATGCCCTGAGAACCTCAGAAAAAAACAAAATAAAACTATTTATAATAAAGATATGTATCTTCCTGGATGCCTGTGGGCTAGAGTTTAAGTTATCTCTTTTAATCCCGCCAGGTGCCCCCAGGAATCACTTACTATTAAGTTAGTAAGTTAAAAACCCACTAAAAATAATGCATTTGACACTGTAAGAATCAATGAGCTGGGCAGACCTCCAGAACAAGAATCCAGAACATTTTGTTTTAAAGATTTATTGTCCTGATCCATGTGTAGGTGTGTCTGTGTGAACATGTACTGTGTGCAGTACCCACAGAAACCAAAAGACAGCATCAGATTCCCCTGAGCAGGAGTTACAGATGGTTGTGAGCTGCCTAATGTGGCTGCTGGGAACTGAACCTGGTTTCTCTGAAGTAGTAGCAAGTGCTCTTAACTGCTGAGCCAACCTTCCGAAGCCTAATGAGCTGCAACTGTTCTTTGAGAAGCCCACATTTAACATTCTTGGGAGTGTCTTTCTCTTAACCCCGTGCTTAAGCCTACATTAAAAAATCTTGGCTGGAAGGTGATGGTGCATGTCTTTAGTGTGAGCACTTGGGAGGCAGAGGCAGGTGGACCACTGAGTTCGAGGCCAACCTGGTCTACAAAGTGAGTTCCAGGACAGCCAGAACTGCAACACAGAGAAAAACCCTAATTTTTTGGGAAAAAAATCTTCATTAAGCCCCAGTCCTGCTCCATACACTGACCAGTTCTGAAACAACTTTCTGCATCATAATGACATTCTGCATCAGTAATGACTTTCTGCATCATAACCACTTTCTGCATCAGTGTCCTGAATCCCGCTTTGGCCTGAATGGAGGTCCCTAAAAGTCTAGTGGAATGCCTTGGCTGCATGGAACTGTGTCTCTGTCCCCTCCCCCAGCTAATAGTCCTGGAAGGATTGGTTCTACAGATTATAGAGGTCTCCAAGTGTTTGGGACATAGCTAAGCATGTTTTAGCTGATAATAGCTCTCCTGTAATTCTTTGTCTACTTCTGGAGTCTGAGGAACATGAAGAAGGAGAGGTGAGACTCTTTCTCTTCCTGTGCAGCTAGAGCCGTCATCCTTGCCTGCCCTTTCCCATCCTTCCTGACTCCTCAGAACACCCAACATGGCCCAGGCCCATAGCCAGGTAGGCCACCTGCAGGGAAGGGTAGACCTCCAGAAAAAGAACCCAGAATATTGGCATACTTTTCCATGGGCTGGCTGCTCTTCACACTTCCTTGCTGTTGCTATGATACAATACTCTGACAAAATTGGCTTTCAGGAAAGAAGATTTGTTTATTATTTGTTTGTTTTTAAGACAGGGCTTCTCCTGGAACTTGTTCTGTAAACCAGGCTGACCTTGATCTCATAGAGATCTGCCTGTCTCTGCCTCCCCAGTGCTGGGATTAAAGACGTGCACCACCACTCCCTGGCTATCCACTCTATTTTTAGTAATTTTTAAATTGTGTGTGTGTGTGTGTGTGTGTGTGTGTGTGTGTGTGTATGTGTGTGGGTACATGCATATGTGCAGCACCCCCAGAGGCTAGAGGAGTTAGGCCTTCTGGAGCTACAGGGAGTTATAAGCAGCCTGATAAGTGTACCAGGAATCGAACTCAGGTCCTTCAGAAGAGCAATATGTTCTCTTAACTACCGAGTCTTCCCTCCAGCCCAAAAAGGGTTTACTTTAGCTAATAATTCCACATTTGGTGGCATCAGGAGGTTGAAGTGGCTGGTCACATTACATGCATAGTCAGAAGACAGCAGTGAATCCACACTAGAGCTGACCTGTGAGGAAACCGAAAGAGAGCCACACCCCAAAATGGTTGGGGTCTGTGGAGGTAACAACTGACCAAGGGAGGAATCTGGGAAGACTGCATGGAGGAAGTGATTTTTGACCTGCCTCAAGGACTGAGCCTGAGTTCATGAGGCTTACATGAGAAGGAGAATTTCATAGTGAGAGGTCATCTCTCCCTAGCAAGAGGCAGCAAGGCAGAGGCAGAGGGGACAAGGCAGATGACATAAGGGGACAAACTCTGTTCTGGTGTGAGACAAGAGATATAACACTTAAATATTTTGTTCCACCTGGTATAGCAGCCCTAGGACTGACAGGCCTCAGGTTCTTCCATGTTAAGAGAAGCTTTCCTTGAGAGGAGCCTTCTCGCCCGCCTGGTTCCAAATCCCCATCAGTCCCAAATAAACACACAAGAGGCTATATTCATTATGAAGCTGTTGGCCTTGCTTTTTTCTTACTGGCTAGCTCTGACTTAAGTATTTACCCCATAATTGTTAATCTAAGTATGTCTCTTACCGGAGAGGTTTCCGAGCTGCCTACCCCAATGGCGGTTACATCTCGACTCTCTTGTGTTCTCCTTCCCAGAGTTCTCCTGGACTCCTAGTCCCTCCTATCTTGGTTCCCTATAGGCTCAACAGTACTTTATTGACAAATACACAGGACTTCCCCCAACACTTCCACCTGGAGGAGTTGGGGACAGAAACTAAAGATGGCTCCTCCAGTCCTGCCTCCCATGGCAGGACTTCCTTTCTATCCAGAAAGAAACCAGTCCCAGGCCCCGTCGGCTCCTTTCCTTGTCACTTCTTTCCAGTGAGCTTGATTGGGGGTGACCCCGACCTTTACAAACCAAGCCTATTCTACAGGGACCTCTGCTCTCTGGCTTCTGCCTCCCAGCCATGGTGTGGACACGGGACATCAAGTCCCACCCCGTGCAGTTAGTTCATGATGTGGGAAAGCTAAGTGAGACTAGTGTGTGAACTGGGGGACGACCTGGCAAGACCCCAGGAGGAGGAGGAGGAGGAGGAGGAGGAGGAGCAGGAGCAGGAGGAGCAGGAGGAGGAGCAGGAGGAGCAGGAGGAGGAGCAGGAGGAGGAGCAGGAGGAGGAGGAGGAGCTTGCTTTCTACCGTAAGCCCATCTCTGCACCCTTCGCCCCTCCCTATAGCATGGACAGCAAAATGCTGGCGGCAAGACGCTACATGAGCTAATACGAGGTTATAATGTTTCACGGGCAGGAAAGTAAAAGCCAAGGTTTGGCCAAACAGAAGGGGCAATCATCTAGAAAGTTCCCTCCTGATTCTAAGAATGGTTCTGAAAAATCCAGAGATATCCCAGCCTTCACAATTAACCTTTACTTCTACCGATACTCAGACTCGGGTCTCCTGACAGGTCCGTTGATATAAGCAATCTTCTGTTAGAGACAGATTGGTAAATTCCCAGAAAAAAAAATACTTGAGGTTGTTAAATCTGGGAAATACACAGAAGGAAGAGCCAGCCAAGCAGCAAGCACCCCCCACCCCAACAATGTCAGAACGAGTCTTGGGAAGCAGTTTCAAATTAAAGGGCTCTAAACATCTGGCTTTCATTTGAAATATAATTAGAAATGCATCTTACTATGTAAGGAATTTTAAAAGCCAAGAGGAAGTACATTTCTTGGTGACCAAGTGTTTATTTAGGATGATGTCATGGCCATGGCATGAAGAGGAATACCTAAGACTATTTGGAAAGATCCCCCTACCCCTGTGTTGAATTACAAGCCAGGCAAGGAGAGACAACCAGGTTCAGTGACGTGTGACTTAGAATCAGAAGTTTCTGGACCTGGGCAGTGAGTGCAAGGGGGGAAGGTAGCTGATAAGATACAAGTTCAGAAAGCCAAGTGAGCATTACACAAATGTCTCCACGACTCTGTTTTCTGCTCCCTGCCCTTTCCCGCTCGTGTTTGTTTTCCTTCTAGCTTCCACTTGGGGAGCAATGAAGAAAGGAAACCTCAAGAAAGGGGAGCCTTGCCTTGCACTCTGAGGCCCCCTCACAGTTCTCGGCCGGCTCCCCCCAGGAGCCTCCTGTTTCTCAGCTTCCTAGCAGCAAACCAGAGCACGCCAGAAAACAGCGTGGAGCAGCACGCATTGGGGCTTGTTAAGGCATGGCACCTACCAATTGTGACCTACTATGACGATCTTTTTGCGAAAGGGCTTTTTCAATAACAGAATAGCAGAAAAGACATTAGCTCAGAAAACTCTAGAAATATCCCTAGCCTACAAAATTAACCATTAGTTCTCCTAATACTCAGACTTGAGTTTTATGAAAAGTCAGCTGATGTGAACTACAATAAGATTATAGATCTTATTATGTTTTTATACACATATGCCTATATGTTTATATTTATGGATACATATATGTGCATGGACATACAGACTTTTGTCTTGAAAAAACTGTAGTGTCAGCTGTGAACTCTACAATTGGCCTGGCAGGGTATGCCCGCAGGTGCCATAGTGGTACCAATGTCATGGGGAAACACGGCTTCCTGATCAGAAGGAAGATCAGCTCCATGGAAGGAAATATATGCACTGCAAGTCTGGCTAAGAACCTGTACCTGAAGGGCTCAGGTCCCAGAGGTGAAACTAGTACTATTATTTGCTAAGTAGGCAGAGTGTCAAACTGCTGTCTAAAGTTAACCCTGCATATCCACAGATCAGTGCAGCTCTCAGACCTCATCCGAGAAGTTCTGTTGTACAGTGGTCAGCAGTTAATACAGAGACTCACAACTGGTCCAAGTGTCAGCCATAAAGGGGACATCCATATCACACACACCCCTCAGGGCTCAGGGACCACCTCAGAAGACAGGGTAGATAGACTGTAAGAGTTAGAGGTCTCAGAGGACCAAGGCAAAATAGGGTCTTCTGGAAAAGACAGGCCACACCCACCCCTGATCCCTCACAGATGGAAGGGAGCTCCTTGCCTTGCTTGAAAGGTTCAGGCATTACGCTGGCCTGCCCTGTTAGCTGTCAGAATGCACTCAGGCAGCACTCTGGTCAGTCCAGAGTTCCATGAGAACCAGTCTGCACGAGGGTACAAAGGACCCCTTTAAAGGACAGACCCCTGCCCACTTACTCTCTCTTACTCTCATCTTCCTCTCTCTCTGTTATGTCTGTCTCCCCCCTTTTGATATCACTATAATAAACTGTGGTTAACGTGCTCTCCATGGCTTGTGCTCCGTCCGTCGCACTGGTCCTTATTCCATAATTACTTCTTCTTGTCTATCCACTAATGGGAAGCAGTGGCATAATGGCTAGCCAGATGGTGGTAATCCGGAAGGCACACCTCTCAGGCTGAGGAGAGTTTCCTGGCCAGGCTCTCCTCAGCAGTCTGAAGGTTTGGGGCAGACCCTTAGAGGAAATCTGGCTCATTGTCTGCTGTCTGAGAGCCCTGTGTGCCTACCTAAAAGTCCATTACAATTGGGCTGTGATCACTGTTGACAAGACCTGAGAACAGGAAAGACTGTGTCCCGGTGAAAAGTGGCCCGAAGGTGGAATTCAGCTCCTACGGGGTATGTACCCTGACGGCATAATTTGGGGAAGCCAGAGGTCTGTGCCAGCATCGTTATACCTACAAAAGCATCCCAAATATCACAGATCTGGATAATATATGTAAGTGCCCGCTAAGGAAAGTGAGGAAGCTTAGAGGAGGGGCTCCCACCTAGATCAGGGAACGAGCCTGTCCTTTGCGCATGTGAGCAGAGTCCCGGAGGACTGTGCACATCTATGAGGGAGAGAAACAGGTCAAGAGGCCGATGAGGACATGCCTGCTGGGATGCTCAGGGATCCGCTTACTCCTCAGAACGAACAGAGCTCCGTGTCTATAACCTCGGGGCAAGAAATGAGGTGGAGGGGCAGGCAGAGAAAGAATCCTGAAACACACTGAATGTCGCATCACAGACCTTCTTAGTTCACTCTGCCTTGGATCATTTTCTGTTGCTGTGGCAGAACATCCAAGACCGGGCAACTTATCAAGGAAAGAAGTTCATGGTTCTCTATGAGGCAGTCACATCTGGCAAGGAGCTCCTGCTGTATCCTACTTCTTCGAAAAGCAGAAAGGCTGGTGGACACACATAGAGACGATGAGCCAAAAGGGGCAGCCGAGCTTTCTGTCAACCTGCTCTTGAGGCACCCGACCCCCGAAGAACTTCACTATCTCTATGACCCAGTCACCTCTTAGAGCCCCCAACTCCATTGTATCAGGACTGAGAGCTGAGCAGGAGTTAAGCCGGGAGTGATGCAATCAAATTAGCATGCCGGCAAGCCTCCTGCAGGCACAACACGGAAAACTGGCGACCAGGGGCCAGCGTGGAGGCTGGGGCACCAGCCAGGTGGAGAAAAACAAGCCTTTGAAATGAAGAAGCATCATGGGGAGGCGGAGGGAAGGGATGAAAGGAATGTCTGGATCACAACAGTGACTGCTCAACTCTGGGGCCGGGTGGTGTCGGGAGATCTCATCACGCCATGGCCAGCTCCCTTCCTGGTCCCCTGAACTGGACAGCAGTTCTACCAGCATAGCATGAGCATGACTGTCTGCCCTTTGGTTGCCAGTGACACTGTGAGGCCTTCTGCTTTGCTTCGACTCCATTTGCTTTTTTGTTTGTTTGTTTTTATTTTTTTCCTCCCTCTGGGCACACAGCAGAGCATCCATGGGCGTTCTGAGATGCCATTTTGGTTTGCTTCCCTAGAAAAGGCAGGCTCTGGCCAAGCTCATTGTCCCTCCCTTGTCACTCTTGCCTCCTCCGTGGTAACTGGTTTCATAAATTTTTCTGTGCTTGCTCCCTCCTGGAAAGCCAGTTTACTCCTTTCTTAACCAAACCCCTGCCTCCAGGCAAGCAGTTCTGCCCTAGCTTTCACGGGATTCCCCATCTCACTGGCTGCCGTCAGTCTGCTCCTGCTCCCGGCTATCTATCTGTCCATCTATTTTGAGTCCATTCTGCCTAGGGCTGACAAGTTTAGATTAAACATCACACACTGCAGGGCGGGGGGGTCTGGTCTGCCAAAGGCATGCGTATTCTGGGTCCTTGGAAGACAGCTGAAGGTCATTTAGGCGGATCTGCTCAGGTCCCATCAGCCTGTCGCCTGTCACGTAACCGCAGCGGACCTCGGCACTTTCCCACCACCTCACCCACATGTGTGACGACAGAAGAACCTCCTACAACCTTCCTGTGCCCCATCTCCTCTGCCTGCCCCCCAGAGACCCAGTTCTGCTTGTGAGAAAGCAGCTGGATTCAGAAGAAAAGCACACATCTCAAAAGTGGCTAATTTCAGCCGACAATCAATGAGGCTGGATAGACCTCGAGTTTCCCCCCGGAGGGCTTGCCTATCAAACATGCCTGGTGTCGGATGGGCAGATGGACAGGCACACAGGAGGTTGGCAACCTCCGGAGTATCGTGTGGGAGTCTGGCCGTCCAGCACGTCCAACTTTGATGGTCCTACTTTCCCATGAAGAGGCTCCATGTGGACGGGAATTGACGATCCTGCTGCGGGAAGGGCATTGCTATGTAGAAATATACAAAGGCAAATAACCTGGCTTCTAAAATCCAAAAGATCATTCCTCCAGCGCTGCGGACAAGGCGCGGGGGTGGGGGTGGGGTGGGGGTAGAGGTTGGGGGTGGACAGGGCAGCTGGCCTGGGCCAGCACAACAGCTCCAGGGTAAGAGCTTGCAGCCAGACCCATTTTTTTTCTCTCGCCCTGTCCACTTCTGTGAGGCTCTGAAAATGTGAAGCCAGGCACAAGGTCCTCAAACTTCTGTAATCCTAGGATCAAATGGGGAGGTGCCTTAATCTGGGGAGGGGTGTAAATGAGACAGCACATGCAGAAACTCAGTAAAATAAGTCTTTACAACTGCTGTCCCAGAGCATTAGTGGCCTCTTGTTTTTTAAATTTATTTAACTTTATGTATATTGCTATGAAGGTGTCAGATCCCCTGGGACCAGAGTTACAGTTTTAAACTACTATGTGGGTGCTAGGACTAAAACTGGGGTCCTCTGAATGAGCAGTCAGTGCTCTTACCCACCGAGCCATCTCTCCAACCTCTTACTGACCTCTTTCTGACAAGTGTATGTTTTTCTCTTTTTATTATTTATTCTTTACATTCCAATCCCATTTACCCCTCCCTCCTCTCCTCCTGCTCCCTCCACTCCCGGCTCCCACCTGTTCCTCAGAGAGGAAGTCTATTAAGTCTGTCCCATCCTCTAGTTGAGTCAGGACCAAGGTACCTCCCCACCCCCACACCCCTGTGTCTAGGCTGAGCAAGGTATCTCTCCATATAGAATGGGCTCCACTAAGTCAGTTTGTGCATCAGAGTTAGGTCTTGGACTCACTGCCAGTTGCCTCATATATTGTCCCAGTCACACCACTGTCCCATATATATATATATATATATATATATATATATATATTTTTTTTTTTTTTTTTGGTTTTAGGAGACAGGGTTTCTCTGTATTGTTTTGGAGGCTGTCGGTCCAGCCTAGCCTCGAACTCACAGAGATCCGCCTGCCTCTGCCTCCCGAGTGCTGGGATTAAAGGCGTGCGCCACCACCGCCCGGCTCACTGTCCCCTATATTAAGGGAGTCTAGTTTGGTCTTATGCAGGTTCCCCATTTGTCAGACCTGAGTCAGTGATCTCTTACTAGCTCTGGTCAGCCATTTCTGTGGGTTTCCCCATCATGGTCTTGACTCCACAAGTGCATTTTTTTGTGTGTTAACTTGTAAACTATTCACTCCACAAGCAGTTACCCACAGCTGGATAACACAGTGGGGGTGTGATCTTGGGTTTGTTTGTTTTTCCCTCCCTAATAACCCCTCACCTTCCACAGGTCAGGACAGACAAGCTTGGATTTCAGAGCAGACCCTGAGTGTTAAGGCAAACTATCCATGAAGACCACACACTCTTTCTCCACCCACCTCCTGCCCATCTTTTTTGTTTTTTGAGACAGACAGGATTTTTTCGTGTAACTCTGGCTGTCCTGAAACTCACTCTGTAGACCAGGTTGGTCTTGAACTCACAGAGATCCACCTGCCTCTGCCTCCCATGTGTTGAGATTACAGACATGTGCCACCACTGCCTGGCTAGATTTGCTATTTTTATTTGTGTGTGTGTGTGTGTGTGTGTGTGTGTGTGTGTGTGTGTGTGGGCACTTGTTTATTGTTTATGTGTGAGTTAATGCACACAGCATGCACGTAGGTGTCCAAATACACCAGGAGAGGGCGCTAGAACCTCTGGAACCAGAGTTACGGATGGTTGTAAACCACCTCATGTGGGTGCTAGGAACCAAACCCAGGTCCTCTGCAAGAACAGCACACACTTTAACTGCTGAGCCACCTCTCCAGCCCCGTATAATATTTCTTAGTTGTGGGAACGCCAGTTTGTAATCCATTCCAGTCTCTTCTGTGAGGACATCAATGTACTTTAGAAGAAATAAAGTGAAACTCTAAAGAGAAAGTAATTTACTTACTTACTAGTTTGAGTCTAGCCACAAATTCTTAGGCTCAGATGGCTCCCTTGTCTCAGCTCCCCAAGTGGCTCTGGCTGCAGCATGTGTCACTGACCATGACTGAAACATTTTTCTTCTGATATTTTCCTCAATGTCCATCATCCTCTGGACTCCCTGTGTGTGTCTAAGTTTTCCTGTAGATACCCAAGGCACACCAACATTGCCAATGACCCACTGAAGCCTTGAACTCACTTCAACACGTGGAATTGAAATCACGCAGCAATTAACACATTTTCTGCCAAGCACCTTCTTCCTTACTCACTCATTTGACAAACACGGATTTTTAAAAATGATTTATTTATTTGTGTATATAAGTGTTCTGTCTTCTGGTAGGTCTGCACAACAGAAGAGGGCATCAGATTCCATTATAGATGTGGGTACTGGGAACTGGACTTAGGGCCCCTGGGAGAACAACCAGTGCTCTTAACCACTGAACCATCTCTCCAGCCCTAACAAACACCAAGTTTTAACACCATGTTAGACACCAAAGACACAGAAGTGGGTATAAGGCTTGAGTTGTCACTTGAGTAGTGAAATGAGATGTTTGTGTCATGTGATTACATAGACTGTGCTTTGGAAGGAAAGAACTGTTTATTTGAGTCAGGTTAGTGGGCAGGCATGTGTGTGCATGTGCATGCTTGCGGGTGTGTGTCTGTGTGCATCTGTCTGCACTGTGAGTAGCTGATGGTACAAGGAAATTGCAGTCATTGAGAGTTTTTACATCTATAGTAAACTATTTTGGAAATTCATCTCACCAAGAATGCATGTCTTGTTTGTTTATTTGGCAATTCAAGTGTCTTCTCATTATTTCTCTGATAATAATGTTATAATAAAAAAAAACTTCTAGAAAGCCATTTCTACAACAAGAACACGCTAAACAACGGCAATGCAAAATCCAAAGGAGATCAGATCTTTAACGCGTGCATTTACCACCAAACGCTTAAAAGGCCATCTTGTTACTGTTTCTGTAAAGGGTGTGCTGTCTGATAATTGTTGGAAATGAGTCCGCTGAAACCAAGGCCAAAGATGGCTTCTGCTATCCACCAGTCTCTCCTCTTCCTTGCCAGAGATTTGAGATACTAGGCAATGGGAGAAGCCACTTCCCAAGCACCCCAGTGTCTAACAGACATGTGCTGTCAAGATTCCCTCAATGGTAGCAGCAAGAACCCCCTTCCCTTGCTGGGGAGGCTAAAGGATGAGTCCAAGGCTGTTTGCCCTGGTACACACAACACAAACCCTAAAGACCCCGCCCTGCACAGCTGCTATACTTTTATGGGTCCTTATGAAAGATGAAGGTGACAGGTCCCTGTTCAAAACTTTTATGAGAAATTTAAAGAAGATGACAGCAGGGAATGACACCAGCACTTGCTCTTCTGAGTGGGAGGCTCTGGGCCCTCTGTCCTGGACAAACAGACAGCTTTCATGGACAATGGGACACTGTCTTCCTAACCCCGTACCTTGAGCTCTGCAACATATGCCCTTCTCCTGGGCTCCAGACTCACCTGCCAACCACAGGGCACCTCTCTCTCCCTCCCCTCCCTTTCCCCTTTTCCATGTTCTCTCTTCTCCTCCCAGCCTCCCTCCCCTCCTCCTCTCCCTGTCTCTCCCTTCCTGATCCAACATTGTGACACTTGTAAGATCCATGGCCTACAAAACCTCTGGGCATAAACCCCAGGCCTATTTCAAGACCAGTTATAGCCTCTTTATATCTCTTTCAGAAAATCCCATGAACACTGAAGGCTTTATTCTATTTGATAGCAAAAATGGATGGCTACTCCCCAGTCCTCCAGGAATCCTGTAGGTGTGACACAGAGGCATGTGGGATGGTCTAGCCATGCTGAGAGGGTCAGGAAAAATCCAGAAAGACAGTGATATCCCCAACTGCCACCCAGCTGTGCCTCTGTTCTACCGTCCTTTTGGGGTTGAAGGGGATTCCTCAACTTTCCAAATGTTCTTGTATCTGTTCTTCACTTTGGTGGAAATACTCTACAGAGCTCTCCTGGACCCACAGCTAGGGAAGGGGTTCTCAAGGGCTCGGGACAGAGTCAACCACAGCCCTGCATGAACCATCACCGGGCGAGCCTCCCCCAGCACCAGCAGAAGAGGAAATGCTCTGCACATCTCTCAGCCTGCCTTTGTGGAAGCTGCTGGGAGACAGTTCTCATCTGCAGTGTAACTCAATGACTCACAGGAGTCTATTCGTGGACCTTCAGAGAACTCAATGAGATGACTCACAAGTCTATTTACTACACTTGATTGGGAATGGTAGGTAAAATGCTTTCCCCCGGGAACAGGAAGCGTTTGATGTTTCTTATCCAGAGGACATGGGGACACGATCACAGCAGGAAGGCTGACTTTCTCAGTAAGGGATGCTAGTAGGGTCACCAGAGAGGACTTTCTGGAAGCAGGATTCCTAGTTTCTGTGCTGGGCAGCAAGCCCTGACAGCCAGCTTCTAAGGAGAAAAGGTCCATCATGGCTGGTGATTCCATGAATGCGGTCCATGCCCAACCAGCTGGCTCTGTCGCTTTGCATAGGTAATGTGCCACAGCAGGGGTGCATAACACAGCACAGCCTAGCAGCAAAGGGGGAATCAGAGAGTCCCACAATCCTTCTCCCCTCCCTTCCTGTTTTCTTCTGGTTTGAAACAGGGTCTCCGTATATAGCCCAGGTTAGCCTGGAATTTACATTTTCCTGCCTCAGTCTCCCAAGCTCTGGAATTACAGGTGTGTGCTATCACACTCAGCTATGTGGGTCTTTGGAGGACATTCAAGACTCAAGCCATAACCATTTTTAGAAGGCACGTTTGACTATTGTTTTAATGATCAAAAGTAATGGAAAGCAAGGCTGGGCAGCGTTTCCTTTGCAAATATATTTAAGTTTTTGTTTTAAAGATTTACTTATTTTTATTTTGTGTATGAGTGTTTTGCCTGCATGCATGCGAGTAAGTGCACTACATTCACATGACAAGTGTGGACACCAGAAGAGAGCATTGATCCCTTAGAAACTGAGTTAAGGGCAGTTGTGAACTGTCATGTGGGTGCTGGGAACTGAACCCAGGACCTCTGCAAGAGCAACAAGTGCTTTCGAATCCTGAGTCATCCCTCTGGCCCTTTGTGAATATTTAGGAAAGACTGAGAGAAGAAAGTATCACAGCCAATGTTAATCAAAGGTCTAACCTCTGAGTTTTGGGGACTTGAGCCTGTCACTTTCCCCTTTGGGGACACTAAGGCATAGCGTGTCAATGGGAATTGCTAGGAGGTGGAGTTAGATCTATGCCACTATGAGCCATGCCTATTGAGAGAGGGCAGGACACCCATCCGCCCACGGCACATTGCAGAAGGCTCCAAACCCCAGCATACTCTCAACAGCGCTGGCCACACATGTCCATGCTGCAGGCTCTGCTTCTCCCCACTCCCTGAAATCCCAGATCAGCTCCCGTTCTATTTTTAGAGAAAGAAAGAATCTAAATGTTCTGGCTGGTTTTCACCTTAAGGCCTCTGACACACTGTTCCTCAGTGTCCCCACCCTTGACCCCCTGTCTCTCAGCTCCAGTCTCCGGCATCACTGAGGACTGCTCCAACAGGGCTTTCTCCAAGAAACATTCCACAGCTGTCTTGTTCAAATGCCTCCCTAATGTGACCCCACAGCACAAAGTTGAAACACAGGAGGAAGTCTCCATGGAAGGGCCAGTCACACACACCCCAGAAAGAAGCCAGAAGTCAAAATGTGACTTGAAAGTAGGGCTCTCCACTGGTGGGGAGGATGGGGGTGGGGTGGGGGCTACCTTTGTGATTGTGCATAACCATCCGTGCGTCCCTCTTCCTGTGAAGGTACTCACCATGTGGTGGTAACCGCCTGGGGTCTGCCTACGTGCTCACTTGCCCCGTGAGCCCATCATAGAATCAGGGATTTTTGTCTCACCAAGAATCACTGCTTGGCACAGACTAACTGCTCAGAACTCTTTCTTCCACTGACTTGTTTTACATCAACTTGACACAAGCTAAGGTCCTTTGAGAAGAGAGAACTGCATCTGAGAAAATGCCCTCATTAGATTGACCAGCAGTGAGGGTTGTGGCGCATTTTCCCCACTGATGGTTGATGTGGGAGGGTCCAGTTCACTGTGGGTGGGGCCATCCCTGGGCAGGTGTTTCCAGGTTCTATAAGAAAGCAGGCTGAGCAAGCCATGGGAACAAGCCAGTAAGCAGCACTCCTCCATGATCTCTGCATCTGCTCCTGTCTCCAGGTTCCTGCCCTGCTTGAGTTCCTGTCTTAGTGTCCCTCAGTGGATTGTGAGCCAGAATTTGTAAGCCAAATAAACCCTTTCCTTCCCAAGCTTCTTTTGGTCATGGTGTTTTATCATAGCAATAGAAACACTAAGACGCATCCAGATTGGCACCATGGTGTGTTCAGTAGCCCCCTCTACTCAGAAGGCTGAGACAGGAGGAAGGCTTGGGCTTGGAGTTCCAAGCCAGCCTAGACGACATAGGACCAGCCTATCTCACAAGAGAAATGGAAAATTATTCTCTGGCTAAGCGAACAAAAGAAAGACATGACGCTGTGTGCTCCAGCCGTATCATGCTGGTTCAAGATGGTAAATCCTGCCACATGCAACCATTTCCCCCAAACTGTACAGGAGGGACTGAGTAGACCTCCGTGGGCCCGAAGGAAATCTGTGGACTGACATGGGTGGAAGATTATAAAATCTTCAGGAGTGGTTGCAGAGTTTTGATGCTGCATCTAGACAGAGGTGAAGGATGATAAAGAGTTTTAAATATCTCCCTCGATGTCTTTACTCACTCAGAGAAAACGAATCTCCACCCTGAAACAGTGGTAGATAAAGAGCACCCTGGACAGGGTGGGTCCAGCATCATTGGGAGATGTTAGGAGATAGGCAAATTCTCACCTCCCGCCTCAGATAGACTGCTGCAGGAAGATGTCCGAGGGGCCCCACAAGCTCCCTGGAGAAACCTGGCAGATGTTTCTGTTTTATGCACACATCTGGGGAACCCATAGATCAGAAACAGTAACACTTTCTAATCTGCATAAGTAAGAAATGGTGACAAGGAGGGGAAGGAACATAATCAAATTCTATTTTATGAAAAGAAGTTGTAATGAAAAATAGTGAAAACAAAGGGTCTAATAGATACCTTATTTTAATTTTTAAAAAATGAAGACAAACATCAGGATATGGTGGCTCATGCTCTTAATCCCAGAACTCGGGAGGCAGAGGCAGGCAGATCTCTGAGTTCTAGGCCAGCCTGGTCTACAGAGTGAGTTCCAGGATAGCCAGGGCTACACAGGGAAATACTGTCCCGATAAAAAAACAAAAACAAAAACAAACAACAACAAAAAAGACTTAAAAATGGAGACAAAACTAAGGGGCTGGAAGAGAAAGGACAAAGCACAACAAACAGAAAAAGAAAACAACATTGCAGAAATAAGGTACAAATATATCCAATGATCAGAGTACATGCAAATAAACTGAGATTGCCAGCTAAACAGAAGCAGGGCTAGGATTAGCTAAAAAACAGCAATGAGGCAAAACATGATGTTGGAAGAAATAAATATAACCAGCGTTTACTTTCTCATTATTCTTCAAAGCTGAGTGGTGGGAGAAATCTCCAAGCCCTAGGAGAACCAACCAAAAGAAGCAGTAGTGGGTGTGAGCGGGAAGGAGCCTGCAGTGATTACAAAGAGCTCTGGGTGTGATCTTGTGACTCTGTGGGAATCTCAGTGCAGTCCATGCCGCTGTAACAGAATGCTGCAGACTGGGTGCTGTTTAATGTGCGGTGTATTGACAAGTCCAAGGTCAAGACCACAGCTTCTGGGAGGCCGAAAGAACAAGGAGGGAGAGGGAGCAAGAGAGAGCCAAGCCAGATTTGAATTAATTGATTAATTAATTAATTGTATTTTAGTTTTTTTCCTTTATTTTTTATTTTACCTGTAGGGGTAGCTTTGCCTGTGCACGTGTGTGTGCATGCAGCACCCACAAGGGGGCATCAGATCCCTCAGAAATGGAGCTCAGATGGTTGTGAAGCACCACGTGGGTGCTGGGACTCAGACCTGGGCCCTCTGCTAGAGCAGCCAGTGCTCTTAACTGCTGAGCCTTCTCTCCAGCCCAATAATAATAATAAATAATAACAATAAGCAATAACAACAATAGAATTATTATTATTTTGAAACAGACTTTTATGTTTAGTCCAGACCAAATCCACCTGTTTCACTCACCCACATGCTGGGATCATCAGAATGACCCACCACACAGGCTCTGAACCGAGCCTATAAGAAATAATTCTCTTTGCAGTGAGTGGCCCTTGAATTCTATTTTGAAGGCTGGGGGGCCATCACTCAATCCCTTTCCATCAGTTTTCAGCCCCCAACACTGTTGCATTGCAACCTCAGTGCAACTGCTGAACGTCACATTGACATTGCAGGGTTTTCCAGTCCTGTGAAGACGAGGTGTGTTCACAGTCGGGAGCCAACAAGGTTGGGATGAGTGTGTGCGGTTATCAACTTATGTCAAAGGCATTTGGCACACTTGAACTGTGTGTATGTAGCTGGGGCAAAGGCAACACTGCAACTTAGAAAAAGACACAAGAGCTGGGTGTTGGTGGTGCACACATTTAATCCCAGCACTCAGGAGGCAGAGGCAGGCGGATCTCTGTGAGTTTGAGGCCAGCCTGGTCTACAGAGCAAGTTCCAGGACAGCCTCCAAAATAATACAGAGAAACCCTGTCTCGAAAAACCAATAAATAAATAAATAAATGAAAAGAAAAAGAATAAGAACCATGAACAGGAGTGCTGGGAGCCCCCATCAGTCCTGGGGGGCTGCAGATATCAGTTGCGGAGCTGCTTCCACCTGCACAAAAGACAAGAGCTGTCAGTTTAGGCAGGTGCACCCCTGAAATCTCAGCACTTCAGAGGCTGAGGCAGGAGGATCTCAAGTTTGAGGTCAACCTGGGTTGCTTGGAGACTATCTCAAAAGCATACAAAGTAAGAAAAGTCTAAATGCCTTTGGAAGTTTTATCTAGTTGATAAATGGTGCTTGTGTGCATGATGCCTCAATCCAAGAATGCATGATGGAGTGATAGGACAGCCAAGTTAGTGTGTGTAGCTCCTCAGGTATTTATCATTTCCTTTGTGGTGAGACCATTGAGACTTCTCTTATGGCTATTTCTCAAAAGATGACAGATGACACACAAGGGCTGGAGAGACGGCTCATGGTTAAGAGCCCTAGCTTTGACTCCAGTTTGCTTCCCAGAACACAAGTGCTGGCACACAACCATGAGTAACACTAGCTCAGGGTATCCCACATCCTCTTTCGGCCTCTGTGGGCAACACACACAAGACATGGTGTGTGTGTGTGTGCGTGCGTGCGTGCGTGCACGTACGCGTGTACACAGTAAAATAAAAGATGACCTGAAAATCGCAGTCTTTTACATATATAATCACATGACATCTGTCACTACCAATATGAAGCAAATGAAAGTCATCCACACTGAGCCATTGGTTCACACTGTTAGGAAGCTCATGTCTTAACACAGCTGGAATTAGCGAGGATTTCTCAGCAGCTGGTGAGGACAATGGAGGAGTCGGGACCCTTGGGGGTGGATCTCTGTAAGTTTGAGGCCAGCCTGGTCTACAGAGTGAGTGCCAGGACTGGTTGGTTCCAGAGCAATACACAGAAACCCTGTCTCGAAACAATAACAACAAAAAACAAAACAAAAAACAAAAGAAAACCAACAACATCAAACAAACAAACAAAAAACAATCAGAAAACAAATGTTGTTAACATGAGTCCTTTGCTGATTTGTTGAAAAGAAAATACAAAATCATCTGTGGGACACAGGTCACCTCAATATGAAATGTTGCCTGTGAGCTCGTATGTTAGGGACTTGGATGTCAGCTGGTAGGTAGATTTTGCAGGAAGTTACTAGATCATGAGGACTGTTTGACTTCATCAACCGGTTAATCTGAGGTTATGACATCTAACTAGTTATTAAATTCTACCAAAAACCAGAACTCCTCTTATCTTGCTGTGGTCTGGATGATCTACTTGGCACCGTGTACATGGAGACATTCAGCCTTGAGTCTGCAGCAGCATGACTAAGGAAAGAGGAACCCTGGGAGCTATTCCTCGCTGGAGGAAGTGGGCCTTCTGTGGTGTGCCTTAGAAGGTTCTACCTGGCTTTGTTTGGTTGGTTGGTTTTTGTTTTTACTAGACAGGGTTTCTCTGTATTGTTTTGGAGGTTGTCCTGGAACTCGCTCTGTAGACCAGGCTGGTCTTGAACTCACAGAGATCCGCCTGCCTCTGCCTCCCGAGTGCTGGGATTAAAGGTGTGTGCCACCAATGCCTGGCCCCTGGTCTCATCTTTTCTTTCCTTCCTATCTGCCATGAGGCCAATGACCAATGCTACATGCTGTCACGGTCACAGTCCTCTGCCTCCATGGGTTGAGATTCATGGACCCAAGTTTTGGGAACTGGAACCTCTGATATCATGAATCAAATCCATCCATCATCCACCCACCCATTCACCTACCCTTCCTTCCTTCCTTCCTTTCTTCCTTCCTTTCTTTCTTTCTTTCTTTCTTTCTTTCTTTCTTTCTTTCTTTCTTATTTCCTTGACTTTCTGTTAGGGATTTTGTCACAGGGACAAAATATCTAACAGTTTAGTTCTCCATAATTGTTAGATCTCTTCACATTCCCTCCTCTTTCCAATTTAGGATATTATAAGTTAAAATTCATTTTGTGTTTCTATATGTCCACCAAATACATTTGGGGCACCATGAACTGTTAATTTTTGCTAGGAAATAGAGCATCTCTTTATCCTATGGTGAGTCTAGATAATCTACCTGGCTTTGTTGGCTTGTATGTAAATGTTTGACTCTGTAGCATCCTCAGATGTCTCTGTTCTTCTTGGTCACATTCTTTCAAGCATTAAGTTACCTTGTCTGTATTTGCACTTGTAAGATTCTGTCCATAGGCCTGAAATTTCTCCCCAACTTCTAGTGGCACAGATCCAAGCAGCTTGATAAGCATGTCCCTTGGGAGATCCCACCATATTTCAACTAAGCATGCTGGTGTTTGTTTATTCTCTCAGCAAATATGTCTGAGATGGTAGGGGTGGGTGGGTGGAAGGAGCCAAATCCTGAGCAGAGACACATGACTTTTAGCTCAATTAGAAAGAGTCTAAATCACAAAGGGGTCCTCATTTCTGGAAAAAGACAGACAATGATGCCGTGGTGCAGGGGCACAGAAAGGGATCCAAGGAGACAGAGCAGCCAGCAGTTGCCCCAGACTAAAAGGAAAGAGTTGGACCTGGACTACATCACAGGGCTGCTTTCAGACTTATGGGTGGTGAGTCCACCAGGAATTCCTGGCTCTCCACAAAACGAACATGGAGCAATCACAGTTTGATGCTGCCAGGCAGCAGAACAAGAGTGGAAAGAATTTTCTACCAAGACAGAATCCAGTTATCCTGAAAAACCGAGATTCCAAGCCCTGTCGCCTGCTACACTCATGTGGGGGTTGCTGCAGATGGGCATTCCCCAACATTCTGTGTCCACATGGGCGCGTGGCATCCATCCGTTATCACACAGATACACCATGAGACATCCAAGGGATGAGCCACGCAGCACCCCCGCACAGAGAGTGGCTGAGGAGAGTCAGTGGAAGAATGGGCAGATAAACATGTAAACAGTCGGAAAGACCACAGCAGCTTCCCAAAGTGACTCCTTGCCAAGTCTGTTCCGATAGCACCATTTCCGTGGTCACTTGGCAACATGACACAGTGAAGAAAACAGTTTTTGAGCCAGACAATTCTGCTCTCAATTATTTGGGAGGATTTGGACAAGTCACCTACCCTCCCTGGATGTCAGTCCTGTAAACTGTAAACGAGGGGCTGGGAGGGACTTAATATATGGAATGGGAAGGGCTTATTTAAAAAATGGTTGTCAGTCTTCGATGAATTTTTGTCTTTTCCCGTTTTTCCGTGTGTGTGTGTGTGTGTGTGTGTGTGTGTGTGTGTGTGTGTGTGTGCATTTGGATACATACGTGGCTGCATGTGGAGGTCAGAGGTCAGTGTCAGGTGTGCTCCTTAATAACTCTTCATCTTATTTTCTGAGACAAGGTCTCTCACTGAACCTAGATCCTAGCAATTCGGCTGGATAGGCTGGTGGCCAATGTGCTGCAGGGATCCACCTGTCTCTGCCTAACCAGCTATCTTGGACTGATGTCTTCGGAGCTGCGATTGAACCAGTCAAATGGTCCTGGGTCCCGACAACCAGCCTTGCAATTAGCAGACACAAACTCCCATCCCTGGGTTTTTTTTTTTTTTTTTTTTTTTTGGTTTTACAAGACAAGGTTTCTCTGTATTGTTTTGGAGACTGTCAGTCCAGCCCGGCCTCGAACTCACAGAGATCTGCCTGACTCTGCCTCCTGAGTGCTGGGATTAAAGGCGTACGCCACCACCACCCTGCACATCCCTGGTTTTTTAATATGGGGGCTAGGCACCCACACTCAGGTTCTCATGTTTGCACAGTGGACACTCTACCAACTAAGGCAGCTCTCCAGATTCCATACACTCCCCTTTCTTCTCATTCTATATCAGGTTTCCCGGAGAATCCTTAGTAACCATTCTCCCCGCTTCCTTTCCTTTGTTTTCCCATCAGGGCTCTTTAAAGGAACAGAACTAATAGAATGAGTACATCTATCCAAAGATGATTTAAGCCGGGCAGTGGTGGTGCACACCTTTAATCCCAGCACTCGGGAGGCAGAGTCAGGCAGATCTCTGTGAGTTCGAGGCCGGGCTGGACCGACAGCCTCCAAAACAATACAGAGAAACCCTGTCTCGTAAAACCAAAAAAAAAAAAAAAAAAGATGATTTATTGAAGTGGCTTACAGGATGTGGTCTAGGTAGCCTGACAATGTCTGTCTCACACTGGAGAGGCTGAGAACACAGTGGTTGCTCAGTCCACGAGGCTGGACATCTTAGCTGGAGGATTTCTGGAGAGCCGCTGGTCTTGGGTCTGTGCTGGAAGACTGAAGAAGCTGACTCTGATGTTGGTGAATGAATGCAGCAGCAGCAGAGTAGATGAAGTTGTCAGCGCGAGTGAGGGCGAACAGGCAAAAGGTTTAAGCTTCCTTCTCTCATGTGCTTTGATGTGGGCTGCACCAGAAGCTGTAGCCCACAGTCGGCATAGGTCTTCTTGCTTCAGATAAGCAGATCAACACAAACCCTCTCAAGAGTGCCCAGGGCATGTTTTAGTTGATTCCAGATGACAAATGAGATTAGCCATCATAGTTCCCCTCCCCTTCTCTCCTGTCTTCTCCCCATTTCCCTTCCTAACAGGCCTTCTCTGCCTCTCAAGGAGCCGAGCAGCGGTGGGGAGTCTTACCTGTCTCCACCCTGAGCCTGGGGGTAAGGCCCCTGTGTACACATGTTTTCCACATAGCTGGAAGGGGCTTCTCACATGTCAAATTGTACCTCACACAATCTACATGGTTCTGCCAGACAGGGTCCCGCTCTATAGTTCAAGCTGGACTGAACTCTTCAGCCCCTGCCTCAGCCCCATAACTATTGGCATGCATCACTTTACCTAGCTCATTTCCCCGAGTCTTCCAAGAAAAGATCCCCCCTGAAGGAACCTTATCACCATGAATTTCTCACCTGGACTCTCATTAATCTGGAAAAATCAACTCCTGCAATGGGAGAGGAGACCAGAGAGCTACACCACACCAAGCTGGCCCTGTCACCCACGACACGTCTGTCACCTGTGACTCTGTCATGTCCTTCCCCAAAGCTGTGTGCACCCTCTGAGTTGCCTACAACACCATCCGTCTCCCACATGAAGATACTGCATAATCTTTTATATCTCACTGGGGGTTTGCTTGGCACTCAAGTTTCTTCAGTACTGCCCCGTGCATATGGTCAGTGCAAATTCTTCTCTTACTTTGCCCACCTACGCTCTGTTCACAGCCTTAGCAATCTGTGCCATGGAGGGCAAAAGGGATGTTTTCCCATGGCCACAGATCTAATTACAACCCAGCACCCAGTGAACATGTTAGTAAAAAATTGAAAGTGGCCAGGGCGGTGGTGATGCATACCTTTAATCCCAACACTCAGAAGACAGAGGAAGATGGATCTCTGTGAGTTTGAGGCCAGTCTGGCCTACAGAGCAAGTTCCAGAAACCTTGTCTGGAAAAACAACAACAAAAGTATGTTTCCCTGCATAGTTCCCGATACTAACCAACTCAAGGAGAAGGAGAGAATGAAGGAATGAAGGTCATCCATGCAAGCTAATTTCTTACAGAACATTTCGCTGGTGAACATTGGGCTGGTGTGTGCAGCCCAGCCTCCATGCTTCTAAGGAAGCTGCAGAAACCATATTCTGTCTCCTTAGGACCATTCTCTTACACTTATTTATTTATGGAGGCGGAACACATGCCAAGGTGGACGTGCCTCCATCAGAGGACAGCTTGTGATAAGGAATCGATTTTCTCCCCCTGTGGGGGCCCCAGGGATCAAACTCATGTCGGTAGGAATGACGACAAATCCCTTTACTCTCCGAGCCATCCCTTGTATGCTCTCTTTATTAAACTTGACACAAACCTAGGGTCATCTGGGAAGAGGGAGTCTTAGTTGGGGCATCGCTGTTGGACTGGCCTGTAGGCGGGCCTGCGGGCCATGGTCTTGATGAGTGATTGATGTGGGCGAGTCTAGCCCGCTATAAGCAGGTGTTTCTTGGTGGTATAGGAAAGCAGGTCGAGCAAGCCAAGGATGCAAGACAGTGAGCAACGTTCCTCCGTGGTCCCTGCTTCAGGCCCTGCCTTGGCTTCCCTCAGTGATGGACTATCAATTTTAAGCTAAGTAAACCCTTTCCTCACCCAAGTCGCTTTTGGTCACAGTGTTTATCACAGCCACAGAAAGCCAATTTGGAAGGCTGGCAAAGCCAGGAGCAGGCAGGACCACAGGGGAAACACTGGTGGACTATGAGTTAAAGATCTGAACCTGTTCCAAAGAAGGGTTCCTGAGAGGCGAGGTCTTGCCTTCCTTCCCCAGCTACACTCAGCATGGCCTGCTGCCTCAGTCCCCTAAGGAATGGCTCTTCGGAGGTGATGAAAGCCCTGTGTAAGTGGTGTGGCTTCAGTGTGGGTCATCTATACACCTTTGTGATGTGTGCATTTGAAGTGAGATGTCTTTATTCTCTGGATTGTGTCTGGCTATGCTCATGATGCCAGCACCTGGTTAACGGGCTGGTGAGATGCCTTCAGACTCGTGGCTATGAGTCCTCTGCTCAATTTACCTTAGCCAAGGAAAGAATAGGCACACAACAGGAAGTAGCAGTTCAGAGGAACTGGGGGCGGGGAGGGGGGCAGAGAATTACCACAGCACATGCAGAAGGACAAATGTTCACACCTACCGGGCGGGCACTGAGAAAAGGGATGCTTTTGTGATGTGGAAGTTTTGAATGAAGTCTGAGTTGGTGAAAGTTGGTGAAACCTCCACGGGCCAACACTGCTCCTATCACAGGCCTCCAGAACAGGTTCCTTGTACCCAGTTGCTCAGTGCCCGCTGGTGCTCTCTTCTGGACTCTGTGGACAGCTACACACACACATATGCATGCACTGCAAGCATATAGCGTAAGCAGGCATGCACACACACACACACACACACACAATCTTTCCGATTTACAATCTATCCAAACACAAGCTCTTTGTACAATTTCAAGGGGCCTGTCACATAAACATAGTCAGAGGTGTCAGCCCAAAGCTAGAGGCCTGTGCTTCTTACCACCTGGGCTGTGTGCCTAAGGCTTGGAAGCCATGGCTATCTCAAGAAGCCCATGCTGGCCTTGCACTCATTGTGGAGCAGAGGACCACGTTGACTTCTGATCCTCCTGTTTTCATCCCCCAAGTGTGTGCGACCACCATTCTATGCGATGCTGGGCTTTGAACCTAGACTGCGTAGCCCATTAGATATGCTTGCTTTCAGCTGAGCCCCCGCCCAGGGTTTATTCTCTTTTCTTTTTTAACTACAGACCAGCCCTTGTTAGCATCTGAGGAGTCTGCCACTCAGGTTCATGCCCCACGTGGAGAGTCTGAGTCACTGTTACAGCCCTTACTGTCTCCCATCCTTCCTGCCTGGAACCCTCTCAGATGCTCTGGACACAGAGCAAGCCTACCGAGATGAAGAGAAACATTCCCATGGAGCGTTTCTGGGATGAAAAGTCACAGACATGACACGGAGAGAGTTAGTAACACTTCCAAGAGACCTACAGCAACAAGGGACTCTCGTAGCACAACCCAGGAATGGAAGGAGGCGGTTTTTCATTTCAACACAGAGCTTTGGCTGAAGCAAGGAAAGGCTCGCCAACCTTCTGGAAATGTTTGGTTCTAGAAATATTTGGTACATGAAGAGGCATGTCCACCTGCCTAGGGACATTCAAGCCATCACTGGAGTAGGAAGAGAACATGGGCAATAGGAGAAAGACCCATGAGTAAGAAGGTGTTAAGTGCATGGGGAAATTAAATAGGTCACAGTGAGAGAGACTGGCAATGGGCCCAGGGCAACAGTGGCTACAGTGACGGGGCTGAGGAAAGTCTCCGGAGATGAGAGGAGAGTGAGAGATGGAAGGAGCCACATAAGAGGGAGCCCAGCAGAGATCAGGTGCCAGAGCCGAGGTGAGAACAGCATTAGGCCAAGCAGGGAGCAGAAAGAAAAAGTCCTAGGTTGGAAAGACTCTGTTTCCACGAGGCTGGAGTTAGAGGTGCTGTCCTAGGTCCAGGTAAAAAGGTTGAATTTTATACCGAGGACTGCAGTGGGGTTGCTTTTCTGTTTGTCTTTCAGCCTCTGCTGGACACAGCTGACCCTGAAATACACTCTGCCCTTTCCTTTTCTAAGTTATTTTTATGTATGTTTGCGTGTGTGCCCACGCGTGTATCCATGTGTCCTCACATGTGTGTATGTGCCTGTGTGTGTATCTGTATGTGTGTGCATGTGTACATATGTGTGCCCTTGTATGTGTGCCCATATGTGTGTATGTGCTCATGTCTGTATGTGCCCATATGTGTGTATGTGCCCATGTGTGCGTGCCCATATATGTGTGTATGCCCATGTGTGTACATGTGCTCATGAGTGTGCATGTGTCTGTGTGTGTATGTATGCATGTGTGTGTTCATGCATATGTGTCCACATGTGTTTATGTGCCCATGTGTGTGTATGTGCCCCTATGTGTGTATGCGTGTCCATGTGTGTGTATGTGCCCGAGTGTGTATGTGCCCCTATGCGTGTATGTATCCATGTGTATGCGTGTCCATGTGTGTGCATGTGCCGGTGTGTATGTGTCTCTCTGTGTATATCATGTGTGTATACGTGTCCACATGTGTGCATGTGTCCACAAGTGTGTATGCCATGGGCGTGAATGATCTGAGAAGACAGGAAGAAGAGGGTGTGGAATGCCCCGGAGTGGGAGATACAGGCAGGTGATAACCCACTCTAGGAATGGACGTCAGGTCCTCTGGAGGAGCAGGGAGGGCTCTTACCCTCAGAACTGCTCTTTTTCTTTCTTACTTACTTTTTCTTTCCCTTTTTTCCCCCTGAGGCAGACAGAGCTGTCACACAGCCTGGCTGGTTGGGAGCTCTCATCCTCTAACCTCAGCCTCCCGAGTTCTGGAATCATAAGCACGAGCCAGCATGCCTGGCTTACACTCTGCTCCTCCCTCAAGACCCCACTGTGTCCCCATCTCCTGCTGACTCACCGAACATCTGGAAGGCTTTCTGGCTGTGCCTTTCCTCAGGGGCGGAGTGCCAGGCACTCCAGGCAGACCTGGCCTTCCCTGCCCTCCTGTGCTTCCCCGTGACTCAGCTCAGCCTTTGCTTCAGGCGAGTCCCTGTCACTCCAGAGCGGCCTCTGACTGGGCTCTGCTGAACTCTAAGTTGACCTTCAGTGCCTCGTCACCCTCCATTGGACATCATGCCCACTCAGTGACACACACTGGGAGTGCCCTGTGACTTCCCTGGTCACCCTGTGCTCAGCATCGGAAGAACAGGGCATCTCAGTGCAATCACACAGCGTTCCAGTTTTTCAAGCAGTCTTGCTCTAGATTGTAAAAGCTCCGAACTATTTATATTTAAATATTATCTTAGTGGCCGACTCTGTCTGGGACAGGACATGTGTAAAATCAGCCTAAAACATCTTGGAATAGCAGTAAGCTGGAGATCTGTCAAAAAAAAAAAAAGCTGCAGGCCACACCAGACGAGCTCGGAGCCAGCTCGGAGGTCTAAAGATGGAAACCCTGTAACAATAAAAACAGTAGGTGCAGAAGATGAAGAAAACCACCACAGACATTAACCCCTAAGTCCATAACAAGGCCAAAAATCCAAAAACCTCTTCACTGGCTTTTCATCTTCTGAGGGTGGCAGAGTGTGAGGAGCCGCCCTCGCTATCGCTATTGCCGTTAGAAGATGGCGCTGACATCTGCTGTCAGTTGGAGTTAACCGTTTAAGCTGTGCCTCTCCCGTGGCGTCATCTGGGGTGATGTGCAAACCACCAATCCCGGCTCTACACGTCTCACTCGGAGCTCCTAGGCTTATATAAGGGGCTGGGTTTCTTAGCTTGGGGTCTCCCTCTAAGAAGCTGATCATCTATCTCTCAAGATGCATTAAAGCTTTACTGCAGAAGGATCCGAGTGTTCTGCGTCGTTCTTGCTGGCGAGACGGTAGCGCGGGACATCTGGTGCCGAAACCCGGGAACTCTTCAACATCGCCGGCGCCGCGGGAGACCCCTCGGAAGACGGGGCGGATTCAGAACTGCAGGGACGTAAGTTCAGAGAGGTATGCTTTATCCTGAACACCCCTTTTCTCGACTTTGGCCTTAGTTTGTCATCACCGTGGGACGGGTCAGTGGAGGCTTTGGTGCTAGTCCTGTTTGTCCTTCTCCTTCATCGTGGCTGGTGCTGTCAGTCTGGTGCTGTCAGTCTGGTGCTGTCAGTCTGGTGCTGTCAGTCTGGTGCTGTCAGTCTGGTGCTGTCAGTCTGGTGCTGTCAGTCTGGTAACGGAGTTGAGCGCAGTTTTTTAGATAAGCCGCTAGCGCGATGGGGTTGTCACAGTCAGTGGTTACTGCCCTACAGACTGTGCTAAAACAAAGAGATCTTAAAATTGCACCACGAACACTTCAAAATTTTGTGAAGGAGGTAGATAGAGTGGCACCATGGTATGCTTGTTCCGGGTCCCTCACTGTGGCCTCATGGAACAAGCTAGGTAAAGAACTAGACAGGAAGCATGCAGAAGGAGATCTCCACTTAGGTACCAAAGCCATTTGGAAGCTAGTTAAAAACTGCTTGGAGGATGAGGCCTGTCACCCTGCTATAATAGAAAGTCAGGGAACCTTAGAGGAAGTTCAGGATAGCATGTCAGAAACTGAACGGAGTGAGAGAATGGGAGCTCGCAAAAGGAAAGACATGTCTAAGAAAAAAGGCCCTCCCCAAGAAGTTAAGAAAGGGGAGAGAAAGAAGGGAGTGATCATTCACCCCCTAACAAATCTAAGAAAAAGAAAAAGCCAGAATCTAGTCTATACCCTACAGTAGAGCTAGAAGCCTTGGAGCTAGATAATTCTGATTCTGACACTCTGTATTCTAGCGAAGAAGGTGGTCTAGAGGAGGAGGTGGCACGGTATGAGGAAGAAAGATATCACCCTGATAGACACCGGCCACTGAAAACAAAAATGAATGTGAGGCCACCGCCTATAAATCCGGCGGGCTCACGCCCCTCAGCGCCTCCGCAGTATGAGCTTCGGCTGAATACTGGTACTGACTCCTTTTTACCTTTAGAGGAACGGAGAAAAATACAAGTAGCTTTTCCAGTATTCGAGAATGCGGAAGGTGGAAGAGTACATACCCCTGTAGATTACAATCAAATCAAAGAATTGGCCGAATCCGTTCGTAATTATGGGGTCAATGCTAACTTTACCACATTACAGGTGGAAAGGCTTGCTAATTTTGCCATGACTCCCACTGACTGGCAGACGACAGTGAAAGCAGTGCTTCCCAACATGGGACAATACATGGAATGGAAGGCTCTCTGGTATGATGCAGCCCAGGCACAAGCTAGAGTTAATGCCACGGCTGAAGATGAGAATCAGAGGCAGTGGACATTTGAAATGCTGACAGGTCAGGGTCAACATGCCCTTAATCAAACCAACTACATCTGGGGTGTCTATGGTCAGGTGTCGGCCGCCGCTATTAAAGCATGGAAGGCCCTCACAAAAAGGGGAGAGTCCAGTGGACACCTTACAAAGATTGTCCAAGGACCCCAAGAGCCATTTTCAGACTTTGTGGCCAGAATGACAGAGGCCGCCAGTCGCATCTTTGGTGATTCAGAACAAGCTATGCCCCTAATTGAGCAACTTGTCTATGAACAAGCAACCCAGGAATGTCGAGCGGCTATCGCCCTCGCAAAAGCAAAGGTTTACAAGATTGGCTCAGAGTGTGCAGGGAGCTGGGGGGACCCCTAACCAATGCAGGACTAGCTGCCGCCATTTTACAAACGCACAGGTATAGAGATTTATCTAGTCGAAAAGCTTGTTTTAATTGTGGGAGAATGGGGCACCTTAAGAAAGATTGTCAATCCCCTGAAAGAACAAGAGAACTGAAGCTTTGCCATCGTTGTGGTAAAGGTTATCATAGGGCTAGCGAATGCAGGTCAGTCCGGGATGTAAAAGGGAGGCTTCTGCCCCCTATTGAAGAACCCAAGGTACCCCAATCAAAAAACGGGTCACGGGGCCCGTGGTCCCAGGGCCCTCAGAAATATGGGAACCAATTTCAGAAAAGCAATCAAGAGGAAGTAGAGGCTTCCGAGGAACCCCCGGAATGGACTTGCGTGCCGCCTCCGACTTCTTACTCATGCCCCAAATGAATGTTCAACCGGTCCCAGTCCATTCCCCTGGACCTTTGCCCCCTGCCACCATTGGGCTTATTCTGGGCCGTGGCTCCTTAACTTTACAGGGACTCATTATATATCCTGGGATTGTTGACCCGTATCATAAAGAGGAGATTCAAGTTCTCTGTTCTAGCCCTCGGGTGTATTTTCTATAAAGCAGGGAGATAGAATTGCACAACTGGTGTTGCTGCCCTCCCTCGGGGATGGAGAAACCTACACTTTACAAAAAAGGGCTATGGGATCTTCTGGAAGTGATTCAGCCTATCTGGCTATACCCCTAAATGAGAGACCTACAATAAAATTGTTAATTAATGGAAAATAATTTGAAGGGATAATGGATACGGGAGCAGACAAAAGCATTATTTCACTCCATTGGTGGCCGAAGTCTTGGCCCACTGTTGTTTCATCTCATTCTCTACAAGGTCTTGGATACCAGTCCTCTCCTGTCATCAGTGCCTCAGCCTTAACCTGGCGGAACGCTGAGGGCAAACAGGGATGTTTTACCCCCTATGTGTTGCCACTCCCTGTAAATTTATGGGGACGGGATGTGTTACAAGCCATGGGCATGACCCTAACTAATGAATACTCCCCCCAGGCATCAGCCATTATGGCAAAGATGGGGTATACAAAGGGTAGAGGCTTGGGTAGGCAAGAACAAGGCAGAATAAAACCCATTACACAACATGGAAATCGGGGTAGAAAAGAACTGGGTTTTATTTAGGGGCCGTTGAGGCTTCACGACCCATACCATGGAAAACAGAGGAGCCGTTATGGGTCTCTCAATGGCCTCTATCCTCTGAAAAATTAGAGGCTGTCACAAGATTAGTGCAAGAACAGGAACGGCTGGGGCATCTAGAGCCTTCTACCTCCCCATGGAATACACCAATTTTTGTTATTAAGAAGAAATCTGGGAAGTGGAGATTACTCCATGACCTGCGGGCCATTAACAATCAGATGCATCTTTTTGGCCCTGTTCAAAGAGGCCTTCCTTTGCTTTCTGCACTTCCTCAAGATTGGAAGCTTATTATTATAGATATTAAGGATTGTTTCTTCTCTATTCCACTTTACCCACGGGATAGACCAAGGTTTGCCTTCACTATCCCGTCTCTTAATCATATGGAACCAGACAAGAGATTTCAGTGGAAGGTACTGCCGCAAGGCATGGCCAATAGCCCAACAATATGTCAGCTGTATGTGCAGGAGGCTTTGGAGCCAATTAGGAAGCAATTTACATCTTTAATCGTTATCCATTATATGGACGATATTCTTATTTGTCACAAAGAGTTAGATGTTTTACAAAAGGCTTTCCCCATGCTGGTGGCTGAATTAAAACAGTGGGGATTAGAGATTGCCTCAGAAAAGGTTCAAATTGCAGATACAGGCCTCTTTTTGGGCTCAATGATTACTCCCAAAAATATAGTTCCTCAGAAAATAGAAATTCGCAAAGACCACTTACAAACATTAAATGATTTTCAGAAACTTCTGGGAGATATAAATTGGTTGAGGCCCTTTTTAAAAATTCCATCTGCTGATCTAAAACCCCTCTTCGATCTCCTGGAGGGTGAGCCTCATATCTCCTCACCCAGAAAATTTACCCCTGCCGCCCACCGAGCCTTACAGATGGTGGAAGAGGCCTTACAGGAAGCACAATTACAACGTATTGAGGAGTCACTACCTTTTAATCTGTGTGTTTTTAAGACAGCTCAATTGCCAACTGCAGTCCTGTGGCAACATGGACCATTACTTTGGATTCATCCAAATGCTTCCCCTGCTAAGATTATTGACTGGTACCCTGATGCTGTTGCACAGCTCGCGCTTCGCGGAATAAAAGCAGCTGTTACACATTTTGGCAGGGATCCTGATTCCTTGATTGTGCCTTATACTGCTGCACAAGTTCAGACCTTGGCAGCCACATCTAGTGATTGGGCAGTTTTAGTTACTTCCTTTTCAGGACAAATTGATAATCATTTTCCAAAGCATCCAATTTTACAGTTTGCCCTAAACCAGGCTATAGTGTTTCCACAAGTGACAGCTAAAGACCCACTCCCAGATGGGACTGTGGTGTACACTGATGGATCAAAAACTGGTATGGGAGCTTATGTGGTCAAGGATAGGGTTATATCTAAACAATATAATGAAACTTCACCTCAAGTTGTAGAATGTCTGATAGTACTGGAGGTTCTTGAGGCTTTTCCAGGACCCCTCAATATTGTATCAGATTCCTCTTATGTGGTTAATGCAGTTAATCTCCTTGAGATAGCTGGAATAATAAGAACCTCCAGCAGAGTTGCTAACATCTTTCAAAAGATACAAGCTGCCTTGTTAAATAGGAGATTTCCTGTTTTCATTACCCATGTCCGAGCACATTCTGGACTCCCAGGTCCCATGTCCTTAGGGAATGACTTAGCGGACAAGGCTACAAAGCTGGTGGCCGCTGCCTTGTCTACCCATGCACAAGCAGCAAAAGAATTCCATAAGCGCTTTCATGTGACGGCTGAGACCTTGCGCCGTCGTTTTGCTCTATCCAGGAAAGAGGCTAGGGAAATTGTTACTCAATGCCAGAATTGCTGCGAATTCTTACCTGCTCCCCACATGGGAATAAACCCACGTGGCATTAGACCATTGCAGATGTGGCAGATGGATGTTACTCATATTCCCTCTTTTGGAAGGCTTCAATATGTTCATGTTTCTGTTGACACCTGTTCTGGCGTAATGTTCGCCACACCCCTAACAGGGGAAAAGGCCTCATATGTGATTCAACATTGCCTTGAGGCCTGGAGTGCTTGGGGAAAACCCAGAATTTTAAAAACAGACAATGGACCAGCATATACCTCTCAAAAATTCCGACAGTTTTGTCGGCAAATGGATGTTACCCATCTAACTGGCCTACCTTATAACCCTCAAGGACAGGGCATTGTGGAACGTGCCCATCGTACACTCAAATCATATCTGATTAAACAAAAGGGGAGTATTGAGGATGTTCTACCCTCGGTACCAAGAGTTGCTGTATCCATGGCACTTTCTACCCTTAATTTCTTGAACTCTGATGCCCAAGGCCACACTGCGGCCGATCGCCACAGTTTAGAGCCTGATAGGCCAAAAGAAATGGTAAAATGGAAAGATGTCTTGACTGATCTCTGGAAAGGCCCGGATCCTATTCTTATAAGATCCAGGGGAGCTGTGTGTGTTTTTCCACAGGAGGAAGAAAACACCCTGTGGATCCCTGAAAGACTCACTCGAAGAGCTCCTTCACAACTCCAGAATAAGAAGGATGGAGGCCAAGTGGGTGATGAAGACTCTCCTACTCGGGATGATGGTTCCTAGTATGATGGGAGAGTTACGGTGGGCCATCATGTCTACCTTCCCCTACCGATGCCAGTGATGCAGAATGCCCAGGTGTTCCCTAGATTTTTCACAACTAATAGAGAGTTGGGGCTTGCCTTTTTGCCTTTAGATCCTCAGATACAGAGTTTTCAGGATGAGAGAACCTTGTCATTAGTAGGAAGCTTGTGCTTTACTGTGATTTCTTCATTAAAGGATAATTTTATTCATATGGATCCAGAAAGATCTAATGCTAATCCTTTTGAATTAATGGAAGCTGTACTGATCTTTCTCCTATGATAGTGAGAAGGGACAGATTACTTTTGATTGGAAAGGGGCATTAGGCAACAGTCTGAGTGAGGGACAGAGCTATGGATCATCTGATTGGTCCTCCTCCAATGTTAAGTATACCCCTTTTAAGAGAACTAATTATTCAGCTGCCCTTTATTTGGGTTGTGAGTAATGATACCTTAGGTAAGAATCAGAAAGAAATAAATTGCTCTGCTTAGAATTGTTTTTATGCATTATGCTGGGATGCTATTAAGCACCCTTTTGCTTTGGTAATGCGCATGCCTCGATTTGTTCCAGTTCCTGTTGAGACGCCAAGTAATTTGAGTTTGTTTAGGGAAAAGCGAGATTTTTGGGATCTCTGCTATTATTGTGGGCCTGATAGCCACCGCCGCGGTTACTGCTTCGGTTACCGCCTCGGCCCTTGCACTTTCTGCCACTGTGCAGACAACTCAAACCATTAATGAACTATAGGCCACTGTGACCATGGTCCTAGATAAACAGGCCACTGCCAATTCTCAGATACAAGGAGGCCTGATGTTGGTAAACCAACAGATTAATTTGGTTCAGGAACAATTGGATATATTGTGGCAGATGGCCCAATTGGGATGTGAACAAAAGTTGCCTGGCCTTTGTGTCACTTCAGTACAATATGAGAATTTTACAAGAGCAGCTAACCTGTCACAAGCTCTGTCTCAACATTTATTACAGAATTGGACTTTTGAGTTTGAGCAGACACTCCGTGAGTTGAGAATGGCGATCCTGCAAGTGAATTCGACGCATCTGGATCTTTCTCTGATGGAAGGCCTCTCCTCCTGGATTTCATCTGCATTTTCTTATTTTAAGGAATGGGTGGGGGTAGGATCATTTAGCCTAGTTCTCTGCTGTGGAATAGTGTTGATGCTTTGGATGGTGTGTAAGCTCAGAGCCCAAACAAAAGAGACAAAGTGGTGGTGGCACAAGCACTTGCTGCCTTAGAACACGGAGCCTCCCCTGACATTTGGTTAACCATGTTAAAGCAATAGGTCGCTGGCCTCCCAGCTCTTGCACCCCACGAGGCTAGTCTCATTGCACGGGATAGAGTGGGTAGGCTTCAGCAGCCCAAGGAGTTGCAAGGCTAAGCACTGCACAGGAGAGGTCTGCGGTATAACGACTTTCTCCTGGGAGATAAGTCATCTTGCATGAAGGTTCTATGTCATGATCTCCTTCCCCCAGAAAAACGACATCGGACTGGTCAGGGCTCTCTCTGGGGATAAGACCCTGGAGAGGAGCTTTGTACATGTTCCGAATTTGCACATGGGGATTTGACCTCTATCTCCACTCCAAAGTTGTGGGTGTCCTATTGCTTCAAAAATAAATGAATAGGGGGAGATGTGAGGAGCCGCCCTCGCTATCGCTATTGCCGTTAGAAGATGGCGCTGACATCTGCTGTCAGTTGGAGTTAACCGTTAGAAGATGGCGCTGACATCTGCTGTCAGTTGGAGTTAACCGCTTAAGCTGTGCCTCTCCCGTGGCGTCATCTGGGGTGATGTGCAAACCACCAATCCCGGCTCTACACGTCTCACTCGGAGCTCCTAGGCTTATATAAGGGGCTGGGTTTCTTAGCTTGGGGTCTCCTCTAAGAAGCTGATCATCTATCTCTCAAGATGCATTAAAGCTTTACTGCAGAAGGATCCGAGTGTTCTGCGTCGT